>NC_092108.1:21776290-22522123 GCF_045679555.1 Salvelinus alpinus
TTTGCTCAGTCATGAAAATAAAAGTTCTGAAAACATGTTTCCTCACCATTTGAAAAGAAAAAGGAGAACAGAGTCTTATTCTAAAATGTATCAAATAGATTTTTTCCCCCTCATCAATACCCCACAATGACAAAGCAAAAACAGGTCTTTAGACATCTTTGCAAATTTTTGCAAATGTAAAAAAACGGAAATATCACATTTACATAAGTATTCAGACCCTTCACTCAGTACTTTGTTGAAACACCTTTGGCAGTGATACAGCCTAGAGTCTTCTTGGGTATGATGCTACAAGCTTGGCACACCTGTATTTGGGGAGTTTCTCCCATTCTTCTCTGCAGATCCTCTCAAGCTCTGTCAGGTTGGATGGGGAGCATCACTGCACAGCTATTTACATGTCTCTCCAGAGATGTTCGATCGGGTTCAAGTCCAGTCTCTGGCTGGGCCACTCAAGGACATTCAGAGACTTATCCCAAAGCCACTCCTGCATTGTCTTGGCTGTGTGCTTAGTGTTGTTGTCCTGTTAGAAAGTGAACCTTCGCCCCTGTCTGAGGTCCTAAGTGTTCTGGAGCAGGTTTTCACCAAGGATCTCTCTGTACTTTGCTCCGTACTTTGTTCCATTCACTGTACTTTGCTCAACAATGCTCCTTATAGGACACATCACCACACTCTATACTCCTCTGTAAACTGGTCATCTCTGTATACCCGTCTCAAGACCAATTGGTTGATGCTTATTTATAAAACCCTCTTAGTCCTCACTCCCCTCTATCTGAGATACCTACTGCAGCCCTCATCCTCCACATACAACACCTATTCTGCCAGTCACATTCTGTTAAAGGTCCCCAAAGCACACACATCCCTGGGTTGCTCCTCTTTTCAGTTCACTGCAGCTAGCGACTGGACCAAACTGCAAAAAACACTCAAACTGGACAGGTTTTTCTCCATCTCTTCATTCAAAGATGGACACTCTTACTGACAGTTGTGGCTGCTTCTCGTGATGTATAGTTGTATCTACCTTCTTGCCCTTTGTGCTGTTGTCTGTGCCCAATAATGTTTGTATCATGATTTGTGCTGCTACCATGTTGTGTTGCTACCATGTTGTTGTCATGTTGTGTTGCTACCATGCTGTGTTGTCATGTGTTGCTGCCATGCTATGTTGTTGTCTTAGGTCTCTCTTTATGTAGCATTGTGGTGTCTCTCTTGTCGTGATGTGTGTTTTGTCATATATATATATATTTTATCCCAGCCCCCATTTATCCCAGCCCCCCGCAGGAGGCCTTTTGCCTTTTGGTAGGTCGTCATTGTAAATAAGAATTTGATCTTAACTGACTTGCTTAGTTAAATTACATTAAAAACAGTATGCACCTGAGCTCAATTTCGAATGTCATAGTAAAGGGTCTGAATATTGAAATAATGAATCCGGTTTTTATCTTTAATACATTTTCAAAATTTCTGCAAACCTGTTTTCACTTTGTCATTATGTTGTGTTGTGTGTAGATTGATGAGCATAAGGCTGTAACGTAACAAGATGTGGAAAAAGTCAAGGGGTCTGAATACTTTCCGAATGCACTGTATATAGTCTGCCATGCATTACATTTGAATGAATGTGAATTCATTTAAACCCAATGCTGTGACATTGAAACATTATACCTCTTATGTACCAAAAAGGCATTTCTCACTTGGGTGGCTGAGTAATCTTTTACCACTTGAACAAATTAGTTACTTTAATTTGACACTTAATGTGACAGCACTTAAATGAACATTACTCCTCTCTCTCTCTCTCTCTCTCTCTCTCTCTCTCTCTCTCTCTCTCTCTCTCTCTCTCTCTCTCTCTCTCTCTCTCTCTCTCTCTCGCTCTCTCGCTCTCTCTCTCTCTCCACTTGTCAGTGAATAAATCCTGGTCAGGATGTTTTGTGAACACTTCACTGGCTTCATTGGACACACATTTGGCCTTAAGGGATTGGCTGTCTAATCAGCACCAGGCTCCCCATACTGAATACTGAACACTGCCACAGTTTCACTTTAACAGTTTCACTTTAACAGTAAACACAGATTTTTAAACAATGCCACATTCTCCCTGTACACTGCCAGTCACCCTCCACTTCAACACTGGACACTGACATGGTGAGTGCTGACTATTCTCCATATAGAATCAGGACTCCAGACGCTCGTGAGATTTACATCCTCCTTCAGTACTCAGCAAACATGAAGATCTCCCAAATAATATTATTACTCCTGGAGGAAGGAACTGTCATATTACACAGTACCAGTCAAAAGTTTGCACACCCCTACTCATTCAAGCGTTTTTCTTAATTTTTACTATTTTCTACATTGTCTTAGGATGATGTGGAGATAATGTTGATCATGCCGGCTATTGGTGTCTTTAAAACAATCTGTTGTCTGCCTGTTTCCTTGAATTAGAGGTTGCAACAAAATCAACTATTGTTTAGTTTGGGTAGAATTCAGTAACATATGTAGGCCCTATCCAGAAAAAGATTCCCTAACCCCTAGAGACCCTCGACAGTTTTGGATATCTGAGAGGATTTGATAGGTTTGAGCAATAAGCTAATAGCCCCACCTTGCCCTCTGATAGGCTATAGGGGCAGTTTTTGCACAGGGCCCTCAGTGTTTTCAGTACACATGGCAGAAAGAGACTACCCTACTGTCCTCATAACAGCTGGCGTCACTTATTTTCTTTTCTAAATCTACTGGTGAGTAGAGTAATGCCAACATAATTATTGTTTAAAGGGACATGTGCCATCTCCATTCTCCAAATCGATCTGACAGGGTTTATCTTGATAAGTTCAACCGTACAGTACAGGACAATTAAATTAAGTTTAGTATGAGGATTTGGCCTCCTTTTCTGCATTGTTCTCAAAGGGCATTTCAATCTTATTAATTAAATAAAATAATATACTGTCAGGTAATGTTTTCAAACAATTGTGTTTCACATTATTGAATTTTGACCTTCTGTGCCTTCCAGCTTTCCATGTCTTTGACTACTGTCTTAGATGTATGTGAAAGTGTGGAGGCTTCTCTGAGACTGCTGCTCTCGGACTCTGAGGCTTCAATGGATCCTGGTGATACTTTGAGAACATGATTTATTCAGTTCATTAACAACTTGTTCAAAATAAAGTAATCCACCACTGATTCAAATTGCTCTCGGAGTATAAATGAAAGAATTCCGACAAAGAGACTACACAAATAATAAGTTAATTATTTACAAAGAGAATTTGGGGGGGGGGGGGGAGCAAGCAGGTATTTCTCAAGTGAATGCTCTGGTGAATAGATGGCACAGAATCTTAGCAACTATAGGTGCAAAAGTGAGAAAATTATTTGAAGATAATTGAATTTCGAAAGTTATGGTAGAAGCTGTTTATTTCTGTTGTAACTGTTGTTAACTTGGAACATCTCAGGTTTTGAATGGTAGCTTGAGGCCTGGTGAACCTTCTAAAAAGTCTGGCCCAGATACGGACATAATCTCAGCTGTAGCCAACCCGTGTTTGCTTCCTCGAGGTGGAAGCTTTAGGCAACGCAGATCATGACGTTTGAATCCTTGTCCAAGTGTACTAATCTTTTTTAATATGCTTTGGGAGCATGAAGGGGAAGCTTCAAAGACACAGCTGTGAATTAAGAAAAGCGTTTTCCCCAACACCCTTCTCCAGGCTCTCACGGATTGTCCCTTTTAGTGGCCGTCGCACAAAACAGGCCTTTTTTAATGGCCATTTGTGAAAAGAAGTTGTTGTTTTTGGAATAATTAAATTTGATTTCCTAAATCGACAGTATGGTTGAAAGTACACTACATGACCAAAAGTATGTGGACATCTGCTCATCGAAGATCTCATTCCAAAATCATGGGCATTAATATGGAGTTGGTCCCCTATACTTTTCTGGGAATGCTTTCCACTAGATGTTGGAACATTGCTGCGGGGACTTGCTTCCCTTCAGCCACAAGAGCATTAGTGAGGTCAGGCACTGATGTTGGGCGATTAGGCCTGGCTCGCAGTTGGTGTTCCAATTCATCCCAAAGGTGTTTGATGGGGTTGATGTCAGGGCTCTGTGCAGGCCAGTCAAGTTCTTCCACACCGATCTCGTCAAACCATTTCTGGAGGGACCTCGCTTTGTGCACAGTAGCATTGCCATGCTGAAACAGGAAAGAGCCTTCCCCAAACTGTTGCCACAAAGTTAGAAGCACAGAATCGTCTAGAATGTCTTTGTATGCTGTGAGCTTGTGTGGCCTACCACTTTTCGGCTGAGCCGTTGTTGCTCCTAGACCTTCCCACTTCACAATAGCAGGACTTTATATGGCAGCTCTAGCATGATGAACTGACTTGTTGGAAAGGTGGCATCCTATGACGGTTGAAAGTTGAAAGTCACTTCAGTAAGGCCATTCTACTGCCAATGTTTGTCAATGGAGATTGCATGGCTGTGTGCTCGATTTTATACACCTGTCAGCAACGTGTATGGCTGGAAATAGCCGAATCCACTAATTTGAAGGGGTGTCCACATACTTTTGTATATCGAGTATGTCTATTGTGGTGTTGTCTGCTGGAGGTTGAGTTTCAAATGGACAATTACATGACATGGGATTTCTAACACCTTCCCAGAAATGAGTAATTTAGCCAAATTTGTACCTCTTTCTCATGGATATCACAGCACAAACATCACAGATTCAGACATTTCTATTTCTCTAGACCAGTGGTTCCCAAACTTTTTATAGTCCCGTACTCCCTCTAGCACCAGGGTCAGCGCACTCTCAATTGTTTTTTCCCCCATCATTGTAAGCCTGCAACACACAAACTATACGATACATTTATTAAACATAAGCATGAGTGTTTTTGTCACAACCCGGCTTGTGGGAAGTGACAAAGAGCTCTTATAGGACCAAATAGTAATAATAATCAATAATTTTGCTTTTTATTTAACCATCTTACGTATAAAACCTTATTCTTTCATTGAAAATTGGGAATAACTCACCACAGGTTAATGAGAAGGGTGTGCTTGAAAGGATGCACATAAATAACTCTGCAATGTTGGGTTGCATTGTAGAGAGTCTCAGTCTTAAATAATTTTCCACGCACAGTCTGTGCCTGTATTTAGTTTGCATGCTAGTGAGGATCGAGAATCCACTCTCACATACGACCTGTAAGTACGTGGTTGCAAAGGGCATCAGTGTCTTAACAGCACGATTTGCCAAGGCAGGATACTCTGAGCGCAGCCCAATCCAGAAATCTGGCAGTGGCTTCTGATTAAATTCGATTTTCACAGAAACGCTTGTTGCAATTTCGATGAGGCTCTCTTGTTCAGATATCGGTAAGTGGACTGGAGGCAGGGCATGAAAGGGATAACGAATCCAGTTGTTTGTGTCATCCGTTTTGGGAAAGTACCTGCGTAATTGCACACCCAACTCACTCAGGTGCTTTGCTATATCACATTTGACATTGTCTGTAAGCTTGAGTTCATTTGCTCACAAAAAATCATACAATGTTGAAAAGACCTGTGTGTTGTCCTTGTTAATGCAGACAGAGAAGAGCTCCAACTTCTTAACCATAGCCTCAGTTTTGTCCCACCCATTGAATATAGTTGCGGAGAGTCCCTGTAATCCTAGATTCAGATCATTCAGGCGAGAAAAAACATCACCCAGATAGGCCAGTCGTGTGAGAAACTCGTCATCATGCAAGCGGTCAGACAAGTGAAAATTATGGTCAGTAAAGAAAACTTTAAGCTCGTCTCTCAATAAAAAAAAATGTGTCAATACTTTGCCCCTTGATAACCAGCGCACTTCTGTATGTTGTAAAAGCGTTCCATGTTCGCTGCCCATATCATTGCATAGTGCAGAAAATACACGAGAGTTCAGGGGCCTTGCTTTAACAAAGTTAACCATTTTCACTGTAGTGTCCAAAATCTCTTTCAAGCTGTCAGGCATTCCTTTGGCAATAAGAGCCTCTCGGTGGATGCTGCAGTGTACCCAAGCTGCCGGAATTTGGACCAGAGCCGCCCGCCAGTCAGGAGCCGCCAGAGCCGCCAGCCAGTCAGGAGCCGCCAGAGCCGCCAGCCAGTCAGGAGCCGCCAGAGCCGCCAGCCAGTCAGGAGCCGCCGGAGCCGCCAGCCAGTCAGGAGCCGCCGGAGCCGCCAGCCAGTCAGGAGCCGCCGGGGCCGCCAGCCAGTCAGGAGCGGCCGGAGCCGCCCGCCAGTCAGGAGCTGCCGGAGCCGCCCGCCAGTCATGAGCTGCCCGCCAGTCAAGAGCTGCCTTCCAGTCATGAGCTGCCTTCCAGTCATGAGCTGCCTTCCAGTCATGAGCTGCCCTCCAGTCATGAGCTGTCCTCCAGTCATGAGCTGCCCTCCAGTCATGAGCTGCCCTCCAGTCATGAGCTGCCCTCCAGTCCGGAGCTGCCCTCTCAGTCCTGAGCTACCTCCAGTTTATAAGCTACCTCTCTATCATGAGCTGTCCCTCAGTCCGGAGGAGTTTCCTCAGTATAGTGGGGACCTTGGTGAAGGTTCCTAGGCCAAGGTCGGCGGCGAGGGTCGCCACTCAAAGGACGCTAAGGAGGGGGACTAAGACAATGGTGGAGTGGGATCCTCGTCCAGCGCCGGAGCCGCCACCGCGGACAGATGCCCACCCAGATCCTCCCCTAGAGTTTTAGGGGGTGCGTTCGGAGTCCGCACCTCAGGAGGGGGGTACTGTCACGTTCTGACCATAGTTCTTGTGTGTTTTGCTTGTTTTAGTGTTGGTCAGGACGTGAGCTGGGTGGGCATTCTATGTTGTGTGTCTAGTTTGTCTGTTTCTATGTTTGGCCTAATATGGTTCCCAATCAGAGGCAGGTGTTTTGTGTTGTCTCTGATTGGGAATCATATTTAGGTGGCTTGTTTTGTGTTGGGGATTGTGGGTGGTTGTTTCCTGTCTTTGTGTTTTCTCTGCACCAGCTAGGACTGTATCGGTTTGCCACATTTTGTTATTTTGTAATTGTTAAGTGTTCACGTTTATCGTCATTATTAAATATGTTGAGCACAAACTACGCTGCGTCTTGGTCCGATCCCTGCTGCCGTTACAAGACCAAGGTATGAGTCATTTTGTGTGTGTTCAATTATGGTTTTTGTTCAGGGTGAATTTAGATTTGTGTTTCTGACATCTGTGGTTTTTCTGGAAAATCATTATTTTAATTTCTTTATAACGTACTGCCAGGACCCAATTATGGCAATATTGCTCTAGAATGTTAAGGTTCTTTTGAAGACCTTATTTGGTTGGTGATAGAAGAACCAAACCATCAGCATATAGCAGGTATTTTACCTCTGTGCAGAATAGTGTGAGGCCTGGGGCTGCAGAATGGCCCTGCTAATTCATTTATATAAATGTTGAAAAGGTTTGGACTCAAACTGCAGCCTTGTCTCACACCTCGACATTGCGAAAATAATTATGTTCTTTGGTTTTAGATTTTTATTGCACACTTGTTTTCTGTGTACATACATTGTATTACCACCAAGCCCACTTAGAATAGAATAGCCCTTTGTGCCAAATAGAATCAAATGCTTTTTTAAAGTCAATAAAGCAGTCAGTCAATTAATATGTGTGTGTAAGGTGTATATATGGTTAGCAGTGCGATGGTTGGGGAGAAAGCCATTTTAACATTTACTTATAAAAAAAATATCTTGAAGAAAGGTTTAAATTCTTGAATTGAAAATGCTACAGAAAACCTGTCCCAAGTTGCTGTGTACACAAATTCCCCTGTAATTATTGGGGTCTGATTTGTCTCCACTTTTGTGGGTAGGGGGAAATGAGTCCCTGGTTCAATACATAAGGAAAGCAGCCAGAAGTTAGTACCATGTTGAACAATTTAAGCACAGCATTTTGCAACTCAATTTGCAGTCACGAGCTTGCTGTCACTCAGGTTACCATGACAATGATCACAACAACAGGGTCAAGGATGAAGAATGTGGTAAACATTTGGCTGTTTGATAGGGGACCATATAAACACGGCCTAATCATTTTTTGGGGTATAAATGTGTTGATGTCACTGGACATTTTACAGTGCCTTTGACTTTATTGTCTGTCCTTTAGGAACTATCTCTAAACGAGTTGAGGAAAGTTTGGTAGTTGAAACGCCATTGATATAATTAATCAACGCCTGCTCTTCCTCAAACATAAATAGATATCTCTATCTTGGGTATAGGCTTGGAGCAAAACAAGTCTGACTCACGCAAAAAAAGTATTTAATTGTTTGAAAATCTTCACTCCAAAGAAAGGCTTTTTGTTGTGAGTCTGGGTACTGGAAATATAGTTGAATGCACATGATCTCTGTTTTTTTGGGGCATCACTTGGACATTCTGAAGTTTTTCAAACAGTGCTTTCATGTTACACTGAGAGTAGTGCCATGGGGAATTTGAAGAGGAGCGTTCATACTGAATACGCACGTCTGTGTGTTTTGATGACAAGACATTCTCCAGAGACCAATTTGTAGGGTCAAGACAGAATCTTTTTTTCTTTATCTCTCAGTTTTTAGGGATATGTGATTGCATCTTATTTCATCACCAAGTCAGGCCAATACGCATTTTGTGAGGGTATACAGTTTGTCCCTTATGCCGATTTCAAAATAACTGAGAACTGGGAAATCTCTGACTTCCGATTTCAGTGCATTCAAGACAACTGGAAACTTTGGAAAAATCGGTGTGAACAGTCATCCAACTCAGAATTCCAATTCAGAAACTAGGGCATATTTCTAGAGCTCCGACTTTTCGACCTGAAGATCACTGACGTCATGATTTGTCAGAGTTCCCAGTTGTCTTGAAAGCACCATTACTAAATCAGATTTGTCTTCTTCTTTAAAAAAAAATCAAAGTTAAACATATAGGACATTTGAGAGTGGGGGTTCACAAAATATTGTTCATGACAGGCAGGTTCAAATATCAAAACCAAATATGAACAAACTATATTAATTTGGCGACAGGTCGAAACACACACGAAACATTCATGGACATTTAACTAACTTGCTGTAGCTAGCTAATTTGTCCTGGGAGATAAACATTGGGCTGTTATTTTACCTGAAATGCATATGGTCCTTTCTTTTGCTGGATCTTTGTAGAATTTTGACCTATTTTGAGTCAAACAAAATGATGTGTTCTCTGCTCCCGTAACGGCTCTCGTTGGTGGTAGAAAGAGTAGACCAAAGCGCAGCGTGGAAAGTGTTCATGATTTTAATTTTAAAAAACACTCACAAAATAACAAAATTGAAAACGAAAACGCACAGTTCTGTCAGGCAACAGTAACTAAACAGAAAACAAGATCCCATAACCTAATGGTGGGAAAAAGGGCTGCCTAAGTATGATCCCCAATCAGAGACAACGATAGACAGCTGCCTCTGATTGGGAACCACACTCGGCCAAAAACAAAGAAACAGAAAACATAGAATTTCCCACCCGAGTCACACCCTGACCTAACCAAACATAGAGAATAATAAGGATCTCTAAGGTCAGGGCGTGACAGTACCCCCCCCCCCAAAAGGTGCGGACTCTGGCCGCAAACCTGAACCTATAGGGGAGGGTCCGGGTGGACATCTACTCTTGGTGGAGGCTCCGGTGCGGGACGCAGACCCCGCCCCGCTTCGTCGCCGGGGCCTCCGGACCGCAGATCGTCGTCGGGGCCGCCAGGCTAGGAACCCCCCCTGTAAGCTCCGGACTGAGGACCGTCGCTGGAGGCTCTGGACTGGGGACCGTCGCTGCAGGCTCCGGCCTGGGGACCGTCGCTGCAGGCTCCGGACTGGGGACCGTCGCTGGAGGCTCCGGACTGGGGACCGTCGCTGGAGGCTCCGGACTGGAGACAGTCGCTGGAGGCTCCGGACTGGAGACCGTCGCTGGAGGCTCCGGACTGGGGACCGTCGCTGGAGGCTCCGGACTGGGGACCGTCGCTGGAGGCTCTAGATTGGGGACCGTCGCTGGAGACTCCGGACTGCTGACCGTCGTTGGAGACTCTGGACTGCAGACCGTCGCTGGAGGCTCTGGACTACAGACCGTCGCTGGAGACTCTGGACTGCGGACCGTCGCTGGAGACTCTGGACTGCAGACCATCGCTGGAGGCTCCGGGCCATGGATCGTCACTGGAGGCTCCGGGCCATGGATCATCACTGGAGGCTTCGGGCCATGGAAACGCACCAGAGGTCTGGAGCGCAGAGCTGACACAACCCGTCCTGGCTGGATGCTCACTTTAGCCCGGCAAGTGTGGGGCGCCGGCACAGGACACACTGAGCTGTGAAGGCGCACTGGAGGCATAGTGCGTAGAGCCGGCGCAGGATATACTGGGCCGTGGAGGCGGACTGGAGGTCCGGAGCGTAGAGCTGGCACAACGCGTCCTGGCTGGATGCTCACCCTAGCCCGGCAACTGCGGGGCGCTGGCACAGGACGCACTGGGCTGTGAAGGCGCACCGGAGACACAGTGTGTAGAGCCGGCGCAGGATATCCTGGGCCGAAGAGATGCACCGGAGACCAGGAGCGCTGAGCCGGCACAATCCGTCCTGGCTGGATGCTCACTCTAGCACGGCAAATGCGGGGAGCTGGCACAGAGCGCACCTGGCTGTGGTGCATCACCGCATAACACGGTGCCTGACCGGTCACACGCTCCCCACGGTAAGCACAGGGAGTTGGCTCAGGTCTAAACCCTGACTCCGCCAATTCCCTGTGTTCCCCCCCCCCAATTTTTGGGGAGCTGCCTCTCGGGCTTCCGTAGTTGACATAACTCCTCGTATCGTCGCCGTTCCTCTCTCGCTGCCTCCATCTGCTCCCTTGGACGGCGATACTCTCCGGCCTGTGTCCAGGGTCCTTCTCCATCCAGGATGTCCTCCCATGTCCACTCCTCCTGGCCTCGCTGCTTGGTCCGTTTTTGGTGGGATCTTCTGTAACGGCTCTCGTTGGTGGTAGAAAGAGTAGACCAAAGCGCAGCGTGGAAAGTGTTCATGATTTTAATTTTAAAAAACACTCACACAAAATAACAAAATCGAAAACGAAAACACACAGTTCTGTCAGGCAACAGTAACTAAACAGAAAACAAGATCCCACAACCTAATGGTGGGAAAAAGGGCTGCCTAAGTATGATCCCCAATCAGAGACAACGATAGACAACTGCCTCTGATTGGGAACCACACTCGGCCAAAAATAAAGAAACAGAAAACATAGAATTTCCCACCCGAGTCACACCCTGACCTAACCAAACATAGAGAATAATAAGGATCTCTAAGGTCAGGGCGTGACAGCTCCGACAATTAGTCCACATATAAAAGGGAAAACTTAGTTTGTTTTTAGTTTGTTTTCTTTGATTCATCTCTCCTTGTTCATCTTTCAATCACCCACATGGGTTAGTATGCTTGTTAAAACCAATGAGTAGATGGGAGAGGCGGAACTTGTAACGTGTCAAGCTTCTAAAATAGAACCAATGCCCCATTCAAAACAACTGGGAAGTCGAATATGTCCTACTTCTGACTTTTGAACGGTCATCCAACTCGGAATCCCAATTTGGAAACTCTGGCATCTTTCTAGAGCGCCGACTTTCTGACCTGAATATCATTGACCTCATGATTTGACCTCGTTTTTTTCCCGAGTTCCCAGTTGCCTTGAAAGCACCACTATTTTAGCACCGGGCTAACCAAAAAAGTGTTAAACAAATCGAAATATATTTTAAATTTGAGATTCTTCAAAGTAGCCATGTGTACATTTATTTTACAGCACTAGTCAGCATGTAAGCCTAGGTATTAAATACAGTATCTTCCTGCTGTGATTGGCTGTGTTGTCCATGCTGTGAGCCCATTGTTGTTACAACTGTATGAAGAGTAGCATGTTGTCTGTGCATACACTGTCATGTGAAAAAGTAAGTACACCCACTGGAAAGTGGTATTTTTTTTCCGTTATGATTTTTTGACATATTTGGACACATGGATATTTGAGCTAAATTCAAACCACATTCATTGATAAAGATAACTGAATTTAAAAAAAACACCCCAACATTTATTTACTTTGAAAATGTTATGCAATTAAAATTAACAAAAAATGAACCTTATGAAGAAACAGTTAGTACACCCTTACCTTTACCATCACATACAATGGCTAAAATTAGAATAGGGTGCACCAAAACAAGTTCAAATTATTAGAAAAGTTTTAGAGAGTAACTTGGGAGGCTTCAGCCTTCCATAAAGATTAGAAATTGGTCTGGTTTGGTCTTAACCATATGGCTCTCAAAAAATATATATGAAGACATGACTGACATTTGCTGGACAACTCCTGGGTAAAGAACAAAACTCATGGAACAACGTGCTCTGGACAGATGAATCAAAGGTGGAGTTGTTTGGCTGCAATACTAGACTCCATGTTTGGCAAAAATAAAACACTGCCTTTGAACAGAAGAACCTCACACCAACTGTAAAGCATAGAGGCAGTGGCATTGTGGTTTGAGGCTGCTTCAGGTCCGGGCCAACTTGCCATCATTGAGTCAACCATGAATTCCGTATTGTACCAGAGAATTCTTGAGAAGAATATCAGACCATCTGTCTAAAAACTGAAGCTGAGGCCTCCAGAGTGGCGCGGTGGTCTAAGGCACTGCATTGAAGTTGCTAGCTGTGCTACTAGAGATCCTGGTTTGAGTCCAGGCTCTGTTGCAGCTGGCCTCGACCGGGAGACCCATGGGGCGGCGCACAATTGGCCCAGCATCGTCCGGGTTAGGGGTTGGCTGGCAGGGATGTCCTTGTCTCATTGCGCTCTAGCGACTCCTGTGACAGGCCAGGCGCATGCACGCTGACACAGTCGCCAGGTGTACAGTGTTTCCTCCGACACATTGGTGTGGCTGGCTTCCGGGTTAAGCGGGCATTGTGTCAAGAAGCAGTGCGGCTTGGTTGGGTCGTGTTTCGGAGGACGCATGGCTCTCGACCTTCGCCTCTCCCGAGTCCGTACGGGAGTTGCAGCAATGAGACAAGACTGTAACTACCAATTGGATACCACAAAATTGGGGAGATAAAGGGGTAAAAGTCACAAAAATTGAAATTGAAATGAACATGTATCTTACAACAGGACAATGATCCAAAACACACAATGATCCAAAACACACAAGCAAAGCTACAACAGAATGGCTCAAAAGGAAGAAATGCAGGGTTATGGAATTGCAGAGTCAAAGCCCAGATGTCAATTCTGTGCTGTGGGGGGACTTGAAGCGGGCCGTGCATGCAAGAAAGCCCTCAAACATGGCACAGTTGAAGCAGTACTGTAAAGAACATCCCAGTCGATGTAAGAGACAGTTACAAAAAACTGCTACATTAAGTTATTTCAGCAAAAGGGGGCAACATCAGCTATTGAAGCTACAGTAGGCGTGTACTTATTTTTTCTGCATTATGGAATTGCATTTCTGTTGATTTCAAAGTATAATCTTTCAGTGTCAGTTGTTAAATTAGGTTACCTTAATCTGTCAATAGTGTTGAAGGGAAGATTACATATCCATCATATTTTGTCAGCAGATCAATAATCTCGCTCCACACCAGTTTGTAAACTCCAAAATTCCTTCTTGTCGACTTTCACATGGAGGGATTAGCATTTTATGACACCCCTAGGAGCCTTACACTGTTCACAAGAGAAAAGTAGGTCAAAAAAAAGAGGTGTACTCGTATGCACTTCTTACTTTCAGAAACGGTACCCCGCTGGCTTAAATGCCACTGCTTATGTAGATTGAACCTGACAACAGAGAGAAACAATGTCTCCAAATGCCATATTCATCCAACCTACTGTTCCTGGAATCTAAATTACTAGGGATTTAGGCTATTTATTTGTGATAATCTTCAACCCATAGTAATGAATAAATGTATTCTTACTAGACATGTAATGATTCACCAACATGCATCAGTCTCCGGTTCAAATGTTTAAAATATGAGTTCATCGGTCCACGTGATCCCAAACCAATCCAAATGTAGCATGCAACGTTCAGGAAAAGCAATTTAAATGCTACGAATCGCCGGGTCACTAATTTATTTAGCTCAAATAATTGTATTTCTACCTTCCGAAAAACTGCAGCCTCTCCTTCAGTGTGGAACTAAACATGTCATTGTGTTGACAGTCATTGATCTACAAGTAATTTTGCATGCCGAACAACAATAGGCAATATCAGTAGCCAAGTCAAACTGAGCGCTGTGCACAGCTTCGTGTGCTGACCAACGAGATGCTGATCGGGGCTTACATTAGATTTTATTTTGATTGTTCAGGTTCACCATCAGCAATAGTTTTGGTAGTTTTGCTTGAAACAGTCAGTATATATCATAATTTTTAGATATGCAGGGTAAAGTTGGCAATTTCATAACGAGGACAGCAATCCCTTTTGCTATCCACACTACATGGTTGAAGCGAGAGAATAAGAGAAGCTCACTCTGAGTCTATTAACTTCCAAACGTTCTAAATCATTCAAATATGAGATGGGGGTGAAATCCAAAGTTGTACTATATATTCATTGGCTATGTCCTAGTTCATTTTTAAAGATAAATATTGATACATTAGTAGCTCTAACACCTTTAATCTTCAAAAATGATAAATTAATTAGTGTTTGATGGTGATTTCAGATCAAAAGTATGTGCATGTGTGTGTGTGTGGGGGGGGGCAAAAGCAAACAATGCCCCACCTAACTGATAATGGGGTGGGAGATGTTTCTCTTATGGCTCAGCTCAGGTGCCTACATACACTATACATCATTTACACATACATACACACACAGGTCAACTCAGACAGATCCAGCTCAGAGGCCCAGCTCATGAGCTCCATCAGCAGCAGATTTAGAATGGAAAATTTATATTTTTATGCAGGAAATGTTAGTGCATTGAACCAAATCGCATCGGTGTTTCTCTAATCAAACCGAATCGCTTCAAACTGAAACGTATCGTTCCTGTATCGTATCGGAACCAATGAATCTAGATATGGATTGAATCGTCTTGAGAGGGTTAGATGCACAGCCCTAATGCTTACAGATGAGTTCCTTGTCCTCTGCAATATAATCTGTCAAAATGACAGTGTTGACTCAGAGATCTTACCTTAGCCCCAAGTTAGGTTGCAATTCACATTTCCATCTGGGAGAGGTTTTTCTGCTTTCAAAACATGACCCTCATCCCATCCACAAAGTTACAAACCATCAGAGATGACTGATATATTGAAGGGATGTGCAATGTGCATTTATATTTTTTTCATTTTTTTTATTCCATGTTATTTCCCTCTATGTCCTCACATAAATCTACAGGGGGTCAGCCACCCAGCCAGCCTAGCCTGAGTGATTGTTGGATTGTCCCCCAGCCGTCTCTCTACAGGAGGTAGACTGTACTTAGCACCTCAAATCAACCTCTCTAATTTATCACGATATGTTCATTAGTTATAAATATGCCGTAGTTGATAGTCCAAGTAATTTCCATAGATCTTTATGTCGGTGTTGCATGTGGATCAACATGCAGCGACTCCAAGTGTTTGTCCTGATCATTAGTGTTTGCACATGTGTGGAAGTAGAATCCATCTGTCATCTTATAGTTGGAGACAGATGTTAAGCATAGCCGCTCAGCTCTTCTCCAATTAATTATACTGTCCATTTAATGGTGTTAATGTGTATATTAGATGTAAAGTCCCCTGTTTTTACAGGACCTGCTTGGTTCTGGTACCGGTTCCGACTGACATTGTTGTTTATAAATTGATCTGTGGACACTGAAGTGGCTTGCATTGAGCAAAGCCCTGGTTCCTACGGCCACAGTAGTCTTTTTTTCTGAGCCTGTGTGACATGTGAAATCTGAAACCACTTGAAGCTGGGATGTCCCCCCTACCATTTCATTTTCTCTTCTGACTGTCTGAACTCCTGGCTGAACCCTAGTCACAGCCATGGACAAGCACGTGCCTGCAATCATTACATCGTTGCGCAACAGGAGAGAGTGGTTTCATCACGGTAGCACATTCAGAGATCGATTTATAGCCATTCATCTAAAATAATTCATAGATTTTAAACAAAAACACTGTCATAGATGGACAACGTTACAGTTTTTCCTAATTGTTAACACACGTTTGCTGAAACTGGTAATCTGGTGCGCAAAACTCTAAGCACAAAACAGTTAGCCGATTTCCCCAAACCCTACAGACATCTTTCAAAATGAAACACAGCAATCAAAATCATGTACGCCCTGCTCAAAATGAAACTACATACAGACACCCATCCATTGGGGTGGCAGGGTAGCCAAGTGGTTAGAGCATTGGACTAGTAACCGAAAAGTTGCAAGTTCAAATCCCCGAGCTGACAAGGTACAAATCTTGTCGTTCTGCCCCTGTACAGGCAGTTAACCCACTGTTCCTAGGCCGTCATTGAAAATAAGATTTTGTTCTAAACTGACTTGCCTAGTTAAATAAAAAAATAAATGTATCTTAGTGACAACTGACCTATTCAAAACACGACTATAAGAACCTATTTCAGTGTAAAGACTAAGATTTTGTTGTTATAGAAGAAGAAGAAGGCTGACGTTTTACGTGTTCCTAACCAATTGTGTTTTTTTGTTTGTTTCTTTGCGTTGTTTGTAACTTATTTTTTTACTTATTTTGTACATAATGTTGCTGCTACCGTCTCTTAAGACCGAAAATAACTTCTGGACATCAGAACTTCGATTACTCACCACGAACTGGCAGAATCCTTTTTTCCTTTAACGAGTCTGACGAGCCCGTCGTGAATGAGATACTGCTTTCCCGGGAACAGGCCCAGATCCCCGTCATTTGAAGAGAAGGCAGAGAAAAAGGGTCCAGAGGGTGGGCTGCCTTCTGAGAATTCGTAGGTGATCGAATAAACCCCAACTGCATTCCTTTCTGCTAGCAAACGTGCAATCTTTGGAAAATACAACCGATGACCTACGTGGAAGGTGAAACTACCAACGGGACATTCAAAACTGTAATATCGTATGCTTCACGGAGTCGTGGCTGAACGGCGACATTATCAACATACAGCTGGCTGGTTATACGCTGTATCGGCAGGATAGAACAGTGACGTCTGGTAAGACAAGAGGCGGCAGACTATGTATTTTGTAAATAACAGCTTGCGCACGATATCTAAGGAAGTGAAGGTTTTGCTCGCCTGAGGTAGAGTATCTCACTATAAGTTGTAGACCAGACTATCCACCTAGAGAGTTTTCATCTGTATTTTTTGTAGCTGTCTACATACATTTACATTTACATTTAAGTCATTTAGCAGACGCTCTTATCCAGAGCGACTTACAAATTGGTGCATTCACCTTATGATATCCAGTGGAACAACCACTTTACAATAGTGCATCTAACTCTTTTAAGGGGGGGGGTTAGAAGGATTACTTTATCCTATCCTAGGTATTCCTTAAAGAGGTGGGGTTTCAGGTGTCTCCGGAAGGTGGTGATTGACTCCGCTGACCTGGCGTCGTGAGGGAGTTTGTTCCACCATTGGGGTGCCAGAGCAGCGAACAGTTTTGACTGGGCTGAGCGGGAACTGTACTTCCTCAGAGGTAGGGAGGCGAGCAGGCCAGAGGTGGATGAACGCAGTGCCCTTGTTTGGGTGTAGGGCCTGATCAGAGCCTGAAGGTACGGAGGTGCCGTTCCCCTCACAGCTCCGTAGGCAAGCACCATGGTCTTGTAGCGGATGCGAGCTTCAACTGGAAGCCAGTGGAGAGAGCGGAGGAGCGGGGTGACGTGAGAGAACTTGGGAAGGTTGAACACCAGACGGGCTGCGGCGTTCTGGATGAGTTGTAGGGGTTTAATGGTACAGGCAGGGAGCCCAGCCAACAGCGAGTTGCAGTAATCCAGACGGGAGATGACAAGTGCCTGGATTAGGACCTGCGCCGCTTCCTGTGTGAGGCAGGGTCGTACTCTGCGAATGTTGTAGAGCATGAACCTACAGGAACGGGTCACCGCCTTGATGTTAGTTGAGAACGACAGGGTGTTGTCCAGGATCACGCCAAGGTCCTTAGCACTCTGGGAGGAGGACACAGTGGAGTTGTCAACCGTGATGGCGAGATCATGGAACGGGCAGTCCTTCCCCGGGAGGAAGAGCAGCTCTGTCTTGCCGAGGTTCAGCTTGAGGTGGTGATCCGTCATCCACACTGATATGTCTGCCAGACATGCAGAGATGCGATTCGCCACCTGGTTATCAGAAGGGGGAAAGGAGAAGATTAATTGTGTGTCGTCTGCATAGCAATGATAGGAGAGACCATGTGAGGATATGACAGAGCCAAGTGACTTGGTGTATAGCGAGAATAGGAGAGGGCCTAGAACAGAGCCCTGGGGGACACCAGTGGTGAGAGCACGTGGTGCGGAGACAGATTCTCGCCACGCCACCTGGTAGGAGCGATCTGTCAGGTAGGACGCAATCCAAGCGTGGGCCGCGCCGGAGATGCCCAACTCGGAGAGGGTGGAGAGGAGGATCTGATGGTTCACAGTATCAAAGGCAGCCGATAGGTCTAGAAGGATGAGAGCAGAGGAGAGAGAGTTAGCTTTAGCAGTGCGGAGCGCCTCCGTGGCACAGAGAAGAGCAGTCTCAGTTGAATGACTAGTCTTGAAACCTGACTGATTTGGATCAAGAAGGTCATTCTGAGAGAGATAGCAGGAGAGCTGGCCAAGGACGGCACGTTCAAGAGTTTTGGAGAGAAAAGAAAGAAGGGATACTGGTCTGTAGTTGTTGACATCGGAGGGATCGAGTGTAGGTTTTTTCAGAAGGGGTGCAACTCTCGCTCTCTTGAAGACGGAAGGGACGTAGCCAGCGGTCAAGGATGAGTTGATAAGCGAGGTGAGGTAAGGGAGAAGGTCTCCGGAAATGGTCTGGAGAAGAGAGGAGGGGATAGGGTCAAGCGGGCAGGTTGTTGGGCGGCCGGCCGTCACAAGACGCGAGATTTCATCTGGAGAGAGAGGGGAGAAAGAGGTCAAAGCACAGGGTAGGGCAGTGTGAGCAGAACCAGCGGTGTCGTTTGACTTAGCAAACGAGGATCAGATGTCGTCGACCTTCTTTTCAAAATGGTTGACGAAGTCATCCGCAGAGAGGGAGGAGGGGGGAGGGGGAGGAGGATTCAGGAGGGAGGAGAAGGTGGCAAAGACCTTCCTAGGGTTAGAGGCAGATGCTTGGAATTTAGAGTGGTAGAAAGTGGCTTTAGCAGCAGAGACAGAAGAGGAGAATGTAGAGAGGAGGGAGTGAAAGGATGCCAGGTCCGCAGGGAGGCGAGTTTTCCTCCATTTCCGCTCGGCTGCCCGGAGCCCGGTTCTGTGAGCTCGCAATGAGTCGTCGAGCCACGGAGCAGGAGGGGAGGACCGAGCCGGCCTGGAGGATAGGGGACATAGAGAGTCAAAGGATGCAGAAAGGGAGGAGAGGAGGGTTGAGGAGGCAGAATCAGGAGATAGGTTGGAGAAGGTTTGAGCAGAGGGAAGAGATGATAGGATGGAAGAGGAGAGAGTAGCGGGGGAGAGAGAGCGAAGGTTGGGACGGCGCGATACCATCCGAGTGGGGGCAGTGTGGGAAGTGTTGGATGAGAGCGATAGGGAGAAGGATACAAGGTAGTGGTCAGAGACTTGGAGGGGAGTTGCAATGAGATTAGTGGAAGAACAGCATCTAGTAAAGATGAGGTCAAGCGTATTGCCTGCCTTGTGAGTAGGGGGGGAAGGTGAGAGGGTGAGGTCAAAAGAGGAGAGGAGTGGAAAGAAGGAGGCAGAGAGGAATGAGTCAAAGGTAGACGTGGGGAGGTTAAAGTCACCCAGAACTGTGAGAGGTGAGCCATCCTCAGGAAAGGAACTTATCAAGGCGTCAAGCTCATTGATGAACTCTCCAAGGGAACCTGGAGGGCGATAAATGATAAGGATGTTAAGCTTGAAAGGGCTGGTAACTGTGACAGCATGGAATTCAAAGGAGGCGATAGACAGATGGGTCAGGGGAGAAAGAGAGAATGTCCACTTGGGAGAGATGAGGATCCCAGTGCCACCACCCCGCTGACCAGAAGCTCTCGGGGTGTGCGAGAACACGTGGGCAGACGAGGAGAGAGCAGTAGGAGTAGCAGTGTTATCTGTGGTAATCCATGTTTCCGTCAGTGCCAAGAAGTCGAGGGACTGGAGGGAAGCATAGGCTGAGATGAACTCTGCCTTGTTGGCCGCAGATCGGCAGTTCCAGAGGCTGCCGGAGACCTGGAACTCCACGTGGGTCGTGCGCGCTGGGACCACCAGGTTAGAGTGGCAGCGGCCACGCGGTGTGAAGCGTTTGTATGGTCTGTGCCACCACAGACTGATGCTGGCACTAAGACCGCACTCAATGAGCTGTATTCCGCCATAAGCAAACAGGAAAACGCTCACCCAGAGACGGCGCTCCTAGTGGCCGGGGACTTTAATGCAAGGAAACTTAAATCCGTCTTACCATATTTCGATCAACATGTTAAATGTGGAATTCTGGACCACCTTTACTCCACACACAGAGACGCATACAAAGCTCTCCCTCGCCTTCCATTTGGCAAATCTGACCATACTTCTATCCTCCTGATTCCTGCTTACAAGCAAAAATGTAAGCAGGAAGCACTAGTGTGGTCAAGTGTGGTCAAATGAAGCAGATGCTAAGCTACAGGACTGTTTTGCTAGCACAGACTGAAATATGTTCCAGGATTCCTCCGATGGCATTGAAGAGTACACCACATCAGTCATTGGCTTCATCAATAAGTGCATCGATTACATTTTCCCCAAAGTAACCGTACATACATACCCCAACCAGAACCGTACATACCCCAACCGTACATACATACCCCAACCGTCGATACCACCCAACCAGGTGATATCGACGGGGCTGTAGTGGAGCAGGTTGAGAGCCTCAAGTTCCTTGGTGTCTACATCACCAACAAACTAACATGGTTTCCAAGCACACCAAGACAGTCGTGAAGAGGGCACGACAAAACCTATTCCCCCTCAGGAGACTGAAAAGATTTGGCATGGGTCCTCAGATCCTCAAAAGGTTCTACAGCTAGACCATCGAGAGCATCCTGACTGGTCGCGTCACTGCCTGGTATGGCAACTGCTCGGCCTCCGACCACAAGGCACTACAGAGGGTAGTGCGTACCGCCCAGTACATCACTGGGGCCAAGCTTCCTGTCATCCAGGACCTCTATACCAGGCGTTGTCAGAGGAAGGCCCTAAAAATTGTCAAAGACTCCAGCCACCCTAGTCATAGACTGTTCTCTCTGCTACCACACAGCAAGCGGTACAGGAGCGCCAAGTCTAGGTCCAAGAGGCTTCTAAACAGCTTCTACCCCCAAGCCATAAGGCTCCTGAACATCTAATCAAATGGCTGCCCAGACTACTTGCATTGCACAACAACCTTTTTACACCGTTGCTACTCTCTGTTGTTATTATCTATGCATAGCCACTTTAATAACTCTACCTACATGTACATATTACCTTGCTATTGTTATTTTACTGCTGCTCTTTAATTACTTGTTACTTTTATTTTTTATTCTCATTCATATATATATTTTTAACTGCATTGTTGGTTTGGGGCTCATAAGTAAGCATTTCACTATAAGATATACAGTTGAAGTCGGAAGTTTACGTACACCTTAGCCAAATACATTTAAACTCAGTTTTTCACAATTCCTGACGTTAAATCCTAGTAAAAATTCAAAGGCTCTTAGGTCAGTTAGGATCACCACTTTATTTTAAGAATGTGAAATGTCAGAATAGTAGTAGAGAGAATGATCTATTTCAGCTGTTATTTCATTCATCACATTCCCAGTGTGTCAGAAGTTTACATACACTCAATTAGTATTTGGTAGCATTGCCTTTAAATTATTTAACTTGGGTAATACGTTTCGGGTAGCCTTACACAAGCTTCCCACAATAAGTTGGGTGCATTTTGTCCCATTCCTCCTGACAGAGCTGGTGTAACTGAGTCAGTAGGCCTCCTTGCGTGCACAAATGTTCTATAGGATTGAGGTCAGGGCTTTGTGATGGCCATTCCAAAACCTTGACTTTGTGGTCCTTAAGCCATTTTGCCACAACTTTGGAAATATGCTTGAGGAAATTGTCCATTTGGAAGACCCATTTGCGACCAAGCTTTAACTTCCTGACTGATGTCTAGAGATGTTGCTTCAATATATTCACATAATTTTCCTTGCTCATGATGCCATCTATTTTGTGAAGTGCACCAGTCCCTCCTGCAGCAAAGCACCCCCACAACATGATGCTGCCAACCCCATGCTTCACGGTTGGGATGGTGTTCTTCGGCTTGCAAGCCTCCCCCTTTTTCCTCCAAACATAACGATGGTCATTATGGCCAAACAGTTCTATTTTTGTTTCATCAGACCAGTACGATCTTTGTCCCCATGTGCAGTTGCAAACCGTAGCCTGGCTTTTTATGGCGGTTTTGGAGCTCTGGCTTCTTCCTTGCTGAGCGGCCTTTCAGGTTATGTCGATATAGGACTCATTTTTCTGTGGATATAGATACTTTTGTACCCGTTTCCTCCAGCATCTTCACAATGTCCTTTGCTGTTGTTCTGGGATTGATTTGCACTTTTCGCACCAAAGTACGTTCATCTCTAGGAGACAGAACGCGTCTCCTTCCTGAGCGGTATGACGGCTGCGTGGTCCCATGGTGTTTATACTTGAGTACTATTCTTTACAGATGAACGTGGCACCTTCAGGCATTTGGAAATCGCTCCCAGGGATGAACCAGGTCTACCATTTTCTTTCTGAGGTCTTGGCTGATTTATTTTCGTTAGCCCATGATGTCAAGCAAAGAGGCACTGAGTTTGAAGGTAGGCCTTGAAATACATCCACAGGTACACCTCCAATTCACTCAAATTATGTCAATTAGCCCATCAGAAGCTTCTAAAGCCATGACATCCTTTTCTGGAATTTTCCAAGCTGTTTAAAGGCACAGTCAACTTAGTGTATGTAAACTTCTGACCCACTGGAATTGTGATACAGTGAATTATAAGTGAAATATAAAACAATTGTTGGAAGAATTACTTGTGTCATGCACAAAGTAGATGTCCTAACTGACATGCCAAAACTACAGTTTGTTATCAAAACATTTGTGTAGTAGTTGAAAAACTAGTTTTAATGACTTCAACCTAAGTATATGTTTACTTCCAACTTTAAATGTAGACCTGTTGTATTCTGCGCATGCGACTAATACAATTTCATTTGATTTTATTTATTGTTTGTGTGTACTCAAACAAGAAAGGAACACAAATTCAACATGACACAAATTTCAACAAGACTCAATACATGTCAAACAACATATTGTAAGCACACATACAGTACATATTTTCCATATGCAAAGGAAGAAAAATTGGCCTATTTGTACTACTGTACTGTATGTTAAATAAATAGTATGGAACAGATAAGGAAACTCTCAAAAAACAGTCAAATCTAAATCATAAGTCAAGAAACAAATACTCCATTGTGAAAACAGAATCAGTCATGTCTGTTGTAGAGGTCCGGCCACAGATTTTCATCAACACCACAGGCGATATTCTCCTTGGCCAGACAGCGGGGGAAATATCTTCTGGCATGACGCATCCACCCCTGACAGGACTCTGCTAGAATGTCACCACATGCCTCCTCTATTGCCTGGAGAATGGCCATACGTTAATGGGGTTTGCGATCATGCACCTTCCACCGCCATGCTGAAAACAACTCCTCAATGGGGTTGAGAAATTGGGAATATGGTGGGAGATAGAGAATTGTAAACCTGGGATTGTCATGGAACCAGTTGCAGACCTGAGCAGCCCATTGGAAAGTCACGTTGTCCCAAATTAGAACATACATTTGCTGCTAAGTGTCACCTGGCCTTCTCTGCTCTGGCTGATAAAGATTGTCATATAAGGTGTTCAGGAAATTAAGGAGATGGGCAGTGTTGGATGGTCCAAGGGTAGCATGGCAGTGGAGGACCCCATTGTGGCTCATAGCTGCGCATATGGTGACATTTCACCCGCGCTGGCCAGGTACCTCAATGATGGCACATTTACCAATGTTCCTTCCTCTCCTTGTTTTTGCTAAATTGAATCCAGCCTAATCGATGAATATGAGTTGCTGGGGGATGGGACTTGCATCCAACTCCATGATTCTCTGAAATGACAGTAAATACTGTAATTGCTGTTTAGTAAAGTTCACTGGCAACATCAATGAGTCTCTAATGTTTCAAGAGTGTAATACTAGTACATTACTTACTTGCACATATTCGTATTTATCCTTCACTCTTTGGGAATTCCTTTCAAATGGGACTCTGTAGATTTGCTTCATCCGGAGATGGTGTTTCTTAAGGATGCTGTCTATGGTTGATAAGCTCACTCTGATGTTATGGAAGGTGGCAGGGTTTCAAAAAATCTGTTGTTGGATTTCCCACAATCTTATGCCATTATTTTCAACATCCATTTGCACAATGGCAGCCTCCTATTTGTCTATAAATAGCCACGTTCTACCACCACGTGGTAGATTTCATCAGAAATTACTCTCCCTGTTCTTCCACCACCTCCACCTCTACCTCTCTCTCTGCCAACTTTGCTTCCATTGTTCTCCAAACACAGGAGTACTCACCTGTGGCCTTTTTATTGCAAAGTGAACATTTGCGCAATTAGTGTTTGCACATGTGAAGAGTGAAAGTGATCAGTTGGTAATTGAGTTTAGCTTGTTGAACAGGGTTGCTTTTCATTTGCACATAAGATATTTTAGTTGTGAAAGTTGTGCCAGAGGTAGAGAATTGTGTATTGTGTTTTGCCAAATGTTTGTTAAAGAATTGCAATCTGAGTGTAAAGCAAAACGTGGGAGTGGTATTGCAGATTTGGTGTATGGTTCTGCTAAATGAGTTACAGGTCTGGGTCATTGTGCCTCATGGGCCAGTTTTAGTTTGTAAACAGTTGGGGAAAACTGTAATATGAGATGAAAGGCGAGTTCCTAACGAGTTCAGAAAGCCAAGCTAGAGCTCTGTGATTTGTCCACAACGATGTGGGCAGACATTTTGATCAAGAGAAACCTGAAGAAGTTATGCACATTTTCTCTTAACGCTCAACATATTTTACAGTTATAAGAAAGGTGGAATCTTATAGTTCGTCATTTTATAATTTGATTATGCTATATTTAGAACACATATAGCCTACACCATAAAATATTTCATATTTTCATATTTGTACTTGTGCTTGTGTCCTCAAAAGTGACTACATCTCAACGACTTCTAACTATTTTTACCAGAAAGGTGAGATTTAGGCTTTTCTTGGAGTATGCAGCCTTACTAGTTATTGATAAATAATAACTTTTGGTGATTACGTAGATTACATTTAACTGGTTATGCTGTATATATTAGCGGGTCTGGCGTCATTGTACAGTAGGGTTCACATGCCTTTAATACCTCCAAGATTTCTCTTAAAAAATGTTTTACTTCCTGGCACAGTCTGGAATAGTAGATGTTTCTTAATGCCCACAGTGCTTTTATCTTTCCTGTATGCATGTATGTAAACAGGCTTTCCTTACTTCTTTAATAATTCCACTCCATAATATGTTTATTGTACCGTATCCTATGATATTTTACTATCATAGGTTTTACTCTACTAAATGAGAGCATTGCTCGAGCATTGCTAGTCAAGAACCGCTGCTAGGCAGGCACAGTGAATATGACTGTCTGCACTGTTTTCCATTGATGCATATGTAATTCCTGCCTTGTTAATGCATGCCTCAGATATTAGCACAACAAGGTTAGGGATGAGTCAGTGTTATTAAATGTTCTGTCTCATTTACAAAGATTTTGAGGTACCTTAATATTAGGATTTAGCATTCTGACTAGCCAGTATATGAGGTTGATTTCCATACCACTTTCTCAGGGCCAGAAACTGCTCATTGTACTGTATGTATAGCAATAGTAAAAGCATGAGCACATTAGGCTCATGGTAGTATAGTGGTTAGAAAGGTTGCTGTTAAGGGGGTAGGGCTAGCCAGTAGCCTATTTGAGGTTGATATCCATACCACTTGTAAAGCTGTAGTAAAGCATGACAGCATTTTGCTCATGGTAGTATGTATGTTAGAAAGGCTGCAGGCAAGGGGTTTGGGTTTCACCCCTAATGTCTAACTGATTGGGTCAGTGGCAAGGTGACTTGTGGCTGTTGCTTTAGTGGGCTAGGGTTGTGGATCAGGGAGTGCTTTCACTTGATCAGTGCCAGCCTCTGAGGGAGTGCTTTGACTTGTTCAGCCCCATCCATATCTGATCTCTGACAAATCTATGTCCTGAGGAGGAGCAGCCTGCCAGATATGGTGGTGGAAAGGGACTACAAAGACAGTATAGAACGGCAGTGTGTGTATCTTCTCAGTACGCTGTTTGAGGGAACTGTTGTGGTGCTGTAATTTAATGACAACATTTCTAGCCTTTGAAATAAATAACTCATTCTACTCCACTACTCTGTTTAGAATGCACTGATCCATTTGCAAATTATATGCAATTATCTATCCGAATAAAAGTGCTATATTTCTCCAGAATTTGACAGCTACCCCTTTAAGAATCTCATTCATCATGTCATCACATTGAGTCTGGGTCAGAGGATGAAGTAGTCAATTCAATTTGGTCACCAAATGCTCTCATTCTGGGGACTTTTCCAAAGAGACAAATGCTGTTTGTGTGTTGCTCAGTGACCTTAGATAAAAAAGGCCTATCATATTATATTGTGGCCTGAAAGATACTCTCTTAGTCTGTCTATGAGCCTGGGGTGTTGTAGTGGAAAGGTTAGCCAGATTTTTTTTTTTTTTTTGAGTGATTTTCTTTACATACAGTATGCTGAAATCAGTGTCTACTGTATTTCAGTAGGTCTACTGTAATGAATCTACAAGAACATATAATGTTGAGAAAAAATACGACATGGAAAAAAAACTTTAATATCCAGCCTAGGTCTAATTTTGTCCTTAGGCTGTTCCTTTTTTAGAACTCACGAGTCAATGTCAGAGATACTACTGCATTAGAGCAGGTTTCACAACCTCGGTCCTGGGGCCTCCCCTGGGTGTACGTTTTGGTTTTTGCCCTAGCACTACACAGCTGATTCAAATAATCAAAGCGTGATGATGAGTTGTTTATTTGAATCAGCTGTTTAGTGCTAGGGCAAAAAACGAAATGTGTACCCAGGGGGGGGGGGCTGCAGTGTAATGCTTTGTGATCTGAATCAGAGATTTGCCTTACAGGGTCAGACAAATCATATAAATTGCATTCAGCCGAGCTGTCTAAACACCCTTCGACGTAATTTCCTCTTTTCGTTGTCGAGTATTCAATATATTCAAGTGTACCGTATCTATCTGGAAACACTTTAATAATGGACAAAATGTATGATATTAGTAAACATTCCCTCTCGAAAATAATCAATTTACATTTACATTTAAGTCATTTAGCAGACGCTCTTATCCAGAGCGACTTACAAATTGGTGCATTCACCTTATGATATCCAGTGGAACAGCCACTTTACAATAGTGCATCTAACTCTTTTAAGGGGGAGGGGGGGGTTAGAAGGATTACTTTATCCTATCCTAGGTATTCCTTAAAGAGGTGGGGTTTCAGGTGTCTCCGGAAGGTGGTGATTGACTCCGCTGACCTGGCGTCGTGTCGGAGTTTGTTCCACCATTGGGGTGCCAGAGCAGCGAACAGTTTTGACTGGGCTGAGCGGGAACTGTACTTCCTCAGAGGTAGGGAGGCGAGCAGGCCAGAGGTGGATGAACGCAGTGCCCTTGTTTGGGTGTAGGGCCTGATCAGAGCCTGAAGGTACGGAGGTGCCGTTCCCCTCACAGCTCCGTAGGCAAGCACCATGGTCTTGTAGCGGATGCGAGCTTCAACTGGAAGCCAGTGGAGAGAGCGGAGGAGCGGGGTGACGTGAGAGAACTTGGGAAGGTTGAACACCAGACGGGCTGCGGCGTTCTGGATGAGTTGTAGGGGTTTAATAGCACAGGCAGGGAGCCCAGCCAACAGCGAGTTGCAGTAGTCCAGACGGGAGATGACAAGTGCCTGGATTAGGACCTGCGCTGCTTCCTGTGTGAGGCAGGGTCGTACTCTGCGAATGTTGTAGAGCATGAACCTACAGGAACGGGTCACCGCCTTGATGTGAGTTGAGAACGACAGGGTGTTGTCCAGGATCACGCCAAGGTTCTTAGCACTCTGGGAGGAGGACACAATGGAGTTGTCAACCGTGATGGCGAGATCATGGAACGGGCAGTCCTTCCCCGGGAGGAAGAGCAGCTCCGTCTTGCCGAGGTTCAGCTTGAGGTGGTGATCCGTCATCCACACTGATATGTCTGCCAGACATGCAGAGATGCGATTCGCCACCTGGTTATCAGAGGGGGGAAAGGAGAAGATTAATTGTGTGTCGTCTGCATAGCAATGATAGGAGAGACCATGTGAGGATATGACAGAGCCAAGTGACTTGGTGTATAGCGAGAATAGGAGAGGGCCTAGAACAGAGCCCTGGGGGACACCAGTGGTGAGAGCACGTGGTGCGGAGACAGATTCTCGCCACGCCACCTGGTAGGAGGGACCTGTCAGGTAGGACGCAATCCAAGCGTGGGCCGCGCCGGAGATGCCCAGCTCGGAGAGGGTGGAGAGGAGGATCTGATGGTTCACAGTATCAAAGGCAGCCGATAGGTCTAGAAGGATGAGAGCAGAGGAGAGAGAGTTAGCTTTAGCAGTGCGGAGCGCCTCCGTGACACAGAGAAGAGCAGTCTCAGTTGAATGACTAGTCTTGAAACCTGACTGATTTGGATCAAGAAGGTCATTCTGAGAGAGATAGCAGGAGAGCTGGCCAAGGACGGCACGTTCAAGAGTTTTGGAGAGAAAAGAAAGAAGGGATACTGGTCTGTAGTTGTTGACATCGGAGGGATCGAGTGTAGGTTTTTTCAGAAGGGGTGCAACTCTCGCTCTCTTGAAGACGGAAGGGACGTAGCCAGCGGTCAAGGATGAGTTGATGAGCGAGGTGAGGTAAGGGAGAAGGTCTCCGGAAATGGTCTGGAGAAGAGAGGAGGGGATAGGGTCAAGCGGGCAGGTTGTTGGGCGGCCGGCCGTCACAAGACGCGAGATTTCATCTGGAGAGAGAGGGGAGAAAGAGGTCAAAGCACAGGGTAGGACAGTGTGAGCAGAACCAGCGGTGTCGTTTGACTTAGCAAACGAGGATCGGATGTCGTCGACCTTCTTTTCAAAATGGTTGACGAAGTCATCCGCAGAGAGGGAGGAGGGGGGAGGGGGAGGAGGATTCAGGAGGGAGGAGAAGGTGGCAAAGAGCTTCCTAGGGTTAGAGGCAGATGCTTGGAATTTAGAGTGGTAGAAAGTGGCTTTAGCAGCAGAGACAGAAGAGGAGAATGTAGAGAGGAGGGAGTGAAAGGATGCCAGGTCCGCAGGGAGGCGAGTTTTCCTCCATTTCCGCTCGGCTGCCCGGAGCCCTGTTACCCATTAGAGCAGGGGTATTCAGCTCTTACTCTACAAGGTCCAGAGTCTGCTGGTTTTCTGATCTACCTGATAATAAATTGCACCCACCTGGTGTCCCAGGTCTAAATCAGACCCTAATTAGAGGGGAACAATGAAAAAACACAGTGGAACTGACTTTGAGGTCCAGAGTTGATTTTGAGGGATTTAGAGCAGCAAAATAAATATGATTAAATATTTTTTGTAGACATGAAAATCAAAACCTTTTTTTCATTTTCCCCCTGGTAAGTGAATTAAAAAGCCTTTCCCTTGATGTTGTGTTTTTTTGTTTTACATTTAAGAATTTAATCCGAGCCATGTTAAAATGGATAGGCTGTCACTCTAAGGCTCGAAAAGGAACATCAAAGAAGCCATTGACATATTTAATTCGTGTCATTGTGTTTTGAAGCACTGCTGTTTTTCTTTTATCTGAGAATACTGTTTGACCCTCTTGACTTCTTGCCTTTTTAAATTCAGGCAAACTACGCCCTAGCCTTACTCCGTATCTGATGTATGTGTAGAAAACACCATCACAGTGACAGATATGCCTCGATTTGTTCTGTCTTAAAAATACATGCCTAACTCTCTTAAGCTGGGAGGTATATACTTTGACATGCCTCAGGTCTTTCAATTTAATTTGAAATGTCTGGAAAGCGTGACTGGCGTAACTGGCTCAGGTGGGTGACATGCATGGAATATAGAGTCAGTAATACATCCCTTTATAGGAGTTGTTTCATATGTAGAATCCTGGAAACCCATCTAAATCTAGGAGAACATACAGTATATTAATATATCAAAAACCTAGGAATTATACCTTTTGATTAGATTTGATTGTGTTTTTGATTCGTTTTTATCACCAGCATTAAAAAGTTGGTATGGAATTCTACAACCTGCTCAACCTGTACAACCAGCTGGATTCTCTTCAACCGTTGGGAAACCTCCTTCAATACTATAAACAACATACTGTACACTGAGTGTACAAAACATTAGGAACACCTTCCTAATATTGAGTTTCACCCCTTTTGCCCTCAGAATAGCCTCAATTCGTCAGGGCATGGACTACAAGGTGTCAAAAGGCATTCCACAGGTATGATGGTCCATGTTGACTCCAATGCTTTCCACAGTTGTGTCACGTTGGCTGGATGTCCTTTAGGTGGTGGACCATTCTTGATACACACTGGAAACTGTTGAGGATGAAAAACCCGGCAGCATTGCAGTTCTTTACACACTCAAACCATTGTACTTGGCACCATACCCCGTTCAAAGGCACTTAAATCTTTTGTCTTGCCCATTCACACTCTGAATGGCACACATACACAATCCATGTCTCAATTGCCTCAAGGCTTAATTTTTATTTGTTTTACCTGTCTCCTCCCCTTCATCTACACTAATTTAAGTGGATTTAACAGATTACATCAATAAGGAATCTTAGCTTTCACCTGGATTCACCTGGTCAGTATATGCCATGGAAAGATGTTTTGTACACTCAGTGTATACTGTACACAGAAACCTCAGTTTCTCCTTATCCAAGTCCAAAGTAAGAGTTGAAACTGACTCTAGAGTGCCATAGTTATGGAAAGAGAAACAAATATATGAATAAAGTGGCTTCATCATGCGTTATGTACAGATGGTTAGTCAGAAACCTGTACTCCTCTCAACCTGCTCCCCAGACCTAAATTCTTGACTGAAAGAGTGTTCTTCACAAAGAAAGGATGATATTAACACAGAGAAAATTAAGTATCTGGGAAAATCCTCTTCGTCTTAGAAGTGTAGAACTGGGGGTGTTTCTGCTACCGTATAAGACTTTGCCTGCAGACAGGCACTATTGGTGTGAAAGTATCTGAGTATTCTCGGAATGCCACCAATTTCTTTGGATTTACTTTGTCAACTCTGGAGTGTCTGAGTACAGAGGAGGATGAATCTTCAGGGAGTCAGAGGTACAATCCAGTTCTCCAAATACCCTAAAAATATACTCAAAATGTATTTAGTACATCTCTCATCTGTGAAACAAGGCATTTGTTGTCCAGTTCAGCACTGCCTCTGCCATTGGATCAATGCACATGTCCAGTTAGTTTTGTTGAACAGGGTCAAATGAACAGACTCAATGTATTTGGTTGGGTAATGTCATTGATTGTTTTGCCTTGTCTCATGGGACTCATGCTGCCTGTTTGTTCCAAGTGATTTAACTGAAGGTGTACGCTGCATCCAATTCAACTGTATAGATTCTTCATGGTTAAATATCCATCCAGTGCAAATTAAAAACATTGATTATGAGCAGAGGTCTTACTGTTGATTAGGAAATACCATTGAACTCAGAACAATGAGATTTGACTCACGCTTAACTGATAGCGTGATACCTCATTATGCACACATGTTAGCTTTATTCATAATCAGGTGTTGTCCTTTGTCTTGTGTGTCAGTAAATCCTCATGTGTTGAAAGGTAATAAACCAGATTGCATGGCCAGATCTGATCGTCTTTATTCATCCCCACTGCCACCCCGTCCACTAACTCAGCACACCCTGCTCCTCCAATCAATCATCAAGCCAATATTTAGCTAAAAAAGGTACAAAAAGATTTTGTATATCTCATTATACAAAAGAGAGACAATCATACAGGATCAAAATGTTGAAAAGAAAATAGTGTGAGGCATTGGAAAGGACTGATTCATTTGAAATGATCTGATTCTCTTTCATGAAATGGACATAACATAATACACAACATTAAGAGGATTAAAAAGAAGTTTGAAGTCGTCTTCAAGAAGGAGATTTAAAAAAGTATACTGAAATGTAGAAAATGGGGATATTAAAAATGTAAAAAATCTGTTCAAAGTTGAATACAATAAGAGGTTTTAAAAGATATGCAAATATATTAACTGGAGGACAGAGGCTTTGCAAATCCCCTTTCATAAATTACATTTGTATTTCTAAAGTGTCTAGAGTGGCAGAAAAAAGATTAAACCGGTAAACTTTGAACCGAGGGGCAAAGTAACACTCTTGTCTCGACTCACAGGAGAGAGCTAAGTGAAAGACTGTTGTGTCACTACTATGGACTTAATAACTGCTACTGTAAGTTAAAGATTGAAAGTGTTACTGATTGTTGTGTAACTATTATTGACTTAATCCTTCACATGAATGATTCTGTAACTATTATCGATTTATTATCTACTAGGCCTACTACAAGTGAATGATTGAAAGTGTTATTAATATTTCTGTTACTATTATCGACTTAATCTTACACATGAAGGATTGTGTAACTATTATTGACTTGCTACTATAAGTTGCTATGTAATGATTATCAACAAAATAAATTAAGGATTATTTAAGCAATAAGGCCCTTGAACCCAGGGATTATTGTGTGATAACTCCCAACTAAGGATTTAGGCCCGAGGTGAAGCCGATTCTAATCATTCTACTCATTTGACTATGCTATGCTAAACAAATCATTGGCATGTAGCTAGCTAGCAGAGATTCAATGATGATGAGAGACAATAACTTCAACAAATAATGATTTAATAAATATCCAACAGGCCTACATACAGAGAGCTCGCATTTGTAAAATTATATGTTGTTGCACAGGTTGTAGAGGCAGACAGGTATGTTTATACAACCCCCAACTATTTCAAACCAAATAGTAGCATGGTGTAACGTGTGAGCTGAGCTTTCGTTCAGTCATTAAATGTATTAAATGTATTCACTCCCTGAAGCAAGTTCAGGGAGTGAATACATTTAATGACTGAACGAAACATAATACAATACAACACAACACAACACAACACAACATAACACAACACAATACAATACAAGAAACACAAACAACGCACAGACATGAAACAGAAACAATAACGCCTGGGGAAGGAACCAAAGGGAGTGACATAAATAGGGCAGGTAATCTAGGAGGTAATGGAGTCCAGGTGAGTGTCATTATGCGCTGATGCGCGTAACGGGGGTGACAGGTGTGCGCCATAACGAGCAGCCTGGTGACCTAGAGGCCGGAGAGGGAGCACACGTGACAGGACCCCCTCCCCGATGCGCGGCTCCAGCCGCATGACGCAGACCAAAATGAAGATCCTGGGGATCAAGAGCAGACCGGTCACCTCTGCTGAGGCACAGGAACCTGTCGATCCGGCTGAGGCGCGGGAGCATGGCGACCTAGAGCGCCGGAGAGAGAGCATACCTGACACATGGAAAAATAATGTGTAGATGCTTTTTCCCCGAAGGAGATGAAGTTTATGAATTTCCTGCCTGGGCTGTGGGGCAGTGGAATTATGACATTAATACGTCATGGTATTTTGTAGGAGTTGTTGTCCCACAACTCCTGCATATCAACCAATCATCATCCAGGATCCAAACAACCTGTTTTATAATGTTGTTTAACTATCATTGACTTAATTCTATACATGAATGACTGTGTAACTATTATTGAGTTGACTACACTGAACAAATTTATAAACGCAACATTCAAGAATTTCAAAGATTTTACTGAGTGAGTTACAGTTCATCCAAGGAAATCAGTCATTTCAATTAAATTCATTACGCTCTATGGATTTCACATTGCTCGGAATACAGATACAGTGAGGGAAAAAAGTATTTGATCCCCTGCTGATTTTGTACGTTTGCCCACTGACAAAGAAATTATCAGTCTATAATTTTAATGGTAGGTTTATTTGAACAGTGAGAGACAGAATAACAACAAAAATATCCAGAAAAATGCATGTCAAAAATGTTATAAATTGATTTGCATTTTAATGAGGGAAATAAGTATTTGACCCCTTCTCAATCAAAAAGATTTCTGGCTCCCAGGTGTCTTTCATACAGGTAACGAACGGAGATTAGGAGCACACTCTTAAAGGGAGTGCTCCTAATCTCAGTTTCTTACCTGTATAAAAGATACCTGTCCACAGAAGCAATCAATCAATCAGATTCCAAACTCTCCACCATGGCCAAGACCAAAGAGCTCTCCAAGGATGTCAGGGACAAGATTGTAGACCTACACAAGGCTGGAATGGGCTACAAGACCATCGCCAAGCAGCTTGGTGAGAAGGTGACAACAGTTTCTGTGATTATTCGCAAATGGAAGAAACACAAAAGACCTGTCAATCTCCCTCAGCCTGGGGCTCCATGCAAGATCTCACCTCGTGAAGTTGCAATGATCATGAGAACGGTGAGGAATCAGCCCAGAACTACACAGGAGGATCTTGTCAATGATCTCAAGGCAGCTGGGACCATAGTCATCAAGAAAACAATTGGTAACACACTATGCCGTGAAGGACTGAAATCCTGCAGCGCCCGCAAGGTCCCCCTGCTCAAGAAAGCACATATACATGCCCGTCTGAAGTTTGCCAATGAACATCTGAATGATTCAGAGGACAACTGGGTGAACGTGTTGTGGTCAGATGAGACCAAAATGGAGTTCTTTGGCATCAACCTAACTTGCCGTGTTTGGAGGAGGAGGAATGCTGCCTATGACCCCAAGAAACCATCCCCACCGTCAAACATGGAGGTGGAAACATTATGCTTTGGGAGTGTTTTTCTGCTAAAGGGACAGGACAACTTCACCGCATCAAAGGGACGATGGACGGGGCCATGTACCGTCAAATCTTGGGTGAAAACCTCCTTCCCTCAGCCAGGGTATTGAAAATGGGTCGTGGATGGGTATTCCAGCATGACAATGACCCAAAACACACGGCCAAGGCAACAAAGGAGTGGCTCAAGAAGAAGCACATTAAGGTCCTGGAGTGGCCTAGCCAGTATCCAGACCTTAATCCCATAGAAAATCTGTGGAGGGAGCTGAAGGTTCGAGTTGCCAAACGTCAGCCTCAAAACCTTAATGACTTGAAGAAGATCTGCAAAGAGGAGTGGGACAAAATCCCTCCTGAGATGTGTGCAAACCTGGTGGCCAACTACAAGAAACGTCTGACCTCTGTGATTGCCAACAAGGGTTTTGCCACCAAGTACTAAGTCATGTTTTGCAGAGGGGTCAAATACTTATTTCCCTCATTAAAATGCAAATCAATTCATAACATTTTTGACATGCGTTTTTCTGGATTTTTTTGTTGATATTCTGTCTCTCACTGTTCAAATAAACCTACCATTAAAATTATAGACTGATCATTTCTTTGTCAGTGGGCAAACGTACAAAATCAGCAGGGGATCAAATACTTTTTTCCCTCACTGTATGCATCTGTTGGTCACGTATAATGTTTTCTGATGTCAACATTGTGAACAGAGTCCCCCATGGTGGAGGTGGGGTTATGGTATGGGCAGGCATAAGCTACGGACGACGAACACAAATGCATTTTATCGATGGCAATTTGAATGCACAGAGATACCATGACGAGATCCTGAGGCACATTGTCGTGTTATTCAACCGCCTCCATCACCTCATGTTTCAGCATGATAATGCACGGCCCCATGTCGCAAGGATCTGTACACAATTCCTGAAAGCTGAAAATGGCTCAGTTCTTCCATGGCCTGCATACTCACCAGACATGTCACCCATTGAGGATGTTTGGGATGCTCTGGATCGACATGTATGACAGCAATATCCAGAAACTTCGCACAGCCATTGAATAGGAGTGGGACAACATTCCACAGGCCACAATCAACAGCTTGATCAACTCTATGAGAACGAGATGTGTGAGGCATGCAGCGCGACAAATATTTTTTGAACCTTTTTTTTAAAGGTATCTGTGGCCTAATCTATTTTTTTTGTTTAGTTTATTAATTTGATCATATAAAAAAACAAGCACACATAAACCTTGAAAAATCCATACATGCACATGAATACAATAATTGAGGATAACACACAGTAAAGTTTGGGACTTATTTCCATTATGGTCCTCTTAATTTATTTCAATTGACTGATTTCTTTATATGAACTGTAACTCAGTAAAGTCTTTGAAATTGTTACATGTTGCGTTTATATATTTGTTCAGTATATTATCGACTTACTTCATAACTGTTACTACAAATGAATGATTGTTGTTTTACTATTATCTACTTATCTTAAGTACAGCACATTAATATGTATTGTGTAATATTGAACTCAACACAGATGGCAAGAATAAATTCATACATTTGATATTTGGCCAATAGGAGCAACCAGCTATGAGTACACATCTTAATTTGAACACTCTTTTGTACTGAGAATTTTCCTGCACCACAGGAAATGCAGATGAGCTTTGCGATTTACATAAATTCACTGAAAATCCACACTAACACACAGTTATATTAACAGTATTGCACTTTTCATGTAGACTACTTTTAGCCAGCTGATAGCCTAACCACTGATCAAGCAATATTATGGAGTAAACGTTCAAATTCTGTTGCTGAAGGATTATTTTGCTGTGACAGTATAGTTCAAATTAAGATCCTACATCTGTATATTTCTGTTCACTCTATTGAATGTACCTGTACTTGAATTATAGCCCATAAGTAATGTGACCATACTTTTACAATCCTCTCACTCTTTTCGCAGGGAGTGCTTACAGAGAATGCATGGATAATGGAACGTGGGCTCTGAAGAGCAACTACTCCAGTTGTGAACCCATTTTGGAGGAGAAGGTTGGTATAACTATTGGTTACACAGATCAAACCCTGTGCCTTCTCCTTTATTATGCTTATTGCAAGTAACCTGTTAGAGACAACGTTAACAACCAGAACCACACACACTACATAACCAAAAGTATGTGAACACCTGCTCATCGAACATCTCATTAATGCGTTAATATAGAGTTGGTCACGCCTTTGCTGCTATAACAGCCTCCACTCTTCTGAGAAGGCTTTCCACTAGATGTTGGAACATTGCTGCGGGGACTTGCTTCCATTCAGCCACAAGAGCATTGTGAGGTCGAGCACTGATGTTGGGCACTTAGGCCTGGCTCGCCGTCAGCTATCCAATTCATGCCAAAGGTGTTCCATGGGGTTGAGGTCAGGGCTCTGTGCTGGCCAGTCAAGTTCTTCCACACCGATCTCAACAAATAATTTCTGTAAAGACCTCGCTTTGTGCACGGGGGCATTGTCATACTGAAACAGGAAAGGACCTTCCCAAGTTGGAAGCACAGAATTGTCTAGAATGTCATTGTATGCTGTGGTGTTAATATTTCTCTTCACTGGAACTAAGGGGCCTATCCCGAACCATGAAAAACAGCCCCAGACCATTATTCTTCCTCCACCAAACTTTAAAGTTGGTACTATGCATTAGGGCAGGTAGCGTTCTCCTGGCATCCGCCAAACCCAGATTCATCCGTCAGACTGCCAGATGGTGATGTGTGATTCATCACTACAGAGAACGCGTTTTCACTGCTCCGGAGTCCAATGTTGGCGAGCTTTACGCCACTCCAGCTGATGCTTGGCATTGAGCATGGTGATCTCAGGCTTGTGTGTGGCTGTTTAGCCATGGAAACCCATTTCATGAAGCTCCTGACTAACAGTTCTTGTGCTGACGTTTCTTACAGAAGCAGCTCTAGCAGGGCAGAAATTTGATGAACTGACTTGTTGGAAAGGTGCCATCCTATGATGGTGCCACATTTAAAGTCACTGAGCTCTCCAGTAAAGCCATTCTACTGCCAATGTTTGTATATGGACAATGCATGGCTGTGTGCTCGATTTTACATACCTGTCAACAACGGGTGTGGCTGAAATAACCAAATCCACTAATTTGAAGGGGTGTCCACATACTTTTGTGTATATAGTGTAATCAGATCAACCTGTTAGACACGATGATGTACAATATGTCCTAGATAACAACAATTAAAATTATATCTTTGGAATGATTGTGTAACATGATTAGCGGATTATTTTCATTTATACTTTAGGACATTCAAAATTATGATATTTATGTTTGCTGCTTTACTGATGTCACAAATACGGAAAGATTTTCACATATAGTGCAGAATTAGTTGTGGCATAATTACCTTACTTGTCTGATTAGGGCATATTTATGGCACATTTACGATATAATAACAGTTTATTTATTCTTACTAATCCAGTCAGCTAAAGTATGTAATTTATCATCAGAATGTTTCACATTTCCATTTGTATGTATTATCGATATCTTTTGAAGGTGAATTGTGCATTGCAAATGTATGTCTCTGTCAATGTGTATATAACCCCTTTATTTTTTATTTAACATTTTGTGTCTATCGAGATTTTGAAGTAGATCTTGTGATATTCTCCCCACAGAGGAAATATCCAATGCACTATAAGATTGCTCTGATCATCAACTACCTAGGCCACTGTATTTCTGTGGGAGCTCTTGTCATAGCCTTCATTCTCTTCTTATGCTTAAGGCAAGTACAGAAATAGTACCCTTCTAAATGTATCTGCAGTACATGTGACCTCTTACAAAATAATGAGTGAAATTTATGTGAACTGCAGGACTGCCCTCCTATTAGGCTAACTCGCTTAATGTCTTTTAAGTGTCTATGTAAAGTATACACTGTGTTATGATGCTTGTTAATATAACACTTAAAAAAATATATATGTATCTTTGATCAAGTAAATTGCACCCAAGAATAAAATGTGGTCAAATGTATACTTGTCGCCTACTATAGGAATATGTTTTTGACTGGAATATTGTAACTTTAGGTATGTAGACTAAAACATTGTTTTCTTTATTTCCGTCTCTAGGAGCATAAGATGCCTTCGAAACATAATCCACTGGAACTTGATAACAACCTTCATTTTGAGGAATGTTATGTGGTTCCTACTTCAGTTGATTGATCACAATATACATGAGAGCAATGAGGTAACTGTTGTTACATATGATCATTTACAATTCACATGACTGTTAGGCTTTTTATTGCACTAATAACTAACTATGTTTGTTTTCCTATCTTTCTACAGCCTTGGTGTCGTCTTATAACGACTATATATAACTATTTTGTGGTGACCAATTTTTTCTGGATGTTTGTTGAAGGATGCTACCTTCACACAGCCATTGTGATGACTTATTCAACGGACAAGCTAAAGAAATGGGTCTTCTTGTTCATTGGCTGGTGTAAGTGCATTCTAATTAATAATGTTCAGCATCAGCAAGTGTTTGAGTACCAATTTACTACGTCAGACTATGACAAGTGTTTGAGTACCAATTTACTACGTCAGACTATGACAAGTGTTTGAGTACCAATTTACTACGTCAGACTATGACAAGTGTTTGAGTACCAATTTACTACGTCAGACTATGACAAGTGACTGGCTTCTATCATAAAACTGCATAAGGCACAATTGACGCCGCCTAAATATGAAACATGAAATGGCAGTTATGATGTTTACCCTCTTTTCAAAAATCATATTGTCACCTCCATGAGCCATTGTGACAGTCTGGTTAAAAACAACTGTTTCTAGAAATAGGAATATAATTTTACTGTAGCTGTAAGAGATAAATCCCCACATATTACATAGAACAGACCAGTGATTTTATGAATACTACAGAATGCCTGAGTATACCTATGTAGACAATGTAGCTAAATATCGCTGATTAGCAAAACAAAACTCCATTCCATTTCCCTCAAAGCACCTTGAGAGATGAAACTAAAAGCATGTATTTTCAAGAAAAGACCATATGCTATCGGATTGTGGGGGAATCAGCGGTGGTTGTGCATCATTTCAGGCCTGTGATTGAGCGAGTACTTGACGGGACGGGCAGCAGATGCATCCAGTCATCACCACATAAATGACCCAGGCTCACCTAGAGCTGAAGTGTTAGTGAAAGCACATTGCAGTCAGGAGAGACTAGCACTTATGTTAGAAGCTGACTCACACCATGGAGAGGCACCTGAAATGACACGAGTAGGCTTGAGTCATTCGGCTGAGCTCAGCTCACTGTGGGCCATCTTGTCGTTTTCTTTATGTAACATGTACAGTAGTGTAGGACTTTATGTGCACTGGAAAAAAACATTGATCTGAATGGATATGTATATAGCTCACATTTAAGTGAATCATCCCAAATAGCTCTTTGTACTTATTGTAGGCTAGTGTAAAAGCCTGGGTATAGTAAATACATCCAGTATAGTTATTAGAAATCTCATCTTGGCCCCAAAATGTAATTAACTAAAGTTTGTTCACTCAATTCAGTTACGTGTAGTGGAGGTGTTGTGGAGTTGTTTCATTCCATTGGTTTCAGCAGTGGGATGTGTTGGTGTCAGGAGTGGGATGATGGTCAGAATTAATTTTATACATTTACATTTAACAAAATGTTTAAATTGATCTAGCAGTCTGTCTGAACAGTTATGTCTTTGCTATGCACATTTATTCTGTAAGAAGTGAAAACCTTGCACAGTAGTGGATAATTTGTCTATATATGTTATAAGTTAAGATTGTAATCAGGTTCTATGTTGGTTTTATTGGGATGTCTTTGAGCAAACCCTTCAGTAATTTACTCAGTCTGCCACAGTTCCACTGATGATCAAGTGGTTTTCATGCGCAGGCCTCAGCGTTGAAGTGGAATCTTACAGTATTTGCAACATTGAATTATGATCTCGGTCCCGTGTGGCTCAGTTGGTAGAGCATGGCGCTTGCAACGCCAGGGTTGTGGGTTCATTCCCCACGGGGGGATCAGGATGAATATGTATGAACTTTCCAATTTGTAAGTCGCTCTGGATAAGAGCGTCTGCTAAATGACTTAAATGTAAATGTAATCTCTCATTTCAGGCATTACCGTGACAAGACTTGGTTCTTACTCTTGTGAATCATAATTTCTAATCAGTATGTCTGGCATGTGGGTTAATTTAACATAGACTTTCTTCTCTTTTTCTAGATTAGAACAACTATGCGTTGTCTAGGTATTATCAGGGCACAGGGCGAGACCCAGATGCAGACACGGGAGGCAGATGGTTCAAGTCTCTGATATTTATTATAATCCAAGGGGCAGGCAAGAGAATGGCCGTGGACAGGCAAAAGATCATAAACAAGGTCAGAGTCCAGGAGGTACAGAGTGGCAGGCAGGCTTGAGGTCAGGGCAGGCAGTATGGTCAGGCAGGCGGTTTCAGAGTCAAGGCAGGCAAGGGTCAAAATCGGGAGGACTAGCAAAAGAGAGATAAGAAAAAGCAGGAGCACAGAAAACACACTGGTTGACTTGACAAGACAAGACAAACTGGCAACAGACAAACAGGGAACACTGGAATAAATACCCAGGGACTAATGGGGAAAACGGGTGACACGTGGAGGTGGGTGGAGACAATCACACAGACAGGTGAAACAGATCAGGGCATGACAGGTAGTTGTATTTATTGTGGATCCCCATTAGCTACTCTTCCTGGGGTCCAAACACATTAAGGCACATGACAAAATAAATCGCGATTAATTAGGGGGTGGGAGGCCCAGAGGTGGCAGAACGGAGTACTCTGGTTGGGGTGTAGGGTTTGAGCATAGTCTGAAGGTAGAAAGGGGCAGTTCCTCTTGCTGCTTCGTAGGCAAGTACCATGGTCTTGTAGTGGAAGCGAGATTTGACTAGAGTATGTGGAGGAATGGGTGAAATGGGAGAATTTATTACGGATAGACTTCTCCCCATCTTAGCTACCATTGCGTCAATATGTTTTGACTATGACAGTTTACAATCATGGGTTATAAAACTCGTCAACTTGCTCAATTTCCACATTATTCATTACAAGATTTTGTTGAGGTAAAGGGCTTAGTGAATGGTTTATTACAAATGCAATGCTTTTAGTAAAAAAATGGCACTAGCTTATTACTTGCCACACATTCTAAAACTGACTGCAGCACTTTGCTATCACTTACTGTGATAGCTGATGTGTATACGTAGACACACTGGCTTTATTCAGTGCCAGTGACAGGTCATTAGTAAAGATTGAAAAAGCAAGGGGCCTAGACAACTGCCCTGGGGAATACCTGACTCTACCTGGATTCTGTTGGAGGCTTCCTTAAAGAACACCTGCTGTGTTCTGTTAGACAGGTAACTCCCAATCCACAATATAACAGGGGATGTAAAGTCATAACACATACGTTTTTCCAGCAGCAGATTATTATTGATCATGTCAAAAGCTGCATTGCAGTCTAACAAAACAGCTCCCACAAGCTTCTTATTGTCATTTCTTTCAACCAATCATGAGTCATTTGTGGAAGTGATGTACATGTTTAGTGCCCCTCCTTATAAGCATGCTGAAAGTCGGTTGTTAATTTATTTACTGTGAAATAGTATTGTATCTGGTCAAACACAATGTTCTCCAAAAGTTTACAAAGGGTTGGTAGCAGGCTGATTGGTTGGCTGTCTGAGCCAGTAAAGGTTGCTTTGCTATTCTTGGGTAGCGGAATTACTTTTGCTTCCCTCCAAGCCTGAGGGCACACACTTTACTGTAGGCTAGATTGAAGAGATGGCAAATAAGAGTGGCAATATAGTCCGCTATCATCCTCAGAACGGAGTACTCTGGTTGGGGTGTAGGGTTTGAGCATAGTCTGATTTTTGTGTGAATAATAATTAAGAATTATTTATATATACATATTTATATTAAAGTAATAAGCATTAATAATAAGAACAACAATCAGGATGTTGTGTCCAATGGGGTAAATGCAGATTGACAAACCGCATGCTTCAGCCTATGTATATTTTATAGCCCCTATGCTGCAGCAGTTGGGCTATAGGACATAATGCTTATTGCTAATAACACATCTGATAATATAGACCATGCATAGGCTACAAATAATTTTTACATACATTTAACCAATATGTTATTGGGCCCATTTCTGGAGGTGGAAATTCTATTTTAGATGGTGTCAGCATACTTTAAAAAAAATCATGAGTTTAGAGTAGAATGTCCTTTTAAAAAGTCACCAGAACTGAGCTTCTCAGTCCTACATATAAATTATCCCAGGGAAGACCCCGGACCCCCTAAGCAACGGGTCTGGAACGGGTCTGGAACTCACAGTTTAATACATAAACAAAATAATCCTCAATCCCTAAAAGCATGATGGCCATGACTTTCTTACATGAAAGGGGAGGTTAACTTGGCCCCAGACAATCAATCTGAGATCAACTTAAGTTTCATTTCTGGGATCTTTTTTTATTTTTCTTTAACCCCTGAATGTAAAAAGTGGAATAGCTTTAACTTTATCTGTCCAACACTAGAGACCAAGAAGATAAGACGTTCTTAAGCCAGATCAAAGTAGAACTGGACGGATCCAACTGGCCTCAATGGATTCCCTTAATTTAATCTCTGTAATAGCTGCTAAACACAGCAGCCTGATTCTAATTTAGAGCATGTCCCTACTCCCTAATGATATTAACACTATCACTCAGACGTTGTAGTCTTCAATACTTTTAGATGTGATGTTTATTGGCAATACGTTTTTCTTTTTTTATCTTTCTTTCAGGCATTCCATGTCCTATAATTGTTGCATGGGCCATTGGGAAGCTTTACAATGAAAATGAACAGTAAGTGCACATTTCTAATTAACAACAACAGTGGAATCTCAAGCATTTTATAGTAAGTAGTTTGTGTTGTAGACATTTTGCTGTATTTGATAACCTTTGATGGAGTGCATAGAAACCTATATGTATCACGTTTCAGGTAAGACACAAATGCAGACTGTGTTGAAGTAACAATGTTTATTACAGCAACAGGGGCAGGCAAACAACAGGTCAAGGCAGGCAGGGGTCGATAATCCAGAGTGGTGGAGCAAAGGTACAGGACGGCAGGCAGGCTCAGGGTCAGGTCAGGCAGAGGTCGGTAATCCAGAGTAGAGGCAAAGGTGCAGGACGGCAGACAGGCTCAGGGTCAGCGGCAGGCAGAGTGGTCAGGCAGGCAGGCTCAGAGTAAGGACAGGCAAGGGTCAAAACCAGGAGGGCGAGAAAAAGAGAGAATGGGGAAAAGCAGGAGCGAACTGGCAAACAAACAAGACGAACTGGCAACAGACAAACAGAGAACAGACGTATAAGTACCCAGGGGATAATGGGGAAGATGCAGGAAGACGCCCATCTTCCCCATTATCCCATTACGCCCATCTTCCCCATATATACGTGTGTTCTCTGCTTGTCTGTTGCCAGTTCGTCTTGTTTGTCAATTCAACCAGCGTTTTGTCTCAGCTCCTGCTTTTCCCCATTCTCTCTTTTTCTCGCCCTCCTGGTTTGGTGGAGACAAGCACAAAGACAGGTGAAATAGATCAGGGCGTGACAATACGTGTATGTCCTGGTAAATGTGTTAGTCACAGATAAACCTTGAATGATGTCTTATATCCTTTGTGGTACAGTGTAGTAATTACGCCTTTCTGGCGCAGGCGTTCCGCTAGCGACCCACCTCGACAACATCCGGTGAAATTGCAGAGCGCCAAATTCAAAATACAATAAATGCAATATTAAATATTCATGATAATACAAGTGTCATACATGATTATTTAGCTTAGAATCTTGTCAATCTAACCGCATTGTCGGATTTCAAAAAGGCTTTACGGCGAAAGCACATCATTCGATTATCTGAGGTCAGCACCCCACAACAGCATATTATCCTAACAATCACAGGCGTCACAAAATCCCAAGTAGCGACAAAATAAGTCACTTACCTTTGAAGATCTTCCTCTGATCGCAATCACAAGAGTCCCCGGAACACAATGAATGGTCGGTTTGTTCAATAAATTCCTTCTTTATATCCCAAATAGTCCGTTTAGTAGGCGTCATTGAGTTCAGTAATCCACCCGTTCAGAATGCAGACATAGGAGTTCCAAAAGTTACCGGTAAAGTTTCTCCAAACAAATCAAATGACATCTCTAATTCATTATTAGGTGCTCTAATATCTAAATAAACGATAATATTTCATACGGAGCGAACTATTTTCAATCGGAAAGGAAAAGAACGCAGCTCGTTCCCTCGGTCACGCGTGCAATGAGACTCGTTTTGCCTTAGGACTTCCTGAGGATAAACATAAACCTTGTTGATTTTTCAGAATACAAGCCTGAAACCATGTATAAAGACTGTTGACATCTAGTGGAAGCCATAGGAACTGCAATTTGGGAGGCGGAAGTCTTTGTTTTCAATAGCTTAACCTTTGAATTGGCTGACAGGTCAACAGAAAAAAAATGTGTCCTCGGGTTTTCGCCTGCCAAATCAGTTCTGTTATACTCACAGACATAATTTTAACAGTTTTAGAAACTTTAGAGTGTTTTCTATCCAATACTACCATGCATATGCATATTCTAGCTTCTGGGCCTGAGTAGCAGGTAGTTTACTTTGGGCACCTCAGTCATCCAAACTTCCGAATACTGCCTGCTATCCCTAACAAGATTTATTTAAATCCTTTTAGTATTGTGGAGAAACTACCAATACTGATTCAAGATGATTCAGCAATTTACTGTATTGTAGGTGTCAGAGGCATTCGCAGTAGCATTTACAAGAGTATAATTCATGTTATCTAAAGGTATTTGATAGATAAGGGTATTTGAAATTGTTATTTCTGTCCTTTTTAATACAAGAAAGTCAGACGTCAGTTCATTAGTTAGAGGTTGTGTTTTATAGTTTTGACTTTGAGGTCTATGCTGCTATTATAAAGGTACTTCTCGGAAAATTAAGAGTCAACATTCACCCTCCAATACATTCAGATCTAATTTCATTTCATTCATAGTAGCATTTTCTGACTTGGGTTCTCTGGAACAGAGGTGTCATGGCCATAGGGGGCACAGGGGCACGTCATTTTTATCCAAGCCAAACTTGGTGCAAAACCATGCCCACGAGTAACCTAGCAACATTCAAAGCCGCGCTGATTGGTCAGAGTTCAGATGTTCCATGTGACAAAGTAAATGTGCGTGAGAGAGAGGAAGAATGCTTTTATATATAAATATATAAAATTATGTTTCTGTAATACTACAAGCCACCTAGCAATTTTATGAAGTTGGCTTTAGCTAGCCTAGATAGGTTTCCAATCTCCCAACCTCATAACTAGCTACCAAGAAGCCATTTCAGGTTATCAATCAAGTTAGATAGCTAGCTTGTCTAACTATCGTAGCCTGCTGGCAAGGTTAGTAGACTTTAGAAAAGCAAGCAATTACTATATGTACTGAATAAGACTCACATTCCTTTCAATCTTTTACCCAGTTTTTAGCACCAGTCAGGATGATACAGACAGCTCAAGAGTTATGCTTAGATATGCAGAATTGAGCATAATGATTATGGCTCTAGATTGTGTAGATGAAGGGGAGGAGACAGGTTAAATAAGGATATTTAAGCCTTGAGACAATTGAGACATGGATTGTGTATGTGTGCCATTCAGAGGGTGAATGGACAAGACAAAATATGTAAGTGTCTTTGAACAGGGTATTGTAGTAGGTGTCAGGCACACCGGTTTGAGTGTCTCAAGAACTTCAACGCTGCTGGGTTTTTCACTGTCAACAGTTTCCCGTGTGTATCAAGAATGGTCCACCACCCAAAAGGCATCCAGCCAATTTGGCACAACTGTGGGAGGCATTGGAGTCAACATGGGCCAGCAGCCTTGTGGAACGCTTTTGACACCTTGTCGAGTCAATGCCTCAACGAATTGGGGGCAAAGGGGGGTGCAACTCAATATTAGGAAGGTGTTCCTAATGTTTTGTACACTCAGGGTAGATTGATACAAATGGTTAATATGCTACGTTTTGAAAGAAAAGCCATTCGTTTAATGTTTGTCAACAGATGCTGGTTTGGGAAAGAACCTGGAAAGTATATTGACTACATTTATCAAGGGCCGGTCATCCTTGTTCTTTTGGTAAGTAACAAGATGGTCATCTATCACTGTTTACTCCCGAGTGACACAGCGGTCTAAGTCACTGCATCTCAGTGCAAGAGGTGTCACTGCAGTCCCTGGTTCAAATCCAGGCTGCATCACATCTGGCTGTGATTGGGAGTCCCATAGGGCGGCGCACAATTGGCCCAGGTTTGAACGGTATAGGCCATCATTGTAAATATGAATTTGTTCTTAACTGACTTGTTAAAGTTAAATAAAGGTTAAATTAAAGAACATTTTAAAATAAGCTGCTCTAATGCAACAACACATGTCAGTTCCTCAGTTGTTGTTTTTTCATTACTAAAACATTATGTTCTACATAATGAACTCATAATTAAAGTTTTCCATCTGTATTCTCTGCTAGATAAACTTCGTTTTCCTCTTCAACATAGTAAGAATTCTCATGACCAAGCTGAGAGCTTCTACCACATCAGAAACCATACAGTACAGGTGAGTCGCTTCTCCTGTGGGGTTGTTATTTGGAATATTGCATGCCATATTATGCCACCTTTACTTGACCCCCATTTCATATCTTTGATAAACATTTTAGATGAGATTCTTTATACTTAAATAAAAGTAAAGATACCTTAATGGAAAAGTAAAAGTGAAAGTCACCCAGTAAAATATTACTTGAGTAAAAGTCTAAAAGTATTTGGTGTTAAATATACTTAAGTATCAAAAGTAAATGTAATTGCAAAAACATACTTAAGTATCAAAAGCAAAAGTATAAATTATTTCAAATTGCTTATATTTAGCAAACCAGACTGCACAATTTTAATTTATTTTTTATTTTTTACAGATAGCCAGGGCTACACAACAACGCACAAACATAGTTTACAAGCGTTTATGTTTAGTGAGTCCGCCAGTTCAGAGGCAGTAGGGATGTCAATGGGACGAACTGAAAGCACGTATATTCTACCAACGGGACATTAAAACTATAATATCTTATGTTTCACCGAGTCGTGGCTCAACAGCGATATTAAGAACATACAGCTGGTGGGTTATACACTCTATCGGCAGGATAGAACAGCAGCCTCTGGTAAGACACGGGGCGGGGGCCTATGCATATATGTAAACAACAGCTGGTTCACGATATCTAACTCTCGAGGTTTTGCTCGATGAGCTTATCATGAGTATCTCATGATAAGCTGTAGACCACACTATCTACCTAGAGAGTTTTCATCTGTAATTTTCGTAGCTGTCTACAGACTACCACAGACCGATACTGGCACTAAAACCGTACTCAATGAGCTGTATACCGGCATAAGCAAACAGGAAAACGCTCATCCACAGGCGCCGCTCCTAGTGGCCGGGGACTTTAATGCAGGTAAACTAAAATCAGTTTTCCTAATTTCTATCAGCATGTTAAATGTGCAACCAGAGGGGGAAAAATCTACACCACCTTTACTCCACACACAGAGACTCATACAAAGCTCTCCCTCGCCCTCCATTTCGCAAATCTGAACATAATTCTATATTCCTGAGTCCTGCTTACAAGCAAAAATTAAAGCAGGAAGCGCCAGTGACTCGGTCTATAAAAAAGTGGTCAGATGAAGCAGATGCTAAACTACAGGACTGTTTTGCTAGCACAGACTGGAATATGTTCCGGGATTCTTCCGATGGCATTGAGGAGTACACCACATAAGTCACTGGATTTATCAATAAGGGCATCGAGGACGTCGTCCCCACAGTGACTGTACATACATACCCCAACCAGAAGCCATGGATTACAGGCAACATTAGCACTGAGCTAAAGGGTAGAGCTGCCGCTTTCAAGGAGCGAGACTCTAACCCGGAAGCTTATAAGAAATCCCGCTATGCTCTCCGACGAACCATCAAAAAGGCAAAGCGTCACTATAGGACTAAGATCGAATCATACTACACCGGCTCCGACGCTTGTCGGACGCAGCTCTTTAATTATTTGTAATTCTTATCTCTTACTTATTTTCTAAAAACTGCATTGTTGATTAAGGGCTTGTATGTAAGCATTTCACTGTAAGGTAACCTGTTTTATTCGGTGCATTTGACAAATCAAATTTGATTTGATTTGATTTGATGATCAGGGATGTTCTCTTGATAAGTGCGTGAATTTGACCATTTTCCTGTCCTGCTAAGCATTCAAAATGTAACTAGTACTTTTGGGTGTCAGGGAAAATGTATGGAGTAAACAGTACATTTCTTTTGGAATGTAGTGAAGTGAAAGTAAAAGCTGGCAAAAAAATATAAATAGTTAAGTAATGTACAGATACCCCAAACACTTACTTAAGTAGTACTTAAGTAATTTACACCACTGCAAATTTCAAGCCATCCAGAAGTGAAATTTTGCTAAAAGGAACAGTAATTTCCTATAATTTTGACAGACATGATATGTGACTGAATGGTAGAGAGTGGACTGGTCTTTCCAAGAATGTTATCACCACAGAACCTACTTGTCTAGGTTCCATTTTGTCTGGGGGGGATAAAAACACAACTTAGTCCAATCACTTACAGGAAGTACACTTACATGACCAAAAGTCTGCTCGTCAAACATCTCATTCCAAAACCATGGGCATTAATATGGAGTTGGTCCCACCTTTGCTGCTACAACAGCCTCCACTCTTCTGGGAAGGCTTTCCACTATATGTTGGAACGTTGCTGTAGGGACTTGCTTCCATTCAGCCACAAGAGCATTAGTGAGGTCAGGCACTGATGTTGGGCGTTTAGGCCTGGCTTGCAGTCGACATTCCAATTCATCCCAAAGGTGTTCGATGGGGCTGAGGTCAGGGCTCGGTGCAGGCCAGTCAAGTTCTTCCACACCGATTTCAACAAACCATTTCTGTATGGATCTCGCTTTGTGCACAGGGGGATTGCCATTCTGAAATAGGAAAGGGCCTTCCCTAAACTGTTGCCACAAAGTTGGAACCACAGAATCGTCTAGAATGTCATTGTATGCTGTAGCGTTAAGATTTCCCTTAACGCTACAATTTTCCTAGCCCGAACCATGAAAAACAGCCCTAGACCATTATTCTTCCTCCACCAAACTTGGCACTATGCATTGGGGCAGGTAGCATTCTCCTGGCATCCGCCAAACCCAGATCCGTCTGCCAGCTGCCAGTTGGTGAAGCGTGATTCGTCTCTCCAGAGAATGCATTTCCACTGCTCCAGAGTCCAATGGTGATGAGCTTTACACCACTCCAGCCGATGCTTGGCATTGTGCATTGGTAATCTTAGGCTTGTGTGCAGCTGCTCGGTCATGGAAACCCGTTTCATGAACCTTCCGACGAACAGTTCTTGTGCTGACATTGCTTCTAGAGGCAGTTTGGAACTCAGTTTTCACTGTAAGGTCTACACCTGTTGTATTCGGCGCACATAACAAATAAACTGATTTGATTTGATTTAGTGAGTGTTGCAACCGAGGACAGACAACTTTTACGCACTACACTCGGCGGTCTCGTTCTGTGAGCTTGTGTGGCCAACCACTTCGTGGCTCCTAGATGTTTCCACTTCACAATAACAGCACTTACAGTTGACTGGGCCAGGTCTAGCAGGGCAGAAATGTGATGAACTGACTTGTTGGAAAGGTGGCATCTTATGACGGTGCCACATTGAAAGTTACTGAGCTCTTCAGTAAGTCCATTCTACTGCCAATGTTTGTCTATGGAGATTGCATGGCTGTGTGCTCGATTTTACACACCTGTCAGCAACGGACACAAATTTGAAGTGGTGTCCACATAATTTTGTAAATATATTGTACCAATGGCTACTCTAATTCATAGTTAACATTGGAATGTCCACTCACTGTTTGTTTGCTCTATAGGTGGTCTGTAAAAAAAGCTTTTAATAAAGGTGATACAATAACATTTCGACCGACATGTTCTTTATCCTAATGTGGTCTTCCTCCTTACTCGTAATACATTGTATATATTGTGATGCGAGACTGCCAACCCAATTTATTGCAGTCATTACAACCTCCACTCAACATTCACATTTTATGGAGAAATTGATGGAGCATTTAAATCTGTTTAACAACTCCCTTCTAACTCAACAAAGTGATGAAACGGTCATCTGCTTTATTATGGATGAATCCCTTCAATATGTACTTAACTTGCACGCACCATTACATAACATTCCTATGAATATATGGCCACACACACACACTTACGCACACACACTTACGCACGCACGCACGGACACACACACACACACACACACACACACACACACACACACACACACACACACACACACACACACACACACACACACACACACACACACACACACACACACACACACACACACACACACACACACACACACACACACACACAGACAACATTTTCCATTATGATCATTTCTGTTTGAAACAATGTCCCCTCTTTTTCATTAGAAATGAGGTGTTGATGTTGCACAGTGTCTAATAACCTTGTATATCATATTCATAGAACAACTTGCATCGTCCTCAAATTCACATTTAAGCTCTTTTTCATGGTGGATTATTTGAGAGCAAGGGGGAAATCTCAAATCCCAGCAACGTCTGCAGACCTCTGTCCTAAAGAAAATATCTTATTTTACTCCTATGCTGACATTGCTGTCATTGGGTTCCCAGTGGATTTATATCCTTAGATACGATATGTAATGTGCTATTTGAGGTGTAACCTGGGCCATCAACTGCTTCACAGTTTAGGTAGATTAGCTGAAATCCCATCATATTTGGATAAAATTAAGAATGCCATTTGCAACCAGATACTCAAATGGGCCGCTTATAATGTTCGACTTTTGTTCTGGCATCAAGTTGTTGATACCACGGCTTTTCACTTTTAAATGTATTTCTTCTCAATGCGGTTCTTTTATCTAGAATGGTAGAACAATCCTTGCATAATTTAATTCAGCTTTATTTTGATAAGTGCTTTTTGTTATGTAATATCTACCGCAAAACCCGAAGGAATAAGCTCCATTCCCTCCTCAACCTGCTGGAGGCAAGCCTTGGGCAACATTGTCAACAATAACAAAAACTCCCTCTTATTTGAGTCAGTAGTCTTGTGGGATGGGGTTCTAATCATACTTACTCAGAATGTGTATCTCTGACATTCATTATTTGGGGTCTTTTGTAAACAGATTGTGGTAATGATTAAAAGCAAGCAATCTACAAAAATAGAAAGAAAGGAAACCTTTTGGGTCTTTCAATGCTTTTTTGTATTGACGTACATTGAAACAAGCAACCACTTTCCCCAGTTACTTTTGTAACTACTGTACAGTAAATGGGAGTACTGATGTTTTTCTGTTATTTCCTTCACAGAAAAGCGGTCAAAGCGACGTTAGTGTTACTGCCTCTGTTGGGGATCACCTACATGCTATTTTTTGTTAATCCCGGAGAGGACGACATCTCGCAAATAGTTTTTATTTATTTCAATTCATTTCTACAATCATTTCAGGTAAGATCATGGAGTCTGTTCTTTACCAAGTTGTGCCCCTCTTTTCCCAAGAACACAAAATCCCTGAACCTTTATAAATCTGTGTCATTATCTTTGTAGCTTTAATATACTGTTAATGGAAGGTGTTATAGGTTTTATAGCCTGTGGAAGAAGGACTATTTGTAGGCTACTATTGTAAGGCTTTGTGAACCTGGCCCTGGCTCCTTTATTGTCAAGTGTTCTGAGCTGTCAGGAGAATGTTTGTAGAGACATGTATGTGGGCGTGAGTTATGCACAGTGGGTATTCTCAGTGTAAATCTTCCCTCCACAATGCAAGGCTGAGGGGGTGGGGAGAAGGTGCTGTGTTAGTGATGCTGAGTGAAGGGATGTGTAGAGGATAGGATACGGGTCCATTTTATAACAGTTTTAGACTATTCTTACACAAATGTTATGAGAGGTTGTTCCATCCTGATTTAATACTCCTATTATTGCTCTGTATACTGTATAATTGAAATGGGAAATGTATTTATGAATCATTCAATTGCTTTGTGGTTATTTCTATGCACTTTGTAACATTAACTCAATTGGGAAGAAAATGTAACCTTCCACTTCTCAGAAAGCGGCATTTTGTTTACATTAATCACATTTTAATTCTGAAACAAATGCCTATTGCTAGCATACCTTGAGTGGAAGTCAGATTATCTGGACTCGGTCAGAAATATCTGACCAATAGCTGATATTGTCCAATACTGTGCATCCCTATTTTAGTTCATTGATAAAGATAGCTCAATGAAAACAGATTGTACATACATTCTGTACTATACATTCTAACAGTGTCCTGTCTTGCTTTCCAGGGGTTCTTTGTTTCAGTATTCTACTGCTTTCTAAATGGCGAAGTGAGTCAACAATGATCTTTTCATGTGTGTGCATTGCTGTGTGTCAGATCGCTATGTAAAGGTCTGAGAGGCAGTAGACTTCTAGTCCTGAGACCCTTATTTCACCTCTATCATGGAACGCCATCCTTACCCTGCAGGCTATTTTTGAACATACATTACTGTAGATGCTCTTTATTTTTCTAGACCTATTTCCCCCATCTTTCCCCCTTACATTAGTGAAGCATCATTGTTGAAAGTCATTAAGTGCCATAAAAAGGGTCATGAGTCATTCTGTAATCGGGAAAAATGTGACTCCCTCCTGCTGCTGCTGTTACTAAGGTTCTCCACTTCCTTTAAGAAGCTGTTATTGGTATACACACAAAACAAATACAAATTGTTAGAAGTCTACAGTGGCTACCTTGGAAACTATTTGATGTGAATCCTCATGTATCTGAAATGTATTGTTCTGTACTGTTTTGTAAAGATTTTTTCTTGGCAGTTATTCAAATGTCAATTTAAGTTAAAGTGATTTCCTGTGTCCTACATATTGTGTGTCCTAGATGCTTTGTGTGGGGATAGATGTAGTATACTGTAGGAGGTACAAAGAAACATTGACTGCCCACCACTAATACAGTTTTTCATTGTAATCTTCCAGGTGCGCTCAGCCGCCAGGAAAAGATGGCATCGTTGGCAGGACAACCATGCCCTGAGAGTGCGTGTGGCACGTGCCATGTCCATCCCCACCTCACCCACCAGGATCAGCTTCCACAGTATAAAACAGACCACAGCTGTTTGACCTGGATCGCCAATTTCAAAGGTCACCTTTGGAAATGTCCCTTTTCTAGGGAAGACACTTGTCTTAAGGCATCTCTCCATAAATGTTGTCCATTTGCTTTATTTATTTTCCCCTCTGCATAAAGACAGAGACAGAGCACTTTGAGAAAGAGACCATTAGGATTTACCGTAACATGACGTCCTAGGACGTCACACAGAAGTCAGGACCATTCAAAACAGATGGGCAAGGTTGCCTCTCCAAATGAACATTGTGAAGTAATTGCAGAGTCTAAGTTGTACTGCCATTGCATCAAGAGCTGTTATCATACTATAGTACACCAGGTTATATTTTAATAGGTCAGGAAGGTTGACCTTTCAAGGCCCCGTGCTGAATGCTGATGAGGCAAAACAAAAGCAGTGTTAGTGTCAAAAGAGACCCTAATCACTCCCAGTACTGTACTGTACTAGTGGTATTTATATCCATAACCCTTCGTTATTTCATATCTATGAGAGGGCAGAGATAATTTAAGCAGGGTTGTGCTTTAACAGTGCAGGCATGGGATGCAATTGCATTCTGTGTCTTGCACACCAAGTTTGAGATGAGATTAGAGAGATGTAATTATTCTGTTAAATAAGGAAGTGATACTGTTTGGTTTGTCATCAGCACCACTTTTATGAGCTGTCAAAATGTCACCCTAAGAGCTTTTCATTTGTATAAATGTTTTAAGGCTAATTTATTTTCAGATTGTTCCCTGCCAATCACTCTCAAACACTTTTGAACAGCATAACGTCAATGATGTGTTTTTCTCACTTCTGTATAAAAAACCCTAAGGCTACTCTAAATAAATCGAAGCTATCATGCACTGGGTTCGAGTTCAGATTATATCCATTATCTAATGCAAATAATGGAGATGGGACTGTGATTCAGAAACATTTATATGACACTTATTTCAAAAACTAAACACAAACACTATTTTAGTGTCGCAGACCCTTATTTCAGTCCGCATAATGCCACAGCTGTCCCAAGTCAATATACATTTTAAGGTACAGTACATTAAATCCTTTTAATGTATTAAAATGATTTAATTATTTTCTCTCTTTCAAATCCCAATGTGCTGCACTTAATCATTGTCAATGCTAAGCTGTTGTGTCCAGGAGCCAGAGAGAGATAGAGCCTGATGAGTTAGAGTTCCATTTGGCTTCCTTAATGCTTTGCCCTGCTCAGGTCAACATGCCAAGCCCTGCCCCGGTAGTGACTGACCGACCATCTGACCTGCATGGGTGTTATCCTCCTCTCCCTCCAGGCCCATTGCAGTGTCATACAAGTTCCAGGCACTTAGACAAGCCTGGTTATTCAGGCTTCAGTAAGCAGTTCTGGGAAATAGAACAGTAGAACCCATGCACCCATGGAATTAACTTGGGATTTGGAATTGTAGAAATTGTGTAAATAGATGGCATGTTGGGGACAAACTCACTAATCTGGTGTGGAGGTATTTCTCTGATTTGGATTCAAAAGCAAACTTCTTTGGTATCAATGATACATGCTTGTTACCTGACTAGTTGCCATGAAGATAATGATTATGGCAACAATATTTCTCATAATTTTTGTTACTTTTGGAGTAGTAAGGAAGACTGCTCCAATAAAACAATTTCACATCTGTTGAGGTTTGCTGTTGTGAAAGGGGCTTAGATATGACTCAGTGACTACATCAGAAGTAATTATTGCTTTACACATTCTCCTGCAATTGAAATTGTACTCTAAACACATTTATGTTGTACAAAAGTTAATTAAAATTACTTGACAAATGGTCTAAAATTGCTTGTAGGGAAAGGTATGGTTTGATAATTGCTGTGAACATGATTGCCCTGTCATGACCATTAGAGTTTACATCCCTTGATTGCTCTAGGTCAAATTTTCTGGAACAGCTGTCTATGTAGCAGTTCTCTGTGATATTTTCATACAAAATGTATATTTTCATAATTGTGACTGAATCCATATGCACAATAAATCTCTTGAATCAAGGTATTCAAGCAAACAGTCCCAATATCTATATAAATCATGAATGTACTACGTAAATAACGGTCAATATTTAGCTATTTTCTGGTCCTAAATCACTAAACACTGTTGGTTGAACATCATTTTGTTATTTATGTTTGGGAGGTGCCTCCAAGTTGAGTGTTTATTTTGGAGAAGTTTTACTCAGATTTAGGGGTTCTAGTTTGAGAATGTCTAAAAAGAAGAATATATCTTCAAAGAGTGCGATAAAACATGTATAACCAAAATGTTTCGTTGTAATGTACATAAACTCTTTTAAAGTTTGTTGTATATTGTAATTAGTATTTGTATAAATGTTATGACGTAAATATGTTTTTTTCTATTATACTGTTGGAGTGAAAGTGATTCATTAAGAACATGCAGAGCATTCAGGTTACATGAATACCTAGGACCATCCAAAGCAATCATAGAAAGGTATGAATATTTTAATAACATTTTACTTCATCATCTCACAATCTCTTCTTGTGCAGCTTAAATTGTACTTTCCATTATGTTTTTAGTCTATTGAATTCATTACAATTCTGCACATACAGTACTTACTACAGTACTCCTATGAAAGTTAAAACTCACCAAGCGAAATCCCCCCCAACATTTTTCTTTGATTGAAACATGAAAATTGAGATTTAGTTGTTGCAATTTTTATATTATTTTATGAATATATAATGAATAGTTCATTCAAAATGACAAATTCACCAAAGATAACAGACACGTTTACCTGAATATGTTTACTTGTTGTCAGTGCACTTTCTCTGACCAAATCATTTATTTTTCATATTTTGTACAGCTTCACCATTCTCTGATTTATTCTCAGTTTAATAACTTATTAATGTACAGGAATGCATTTTGGCTGTATGTTGAAACACCAACGTTGCCTTTTAGAAAAACAGAAAAGTGTGTTTTTGTGGAAAGAAGAAAAACTGTGTTTCTACAGTAAATGTTGTACTGTGTATGATCGATATACATTTATAAAAGTACATGTGGTAAAATCAACCTTCAGATTTGAAATAAATATTCTATTCAACTCTCTCTGGTTTGTAATATCTGCTACCCTTATCTCACCTCACTTGCTCACATTGTATATAGACTTATTTTTTTTCACTGTATCATTGACTATATGTTTGTTTTACTCCATGTGTAACTATGTGTTGTTGTATGTGTCGAACTGCTTTGCTTTATCTTGGCCAGGTCGCAATTGTAAATGAGAACGTGTTCTCAATTTGCCTACCTGGTTAAATAAAGGTTAAATAAAATAAATAAATAAATAAATACCTGCAATCTTGTCCAGAATCTCCAGACATATTCATACTTATTCAATAAACAGTATTCACTGAGGAGACAATGAGGAGAAGGGATTGCATGTTGTGCATTGTATTCATTCTATTTCATTATACCAATACTTGATTTGGATTAGGATATTTTGGATCCAGTAAATGTTTGATAAAGGCTTGCCATCTCTAACCGCAGACTGCCATTAAAATGACTGAATAGAATAAATATTTGAATGATGAAGGATGCTGGCTTCACCGCCAGTGTGGCATGCTAGCCTTACATGCAGATGTTAGACCCATTGGTATTATCTTAAAATGGCCTAAGGAAGTGGAAGGTTATATAATATGATTGTGGATTGGATTTTATACTATATTATTCTGACTGTGGTTGGACTGAGTGAAGTGGAGCAGAATAGGCTGCCTATGCCCAGACCCCTCAAAACTCTACTTTGTGAGTTATACATCCCTAACAATTAGCTGTATCTCTTATTCAAGCCAATAAAAACTTGTTTTGAAAATGACTGCTCCTGTTGCTTGACAGGCGTATCAAAGGTGGATTGTGGATCTGATGTGCCCCCCAGGCTATAGCTCCAGATGCTACTGGGTCCTCTTCCATCAACTTGTAATGTTTCCCTTAAGAGCACTGTGACTATTTTCAGTTGCATTTCACCAGTCATAAATGTAGCTAATGGTACATGTCATAACTGCATGTAGAGTAGCTAGGAGCAAAGGGGCCTCAACTATGTGTCTCCATCAAAAACTAACATAATTCCGGCTACAATGTATAAATGTATAAATGTATAAATATATACAGTGGGGAGAACAAGTATTTGATACACTGCCGATTTTGCAGGTTTTTCTACGTACAAAGCATGTAGAGGTCTGTAATTTTTATCATAGGTACACTTCAACTGTGAGAGACGGAATCTAAAACAAAAATCCAGAAAATCACATTGTATGATTTTTAAGTAATTAATTTGCATTTTATTGCATGACATAAGTATTTGATCACCTACCAACCAGTAAGAATTCCGGCTCTCACAGACCTGTTAGTTTTTCTTTAAGAAGCCCTCCTGTTCTCCACTCATTACCTGTATTAACTGCACCTGTTTGAACTCGTTACCTGTATAACACACTCAATCAAACAGACTCCAACCTCTCAACAATGGCCAAGACCAGAGAGCTGTGTAGGGACATCAGGGATAAAATTGTAGACCTGCACAAGGCTGGGATGGGCTACAGGACAATAGGCAAGCAGCTTGGTGAGAAGGCAACAACTGTTGGCGCAATTATTAGAAAATGGAAGAAGTTCAAGATGACGGTCAATCACCCTCGGTCTGGGGCTCCATGCAAGATCTCACCTCGTGGGGCATCAATGATCATGAGGAAGGTGAGGGATCAGCCCAGAACTACACGGCAGGACCTGGTCAATGACTTGAAGAGAGCTAAACCATTAGTAACACACTACGCCGTCATGGATTAAAATCCTGCAGAGCACGCAAGGTCCCCCTGCTCAAGCCAGCGCACGTCCAGGCCTGTCTGAAGTTTGCCAATGACCATCTAGATGATCCAGAGGAGGAATGGGAGAAGGTCATGTGGTCTGATGAGACAAAAATAGAGCTTTTTGGTCTAAACTCCACTCGCCGTGTTTGGAGGAAGAAGAAGGATGAGTACAACCCCAAGAACACCATCCCAACCGTGAAGCATGGAGGTGGAAACATCATTCTTTGGGGATGCTTTTCTGCAAAGGGGACAGGATGACTGCACCGTATTGAGGGGAGGATGGATGGGGCCATGTATTGCGAGATCTTGGCCAACAACCTCCTTCCCTCAGTAAGAGCATTGAAGATGGGTCGTGGCTGGGTCTTCCAGCATGACAACGACACAAAACACACAGCCAGGGCAACTAAGGAGTGGCTCCATAAGAAGCATCTCAAGGTCCTGGAGTGGCCTAGCCAGTCTCCAGACCTGAACCCAATAGAAAATCTTTGGAGGGAGCTGAAAGTCCGTATTGCCCAGCGACAGCCCCGAAACCTGAAGGATCTGGAGAAGGTCTGTATGGAGGAGTGGGCCATAATCCCTGATGCAGTGTGTGCAAACCTGGTCAAGAACTACAGGAAACGTATGATCTTTGTAATTGCAAACAAAGGTTTCTGTACCAAATATTAAGTTCTGCTTTTCTGATGTATCAAATACTTATGTCATGCAATAAAATGCAAATTAATTACTTAAAAATCATACAATGTGATTTTCGGGATTTTTGTTTTAGATTCCGTCTCTCGCAGTTGAAGTGTACCTATGATAAAAATTACAGACCTCTACATGCTTTGTAGTAGGAAAACCTGCAAAATCGGCAGTGTATCAAATACTTGTTCTCCCCACTGTATACAGTATCAGTCAAAAGTTTGGACACACCTACTCATTCAAGGGTTTTTCTTTATTTTTACTATTTTCTACATTGTAGAATGATAGTGAAGACATCAAAATGATGAAATAACACATACGGAATCATGTAGTACTCAAAAAAGTGTTAAACAAATAAAAATATAATTTACATTTGAGATTCTTCAAAGTAGCCACCCTTTGTCTTGATGACAGCTTTGCACACTCTTGGCATTCCTCAACCAGATTCATGAGGAATGCTTTTCCATCAGTCTTGAAGGACTTCCCACATATGCTGAGCACTTGTTGGCTGCTTTTCCTTCACTCTGCGTTCCAACTCATCCCAAACCGTCTCAATTGGGTTGAGGTTGGGTGTTAGTGGAGGCCAGGTCATCTGATGCAGCACTCCATCACTATCCTTGGTCAAATAGCCCTTACACAGCCTGAAGGTGTGTTTTGGGTCATTTACCTGTTGAAAAACAAATTATAGTCCCACTGAGCGCAAACCAGATGGGAAGGCTACCGCATGGCAAGCGGTACCGGAGCGCCAAGTCTAGGTCCAAGAGGCTTCTAAACAGCTTCTATCCCCAAGCCATAAGACTCCTGAACACCTAATCAAATGGCTACCCAGACTATTTGTTTCCCCCCCCCTCTTTTACACCGCTGCTACTCTCTGTTGTTATAATCTATGCATAGTCACTTTAATAACTCTACCCACATGTACATATGACCTCAACTAACCGCTGGTCCCGCACATTGACTCTGTACCGGTACCCCCCTGTATATAGTCTCGCTATTGTTATTTTACTGCTGCTATTTAATTACTTGTTACTTTTATTTCTTATACGGATTTTTATTTTTTTTAACTGCATTGTTGGTTAGGGGCTCATAAGTAAGCATTTTACTGTAAGGTCTACATCTGTTGTATTCGCCGCATGTGACTAATAAACATTTATTTGATGGCATACTCATCAGACCAAAGTGTAACGCTCGTCTTCCTCCTCTTCTGAGGAGGAGTAGTAGGAAGAATCGGAGGACCAATGCTCAGCGTGGTAAGTGTCCATATTTTAATAAAGAAATAGAACACTGAACAAAACAACAAAGTGAAACGAACGAAAACGAAACAGTCCCGTATGGTTAGACACAGACACAGGAACAATCACCCACAACCCACAATGACAAACAGGCTACCTAAATATGGCTCCCAATCAGAGACAACGACTGACACCTGCCTCTGATTGAGAACCATATCAGGCCAAACACATAGAAACAGACAAACTAGACATACAACATAGAATGCCCACTCACATCACACCCTGACCAAACAAAACATAGAAACATACAAAGCAAACTATGGTCAGGGCGTGACACAAGGGACAGATTTCCACCAGTTTAATGTCCATTGTTCGGGTTACTAGGCGCAAGCCAGTCTCTTCTTCTTATTGGTGTCCTTTAGTAATGGTTTCTTTGCAGCAATTCGACCATGAAGGCCTGATTCACACAGTCTCTGAACAGTTGATGTTGAGATGTGTCTGTTACTTGAACTCTGTGAACCATTTACTTGGGCTGCAATTTCTGATGTGCAGTTAACTCTAATGAACTTGTCCTCTGCAGCAGAGGTAACTCTGGGTCTTCCTTTCCTGTGGTGGTCCTCATGAGAGCCAGTTTCATCATAGTGCTTGATTCTTTTTGTGACTGCACTTGAAGAAACTTTAATTTCTGGATTTACTGAACTTCATATCTTAATGAAGGTCATTTGTCTTTACTTATTTGAGCTGTTCTTGCTATAATATGGCCTTGGTCTTTTACCAAATAGGGCTATCTTCTGTATACCACCCCTACCTTGTCACAACACAACTTTTAATTGAAATGCATTCCATGTAGAAAATTCTAAAAAAGAAAGAAAAACCCTTGAAAGAGTAGGTGTGTCCAAACTTTTGACTGGTACTGTACATATCAAACAACTAATTACCAATGAAAATTAAGTTAACCTCCCTGCGATTTCATAGATTAATTTAAAGGGATTGGCATGTCATGATTGCACATGGATTTTCTGCTCCAAATAACATCCACATAAATGTGACCATTCAGACCCCATTCATCCAAACGCTGTAGACACGCACAGCCACATGCATGCATTAACATACACACACATGCCTTCAAACTATAGTAGTTTATGATCATTGTTCTGTGGTAGTGGAAGGAGAGTTGATAGTGGCAATTGTAAAAGTAGAAGAGGTTGTGATGATGATAGTATTTTAGCAGTACTATTGTAGTTATAGCTGTAAAAGTACAGTAGTATACTATACTTGCTATAGCGGTATTTGTCATAGCACTTTTCTTATAGAGGATGCATTCCAAAGTGCTTAAATAAAATTAAGAGACAAAATCAAGAGACAAATTAAGATAGTAAAACAACAGTAAAATAACAATGCACATGAGAGACATGCTATATTGCAGTATTTGTCTCAGTGTGCCTCCAGAGAACGACTGACGGGAGCAGGTTTGTTTATCAAGTCATTCAGGCTTATTGACCCTCAGTGTCAGTTAGTACAGCAAGCAGCATGTAGGGTTCTCCCTGGGGTTGAGCCACAGGGTCTGGGGCTAAAACAACATGATTTGCTTACTGCTACAGCACCACTGTTCACTCGATTCTTCATAGAAGTCAGATATTCAACTTGGCAAACAATTTGATATACATGAAAGGTAAATAAGTTGCAGTCATGATGAAGCCGATATACTGAAATGGAAATATTTAAAAAGAAAAAAGGACAACATATGGACACTGGTGACTGATGTATACCTACTGATCTGTAAATATCGAATCATCTTAAATCCGATTTGTAATACCATGTGATTATTGGGTATTATCCTGCTGAAAACAATGAATCAAACAAACCAAACAGCCACTAAATGGTCTCTGGTTTTCCGACCACTGGCTCTATCTATTGGTTGGAGGTGAGAGGCCAATGAACCTACTGCATACTGTAGGCCTATACATTACCCACTACAGTAATGTGTGGGATCTTTAAAAACGAAACAAAATTCTTCTTATAAAATGGCATGATTTTTTTGTTTAAAAATAATAATAAATTCCGCTTTTGTATTCAATGATTGATTAGGTCTGCAACATGTTTTTCGGACAGTTATTTATCATTACCTGATGCAGGTCTGCCCTCTTGTGTCTGCAATCAGCCAAACAAGTGGCATCATTCAGGTGCCACAATAGGTCGTGTGGTTTGATAAACCACAGAAGAGAAAAATGAAGACATAAAAAGGGGACCTTGTTCTACAGTATGTGTACACTGACAATAATTACCTCAGACATTTGCGATAACTTTAAGCAGAGTTATTCCTTTCAAGTGAAATTGTCTTATTACAGTTTTTTCCAACTGCTTACACACGTTTTCAAAACTGTCTCCTTTTTTCAAAACTCTACACACAATTCCCAAAACTGCACACACAAAATGCAAAATGCCTCACATCTTCAAAATGTAACACTGCATTCAAAATGCCATAAACACATGTCAGAATGAAGCATTTGCATCAAATGGCAAACACTGCTTTCATAATAGTACATTTTTGGATATACCATGTAAACACTGTTGTTCTAAATCTAAAGCTCTTTGGTCTTTCATAGGCTTATATCTACATTTCAATACAATGTTCTACAGTGAACGTAATCTGCTGAGAGGGGTAACAAGTACACTGTAAACACCAATGCAATGTAGAAACAGAAAATATTTATTAGGCCAAACATTACTGTTGTATACAGTAGCATACAACAAAACCATAAACATATGTAAACCAAAAGTATATTCTTTAGAATACAGTAAAGAACACAATTGTGTGTGTGGGGTCCCGAGGGGGCAGTCCAGGAATTGGTAGGGGGGGGGGGGGGCAGTCACCAGTGCTAAGCTACGCTTCATCTCTTCTCCGGCCTGAGTCTGGCCACAATACTTCGTCCACATCACAAGATACGTTTTCTCTTGCCAAACATCGAGGGAAGTATCTCCTAGCATGGCGTATCCAACCTTGGACAGAGGCAACCTCTATGTCCCCACATGCGTCCTCCATTGCCTGGAGAAGCAGCATGCGGGCATAGGGTTGGCGATCATACACTTTCCAGCGCCAGGCTGAGAAGAATTCCTCTATGGGATTTAGAAAAGGTGAATATGGGGGTAGGTACAAAACTACAAATTGTGGATGGGTGGCAAACCAGTTTTGGACCAGAACAGCCCGGTGAAAACTAACATTGTCCCATAAAACCACAAATCTAGCAGGCTCCTGATCTGGATCAGGGACAAGCATTGTGTAAATTGCATCCAGAAAAGTGAGCATATGGCCGGTGTTGTACGGACCCAGTGTGGCATTGTGATGGAGGACCCCGTTGTGAGTGATGGCAGCACACATAGTTAAATTACCCCCACGCTGTCCAGGGACATGTCTCTGTCCTATTACATTTCTTCCGCGGCGCCTGGATTTGGTGAGGTTGAAGCCAACCTCATCCACATAAATAAATTCATGGCGAATTACATGGGCATCCAGCTCCAATACTCTCTGTAACAGACAAAATGATATACAGATGAGTAAATATGGTATGTCTGAAGTATTGGAAGTAGTGTTGCATACATACCTCTACAAAGTCATGTCGCATATTCTTGACTCTGTCAGAGTTTCTCTCAAATGGCACCTTGTAAAGTTGTTTCATCGTCACTCGGTGCCGTTGGAGGATGCGTTGTATGGTCGACAGGCTTACAGTATTGATGTTGTTAAAGATGGTGTCATTATTCAAGATATGCTCTCTTATCTCTCGAATCCTAATTGCATTGTTGGCCAAAACCATATTTATAATTGCAGTCTGTAAACAAGCGTCCTCGTCCTCCATGATGTCTTTGCCTTTCCACTCTGTACAGAATTCAAACACAGTATGTGTTCAGCATAAAAAATGTACAAAAGAATGTAGTACAGCATGATAACCAACCTCATTCATTCAATGCAGTGCAGGAAATGGATGGCTTAGAGTTACAAATGTTTATGCAATACTATGCAGTCATACGTATTTTACAGTACATTACTGTAATGCTAAAATAGTCATTAGATAGTTGCATACCCATTCTCATTTCTGAAGGTTCGAATTATGGACGCCACGGTAAATCGACTCAAGTTGGGCTGGACTCTCAGTCCAGCCTCTCTCATGGTCAAACCGTGGTTGATCACATGATCAACAAGTGTTGCCCTAATCTCATCAGAGATGGCTCTCCTTCCTTCTCTTTTTTGCCCTCGTCCTCTTCTTCCTCTTCCTCTCCCTCCTACTCCTCTTGCTCTCTGTCCATTGTTGGCATCCATTGTTCAAAACATGTAATCTGACCTTTGACCTATTTATAGGCCTATACTACAGTAAAGCAGTGATTGGTTAGTGATCAGTTAAGCTATTAGTGTTTGCAAATGTGAGGAGTGTGTGTGTGACCTGGTGAATAAGTGTAGCATTTTGATTGGTTGTGTTTGGAAAAGGAAAGCAAGTCACTTCCTGTTAGATTTTTGTGTTTTAGGTAGAGAATTGTGTAGTGTTTTGAAAAAAGTGTTTTATGCAATTGACAACTGAGTCAAAGGCTGAGAAATAGCTTATGCTTTTGGATATTTGGTGTGTAGTGTTGCACTTTGAGTGAGAGGTTTCAAAAATCGTGTGATTTTTGATTTTGTGTGTAAGCAGTTGGAAAAAACTGTAAGTAAAGCAAAGACAGACGAGACAGTGGAAGAACAGATACTTTGTGACCACATCCTTCATTACACATAGTGTGTGCCTGGACTGAGAATGTATGTGATAGAAATACTACAATGGCTACTGACCATGTGTGAATGACATATAGTACCTTACAGAAGACACATGTCAAAAAAGGAGTCCATCTCCTTTCTCCGTAAAAACATAATTTGTATATGTCTTCATCTCATGCTAAAGATTGTTCATAAACTTACCTTGATGCAGTAAGAAGAATTGTCATTTTTGATATATCAAGATGAAGGACCTCAGTATGGAGTTTGCCTGTTCCATTTAAGTTGTATTTTTGGCAGTTTCTTTGAATTTATCACTGTGAAGTGCTTGTTTGGTAAAGTATGTTAGTTAGACCAATAGCACCCTCTTTTGGTTGTAGGCTACATGAGGAAGCATTGACCATAGACCCCAATACAGAACATGTCACATGGCAAGAGAAATATGACAGAGGAAAATCAGTTACAATAGGTCAAATGAAAATTAGGAAGTAAAGTTGCATAATACCATAATAATGAATCATTCTGTTTAATTACACGTTTTGATCCACAAATGAACAGTGGGGATATACAATAACATTTGTTATTTGAGTCAACATGAAGGGGAACGATAAAAAACAATGAACAGTTAGTTGAACGGTCCTGTCACGTGATGGAATAGCAATCCAACTGGGCACATAGGGATGAACACATGAGATGAGAGGCATGGTGTGGACTTTACATAAACATATGAACAATCATCTGTCTTCAACTATCAGGTGTCTCAGCGGTGGCAGCCTTTTTAAGATGCCATGACGTGTTTTACAAAAGCTGTGAAGACAAATAGCCAAGGGAATTAGGTACGGAAATATTGATTGATTTAAAAGGTATGTTTTGGAATGTTTGGTCAAAGAGAGCAAGAAGAGGGTATAATTTCTTACCTTCGTAGTTTACACAGCCATTGGCATCCTCCTGGTTTGTCATGAGCTGCTCAACCTCATCCTCCTTCATCTTTTCACCTATAACCAATAAAACATACTGTTCAATTCCCTTTTTAGTTAAATACCATTTAAATTGAGTCTGCCCTAAAATCTTTATAGTCTACATTAGCTGTGTCCCATCCTGTATGTCATATAGCCAACTATTCTACCGTTGTCAATGGTCTGACAATAAAGAGTTGGCTACTTCCCATATAGGATGGGACCAGGCAAGGTCAAACTATTTTAGACTGTATTATTGTATGCTATGTTAAAGATGTCTAAGGCCTTGGACTCACCCAGTGATGCCAGGACGTGCCTGAGCTCAGCGCCCATGACTGTGCCATCGCCCAGTTTGTCGAACACCCTCAGACCCTCAACAAAGTCCTCATATGTGCCGCGGTCCTTGGCTTTGCAAATGTGTTGGTGGATTGGCAGGAAGCTGTCGAAGTCCAGCATCTTTGTTGTCATTTCTTTGTATGAAACAACAAAATCAAATGTCATTGAAACCATCCACACTACCACCAATACAGGAGCTAGAAATGTAGAACATTCACTTAGATTCTATTAAAATAATACATATTCCATATATGATTAACCAAATTAGATTTCAAATATAAAAAGTTAATAATAGGTACATTTTAAAAGATTATTGATAAAACATCAAAGAAAGCCTACTGATCAACATATTGTTTTTTTATTGGTTTTAGAAACTCCCCAAAATAAACCGATCATGGAATGTTGCATGGACTTACCCTCAGGCTTGGGCTTTCCAAGGACGTACATGATTTCTGCGTTGGTGGGGTTCTGCCCCAGTGCCCTGATCACATCGCCACACTGTCCGTATGTGATCTTCATCTCATTGAGTGGTGTCCTGTCGAACAGCTGGAAAGCATCCTTGAAATCTGTGGAGAGAGCAACACAAAAGTGGCGTTGTGTTTCTAGATTATTTTCCGCTTGTCTGTCAGGGCCCTAAAAGCAGGCTGGTCTCACAGCATGCAAATCTCAATTTGAGTAGAGGATGGACATTTTCAAAAGACAATGATTTACTGTTTCTTTCTCTCAACACATCTCTTTCACTTTCATGTACTTCTGTCACATTCAGTGGTGGAAAAAGTACCCAACTGTCATACTTCAATAAAAGTAAAGATACCTTAATAGAAAACGACTCAAGTAAAAGTAAAAGTCACCCAGTAAAATTCTACTTGAGTAAAAGTTTTAAAGTATTTGGTTTAAAATATACTTAAGTATCAAAAGTAAGAGTATAAATAATTTCAAATTCCTTATATTAAGCAAAACAGATGGCACCATGTGTTTAGTGAGTCCGCCAGATCAGAGGCAGTAGGGATGACCAGGGATGTTTGGTTGATAACTGCGTGAATTGGACTCTTTTCCTGTCTTGCTAAGCATTCAAAATGTAACAAGTACTTTTGGGTGTCAAGGAAATTGTATGGAGTAAAAAGTACAATATTTTCTTAAGGAATATAGTGAAGTAAAAGTAAAAGTAGTCCAAATATAAATAGTAAAGTACAGATACCCCCAAAAATGTACTTAAGTAGTACTTAAAGTATTTGTACTTAAGTACTTTACACCACTGGCCACATTCATGTACTTCTGTCACATTACACTTTCATGTACTTCTGTCACACTACACGCTCATGTACCAGACTCGTTATACAAGTACTCATTGTGAAAATACAGTCAGCAAACTGTAACAACAATAATCTCAATCTTACCTTCAATTTGCTCGGGGGTGAATTCAAGCTGAAAGGAAAAGCAAAATCATTAAACACTATTTGGTGCAGGATGTGAATGTGAAGGGAAGTTTTAAAATGACCAACAATATAGACGTCAAAGTGAACTGCATGTTGTGAGCAACAGTGAAAATGACTTTGAAAAACTGAGGTCAAACACATAAAGCCTTGATAGTAGTTGTATCACCCCACTCCCCGTTATGACACCCCCACTGTAGGTGTCCAAACAATATAGAGATTCCTCAGGCTCCAGTTACACTCCACTTATTCTAGTTATTTAAAGCCAGGGCTTTAATTTATGGCTGACCTTCAGACAGACACAGCCTCCTCACACATGCCTCCTGCTGACAGTTTTGATTGTGCACATGCCTTTGACCGACTGCTTTTCCTGTCTACGTTTTACACCAGGTCTGTTGTCTTAACGCAAGATGATGTGTAAGATGGAGGTTACAAGTGTCATGCAAATGATTAAGTGACACTTCACCAGCATAGAGACAAAGTGCCCTATTAAAAGGGTAAGCATTTCACAGCTGATGAAGGAGGTCAGGGTTGAGTCACTTGAGTCCCTCTGGATGAACCTGAATGTAAAGTGAATGTGAAATGGAGGAGAAAAGGAGGAGAAGGACACTAAAATGTAATTGTGCTTCTCCCACATTTCTGGTTATCTGAATAACTTCAAAGGTCTAACCGAAAGCTGTATTAAAATCCAATTTCTATTAATTTGATATCCTTCATGTAAAGAGGATCGCACCCTTCTTGGCGATTTTCCTATTGTGTGTGTTGGATTTGTTTCAGATAGTCATAAATTACTGTCAGATCTGAGGATATTTAGAGATCCCAGCCAACAGTGGAGCTATGCGAAAATATTTGAAAAACATATTTTTGCATGTTTTTAAATAAATGGCCTTGGTAAGATATATATGTATTTATCTTTGCACTTTTTCCCCCTTTCTTTTCTGCACAAAGCCAGTCAGCCTTTCGATTTGGGTGGTCTGCTATGCATGGACATAAATTAAAATCACATTGTGTGGCTTTAACCTCAATACATTGTAATACAGCTGCTCCCTCAACCATGGATAAATGTTACCCACATAGAAGAGCAACATAAATGTTACCCACATAGAAGAGCAACATAAATGTTACCCACATAGAAGAGCAACATAAATGTTACCCACATAGAAGAGCAACATAAATGTTACCCACATAGAAGAGCAACATAAATGTTACCCACATAGAAGAGCAACATAAATGTTACCCACATAGAAGAGCAACATAAATGTTACCCACATAGAAGAGGCAGAAAGAGCCAGAAACAAACGTTGTCTCGTGTAAGCTAATATATACCAACTCAAACCTCCATCAAGTTCAAGCTACTTTGGCTTATGTACAAAACAATGTGACTTACAATGGTAAATAATAGTATAAAGAAAGCTCAAGGCCTGTATTTGCATATCATGTAAATGATCATTGTTGCTCTTCAATCTGTCATGCTACTGGTGTTGTCTTATCAATGTGGAAACGGCTGAACAGTACGATTCCTATTTGAATGCACTGCACTGTTCACGTCACATGGTGTCTCTGATGTTCTTGAAAAACACAGATGACTATCGATGGAAGACCAAACTCTTAGTGCCATCTCCTTGAAAGGTCAGTTTTGCCCTCAAGTGGATAGATGGCTTGATGTTGAGATTAAGGGTATTACATTTTTCTTATCAATTTCATGAATGTGAAAAGAATGGAACCTTACCCATATGATAGTAAAATTATGTCCTGTCTGATAGCCCAGTATCGATTGTAGCATCTAATAAACATATGATAAACAGCCTTTTTCAATCTTGAATAAATCTCTAATCATTTTAAACACATTTGAAGATAACGAATAATTGAAAAACATGTTTATGTTAATGTTTCCCCTACCATCTAGACCACCATCCAACACTGACATCCAAAGCTCATCACATTTTCCTTATTCCCATCGTCATGCAAACCAAAGTGAAAATATGAGTTTTTCTGTACCACAACTTCTGCAGGGTTAAACTCCGGGATCTTGACGGGCTCAGGCTCTGGGGCCTTGGGTTTGGGTGCTTCTTTGGGCTCTTCCTTCTTCTTGGGCGCCATTGTGAGAACAGAGATGCACAACTAAGCACAGGAGCCACAGGAGGAACAACACTGCAGAGGGTAACACTTTGGGTAGGGGCTGGGGCCCTTTATTCTGTCAGTCCAGGTGTCATCCTCACCCCTCCCTGGCCCACAGAGCTGCCAACAATAGTGAGTGTACTATAAAAGGCCATGCTTTGTGCTTCTATTTAAGACAGACTATGCACATCATCAAGATGCCTACTAATTTGATTCGAAATCCCCTGCCTGGGTCCTCATCCTTGAATCCAGCTATTTCTATCTAGTCCATTTATGTGTTCAGGTGTGCATGCTAACTGTTCCTGTAGATGGTAGTTAGCATTGGCTCGCAAAACTACCTTTAACTTCCTTCATACTAAACACAAATAAATAAGAATGGTATCCATAAGTTCATCTGACTCTGGGGAAGTAGATAAAGGGCTTTATTGCCAAAACCCTGAACTTTCCCTTTAAGGGAAAATGATAGTGTTTTAACCGAAACACCTTGTTCTACCAGTTACTGCGCTAAGGTGTTGGGGGGGGGGGGGGGGGGGCATGTGATCATCTGAGAGGCAGACGGTGAATGCGACACACATTTTCCTGCCATAATAATATTGATAATACCCTGCAATTACTCTCCACTCAGATTGAATATTGCATAATGGCAAATAAATTTGTATTATCTGCCACGGATAGGACCAGAGGACATGTGTGTGGGCAAGCATGGTGGGTCTGTGAGATTATTATTTATTTATGGGACAGATGTTCCTATCTGCAGGGATTTGCAGAGCATTAGTGACAGTGTGGAGAGAGATTTGAATAGTCTCTCTGCTGGCAGTAGACCCAAAGGCATATTAATTGCTCTTGGGCTGGACTTTTCAGATGTTAGCTTATGGACCTGCTAATAAAAAATGGCTTGCTTGATCCATGACAAGACGCCGTTGTCTCTTTCTGAACAGCTTGCCCCAGAGAAATCCACAGCACCGTGTATTTTCCCCTTCAGTTAACATGCAGGATCAATCTGATGGAATTATTGGTTAGTTTCACACTGACTGCTCAGCTTGCCTTGCACAAAAAGACAAGGAAGGAAACTGTTTCATTATAAGAGGATATTGAAATTCTGTGTTTAGTGATGCATACTGCTGACTATGCATAGAAAAATGGAGAGAAGAATAAGGAAATAAGATCAGTGTCAGAGAAACAAAGCATAAACACAGCACACACTCCTCCAAATAATGACTGTGTCTAATATAATCAATGAACTGTCAAGAACCTGCCAAGTAATGGTATCTTTATTTAATCCGAAGAAAGTGGTCTCCCATCCAATGTCTATATTAGTCCACATTGCGTTGTTTGTTTCTGACAATGCTTGTGTCCTCTTGTCTGTATGCTACTGTACAAGGACTCTGGCAGCTGCTTTGTGGTTGTATTTCAAGACCCTGTGACTGATACAGTACTGTATGCCCATGTCATGTGAAAATTTGACAATATGTTTGATTCATTAAATAAAGTTTATGGTGTGACCGATATAATCTAAATGAACTGGTCTTCCTTATGTACTTTTGTTTCCTAGAATATCACACAGGCATGTGACCAATTTTGGATTGGTTCAACACCATCTCCTGAGCTTCCCAGTTTGCCACTTTTAACTTCCGATTGCTTCCTACTTCCAGATTGTCTTTGAATTGTTTCAACATTTGGCAAGTAAATACTGAATGAGCCTAGAGATTTCCTGTTTGTAATGATGAGTGAGTATACTGCTCAAAGAGGGAATATAAATACTAAATGAGATGAGAGATTTCCTTTTCCTCCATTAAATGGTCACACAGGCGGCTAAAAGCTTTACTCTGACAACAGGGTTATATGATCATTGAGAGCTTGGTTCTATCGGCATTTTAGTCAAAATGGAGTTATTGACATAGCCTTGTTCTGTTGAATGTTCTCTACTGATATAGTGCTCTAAATACCCCAATTCATGTTGTTAAGTTCAAAAGAATACAATTTAAACATTTCTGACACCGTTCAAACTAATCAGAATTTAGAACTTTAAAGCCAATCATCTCAGAATCATCTTTTTGCAGATAAAACTTTATAGTCCCAAACTCTCAATGTGTCAATCTGGGCTGAATGAAGTGAATCCATACAGGGGTTATACAAGGCTACATCTCACTTTACCTGGAGAGCCTACCAATCAAAGGCAAAATAACAGCTTATCAGCTAATAACTCTACAGAGCCCTGTGTGAAAGAGGCAAGGTAGGCGTAAGGCCAGCAGTGCAGATGTCATTATCACAGGCCGTGATAACCCACAATACTGTGAATATAATGTGATTATTGTGTCAAACATCATACACTGGCTACTGATGAAATCTGTTAGTGTTACGGAATTGATCACCTCCAGTATTCAGAAATCATCCTGCTCAATGTCATTTGCATCAGTTATCATACCAAAGTGAAATGTTCTACCAGCCATGAAATGACTGATAATTGCATAAATATGTCAGTAAAATTACTCTCCGAACAGACAGTACTGCAGCTTGTCATTATAATGTTGTAGTGCCTATCCAACTCATTGCTGGCTTGCACTTGCACTTGAACAGAACCCCGGCCAGTCAATGAGTGTCAACCTACATAGAGACACAGATGGAAACTCAGTGTGTCAGTTAGGGTATAAATGGATCAAGCCCTTCATAGCTCTAACTGCCACCCCACGAACATTATATCAGATGATTGACATTGAAGAGGGCTATTGCAGTCATCCCAGAATGACCACCCCATGGGGAAGCTCGTAAAACATGCATGATCTGTCCAGTTTGCTATTTTGGTGCTGCCTGTTGTTCTCTCTGGTACGTACCTTGGAAAGGGTCCAGACGATTTACAATGTCAATTGTTATTTGGCCCCCAAACAAAGTGAAGCGACCTTCAGTGCAGCTGTACTGTAGCAGAGGCCGCTTAGCAAACTAAAGTCCTAAGTAAGTATAGACACACATAGTTTGGACTTTACTGTTTGGATTCAATGAAACACAGTAACTTCCCTTAATCCAGAAGGGACGAACAGAGAAGGGTACTAACTAAAATTAATTAATTTATAAGCTGGACACTGTCGAATAACAGCCGTAGAGCACAATTATCCAGGAAATTCAACTGGCAATGTCACAAATTATGGTTCTGCCCTGCCGCGTGGCAGGTTATAATTCCGTCTAAGTTCAGGAGGACGTGGATAGCCCTATTCTCGGGGAGGAAGAGAGTTGATGATTAGAAGGAGAAACACCTATCAAGGTCCCCGATAACTAGTGTGGATCCCTTTGCATAATAGTTCAATGTCCTGGACTCCCGCATGAGACTGGGTTGTTAGAGCTTCCATTCACCAGAAGTCCCCATTTCTTGAATAACTATTTAAGGGCCAAGTGCTGTCAAACACGTGATTTCCTGTGTTTTATATACACTGCTCAAAAAAATAAAGGGAACACTTAAACAACACAATGTAACTCCAAGTCAATCACACTTCTGTGAAATCAAACTGTCCACTTAGGAAGCAGCACTGATTGACAATAAATTTCACATGCTGTTGTGCAAATGGAATAGACAAAAGGTGGAAATTATAGGCAATTAGCCAGACACCCCCAATAAAGGAGTGATTCTGCAGGTGGTGACCACAGACCACACCTCAGTTCCTATGCTTCCTGGCTGATGTTTTGGTCAATTTTGAATGCTGGCGGTGCTCTCACTCTAGTGGTAGCATGAGACGGAGTCTACAACCCACACAAGTGGCTCAGGTAGTGAAGCTCATCCAGGATGGCACATCAATGCGAGCTGTGGCAAGAAGGTTTGCTGTGTCTGTCAGCGTAGTGTCCAGAGCATGGAGGCGCTACCAGGAGACAGGCCAGTACATCAGGAGACGTGGAGGAGGCCGTAGGAGGGCAACAACCCAGCAGCAGGACCGCTACCTCCGCCTTTGAGCAGGAGGAGCACTGCCAGAGCCCTGCAAAATGACCTCCAGCAGGACACAAATGTGCATGTGTCTGCTCAAACGGTCAGAAACAGACTCCATGAGGGTGGTATGAGGGCCCGACGTCCACAGGTGGGGGTTGTGCTTACAGCCCAACACCGTGCAGGATGTTTGGCATTTGCCAGAGAACACCAAGATTGGCAAATTCGCCACTGGCGCCCTGTGCTCTTCACAGATGAAAGCAGGTTCACACTGAGCACGTGACAGACGTGACAGAGTCTGGAGACGCCGTGGAGAACGTTCTGCTGCCTGCAACATCCTCCAGCATGACCGGTTTGGCGGTGGGTCAGTCATGGTGTGGGGTGGCATTTCTTTGGGGGGCCGCACAGCCCTCCATGTGCTCGCCAGAGGTAGCCTGACTGCCATTAGGTACCGAGATGAGATCCTCAGACCCCTTGTGAGACCATATGCTGGTGCGGTTGGCCCTGGGTTCCTCCTAATGCAAGACAATGCTAGACCTCATGTGACTGGAGTGTGTCAGCAGTTCCTGCAAGAGGAAGGCATTGATGCTATGGACTGGCCCGCCCGTTCCCCAGACCTGAATCCAATTGAGCACATCTGGGACATCATGTCTCGCTCCATCCACCAATGCCACGTTGCACCACAGACTGTCCAGGAGTTGGCGGATGCTTTAGTCCAGGTCTGGGAGGAGATCCCTCAGGAGACCATCTGACACCTCATCAGGAGCATGCCCAGGCGTTGTAGGGAGGTCATACAGGCACGTGGAGGCCACACACACTACTGAGCCTCATTTTGACTTGTTTTAAGGACATTACATCAAAGTTGGATCAGCCTGTAGTGTGGTTTTCCACTTTAATTTTGAGTGTGACTCCAAATCCAGACCTCCATGGGTTGATAAATTTGATTTCCATTGATAATTTTTGTGTGATTTTGTTGTCAGCACATTCAACTATGTAAAGAAAAAAGTATTTAATAAGAATATTTCATTCATTCAGATCTAGGATGTGTTATTTTAGTGTTCCCTTTATTTTTTTGAGCAGTGTTGTTCAACTTTGTTGTACATTTATTTGTCAATGGGGTCTTTTGGGGGGAGTTTCATTACTTGTTTCTGATTGGAGAAATTACAGTGTTCCAATTGCAACGTACCAATTGCCCTCAGTCTCCCTTATAGGACCGTTATGATGGAACATACAATTTATACTGATTTACTGTTGCAACAGAGCATGGATGAATGTATATGATATACAATTTGTATTTGCTGAAGATCTGCAGTGTCGAAATCAATTTTATCACTCAAAGAACATCAAACTATTATGGGCCAGCACAATGGCCTAACACTAACGATTGGCTGAATAGAGAGACAGAATGACCTAATACAAGATCACTTTACAGTTTCCTAAAAGGCATTGTCTTTCAATAGTGTGCTGTAATATCTGAAAATAGCAAATGTGCTTGTCATGTAACTGTAACTTTAGTAAAAAATGATTTACTTTTATTAAGTACTTTTTGATGTCCTTTTATTAAGAAATTATTGAGTTTAGTTGAGTTTATTTTATTGTTACAGGGACAGTGCACATTAATCAACGTTTCAGTAAAAGTGCCGGTTTTAGCCTGCCGGCTAATGTTCAACCGCAGTCCCTGGGCAGGTTGACTCCATGTCACATATTATGGTCACATTTGGGATCTGGAAACCAGTAACAGACACTGTCTGGGTAGCTTTTTGTTGATCCTTATGAATCTTACTTTAACACAGTAAGGGTTGAAAGGTAAGTCACGTAGGGCTTTCTAAAACATGTTTCTACAGAATCCATTCAGCCATTCGGATTTGTACGTCATCTTCTTTCAGAAAATGTGTCTCACAATTCATCTGAGCTGATGATTGTCTCCAGTTCACATCCCAAAGGCGATCAGATATTTGGGAGTATGTTGCTATCGGGAATATGTTCTCTACAGGAACTCTACTCAGATCTGATGGTCTCTTTGTTCTCCTCTGTTCTTCTCTGACCATTGAAGTCCATGTATGTAAAATATTGAGGTATTATCTATTCAGTGATAGGACTAGACCTCAGTACTCACTGATTAGATTTAACATATGAAAAAGACACAATCTTTATAAAAACATTTGCCTATTTTAAACTCCCAGGAAACACTTAGTTAAACATTGCATGATATTTGTGAGTATTTCAAATCATACAACATGGAGCAGCACTGAATAGAAAAACCTTCACTAAACTTGAACCTGTTACTATGAGGCTAGTCTGTGAGGCTATGAGGCTAGTCTGTCAAACTGTCACCAGGCATAGACTGGGACACAGTGCCCTCCTTTGGCTAAAAGGTTAAATATGTGACATGGAGTCAACAACACCCACTTACTTTCTGTGTGACAGAGGAGGAACAAGCTGTACAATTTTATATGAATGAAAGCTGTTGAATGAATGAAAGCATGAAATCATGGTTTTTGATGACCCCATCACTATAATTCCTGTAGAATGTACAGTATTTCAAGAAAACTTTACAAGAGCTCTGTTCGATCGAACACACTTGAACAAATTTCAATCTACATTAAACTTTTAAATATTTGTTTTCTTAAATTTCATTCAAAGAACATCCAACTATTATTGGCCAGCTCAAATGCCTAACACTAACTGTTGGCAAATAGAGAGACAAAGTTACCTAATACCAATGTTGTGGACATGAGTCACATAACTTGCATTCGAGTCTGACTCCAGTCACAAATTTAATGACTTGATACTCAACTTGATGGAAATAAAATAACTTGAAACTTGACTTCGGGACTCTACTTGAACTTGACTTGAGACTGATGACTTGAAATGGTCTGGCCAGGTTTTGTAATGTTTTGTCACTCATTTTGTGGCACAGAGTCTACCTGGATTACTCTCCATGCACCCAGAGGCAGTAGCTGCAGCATCTCCCTTGCAAAGAAAACTGCAACAGACTGGCTAGTGAAACGCACACGCAGCACTCTGATTGGACCAGCAAACTGTCAATCAACACAGGTCGGGTGAGCTAGCAGATTGGATCGGGTGCAGCACAGATGCCAAATTATAGGAAGAGAGGATTGTCATAATAAATAAATATGCAGCTCCAAAAATTGTTTGGTGATCAAGAATATGAACGTTTACTTTGCAAGCTCATCAGGAATGGGGCATCAATTAGTAACATAGGTCTACTGGTATTTTGGTATGTAGCAGTTGCTTGAAATGTCTAATTTACTCATGAATCTTGCATTTAGAATTAGTTTAAAATGAATTATTACTGTGGCGAAGACGCACCATAGGCGCGGCTCTTCACTTGAGCTCTCAAAACTCCCGCCAGTGGAATGCTTTTTTTCTCCTGTTGAAATGTTTGCTGCTGCTTTCACATGTTTAGCCAATATCCAAATTGCACCTGGGCAGGAAAAATACATTATGCCCTTTATCTTGCATTTCAAAGAAAATTCCAATAACTCAATTTAGCGGAGTATCTACAGAATGAGCATTTTATTTTACCCATTGATCAAAAGATTGGACACCCGACTTTAATGCACATTTATTGGGCATGTATCAGACCTCAGTATAAGACCCAGATGCAGACAGTTCGAAATAACAAATGTTTATTTACGAAACAGGGGGCAGTAATCCAGTGCAGAGTTCGTAAGGTACAGAACGGCAGGCAGGCTTATGGAAACAGGAGACCAAGGGCTATGAGACATAGGTTTAATCCTAGACACATGAAAGTGAGATGTATACGGAGGGTACGGGGCAACAGAGGACAATTAGCAGAGGGGCTAAGAATCTTGGAGTTGGGGAAAGGGCTGATAAAATGGGGGGAAAGTTTGCGGGACTCCACTCGGAGGGGCAGATCCCGAGTGGACAGCCATACCCTCTGCCCGAGACGATACCGGGGAGCTGGGGTCCGGTGGCGGTCCACCTATTGTCGATACCTGGAGGTGGTCTTGAGAAGAGCCGACCGAGTTTTCTTCCAGGTCCGGCGACAGCGGCAGACAAACTCCTGGGCAGAGAGTATGCCGACCTCTTCCTCTTGCTCCGGGAAGAGTGGGGGCTGATATCCCAGGGAACGCTCAAAAGAAGAGAGACCAGTGGCAGAGCAGGGGAGGGTGTTGTAGACGTACTCAACCCACAGGAGTTGCTAGCTCCAGGTGGTGGGGTTGGCGGAGACAAGGCAGCGAAGAGTTGTCTCCAGTAGAGACAGCCATACCCTTAAGTCGCTGGAACTAAGAGAATCCCAATACCATGGGATCCTGAGGAGACTTAATAAGCATGAATTGGATAGCCTCTCTGTGATTCCCTGACACTTGTAGGATGATGGGAGTGGTATTGTGGGTGACCCTGCCTATAGAGCTCGCATCCAGCGCCCTAACGTCCATGGGAATGGAGAGGGGCTGAGTGGGGATGTCCAGTTCAGATGCCAGGGTGGCGTCTATAAAACTCTCATCGGCCCCAGCCTGCTTAAACTTTCAGCTGGAGACAACCTAGCTCTGCCTAGTTACATAGGCTCGTGAAGAGGCGAATCGGCAGACTTCGCAGACTCTCGGGGGAACTCGGGTAGCCTCGGATTTTGTCGGAAACGGAGATGTCGGGGATTTCCGAGGTGGAATCAGACCTCCTCTCCTTCCTACGTTCCCGTAGCCGCCCATCGATCTGGATGGTCAAGGCGATGAGCGAGTTGAGATCTGTCGATAGTTCCCGGGCTGCTAGCTCGTCGTTAACTTCCTCCGATAATCTGTGCAGGATGAGGTGAACTATCTTTGAGAGGTTCGAGGGGAAGGAGGAGGGCTGCAGCTCGAAGGTTAGGGAACACTGAGCAAGAAACTCCCCCGACAGGTTCCCGACTCTCCAGCGAAGCGTTCTGGAGAAGGTAAGCGGGGTTCTCGGGAAGCCAGGGGGGCTGGGAGAGACGCACTGCTGACAGCCAGGTTACTGAGGTGCTGGGTGCTTACCGTCTTATTAGGCTGCCTAACAGACAACCCGCGGAATTGCTCCAGCAATGTATCCAACGCGCAGTCATGGCGTTCGGCCAAGGTCTGTAAACGTTCCATAAGACCACGAAACAACTCCTTGTGCCTTCCAATGGTGGCTCCTTGGGAGGAGATGGCGTTGCAGAGCTGGTCCGAGTCTGCTGGGTCATTAATGGCCAGTTCGTACTATCAGACCTCAGGATAAGACCCAGATGCAGACAGTTCGAAATAACAAATGTTTATTTACGAAACAAGGTGCAGGCAAACGACAGGTCAAGGGCAGGCAAAGGTCAGTAATCCAGGGCAGAGTCCGTAAGGGACAGAACGGCAGGCAGGCTCAGGGCAGGCAGGGATCAGTAATCCAGGGCAGGGTCAAGAGGTACAGAACGGCAAGCAGGCTCAGGGTCAGGACAGGCAGAATGGTCAAAAACCGGGAGAACTAGAAAACAAGAACAATCAAGAAACAGGAGTACGGGGAAAAATGCTGGCAGTCTTGACGAGACAGGACGAACTGGCAACAGACAAACAGAGCACACAGGTATAAATACACCGGGATAATGGGGAAGATGGGCGACACCTGGAAGGGGGTGGAGACAAGCACAAAGACAGGAGAAAGAGATCAGGGTGTGACAGTACAACTCCACATGCAATCCATGTATCCATTTAGACCAGTGGTACTCATTGCGAGGCCCTTAATTTGCGACTCGCTGTGATTTTCCTATTTTCCATTCATAATACATAACAATGATACAATTTCAATTCAATGTGTTTAATGCAGGCCTGCATCACTTAATTTAATATATCTAATGTTCCCTGGACGGCAAATAGATGCCAGTATATCGCAGCTGTTGAACATAAAGGCTGAAATAGAACGTTTGCCGAAATAGAAAGCAACTGTTCAGCTACAGCGACCGACACATATCAGTTTGCTACTAGCTAATTTTGCAGTCTGGTAGACATGGTTGGATTTATTGTTAAAAATAAACGTAAATCTATTGACAATGAAAATGAGGGGGAAGAGCTGGAGAACAACGTGACAACTACGAACGAGCAACCACCGAGGAACCAGGAAAATCAGGAAGATTGGGGCAGGGAAATGCAGCTAGCTAACGTAGCTAATGTGACTAACGTGGCTCCTGTGGCTAAGAGAAGGATACAGTCGATTCAAGAAGAGAAATGTACAGACAAGTATTTTTTTGTACTGCATAATGGGACTAGCTCACTTTGTCTTATTTGCCAGAAGGCAGTCAATTGTTTTAAACAAGCAAATAAAGAGCGACATTTCCAGTCACACCATGCCCACCTGAAAAACATACAGTGGGGAGAACAAGTATTTGATACACTGCCGATTTTGAAGGTTTTCCTACTTACAAAGCATGTAGAGGTCTGTAATTTTTATCATAGGTACACTTCAACTGTGAGAGACGGAATCTAAAACAAAAATCCAGAAAATCACATTGTATGATTTTTAAGTAATTAATTTGCATTTTATTGCATGACATAAGTATTTGATACATCAGAAAAGCAGAACTTAATATTTGGTACAGAAACCTTTGTTTGCAATTACAAAGATCATACGTTTCCTGTAGTTATTGACCAGGTTTGCACACACTGCAGCAGGGATTTTGGCCCACTCCTCCATACATACCATCTCCAGATCCTTCAGGTTTCGGGGCTGTCGCTGGGCAATACGGACGTTCAGCTCCCTCCAAAGATTTTCTATTGGGTTCAGGTCTGGAGACTGGCTAGGCCACTCCAGGACCTTGAGATGCTTCTTACGGAGCCACTCCTTAGTTGCCCTGGCTGTGTGTTTCGGGTCGTTGTCATGCTGGAAGATCCAGCCACGACCCATCTTCAATGCTCTTACTGAGGGAAGGAGGTTTTTGGCCAAGATCTCGCGATACATGGCCCCATCCATCCTCCCCTCAATACGGTGCAGTCGTCCTGTCCCCTTTGCAGAAAAGCATCCCCAAAGAATGATGTTTCCACCTCCATGCTTCACGGTTGGGATGGTGTTCTTGGGGTTGTACTCAACCTTCTTCTTCCTCCAAACACGGCGAGTGGAGTTTAGACCAAAAAGCTCTATTTTTGTCTCATCAGACCACATGACCTTCTCCCATTCCTCCTCTGGATCATCCAGATGGTCATTGGCAAACTTCAGACGGGCCTGGACATGCACTGGCTTGAGCAGGGGGACCTTGCGTGCGCTGCAGGATTTCAATCCATGACAGCGTAGTGTGTTACTAATGGTTTTCTTTGAGACTCTGGTCCCAGCTCTCTTCAGGTCATTGACCAGGTCCTGCCGTGTAGTTCTGGGCTGATCCCTCACCTTCCTTATGATCATTGATGCCCCACGAGGTGAGATCTTGCATGGAGCCCCAGACCGAGGGTGATTGACCGTCATCTTGAACTTCTTCCATTTTCTAATAATTGCGCCAACAGTTGTTGCCTTCTCACCAAGCTGCTTGCCTATTGTCCTGTAGCCCATCCCAGCCTTGTGCAGGTCTACAATTTTATCCCTGATGTCCTTACACAGCTCTCTGGTCTTGGCCATTGTGGAGAGGTTGGAGTCTGTTTGATTGAGTGGGTGGACAGGTGTCTTTTATACAGGTAACGAGTTCAAACAGGTGCAGTTAATACAGGTAATGAGTGGAGAACAGGAGGGCTTCTTAAAGAAAAACTAACAGGTCTGTGAGAGCCGGAATTCTTACTGCTTGGTAGGTGATCAAATACTTATGTCATGCAATAAAATGCAAATTAATTATTTAAAAATCATACAATATGATTTTCTGGATTTTTGTTTTAGATTCCGTCTCTCACAGTTGAAGTGTACCTATGATAAAAATTACAGACCTCTACATGCTTTGTAAGTAGGAAAACCTGCAAAATCGGCAGTGTATCAAATACTTGTTCTCCCCACTGTATACACCACAAAGCAACCTTAGAAACAATAAAATAGTGCAACTCAAAGGACAGCTCAAAGGACAACAAGATATGATGGACAGATCTAGCACTGTTGCAGAGAAAACAATATGAGATTGCTTGGATACTCACAAGAAACAAGAAGGCCTTCACAGGCACAGAGATTGTCAAATAATGTTTTTTGGCCTCAGCCGAATATTGCATGCTGATTTCACAAACAAGGAAGCTATTTTAAAGCAAATCAAGGGACTGCAACTCTCAGACTCGACCATAACAAGACGCATAGAAGACATCGGCGAGGACATCGGTAAGCAACTGATTACTGACATATCTGTGGCACCATGTTTTAGTATTGCGCTTGACGAAAGCACTTATCCTCTACAGGATTGCTGGGTCCCCCTCGGGACGGTTGAGCTAACGTAGGTTAATGCGAATAGCCAGAACATTTCCCAGGACATAGAAATATCTAATATTGGCAGAAACCTTAAATTCTTGTTATTCTAACTGCACTGTCCAATTTACAGTAGCTATTACACTGAAATAGTACCATGCTATTGTTTGAGGAGAGTGCACGGTTATGAACTTGAAAAGTTATTAATAAACCAATTAGGCACATCAAATAAAATAAAATACAATTTTATTGGTCACATACTCATGGTTAACAGATGTTAATGCGAGTGTAGCGAAATAATTGTGCTTCTAGTTCCGACAGTGCAGTAATATCTAACAAGTAATCTAACAAATTCACAACGACTACCTTATACACACAAATGTAAAGGGATGAATAAGAATATGTACATATAAATATATGGATGAGCGATGGTCGTGCGGCATAGGCAAGATGCAGTAGATGGTATAGAATACAGTATATACATATGAGATGAGTAATGTAGGATATGTAGACATTATTAAAGTGGCGTTATTTAAAGTGACTAGTGATACCTTTATTAGATCAATTTATTAAATGTATTAATAAGTGACATTGACCAATTATGTGTTTGGCTTCGCTTCCCTCAAAACGAGTCGTTCAGAGAGGAACTTTTATGTTTACTGCCCCTTCAGGGACAAACACGAGGAGAGGATATTCTGAAAGCCCTTGTTACATTTTTTGCTGATAATAATATTGACTGGTGAAATCTGGCATCTGTGTGCACTGACGGTGCCCCAAAAGTGCGAGGGAAGGAGAAGGGACTCAACAATGAACATTATGAAACAAAAACAGAGAAACAGACTGACCTGGATTGCCTCACAAGTATAGCAACAACAGACTATACATCTATAATTAATTCAGTCAAGGAGCAGAAGGGACGTTTTTGCTCATCCAACTACTGAGGTAACCCTTAATATGTGTCTTATACATGTGATGTAACCTATTTGATGTGTGTATGTATATATTTGTGATGTGCTGTACATCAAATCAATTGCAAGTGCTCTATTGCTCTGAATTTGCTTTCAATTGATAATTGATAATATTGGAAGAAAAAGTACAACAAATTAAAGATCTGTGCGGCCCTCTGAATGATTGTCTCAACTCAAAGTGTCCCCCTTGCAAAAAATATTAACACTGATTTAGACCTACACCATAATAATATGAAACATTTAAATCAACACTAGGCCTGCTGCTGCTCAAATACACTCGCTCCCAAATGCAAGCCCCGCTCTCCTTGTGCGCTCTTGAATTAGGCTAACTTTGACTTGCCCCAAGTCCACAACCTTTCTATAAATGTGTATCTTGTAAATGCTACCCTACCCTTATTGCTAGCAAGTGCCCTAGTTATCTACGTAATTCGAGTGAAGTTATTTTCCTTCAATTTGAACATTTATTTCAGGTGCTTACCTTGTGTCTGTCTTGTTTCTGTTCCCGGCCTCTTGTTGGTACACTCTTTCCACGCCACTTCGATACAAAGGGATTTTGGTAGCAGGTTAGCAGAGCATTTTTGCTAACCCTAACCTTTTCCTAACCTTATCCTCAGTCTCCTAACCTGCGACGTTATTTCTCCTAACCTGCTGTGTAAGTTATCCTAACATGCTGCGAAAAAGTCACTGGTATTGACGTGGCATGAAAAGAGTGCTTCCCGCCGCCTCTTGGAGCTCTGCTCATGTAGCACCATTTCTCACACGTGTTCTGTCATTTTCTAATGTATTAATTTGTTTAATGAGATCTCTCATATTGAAAATGTATACTGGTTGGATGGAGAAGAGCCTGTAAATGTTATGTGATTCTATGATTAAGTCTGCTTCTATACGTTTGTATAGCCTTCAGCTTAAATTATATAATTGGCCAGTTATAATTGGCACCACTGCTTGATGAGGCAATGGTTTTTCCCAGGTTGTAGCCTATGTAGAGTCACCAGAAAACACTAACATCCGGTTTTCAACCTAACTTACGTTTCCCCTGAAAAACTGAAGTGGGAACTCCGCTCAGGAGTCTTTCTACCCCTGCTACGTTATATTACCCAGCTAGTGGCACAAGGTAGGCCCTATTTCTAACTGGCTTTACCAGTGTTCTGTGCTCTGATGGGGAGCGTATACGTGTTTGTAGGCTGTACATTTGTCTGACATTATACCGTTTCCTAGACCAGGAAATATCCTGGATTGAGTTCAGTTTGATTTTGATTTCTTTGGGGCCATTTGTTTTTTCATAGTTTCTTTGATTTTTAAAGTCCTTTTTGACCTATTTTGCCGACATTATTATATATCCTAACCACTGCGCCATCACTATCCTTATTTTGTGAAAGAAACCACAGTTTTAGCACATTTTTGCATCCTTTCCCTCCTGCCTGCTGCATCATGTCCTTTAGCCAATATCAAATCTAATTACTATCATCATTAGCTAATTCATTTAATTGGTTTGTGATAGCTGTTGATAGACGTACGATGCTCCTGTTCAGCTGTATCATTTTCAAACAACCTTTACTTGGTTGAAAAGACCGGTGTCTTTTAAAAACCTCACTAGGGTATGTGGGACGGTAGCGTCCCACCTCGTCAACAGCCAGTGAAACTGCAGGGCGCCAAATTCAAAACAACAGAAATCCCATAATTTAAATTCCTCAAACATACAAGTATTTTACACCATTTTAAAGATACACTTGTTGTAAATGTGTCCGATTTCAAAAATGTTTTACTACGAAAGCACACCAAATGATTATGTTAGGTTAGAGCCAAGTCACAGAAAAAGACAGCCATTTTTCCAGCCAAAGAGCGCAGTAACAAAAAGCAGAAATAGAGATAACATTAATCACTAACCTTTGATGATCTTCATCAGATGACACTCATAGGACTTCATGTTACACAATACATGTATGTTTTGTTCGGTAAAGTTCATATTTATATGCAAAAATCTGAGTTTAGGCGGGACGCTACTGTCTCACTTGGCAAAAAGACAGAGAAAATGCAGAGCGCCAAATTCAAATTAATTACTATAAAAATTACTATAAAAATCAAACTTTCATTAAATCACACATGAAAGATACCAAATTAAAGCTACACTGGTTGTGAATCCACCCAACATGTCAGAATTCAAATAGGCTTTTCGGCGAAAGCAAACGATGCTATTATCTGAGTTAGCACCATTGTAAACAAAGAGAGAGAAGCATATTTCAACCCTGCAGGCGTGACACAAAACGCAGAAATAAAATATAAATCATGCCTTACCTTTGACGAGCTTCTGTTGTTGGCACTCCAATATGTCCCATAAACATCACAAATGGTCCTTTTGTTCGATTAATTCCGGCGATATATATCCAAAATGTCCATTTATTTGGCGCGTTTGATCCAGAAAAACACCGGTTCCAAATTGTGAAACGTGACTACAAAATATCTCAAAGGTTACCTGTAAACTTTGCCAAAAAATGTCAAACAACTTTTGTAATACAACTTTAGGTATTTTTTTACGTAAATAATCGATCAAATTGAAGACGGGATGATCTGTGTTCAATACAGGATTAAAACCAACTGTAGCTAGCTTTCTGGTCATGCGCTTCTAACAAACAGGACACTTCGAGTGACCCTCTTTAGAAATTGGTTGAGGTTATTCCTTTGTGTAGTACGGCCATCTTGGCCGTACTTCTTCATTACACAAAAGAATAACCTCAACCAATTTCTAAAGACTGTTGACATCCAGTGGAAGCGGTAGGAACTGCAAGAAGGTCCCTTAGAAATCTGGTTTCCCAATGAAAGCTCATTGAAAAGAGAGTGACCTCAAAAAAAAAACTGAATGGTTTGTCCTCGGGGTTTCGCCTGCTAAATAAGTTCTGTTATACTCACAGACATGATTCAAAGAGTTTTAGAAAATTCAGAGTGTTTTCTATCCAAATCTACTAATAATATGCATATCTTATCTTCTGGGGATGAGTAGCTGGCAGTTTAATTTGGGCATGCTTTTCATCCAAAATTCCGAATGCTGCCCCCTACCCAAGAGAACCTCCCATGGCTAGTTGCAGGTAGAACGTTGGAATTGAGAAAATGCTCCATTATGAAACTAAATACATTTTTGCTCCATGAAGTAATCCAACAATGTATACTCCCCCATCCTGTTGTTCGGCGCTTCCTCTTTCGCCTGGCAGTCACCAGGAGTGTGTGTGTGTTTGTGTGTGTGTGCACGCTTGCATGTGTGTGCATATTTAGCTGTTGCCTGAGAGACTAAGCTTTAACACATCTGTCTCGATGTCTGTTGGGCAAGATATGATAAATGACCTGATGTCTCATTACTGAATACCACTTAAATATTCACTCTCTAGTAGACAGCTTGCTGGTTCCGTAAGCAATAAGCATTATGCCTCCAAATGAAATTAACAGAAAAAAAATACAATTAAATGATTTCAGTTGAGGCTGAGGTGCCACTTGCATATTGTAGGGTAATGTGGGGTAACCAGCCCCCCCTTGTAATTCTCACATAATAAACACTTTCTGTCACACATTTCTTTCCCAACACTTTCTCTGGCTGCCACTCAGTAGCGATGGTGCCGTTTAAGATGAGGGAGCACGATATTTCTATTATAGCATATTGGCTGACTGTAATTCATATTCCATTCACCCAGCTCAATGTAAAATCAATAGGTTTAGGCTACTTCATCATAGTCAATATTTTCCCTATACCCATCATGAGGTTGCTACAATGAATCTAAGGGAGTGCCAGATAAAGGGGAGGTAATGAGAGAGGTAATGGAGTCCAGGTGTGCCTCATGATGATGCACAGGTGCGCATAATCATAATGATTGATGCCAGGTGTGCGTAATGTTGGTTGCCTGGACCGGTGGTTAGTAAACCGGTGACGTTGAACGCCGGATAGGTGGAGCAGGAGTAGACGTGACAGATCCTTTGATTGGGTCGACAACATGTCAATTTATATTGCAAGAGCTCTGATAGGTTAGAGGATGTCCTCCGGAAGTTGTCATAATTACTGTGTAAGTCTATGGAAGGGGTTGAGAACCATGAGGCTCCTAGGTTTTGCATTGAAGTCAATGTGCTAAACAGTGTTTAAATACATTATTTGGTGAAGTGAATATATTTAGTATAGTTTTATCTAAAAAGGATAACTTTTTTTTTGTTTCACTATTATAATTTTTGCTGAAATTCAATGAGTAGGATGGTCCTCCCCTTCCTCCTCTGAGGAACCTACACAGCTACCACTACTCTTGCTCAACTAAAAAGGTTATCGATCTCATCGACATTTTTTAAGTCAATCTAAAAATAACGATTCTGAGCTAAATTGATCTAATATTTCGTCATTTACAAAAAGTTGTATATAGATAATCTAAGGTAGATCTATAAACCCTTTACATTAACCATTAGGGGAGCCCAAAGATACTTTGGAAAAACAACCTTTTTCTAAAACCAACATTTCATTAAATAACAAAAAAGTGTAATCTGAGGCCACTTATTTCTCTTCATAGTTTGTTTGCTTCCATTATCCACATGCCTCATTTTTACCAAACTTTGCTTTTTTTGTGTCAGCAATTGGATATTGTTCTTAGGGGGGCTAGTTACCCCAAATTAACATATGAATGCTTCTCCCTAGCCATATTAACACTGCTGCATATACAGTATTTGGATATAGTCAAGTGTGGTTATAGTGAAAGGATCATTGGCTACAGTTGTCCTCTTTAAGCCTGTGAGGAAAATGGTTGTTGGGTGAAAATCCATTATTGATACGTTAAGAACAACAGAATATGCTACCAAAATCAATTTGTGAAGTAATCAGTTTGTTTGAAACACATATTGTTTTTTCCATCTTGGGAGAAGATTGTGAGATTCCTTACCCGGCTTGGATCTTATTTCCTGTTTCTCAGTTTCTCGTTGGGAGATCTGAGTGGTGAGCTGTCAAGGCAATAAGAATTGCTGTCATATTAGATTGAGATGGGGGAGGGCGGCAGTAAACTATTGTTCTGTTGCGTTCAGAGAGAGTGTTTCCCCGCCTTGTTTGTTGTCCTGGAACAATAATTTAACCATAATTAGAGAGATAAGCCAAAGCCAAAGTATTATACTGTGATTAAGTGTTTATTACCATCGATTACCTCATATTTCTTTCGCAGAGATAGAGTGGATGAGGGATGCAAGCAAACTGGAGGACCATGAGCTTTTACTATAACTTCTACATAATGTATATTGAACAAAGATATAAATGCAAAATGTAAAGGGTTGGTCCCATGTTTCATGAAAAGTGTTGATCCCAGAAATGTCCCAAAAGCTTATTTCTCTCAAATGTTGTGCACAAATTGGTTTACATTGCTGTTAGTGTGCATTGCTACTTTGCCTGACAGGTGACAGGCGTGGTATATCAAGAAGCTGATTTAACAGCATGATCATTACACAGGTGCACCTTATGCTGGGGACAATAAAAGGCCATTTTAAAATGTGCAGTTTTATGTGTAGAGTGATGCCACAGATGTTTCAAGTTGCATGCAATTGGCATGCTTACTGCAGGAATGTCCACCAGAGCTGTTGCCAGAGAATGTAATGTTATTTTCTCTACCATAAGCTGCATCCAACATAGTTTTAGAGAATTTGGCTGTACATCCAACCGGCCTCACAACCGCAGACCACGTGTAACCACGCCAACCCAGGACCTCCACATCCGGCTTCTTCACCTGCGGGATCGTCTGAGACCAGCCACCCAGACAGCTGATGAAACTGAGGAGTATTTCTGTATGTAATAAAGCCCTTTTGTGGGGAAAAACTCATTCAGATTGGCTGGACATGTCTCCCCAGGCAGGGGCGCAGCCATGGGTGGGCCTGGGAGTGCATAGACCCAGTCACTTGGGAGCCAGGCCCACCCATGGCTGAGCCTAATATATTTTTTTCAATTGACTGATTTCCTTATACAGTGGGGAGAACAAGTATTTGATACACTGCCGATTTTGCAGGTTTTCCTACTTACAAAGCATGTAGAGGTCTGTAATTTTTATCATAGGTACACTTCAACTATGAGAGACGGAATCCAGAAATCCAGAAAATCACATTGTATGATTTTTAAGTAATTAATTTGCATTTTATTGCATGACATAAGTATTTGATACATCAGAAAAGCAGAACTTAATATTTGGTACAGAAACCTTTGTTTGCAATTACAGAGATCATACGTTTCCTGTAGTTCTTGACTAGGTTTGCACACACTGCAGCAGGGATTTTGGCCCACTCCTCCCTACAGATCTTCTCCAGATCCTTCAGGTTTCGGGGCTGTCGCTGGGCAATACGGACTTTCAGCTCCCTCCAAAGATTTTCTATTGGGTTCAGGTCTGGAGACTGGCTAGGCCACTCCAGGACCTTGAGATGCTTCTTACGGAGCCACTCCTTGGTTGCCATGGCTGTGTGCTTCGTGTCGTTGTCATGCTGGAAGACCCAGCCACGACCCATCTTCAATGCTCTTACTGAGGGAAGGAGGTTGTTGGCCAAGATCTCGCGATACATGGCCCCATCCATCCTCCCCTCAATACGGTGCAGTCGTCCTGTCCCCTTTGCAGAAAAGCATCCCCAAAGAATGATGTTTCCACCTCCATGCTTCACGGTTGGGATGGTGTTCTTGGGGTTGTACTCATCCTTCTTCTTCTTCCAAACACGGCGAGTGGAGTTTAGACCAAAAAGCTCTATTTTTGTCTCATCAGACCACATGACCTTCTCCCATTCCTCCTCTGGATCATCCAGATGGTCATTGGCAAACTTCAGACGGGCCTGGACATGCGCTGGCTTGAGCAGGGGGACCTTGTGTACACTGCAGGATTTTAATCCATGACGGCGTAGTGTGTTACTAATGGTTTTCTTTGAGACTGTGGTCCCAGCTCTCTTCAGGTCATTGACCAGGTCCTGCCGGGTAGTTCTGGGCTGATCCCTCACCTTCCTCATGATCATTGATGCCCCACGAGGTGAGATCTTGCATGGAGCCCCAGACCGAGGGTGATTGACCGTCATCTTCAACTTCTTCCATTTTCTAATAATTGCGCCAACAGTTGTTGCCTTCTCCCCAAGCTGCTTGCCTATTGTCCTGTAGCCCATCCCAGCCTTGTGCAGGTCTACAATTTTATCCCTGATGTCCTTACACAGCTCTCTGGTCTTGGCCATTGTGGAGAGGTTGGAATCTGTTTGATTGTGTGTGGACAGGTGTCTTTTATACAGGTAACGAGTTCAAACAGGTGCAGTTAATACAGGTAATGAGTGGAGAACAGGAGGGCTTCTTAAAGAAAAACTAACAGGTCTGTGAGAGCCGGAATTCTTACTGGTTGGTAGGTGATCAAATACTTATGTCATGCAATAAAATGCAAATTAATTATTTAAAAATCATACAATGTGATTTTCTGGATTTTTGTTTTAGATTCCGTCTCTCACAGTTGAAGTGTACCTATGATAAAAATTACAGACCTCTACATGCTTTGTAAGTAGGAAAACCTGCAAAATCGGCAGTGTATCAAATACTTGTTCTCCCCACTGTATGAACTGTAACTCAATAAAATATTAGAAATTGTTGCATGTTCCGTTTATATTTTTGTTCAGTATATATTGTTTGGGAAACATGTACGTCATCTACATGTTGTAGATTTTGTAGTTTGTGAAAATCAAGCCTGAGGATTGGATCAGAAGGTAATGTTTAGAAGGTAAAAAAACAATAGTGGAGGTCGTATTTTGAAGAAACTAAAGAATCAAGTGAAAATGTCGGAACGCAACATTTTAAAATCACTTGATTGTGATTACATCCTTCTCCACAAGACAACAAAAGTGATCAATTTATCAAACATATCTATATTCTTGATATATATATATAGACTCTTCAATGATGATGAGAAGTTAAAGTGAAAAGGCTACGAGTCTGTCTGTCAAGCTAATAAACTGTGCCTTGTGTCACATTGTGCAGCTAGGGGCATTAACCTGGGTCCCACTCTCTCTCTCTTTCTCTCTGAGTTTCCACATCATTGATAATTTCCCCTTCACTTCAGGCATACCATAAGGCATAGCCTACATAGGAGTGAATGTTGTGCTCTCACCAAGCAGATGACATCTATACAACTGATTAAGCAAAGCAAGATGCTCAGGAGGAGATGCACCATGCTATTTCTTATTCTATCTACAATGCCCATTCTACCCAACTGTGTTCCCAGATTGAGTCTGTATTTTACACTGTCTTTCGGGGCCGCTGACTCATGATTGCCATCACTAAGTTGTCCCAACAAAAAAAGTTACTTTTACTAACAATATTGCAAAAAAACTGGCAAAACATTTGGTATAATCTAGATTAGGTTTAAGGGTGCTTCCCAGCCACCATACATTTTTCAAAGATACAGCCAACTCAATGATTTTGGTTGAGAGTTGGTATAAGATACATGTGAATGTAATGGGTTGTGTTTTGACATTGCAGTCCAACAGAGAGTTGAACTTTTGACCCAATGTATCCAGACTAGCTAGGTCCATCAACTAATTGAGTTCACTCAATGGAGTGTGCCCTTGTCTAAATTCTTTCCACTCGCAACCACATCCCTAAAACCCAACCACACAATGGGATTTCATGACTTTGGGTTTTAATTTGTCCAAAGAGGCCTTACAAACCAAAAAAAGAAACGCATACATAAAATAAAAACTATATTTTTGTCAAAGAAAACAATAACTTGTTGGAGACCAATTCAGGGGCGTGCTGAAATACGTGCAGTGTTTAGCTGGAAGCTTGTTCTCCTGTTTTCCCTTTGTGTTGCACAGCAAATGACAAACTACAGTCTGGCTTGCTAGATTAGATCTGCTGCTTTTAATCACTGAATGTAGATGTAAAAATGCTGTTCTTGGGGTCATCTGGTATTGAAGCATCAAATTCTAGTGACAAGTTGAGTTCATTAGATAGTTGTTGTGCTTTTTGAACTCCTCTTGACCTATTCAATACTTTCCTGCAGTCAAATGACCGAGTGGCTTCATGAGTGGAACGTTATTAATATTTTTCATTTTTCATGATTTTGTTGTCTTTCAGTCTTCTGTGATGTATATAAAGTGTAATATTGGGAGGCAAATACATTTCGAACTTCATATCTGACATGGTACGGGTGTCATCTGTTTTATTTCCATAGCCATCCATGCGTGTGAAGTGTATACTTTTGTTTCAAAGTAGATTTGTTTTTGCTCCATGAAGTTAATCCTTTCCCCTGATGGTCACCAGGAGTGAGTGTGTGTGTGTGTGTCTGCCTTTCTGTTTGTGTCTGTGTTTGAATGTCTGAGTGAGTCTGTGTGTGTGTTGGGGGTGGGGGTGGGGGGGTTGCTTGTACAGACTTGAACCATTTTACAAGTGCTTTAAACATGCTAAAAACACATGATTGCATTGCTTAAATATGAAGTCCATAGAATGTTCTACTTTGAAATGCAACCATTGCCATTTCACTCTGCACTATTTTGCATAATAGTAGCCTTATTTCATTTATATGCTTATATTATTATCATATTAATTGTTATCATTATCTGTAATTGCACAAAGTTCTTACTGTAGCACACATGTATATGTTATTTAAAATATCTTGAGTTCTTTCTGCTCGTATCAGCATGTGATAATAATGCATACTTTATCATGCATATTTGTTCCTTCTATCTGTCCAATGTTGAGCTATATAAACTGTCAGTTAGAATGACATCAACTACAATAATTCACTTAATTTTCCTTTATATTTTCTTTGTAGAGTACATAGTCTATTATACAGTTCAGGTATTTCACAACAGTATTGTGATTCAACTGGGTGAGACTATCAATGGAGGCTGCTGAGGGAGGACGGCTCATAATAATGGCTAGAACAGAGTCAATGGTGTGGTATCAACCATATGGAAACGACGTCTTTTATGTGTTTGATTCCATTCCAGACATTATTATGAGCCGTCCTCCCCTCAGCAGCCTTCACTGCTCTCTAGAGCAGTTTGCCCTATGCATACACAATACATACACAAGGCCAGTATTTGTCAGATGTCACCAGCTAAAAACAACCTGCTGTTCCAATGTCCTAGTCTGTAACCAAAGTATGGCTCTTTATCATCCAAATTAGCCTGCATGCCACCCTGTTTCATCCAGCCAGTGGGACACCATCAACGGTAAGGTTAGAGGGAGTACGGCATAGCACACAAAACATAAGCATCTCATTATTGAGTATGTTGCAATTTAATGTTTAATTATCTGCTTATTCATGCATATAAATGACGATTTAAATGAATGTTTAACTCCTGCAGGAGGGCTGCAAGCTAGATAAAATGTAAAACATAAGACTACATATTGTAGACTGTATAAAATGCGATATCTCACAAGCATAGCGTATGCACATAGGAGTGGCGAGATACTCTTAGATGCAAAATCTATGCTGTGTGACAATCTCTCTCAGTGTGATATACGGTTGAGCATTTCTGTGGCACGGAAGCATCATTCTCTCCCATGTATAATGGATATGGATTAGATGGCGCCTTAATCCAAATCAATCTACTCACCACACACGTCACATTGTCGCTATGTGTGTGGTAGGCAACATGTAAGCTACTATAAAAAGACACTTTGATGACTAATTTCCAGACTCTTTACTTTGAGAACTATATTTATCATTTTCTTATAAATTGATAGGTATTTGTCTATCTGTTCTAATGAGTAAGCAGTAAGATGAATGGTTGTGTCAGTACATGCAGTAGGGGGATTTATCTACTGAACTTGACCAATTTTTCTTCTTGAGTGCATTACCTTTAAGGCTTCTGTACACATTGGTGGTTGATAGTCTTGTTTATTCATGGTTTTGAAAGAAGAAAAAAAACACAGTAGGCACATTTTTTGAATTTGTCACCTGAATGTGTTGACATTCTAACAGTGCAAGAGTACTGCAATAGATACAAATGTTCCTCTAACTAAACCAATCAATTAACCAATATTGTTCGACATTGGGCTTATTGGCGTCATTAAGTCTACGTGCTGACTCACAAATCTATACAGAATCTATATAAATGATATGGTTGTTCCTCATATAGAAATATGCCAAAAAATGAGTACAAGTATGGTTTTACAAACCTTTGGAAAGTAGTCAGACTCCTTGACTTTATCAACATTTTATTAGGTTACAGCCTTATTCTAAAATGTATTAAATCGTTTTTCCCTCATCAATCTACACACAATACCCCATAATGACAAAGCAAAAACAGGATTTTAGATTTTTTTGCTAATTTATTAAAAATAAATAAAAAAATGTTACATTTACGTAAGTATTCAGACCCTTTACTTAGTGCTTTGTTGAATCACCTTTGGCAGCAATTTTTAGCCTTGAGTCTTCTTGGATATGACGCTACAAGCTTGGCCCACATCTATTTGGGGAGTTTCTCCCATTCTTCTCTGCAGATCCTCTCAAGCTCTGTCAGGTTGGATGGGGAGCGTCGCTGCACAGCTATTTTCAGGTCTCTCCAGAGAAGTTTGATCAGGTTCAAGTCCGGGCTCTGGCTGGGCCACTCAAGGACATTCAGAGAGGACATTCAGAGACCACTACTGCGTTTTCTTGGCTGTGTGCTTAGGGTCGTTGTCCTGTTGGAAGGAGAACCTTCGCTGCAGTCTGAGGTCCTGAGCACTCTGGAGCAGGTTTTCATCAAGGATCTCTCTGTACTTTGCTCCGTTCATTTTGCCTCAATCCGGACTAGTCTCCCAGTCCCTGCTGCTGAAAAACACCCCCACAGCATGATGCTGCCACCACCATGCTTCACCGTAGGGATGGTGCCAGGTTTCCTCCAGACGTGACACTTGGCATTCAGGCCAAAGAGTTCAATCTTGGTTTCATCAGACCAGATAATCTTGTTTATCATGATCTAAGAGTATTTAGGTGCCTTTTGGCAAACTCCAAGCGGGCTGTCATGTGCTTCCAGTCTCTGTCTGGCCACTCTACCATAAAGGCCTGATTGGTGGAGTGCTGTAGAGATGGTTGTCCCTCTGGAATGTTCTCCCATCTCCACAGTGGAACTCTAGAGCTCTGTCAGAGTGACAATTGGGTTCTTGGTCACCTCCCTGACCAAGGCCCTTCTCCCCCGATTGCTCATTGGTGTTTCCAAACTTCTTCCATTTAAGAATAATGGAGGCCACTGTGTTCTTGGGGACCTTCAATGCTGCATAATTTTTTTTACCCATCCCCAGATCTGGTCCTCGACACAATCCTGTCTGGGAGCTCTACGGACAATTCCTTCAACCTCATGGCTTGGTTTTTGCTCTGACATGCACTGTCATCTGTGGTACCTTATATATACAGATATGTGCCTTTCCAAATCATGTCCAATCAATTGTATTGACCACAGGTGAACTCCAATGAAGTTGTAGAAACATCGCAAGATGATCAATGGAAACAGGATGCACCTAAGCTCATTTTTGAGTCTCATAGCAAAGGGTCTGAATACTTATTTCGATTTTTAATTTGTAATAAATTTAGAAAAATGTATAAAACCTGTTTTCGCTTTGTCATTACGGGGTATTGTGTGTAGATTGTTGAGGATTTGTATTTATTTAATCAATTTTAGAATGGATTAAGATAACAAAATTAGGAAAAAGTCAAGGGGTCTGAATACTTTCCGAAGGCACTGTATATTCTTGTAATTTATAGTGTATTAAATCTCAGATTTACATACGAGTAGTAGTTTCTTAAACGATAGGACTCATGAGTTTTTACTCACCAATGTAACAACACATTGTGGTCAAAGACATAGTAACTTAGTTATAGTCACGATTTGGTTTCCTATAAGTAAAAACACAGTTATGTTTTTGGGTATTACATATTTATTAACTTATTTACGGATATCTTCTACACTACCCACAATACCTAATTTCTGAACATCATAAGGAGGATTTCCTCTGTGCTAACGTGTTCGTATGCTAGCTCGGTAGCTAGCTCAAGCTGGCTAACGTGAGCCACTAGCCATGCTAGCATGTATTTACATTCCAGACCAAGTGTTGACGGTGGTGAGCTACAATCCACCAATCACAGGAAATGGAATCTATCTATTTGAGATTTCCCTGACTCTCCATTGGCCCGTGAAACACCGCCTCCCCATGGTAGCTAACTCAGTTAGCTAAGTTTTTATTTGATGGGCCCAGCCATCATGTCTCTGCTCTCTCTTTGCTTTGATCTGTGGTTATGTTTTAGTTGTGTTGTGTTAGTTGTATTCTAGCTGGTCTCCAGTAGTTGGGCTCTAGGTTGCCGACCATAACCGTGGTGGTTGGCTAGGCTAGTTAGGCTAATAGCTAGTTGGTTAAATAGCTAACGTTCGCTGGCTGGCTAGCTTTCTGGTTAAGATAATTGCATTTAGTTAACATTCTTTGATAAATGGTTAGATGGCATTATAATTTCCAAAACTTTAATGTAGCTGTAAACTAGGTGTTGATAGCAACTGACTGACTCATGTAGTGCTAACATAACGTTAGCAGGCTGGTAGGGCTAACGTTAGAATGCTAATTGGTTAGCAACCTTGCATGTTGATTTGTAACAGTAAATGTAGCACTTGTAGTGCTTGTAGTTTGGCTGAAAATTAAATTGAAACTAGTAGTCATGAGTGCAAACAATTAGGCTTAATTTTAAGTTATATATTGGAAGTTATTTCTTTTGGAATTTACTTTATAGGGAATAAGCTGGCTTGTCAGTTCCTCCATATTACATCACCCCCCGGATTTTTTTTTTTACTATATGACTTGGCATTCTTCGGAATTCTGAACGGTTTTATGTAATAACTTGTAACTTCGCATTGTGATTTTTGATGTGTATACTAATGCAAATCAAGATGTTACATGTGGTTAAGTTTATGCTACCTACCCTTCAGCTTTAGTGTAGCTTAAAACTTCTTCCATTATGAAGTAATTGGTAGCTCAACACTGCTGAAGATACAATAGTTGGCAATTTGAAAGATTGTAAATTGTAAATTCATGAAGGGTCACTTGAATTTGGAAATGTATGTAATAATACAGTAACAATAACAATATGTATGTCTTTTTTTATGTATCATTCAGTCACAAAATGTGTTCACAAGTCTGGCGATAACAATTATATTATGGCAAAGTGGACATATCATGTTAGAGGATATGCACAGTATGGCAAGGATACTAGTGGAAAATAACAGTGTAGGCTAAATTTGCCTGGAACATTTTACATCTCCTCCCATACATTATCTGTTGATAGCAAATACAATAAAATATGCAAAATGTTAGCATAGTTTGCTGTAATAAACTGGCAACACTCAGAAATATGTTGAATGTGGAGATTGTGTGGAAAGCGGTGAGAAAATACTGTATGTCATTTTAGAGACGTGGTTTAATCTAACGCAAGAGAGCGCGGACCAATGAGAACCTTTCACGCGCTTCTCTGATACCTGCCTCTTTCATTCGCCTTCATACTCTCACAATTGGTGTCGAGCAACTGCCGTTCACATCTGGCGCCGCGGTGAATATTAGGGATAACTCTTTAACTTTCTGATTTATTTTGAAAGGAGGCTGCCTTTTTAGATTTAGGTGGTTCTCAAAAAGCTGAAATGCATCAGAGTTTGGTTTGTCACAAATAGCGTAAGTGTGATCTTTATAGCCTGGTTTGCGATTTCCTTGGACTGTCTACACCACCATGCGTAAACAGAGCATGGTTACGTTTGTAGATTTGATACATCCACATAGAATGAATATAAGTATGAAGTTACACGTTTTATAGTTCGATACAATGTCTAGAATAGTTGGTCATTCGTATGCATGGTCCATCATCTATTCAGTTTAGAAATGAATGTCTAGTGGGACAGTCTACACGATAAGATGTTTCGTCATAGCACGAATTTTATTAGAAAAAGTTGCTAATTCTATGACTAACATGACGCTGTGCCTTGAGATGCACTTTTCATGTTAAGACGACTTCCCGAGAAAAGATTATGTAATTCAATTGTCTATAGTTCTTCACTGTGATAGATGACATGATGAACCATGCGTTTGTGCACTATATGTCAATTATTTTAGGTCATATAATAAGTGACATTTTCATATGATTTTGTCCACTTAACAATTAACATTTGGACGGGGTTCTTGGGAAGGAAATTTGGGATATGGCATAAAGGCGCACAGCTCCATACTGAAGTGTATAAGTTAGTCTGAAGGGCAATTTAAAAGACCTAAAAATACAGCGCTGGTTTCTTCTCCACAAAGAATCATTTGAACTTCCCACCGCAGAACGAGAGCGACAGAAATAGTTCTGACATGTGGATGCAATTTCAGAAGAAGTAAAAATACAAAAAAAAAACAGACATGCAGATAAATAAAGTGAGTGGGCTCAGTTTGAACGTATTACAGATTTAAAAAAGAGGGAGGGAAAGCGAAGAGATTATAGTTATGATTTTACAAGCCACTATCAAGACCATAATGAGAGGACAGATAGAGTGAAAGATGACTTGCACTTTTGAAGACAGTTTAAAGTAAATTAAGTCATTTTAACTGAAGCATCAACTCAACCTTGCTTTCTGAAACGACTATTGGAGGTTCGGCATGGTTGTCTCAGGGATGGGCCCCACTCTAGTGTTCCACAGTGTGGGCTTTCTTTTCTTCAGCTTGGTCCTCAGTCACGTCTGTCTGGTAAGTTATTAATTTCATTATAGAACATGTTCTGCATGTCATTCTTGTATTTTACCACATGTGTAGGCAGCTAACCTTACAGCCTATTCAGTTGTAATAGGTTGAAGCTAGGCTATATATTTTTTAATAATTGTGACCTTCATTGAACATCCCAGCCTATTGAAGCTGGAATTATGTTGACAGATGATTCACGACATGAATAAACCATCTATAAAAATGTTTCTTCATAATGTAACAAATTAAACAGACACATTCCTTAACATCTCTTCCCATAGCACTTGTAGAGCAAGGATGTTTTGTTAGACATTGTACCTACAAAATTATATTCTGACATATTCCACTGCCCTGCTCAGAGCATACTGTGGATACATATACTTTTAGAAAAAAGGGTTCCAAAAGGGTTCTTCGGCTGTCCCCATTGAAGAACCCTTTTTGGTTCCAGGTAGAACCATTTTTGATTCAAAGTAGAACTATTTTGGGTTTCATGAAGAACCCTCTCGGGAAAGGGTTCTACCTGGAACCAAAAGGGTTCTCCTATGGGGACAGGCAAAAAATTATTTTAGGTTCTAGATACCACCTTTTTTTTCTAAGAGTGTACCCACCCACTCAGTGTATTGCATTCACTCAGGTACATAATGCTATGCAGTGCAATTTCCATGAATGAATGCTATTAAAGCACCTCATAAAATGTAGGCATTTACTTAATTATATGGGAAATTATTTTACTACAGTAGACTATAATGTGTGTCATTTCAATTATGCATGAATCCTACTGAAGCCCCATCACACTGAGAGATAGAGTGCATGTGTTAAATCACTTTGCCAAGCCTAATCGATAGTAATGTTGACATCTTTGTTGAACTATGATGGATACAGTAACTGCATGTACATCATCAGGGGGGAGAGAGAGAGAGAGAGTCTAAATACAAAAGTAGGTTTTTACCATTCTTTGTATCCGGCATGGGTATTATTTTAATGAAAACATGTATTCACATGTCATTTCAGTGTGGTGTTTTCCAAAGGAGAATGCTATTGTACATGCACCGCATGGGGGCAAATGCTCATTACATTTCATGTCTGTGTAATGTCATGCTCATGTAGGTTTTCTCATGTTGATAGGTGATGTTAACTTATTAGTAAAGCCACAAGGTTGATGATGCTATTTTCAAAAGTCAGTATAACAGTAGCTCTACTCTGTAGACTACACTGTGGCTTTGCCGACAGCAGTACAGGCAACTGCAAGTAGCACTGCTGGTCCTGGTTGTTCTGTGTTTTTTGGCTGAGTGTGTTGAGCGTTCAACAGGCAGTTTGCTGGGGCTGTGAGGTACAGGGCCTTTCCCTGGTGATGTGGAGCATCACTGTGTCGCAGCACTGCTGGCATCATTGGTTTAGGTGGCAGGGGAAAACAATTCTAACATAGCTAACTGCATTTATAGCTGATTCAACATTTGGTCGTTAAAGGCTGTGTCTGTACATTTTGTTTACCCTTTCAGTTTTGATGTTTTGTTTGTGTTATTTTTCTCTAAAAAGTTATATTTAAAAGTTGTGTTTTTTATAGTATATGTCCAATGATGATATCCAGGTAACTGCCAAAATGATGGAAAGACTTGAGTAAGTGAGGGGTACACAGTATATTGAAAGCAGGTGCTTCCACACAGGTGTGGTTCTTCAGTTAATTAAGCAATCATGCTTAGGGTCATGTATAAAAATGCTGGGCAGGCCATTATTTTGGCTACCATAGGATGACAATGCCCCCATCCGCAGGGCATGAGTGGTCACTGAATGGTTTGATGAGCATGAAAACGATGTAAACCATATGCCATGGCCGTCTCAGTTACCAGATCTCAACCCAATTGAACTCTTATGGGAGATTCTGGAGCGGCACCTGAGGCAGCGTTTTCCACCAACATGAACAAAATACCAAATTATGGAATTTCTCTTGGAAGAATGGTGTCACATCCCTCCAATAGAGTTCCAGACACTTGTGGAATCTATGCCAAGGTCATTGAAGCTGTTCTGGCTTGTGGTGGCCCAACCCCCTATTAAGACGCTTTATGTTGGGGTTTCCTTTATTTTGGCAGTTACCTGTAGATTTCCCCCAGCTTACGAAGGCTGAGTAATGAAGCACTAACAACATCTATAACTATATTAAGAAAGTCTAAGTTCTATGTCAGTTAGTATGTATCCTTCCATTAAGCTATACTTTGTCATTTGAAATACTTAAAAAAAGAAAATGTACGTTGATATAAACTGATGGTGCTTGCTGTACAGATGATGGATCTTAATTTGCGACCTGTTTCAGGAAGCTAGGCGTATGTCGCACATCACTACTTCACAGGAGAGGCATTTTAATATATTTTTTGTTGTTGTTAATCAAAATGCGTTTTTTGGTAGAAATGCCTTCTGGAACTTGTGAACTTTCATGTGCCTTAATAACGAACTTGTATTCCATCTGTAAATACGAATAAAATTGTTAAATTAGGAGCCTAGTTGGTTTAGCCATGGAAAAAGACAGGAACCTTACCACTAGCCATGATTAGCTGAGGTAATGGATGGGCTGGACATGCCGGGAGATGAGTTTGGATTGGTCTTCTATGTAGCATGCTTCTGTCTATAACGTGAGCTACTCAGTATATGTTGATAGTCCTTTCTAACATGGTGTTTTTTGAAAGATTTAATATTAGCCATCGAGAACCATAATAGTTTTGCGTATTTTCTCAACAACATTGATGCCCTGATGGGCTACTTTCTGCACACACCACGGTCAGTGTGAACCAGAGTGACTTGACATAACGCTGGCCAAACAAGATGTAGCTACAAACAAAACGGAGTTAAATGGTTCCAGTCTGCTGTGAAGCATTCATCCATGTATACGGGTAAGAGTCTAGCTACATTTTCAGATTTTATACGTTTCTAATTGTGTCAGAAAGTCATATTCATTGCAAGTTAAAGTGTACTGTTAGCTAGCACGTGTATGATCTGTGTCGTAATATTATTCTAATCAGAACTCCATTTGGATTGCTAGTTATAGCCTAATGTAAGCTAGCTAACATTGAACCTAGTTGGTTAGCTTTAGCTACCTGCAGATTCATACTACATTTATGACAATGTTTGTATTGGTAGTAGTATGAGTTGGGATTATGCCGCTTCATTGTTTAGCTAGCTAGCTACATGTCTAAATGGCCTCACATGTGAATCCTTAAAGAGATGGGTGGGGCTAAGGCTTAAGAGGGTGTGAACGATGCTGAATGGGTGTAGACAAAGAATAACTCTCCAGTAGGTGTACCAAAACATACAAGGGCAATTTTCTCAAAAGTGGGGTTACAAGTTTATCAACTTTCAAAGCATACTTATTTTCTCATTGTTCCTCAACTGTTGTGCAAATATATTTAGATGTCTAGCTCTGAGTCTCTACTTTTTTCCAATGTTAAAAACACAATTTCAAATTACATAGGACCGAATCCAGGTGGTAGGTCATATTTGATTAGTATTGTCGTAGCAAAAGAATCCTGCAGCAAGAGGATTTGAGCGTTTAGTCCATAATATTGCTTGATCTGTATTTAGGCTATTAGCGGGACAAAAATAGGCTACAAGAAAAGTGCAATACTGTTAATAAAACCATGTGTTAACATTCTCATCAACAAAAATGTTATCAAATTAAGATCCTACATCGTCATTCTCTGCTTTTTATTAACCTTGACACTCATAGTTTAGTGGCAACTCATAGACATGGCCAACACACTGCTGCCTGCCTGGTAGGATTGTCTGTTATCAGACTGAGTGACTCAGACTCACTGGGTTATTGAATTTATTAAGAGGAAATGCTTCTTTCAGTAACCGCGGTCGGTGTGCATCGCCATCTAATTCCTACCTCATGACTGTGTTTTGGCTGTCTGATGATTTGCAAGTGTCATGTCTTCCTCCCAGAGTGAGAGTTAAACACATAAAGTATCTGTGAAACACAAGGTAGCCATGTGGGATATGTGATTCAGTCAAGATGTTTATCCAAGAAGCAAATGCATTGTAAGCACTAGTGACAGGGAAAAAAACACTGTTACATGTCGGGATATTATCTTTGACAATATATCGTATATTATCATTTTGACAATATCGCAATATTATTTTGGGGCTAGTTGGCTCTACCTCTTTTTAAACAGGGAGCCAATTTGTTTTCAGCACTTTTATTTCCATGACTAATCAAAACTTGTTTTCTCATGAGTCTCTCTTGTCGCTCTGCAGCAGACATATCGTGAGCAATATGTTTGGAACATTGAATCGCAATAAAATCACAGTATCGAATCGTAATACATATAGAATCGTGAGAATCGCAATACAGATTGTATCGGCACCTAAGTGTTTGTGATAATATCGCATCGTGATGGCAATTCCCAGCCCTGGTAAACACGTTTATATAGACTTGTACATAGACATTTGAACTGGTCAATGCTCATCCTATCACACTGCCAGTTGCAATGGAGGAGACATCAGTTAGTGTCTGTTGGAGAACACTTTGAATGTGTCTCAAGTTAACCCTTTTTGCCGTTTCAATATATATATCTACTTATTTTTACAACATGGTGTTTATACCGTGTTTATTTCATAAAATAACACATAAGGCACTCAATTCTTTCCCATGAAGGAAAAAGAACAGCTGTGAGTTAACAATAGGGGTTTGTTCCCCCTGGCTAAGTGTACCACAGGAGGTTGGTGGCACTTTAATTGGGGAGGAACGGTTCGTGCTAACGGCTGGAGCGGAATTAGTGGAATGGTATTAAATACATCACACACAGGGTTTCCATGTGTTTGATGCCATTCCATTCCCTCTGTTCCAGACATTATTATGAGTTGTCCTCCCCTCAGCAGCCTCCCCTGAAGTGTAAAGTAATTGAATGGTGATAACACTGATAGGATACGAAAGTACCATTATCTACTTACCACCTGTATTTAGTCAAAACAATTAGCACCTGGCTTGTACCTGCTAACACACTGTCCGTTTAGTCAAACCAATTAGCAACTGGCTTGTACATGCTAAGATGCTGTTTGGACCACATTACTGTAAGTATTATTAAGCCCCTAAGCTCTTAAGTAAAGACCCATTTTCTCTGCTTGGAATATTGTTCCAATATGTTAGCTTGTGTGTCTTTCGATTCTACACTGAACAAAAACATAAACGCAACATGTAAAATGTTCGTCCCATGTTTCATGAGCTGAAATAAAAGATTTCAGACATTTTCCATACACACAAAAAGCTTATTTTTCTCTAATTTTGTGCACAAATGTGTTTACATCCCTGTTAGTGAGCATTTCTCTTTTGCCAAGATAATCCATCCACCTGAGAGTTGTGGCATATCAAGAAACTGATTAAACAGCATGATCATTACACAGGTGCCCCTTATGCTGGGGACAATTAAAGGCTACTTTAAAATGTGCAGTTTTGTCACACAACACAATGTCACAGATACATTGACTGATTTCCTAATATGAACTGTAACTCCGTAAAATCTTTGAAATTGTTGCATGATGCGTTGATATTTTTGTTCAGTATAGTCTAATAATCAACAAGGCAACAGTGAATGATGCAGCCCCCCCCCCCCCCCCCTTGGGTCATTTGAGATATGACTAACACATTTCAATGAATTACAATAGCTCCCACCTTGGGCCAATCAGTGTCATTTTATAAAAGTTACGGATCTCTATGGCAAGATGCATCATTCACACAAGTTTGCTGTCCGAGATATCGCGTGTGAATAACGGACGGACGGATGGAGATAGATCCACAGTCTCTTCCCCGATTTCATCGTGGGGGACAGCAATATCTGAGATCGATAGAGTGGAATGTTATCGCTAACCATGTTGTTATTATTGTTTTAGAGCCCTAGGCATGTCATATCCCTAGATGCTTTGGGTGAATATTAATACACAAGCTGTGTTAAAAGTTGTTGCCAGCATTTAACCGTTTCGGAATAATTTACACAATACACTTGTGTGCTTGAGTGCTGAAATGGGATTCACTGTGCAGCGGATGTATGATGGACAAACGGTGTTCCACAGTATTATCTGGTACTGGATTGGTTGTTGTCCTTTCAACTGAAGTAGGAAGGTAATGCAGTATCATCAGATGTGCACCAGACAGACATCATTGTCTCATAGCTGTTTCACTCTGTATCATTATGTGTATACTGTAGGTCAGCTTTTAAAGTGCATGTAAAGTGTAGTTTTGGAAATTATTTTAAATGGGTCAGAAGATTTCTCCCAGACAAAGAAACACAAATGGAGATCTCAAGTGCCTTGAAAATAGCTTCCTCAGAGAGGAGAGAGCTTAATACATGTAATGATCATGCATCACTGATCATCCTTCGACCAGCACCAGTACAGGTACACAGATTGATTCCTACTGGAATTGCTGTAGTAAGACTTCCTGGTTGTTCTCTCTCTATTCTTCTAGAGGTCACAGAGGATGGCGATGTTAGGACAGTACTAGGTAATCATCTATCGCACCATGTTTCTATGGATGCTACTGATAATAGCATCACTGTCTGCACATTCACAACAAGAATAGCCAGGCTTTTCTGTATGCATTTGTATATTGTCATCAGACAGTCACCGTGGACAGTTTAGAACCTGGGTGAGAATTATTCTTGCTTGATTGGCGGTTCCATTTTGTGCATCCATTTCAAAGTAATGATGATTGCGATCAGACTTTTAAATTGATAGCTGGTAACCTTGCTGGCACTTGAGCATTTCTGAGGGAGCCTGTTGGATAACCCTGAATTGACAATGGATGTCACTGAGACAGAGGAGACCATTTTTGGTTCCAGGTAGATCCCTCCGTGGAAAGGTTTCTTCAAAGGGTTCTCTAGAGAGCAAGTGCTTTGTGCTTTTCTTTAGTTCTCTGTCATCATACAGGGTTATTTTTTATCTTTATTTAACTAAGCAAGTCAGTTAACTTCTTATGGCTGCAGGGGCAGTATTGAGTAGCTTGGATGAAAGGTGCACAGAGGTGACCAGAGTAAACGGCCTGCTCCTCAGTCATAGTTGCTAATATTTGCATATTATTATTAGGTTTGGATAGAAAACACTCTGAAGTTTCTAAAACTGTTTGAATTATGTCTGTGAGTATAACAGAACTCATATGGCAGGCAAAAACCTGAGAAGTTCCACTTCCTGTTTGGATTTTTTCTGGGGGTGGCAGATTTTCAACCAAGCTCTCATTGAAATTACAGTGAGATATGGATGAGTTTTCACTTCCTAAGGCTTCCACTAGATGTCAACAGTCAATAGAACTTTGTCTGATGACTCTAATGTGAAGGGGGGCCGAAGGAGACAGGAATTAGTCACCACTGCCACGAGATGACTATGCTTTCACCATGCGCATTCACATGAGGAGGACCTCCGTTCCACCGCTCATCTGAAGTCAATCTAATTCTCCGGTTGGAACGTTATTCAAGATGTATGTTAACAACATTCTAAAGATTGATTCAGTACATTGTTTGACATGTTTCTACTGACTGTTACGGAACTTTTGGACATTTCGTCACGTTATAGTGGACGCGCTTTGTGACTTTGGAATTGTTTACCAAACGCGCTAACCAAAGTAGCTAATTGGACATAAATAATGGACATTATCGAACAAATCAAGCATTTGTGTGGACCTGGGATTCCTAGGACTGCATTTTGATGAAGTTCATCAAAGGTAACGAAACATTTATCATGTATTTTCGGGTTTCTTTTGACTCCAAAATGGCGGCTAATTTTATTATATTTCTGAGCGCCGTCTCAGATTATTGCATAGGTTGCTTTTTCCGTAAAGTTTTTTTGAAATCTGACACATCGGTTGCATTAAGGAGAGGTATATCTATAATTCCATGTGTATAACTTGTATTATCATCTACATTTATGATGAGTATTTCTGTTGAAACGATGTGGCTATGCAAAATCACTTGATGTTTTTGGAACTAGTGAATGTAACGCGCCAATGTAAACTCAGATTTTTTGTTATAAATATGAACTTTATCAAACAAAACATGCATGTATTGTGTAACATGAAGTCCTATGAGTGTCATCTGATGAAGATAATCAAAGGTTAGTGATTAATTTCTCTATTTCTGCTTTTTGTGACTGCTATATTTCGCTGGAAAAATGGCTGTGCTTATTGTGGTTTGGTGGTGACCTAACATAATCGTTTGTAGTGCTTTCGCTGAAAAGCATATTTGAAATCGGACACTTTGGTGGGATTAACAACAAGATTACCTTTAAAATGATATAAGACACATGTATGTTTGAGGATTTTTAATTATGAGATTTCTGTTGTTTGATTTTGGCACCCTGCACTTTCACTGGCTGTTGTCATATCGATCCCGTTAGCGGGATGCAGCCATATGAAGTTATTAAGAACAAATTCTTATTTACAATGACGACCTAGGAACAGTGGGTTCATCGCCTTGTTCAGGGGTAGAACGACAGATTTTTACCTTGTCAGCTCGGGGATTCGATCTAGCAACCTTTCAGTTACTGGCCTAACGCTCTAACCACTAGGCTACCTGCCACCCCATTATTATGTTGTGAATTATAGAAAATACATGTTCCTGAATGTAAGATTATATAATAAGTGTACTAGAGAATTCCCTGGCTGGCACACAAATGTGTTTCAGTCTAAGTTAATGGCAGACAAATTGATTTACTGTTTCCTTTCATTCCCTTGAGAAGTCTCCCTTTATCCCTGTCAGTTTGACAGGAGGAGCAATACGTGTGTGTGTGTGTGTGTGTGTGTGTGTGTGTGTGTGTGTGTGTGTGTGTGTGTGTGTGTGTGTGTGTGTGTGTGTGTGTGTGTGTGTGTGTGTGTGTGTGTGTGTGTGTGTGTGCTGACAAAGTGAAGAGGACAGGAGGTAACGAAGTAGTCTTCAATCTGTATCTGTATAGCACTTTGTGACAATTTTACTGATGTAAAAATGGCTTGACAAAATACATTTGATTGATTGATTTAGAGGTTGACCGATTAATCGGCATGGCCGATTAATTAGGTCCGATTTCAAGTTTTCATAACAATCGGTAATCTGCATTTTTGGACGCTGATTATGGCCAATTACATTGCAATCCACGAGAAGACTGCGTGGCAGGCTGACCACCAGTTTACTTGAGTGCAGCATCAAAAGGACCTGGTTGCTGCAAGGAGCCAAGGTAAGTTGCTAGCTAGCATTAAACTTATCTCATAAAAAACAATCAATCTTAACATAATCACTAGTTAACTACACATGGTTGATGATATTCCTAGTTTAACTAGCTTGTCCTGTGTTGCATATAGTCAATGCAGAGCCTGTTAATTTATCATCGAATCACAGCCTACTTCAACTTCGCAAAACGGGTGATGATTTAACAAAAGCGCATTCGCGAAAAGCACAATCGTTGCACCAATGTACCTAACCATAAACATCAATGCCTTTCATAAAATTAATACACAAGTATATATTTTTTTAAACTTGCATATTTCGTTAAAAGAAATTAATGTTAGGAGGCAATATAAACTAGGGAAATCGTGCCACTTATCTTGCTTTCAGTGCAAGCAGAGTCAGGGTATATGCCGCAGTTTGGGCCGCCTGGCTCGTTGCGAACTCTGTGAAGACCATTTCTTCCTAACAAAGACCGTAATTAATTTGCCAGAATTCTACATAATTATGACACAACATTGAAGGTTGTGCATTGTAACAGCAATATTTAGACTTATGGTTGCCACCCGTTCGATAAAATGCGTAACGGTTCCGTATTTCACTGAAAGAATAAACGTTTTGTTTTCGAAATGATAGTTTCCAGATTATACCATATTAATGACCTAAGGCTCGTATTTCTGTGTGTTTATTATATTAAAATGAAGTCTATGATTTGATATTTGATTGAGCGGTTGTAGGTAGCAGCTCGCTCATAAGCATTCATTCAAACAGCACTTTCCTGCGTTTGCCAGCAGCTCTTAGCAATGCTTGCACCACAGCGCTGTTTATGACTTCAAGCCTATCTACTCCCGAGATTAGGCTGGCATCTATAGTGCCTATAAGAACATCCAATAATCAAAGGTATATGAAATACAAATGGTATAGAGAGAAATAGTCCTATAATATCTACAACCTAAAACTTCTTAACTGGGAATATTGAAGACCAGTTTTCATATGTTCTCAATGGAACTTAAACGTTAGCTTTTTTTAGATGGCACATATTGCACTTTTACTTTCTTCTCCAACACTGTGTTTTTGAATTATTTAAACCAAATTGAACATGTTTCATTATTTATTTGAGACTAAATTGATTGTATTTCTGTATTATATTAATGTAACGACTGTCGTCTTCCTCCTCCTCGGACGAGGAGAGGCGAGAAGGATCAGAGGACCAATATGCAGCGTGAAATGTAGACATAATGAATGTATTAAAGTAAAGACGAAAAAAACACGAAAACACTTTAACAAACTACAAAACAACGCAGACCGACCTGAACATAAGAACTTACATATACACGAAGAACGCACGAACAGGTACAGACTACAAACAAACCGAAACAGTCCCATGTGGCGCTACAAACACAGACACAGGAGACAACCACCCACAAACAAACAGAGTGAAACAGCCTACCTATATATGATTCTCAATCAGAGGAAATGAATAACACCTGTCCCTGATTGAGAACCATATAAGGCTAACAAACAATGAACCTAAACATAGAAACACGTAACATAGAATGCCCACCCCAACTCACACCCTGACCAACTAAACACATACAAAAATAAGAGAAAACAGGTCAGGAACGTGACAATTAAGTTAAAATAAAAGTGTACATTGTTCATTCAGTATTGTTGTAATTGTCATTATTACAAATATATATTTAAAAAATCGTACGATTAATCGGTATCGGCTTTTTTTGGTCCTCCATTAATCTGTATCGGTAGAGTGATTGATTGATTTAATGGATGTGACACTAAACACTTAATTCACAACCACACAGCCTAACATATTATGTCTTTAATGGTGCAATAGAAGCAATAAAGGTGTGAACAGAGCTGTGGATGCAAGTACTGACCATCCATTATAGGTTCGGCCCTAATTTATGTGTTCTCTGTCACCTGGAGCTGCATTGAAAATGATTCAGGAACAAAAGGACAATGCCCAACAACTAGTCAGCCCTTCCCCCTCTGAGGTGCCAAAATGTATCACTCTGTTACAGTATCCAGAGGACTGACTGTTGTGACAGAATAATGCTATAGTATCGATGTTTGATATCTATCTGAAACTTGTTCACTGAGGATAACTCTGATGCTATCTTTAAGGATGTATGATCTCTATGGTTACTTGTATCTATACAGGGTGATCTCTCAATTACTCTATTATGCAAAAAGCTTTTATGGTCCTCTCAGGAATTCTGTCTTATGTACACTGGTCTCATTCCCACACAAGCACCTAGATGCTGTAACATCCTGTAAAAAGTTTACAGGTTACACTGTAAACTTGGTATCGTTTGATTGGTCAATTGTGGTTGGTTTTTGGTTAAACGGTTACACCTTCAGATGTTATAAATGGAATGAAATGCCTTTGTTCTCTCTCTTATCCTGTATCCAGTTCATGGAGGAAGGTTGTATGATCAATTCTCATTTCCTAGGCTTCTAGGCCTTTGGCCTAATAGGCATTTCTTTGTTCATGCTTCGTCCTGTAAATTAACCGTAGGATCTATATTAGTGCTGCACCGATATGGCATTTTTGGCCGATACCGATATCCGATATTTTCCTTGCCAAAAAAACCTGATACCGATATTTCAAATTTTAACGGCCTTTTAAGCATTCTAGTACAGTTAAATAGTTAACACACACACATGGACACAGCGGTCTAAGGCACTGCATCTCAGTGCAAGAGGCATCACTACAGTCCCTGGTTTGAATCCAGGCTGTATCACATCCGGCCGTGATTGGGAGTCCCATAGGCCAGCGCACAATTGGCCCAGCGTCGTCCAGGGTAGGCAGTCGTTGTAAATAAGAATTTGTTCTTAACTGACTTGCTTAGTTAAATAAAGGTTACACACACACACCACACTGACCAAAAATATATTTTGATGGCATTTACACTACCGTTCAAAAGTTTGGGGTCACTTAGAAATGTCCTTGTTTTTGAAATGTTATGTTAAAATAACATAAAATTGATCAGAAATACAGTGTAGACATTGTTAATGTTGTAAATGACTATTGTAGCTGGAAACAGCAGATTTTTTATGGAATATCTACATAGGCATACAGAGCCCCATTATCAGCAACCATCACTCCTGTGGCACGTCGTGTTTCTTTCAAATAGGTACTTTTATTTTGAAGGCAAACCGCAAATTCCACTATTGTGCCTAATCCTTATTATGGTTAGCTTCACAACACAACACATAACCACAGTCAGGTCGAGCCTCACTAGCCAGATGAAGCTAGCTGACTGCTTATAACGTTAGCTTTTTATTTTCATGAACTGAAGTTCAATTGGCAAGCTACAAGTGGCTACCTAGCCAATACTTTTTATTGTATTACCTTTATTTAACTAGGCAAGTCAGTTAAGAACAAATTCTTATTTTCAATGACGGCCTAGGAACAGTGGCAGAACGACAGCCACTGTCAGCTCGGGGATTTGAACTTGCAACCCTTCGGTTACTATTCCAACGCTCTAACCACTAGGCTACCCTGCCACCCCGGGGCGGTAAACACTGTTAAATAACAATAATGTGAAAACAATATTTTTTGGTGAACAAATGTATAATTATGTTGTGATAACAAGATTGGTAGAAACTTGAAATGTTTTTGTGAAATCTGTTGCAGCTCAAGTCTACTACAAACCCCCAAATGCAATGGTCCCATGTTGCTCAGTTGGTAGAGCATGGCGATTGCAACAGCAGGGTTGTGGATTTGATTCCCACGGGGGACTTGTAATGAAAATGTATGCTCTCACTACTGCAAGTTGTTCTGGATAAGAGCCTCTGTTAAATGACTAAAACGTAAATGCAATGTTCTCTATTTCGGCTAGCTAGAAAACATAGCTACATACAATAATCCCAAAGTCAATATTAGCATGTGAAGGAACTAGCTAGCTGTAAAATCGCTAAACAAACTGCGCTATCAATTTAAGAGTCTTGCAGTTTTTCTCTGCCACTGGGCTATAAACGGCGTCTCTGCCGAGAGCAGCGTTATGTTGCTTTCCCACAGAGACAGTTTTGAGGACATGTGAACTCCATTTGAATCGGATTGTATGATGATTAGTTTAGCAACCGCATGATGCAAGCATGACAACATGAATGCGATTGGTCGACAGTCAGTTGGGTGGGGCGTTTCTCCATTCATTGCGCAATGAGATTTCTCCTATCTCCTCCTGTAATAGCTCTGTTTCCTACAGACACGGCAAATTGCGACATGGTACTTGAAGGAGGAACAGAGGTTAATAATTTGGGACACTGTTTAAATTGAGCACATCTAAGGGAAGTCTATGCTTTGTAATGACGATAAAAACTGATGGGTGTGTTCCAAACATGTGTGGCCATCCATATTGGCTGATTTGACAATCTGGAATAAACAAAATATTGAACAACAATTTGTGTGGGCTGTAGGCAACATTTACTTTTAAATTGTTCAATAGACAATTAAAGCGTTATGCAATGTGATAGTGTGTAATCCCCTCTCTCCAGTTTCAAGAATTATGTAGTTCCTACACAATTTCCTGATTTTCACAGGCGGACCACTTTGAAGTTAAATCATGGGGATTTTTTTTTTACCCACAGATAGAACATAGGCTTTCACCAAATTGACAGGAGTTTCATGATTTTTATTTTTGTGGGTGGATTATCCCTTTAATGCTTGTAATTTAATCTTCATGCCTTGTATGTGAATCCATTAATTCTTACAAAGTAATTAAATAGACTTGTACTTACGATTCCACTCTCAGACATTTCTTGATTGCCTATTACTGTAACTCAACTACACTGTTTTTGCATATTGCTGATTATATTTATGGAGTCAGATAAACATTTTAATAGGTGAATTGCTTAGTCTTAGTACGAGTCACATGTGAAGTTGTCACGTTCGTCATAAAGATCGGACCAAGGTGCAGCGTGGTATGCGTACATTCTTCTTTTATTAAAGAAAGAACACTGAACAAACAAACCAACAAAACGAACGAAACGTGAAGCTATATGAATAGTGCAGACAGGCAACTAAACATAGAATAAGAACCCACAAACACCAAAGGGGAAATGGCTACCTAAATATGATCCCCAATCAGAGACAACGATAAACAGCTGCCTCTGATTGGGAACTATATCAGGCCACCATAAACATACAAATACCTAGACCTACAAAACCCTAGACATACAAAAACCCTAGACAATACAAAACCCCTAGACAATACAAAAACCAGCGTAATCCACCCTAGTCACACCCTGACCTAACCAAAATATAAAGAAAACAAAGATATCTCAGGTCAGGGCGTGACAGTACCCCCCCCAAAGGTGCGGACTCCCGGCCGCAAACCTGAACCTATAGGGGAGGGTCTGGGTGGGCATCTACCCTTGGTGGCGGCTCTGGTTCTGGACGCCGCCTCCCCTCTTTACGCTGATCCCTCCGCCTTTGTAGAACCGGACCGTGGATCATCGCCGGAGGCTCCGGACTGGGGATCATCGCCGGAGGCCCCGTACTGGGGATCGTCGCCGGAAGCCCCGTACTGGGGATCGTCGCCTAAGGCTCCGGACTGGGGATTGTCGCCGGAGGCTCCGGACTGGGGATCGCCGCCGGAGGCTCCGGACTGGGGATCGCCGCCGGAGGCTCTGGACTGTGGCCCGTCGTTGGAGGTTCCGAACTGTGAAACGTCGCCGGAAGCTCTGGACTGGGTACTGTCACCGGAAGCTCTGGACTGGGTACTGTCGCCAGAAGCTCTGGACTGGGTACTGTCGCCGGAAGCTCTGGACTGGGTACTGTCGCCGGAAGCTCTGGACTGGGTACTGTCGCCGGAAGCTATGGACTGTGGAAGCGCACTGGAAGCCTGATGCGTGGTGCCGAAACTGGTGGTACCGGGCTGAGGACACGCACCTCAGGGCGAGTGCGGGGAAGAGGCACAGGCCGTACTGGACTGTGGAAGCGCACTGGAGGCCTGATGCGTAGTGCCAGAACTGGAGATACTGGGCTGAGGACACGCACCTCAGGGCGAGTGCGGTGAGGAGGCACAGGATGTACTGGACTGTGGAGGCGCACTGGAGGCCTGATGCGTGGTGCCGGAACTGGTGGTACCGGGCTGAGGACACGCACCTCAGGGCAAGTGCGGGGAGGAGGCACAGGACGTACTGGACTGTGGAGGCACACTGGAGACCTGATGCGTTGGACCGGTACAGGTGGTACCGGGCTGATGACACGCACCTCAGGGCGAGTGCGGAGAGGAGGCACAGGACGTATTGGACTGTGGAGGCGCACTGGAGACCTGATGTGTGGGACCGGTACAGGTGGCACCGGGCTGATGACACGCACCTCAGGACGAGTGCGGAGAGGAAGCACCACCCTTCCTGACTGGATGCTCACTCCAGCCCGGCAAGTGCGGGAAGCTAGCACAGGATGCACTGGGCTATGAATGCGCACTGGAGACCTGATGCGTGGGAACGGTACAGGTGACACCGGGCTGATGACACGCACCTCAGCACGCCCGTTCTGCAGCGTTCTCAATGCTAGCACCTCTCTCCGGAATCTTGCGTCGAACTCCTCATCCGACTCCCTGACTGGCTCTGGTTCCCTCCTCGGCTCCGCAGACTGCTCCATGTGCCCCCCCAAAAAAAAAATCTTGGGGCTTCTGTGGCCTACCTCGTTGGTATAACTCCTCGTAATATCGCCGTTCCGCTTTCGCTGCCTCTATTTCTTCGGAAGGCGATACTCCCCAGCCTGCGTCCAGGGTCCTGCTCCATCCAAAATCTCCTCCCAGGTCCATTCCTCCTGAACACGCTGCTTGGTCCATTTTTGGTGGGTTCTTCTGTCACGTTCGCCATAAAGATCGGACCAAGGTGCAGCGTGGTATACGTACATTCTTCTTTTATGAAAGAAAGAACACTGAACAAACTAACAAAACGAACGAAACGTGAAGCTATATGAATAGTGCAGACAGGCAACTAAACATAGAATAAGAACCCACAAACACCAAAGGGGAAATGGATACCTAAATATGATCCCCAATCAGATACAACGATAAACAGCTGCCTCTGATTGGGAACCATATCAGGCCACCATAAACATACAAATACCTAGACCTACAAAACCCTAGACATACAAAAACCCTAGACAATACAAAACCCCTAGACAATACAAAAACTAGCGTAATCCACCCTAGTCACACCCTGACCTAACCAGAATATAAAGAAAACAGAGTTATCTCAGGTCAGGGCTTGACAGAAGTAGATATACTGTATATACACATATCAAATATTATTACTGTACACTACACCATGATATAAAAATTATAGTTTTAACCATGTTTTGAGGCTGTATTGTTTTCGTTTATATTTTATTTGTTTACAAATGTTGTAGTAAAACAAGCTTATATTTGGGGTTCTGATAGGGTACGACAGTTGAACAAAGCTTATCAGGCATTTATAAGTTATATTATTCAAGAATCAATGGGCACATATTATTTATTAGTCCAAAAATGTATGTAGTAACTGCTGATTGCCCCTTTAAGGGTCATTGTTAATTATTAGTCAACATAAAGTTTATAAATAATTAATAAACATTTATAGCTGAAATTGTGTGATCATCATTGGGTGCTTGCCTAAAAGTGATTGTATGTATTGAGAGTTAGTTGTTGACAGAGTAGAAGCATACAGTATTTATGAAGATCTTACTGTAAGATTGAAGGCCCATTCTTGGGTTGGAGAGGAGGACATTTCTTATAGGTGTGAGAAAGTCACCCACAGTCGTCATTCCCTGGTCTGTTCGAAAGCGTGTTTGTGTGAATCCTGGGAATAACTTTAGATTCCTCACATTTCTTATAATGTAGGTGTGAGAAAGTCACCCACAGTCGTCATTGCCTGGTCTCTTGGAAAAGCGAGTTTATGTGATTCCTGGGATGAACTTTAGATTCCTTACACACAAGTACACTTTTATGGTGTAAAACACTCCTTAGACATGATTATACAAAACATCTTAGATAACAATTATTATTATTATTTTTACTGTTCATTCCTTTTCTTAAAGGGAAATTCGGGGCTCAAAAACTATCTCTTGGTGTTTGTTTCATTACTCCACTGTTGATTCAGTCCCGAATTGATTTCAGTCAGCTATCAAGTTTTCAAGATATATAATTAGCAAAATACAGAAAGTGTCACAGCATGATGCGTTTTGCAAATTAGTTGTATTTTCCTTTAATATTTGTAAATCTTTATTAAGAAATGTATCCTCAGCTCTCACACAATTGTTGTTTTTCATGTTGACTCACACATAGCAGGGCTTTTGAGAAGGCCCGTGACTCAGTCTCATAACAGACCTGTTAATAGTCAAGTCTTCAGTTTCCTTGGCATGGTAAGGTTATACCATGGCTGTGTTTGACTCAGGAAAGAGCTTGTTTTCTTGACTTCCCTTGACCTTCTCTTTTTTTCTCAACTTTTCCATTTAAAGAATGCAGGAGTGTGAGTAACTCAATGCCACTTTTACACCCCACTGAAAAAGTTACACCACTAACACAGATATTTTAATGATGTCTCTCTCTTTGCCGTAGTACTTTTGGAGGGTCTCTCTAATGCTCTTTCTAGCAAAGATAAACCTGTTATTTGGGGTTTTGAAGGGACCATTTCTACAGTATATTTATTGACATTTCTTGACAGGATTACTCAATACCATATTTTGGGTAACTGACTAAATTCAGATATTTTATTACAGTATACAGTACATTTTAGAGAGATGTTGTTGTTGAAACCAGTACAGCAAGAATAGTGCTGATGGTGTTTACCTACCAGAAAGTAATGTCACAAAACTACTCACTCAATGTGCTCCCGTATTGTCTTGTATTTCCACCACCACTGACTGCACTGCACATAATTATGTTAAATCATCCCTGTTCTAATATTCAACATTCCCATAATCATAGCACACTGCATAGGGGCATTTTAAGAAGTTAATACCCAAATCATAGTTTGAACATCATGAATTTAAAGCCCAGGAATGGCCACCGTCTTTAATAATACCTGTATGAAGCCCAGGAGTATGTGAACAGGTATATAGTGAATATGACTGGACTGGTCTTTTGTACAGACAACCTATTGGAGGTATAGAAATAAATAGGTAAAGAAATTAAAAGAGTGGTTTTGTCACATGGGCAGTTGCCGTGTTTCAAAAGAATATCAAGAGACAAAATGTAAATGTGGGGCTGGTTATCTCTGAAGCTGTAAAGGTGTGTGTCAAGGGTTTAACTAACTTGTAGGAATTATCACTCTTTTAGTGTGAACATTTGAGTCATTTAGCAGACATTCTTATCCGGGGTGACTTACAGGAGCAATTAGGGTTAAGCGCCTTGCTCAAGGGCACATCAACCAAATTTTTACCTAATCGGCTTTGGTATTCGAACCAGTAGGGCCAGTAACTGAATCCGACGCGCTTAACCGCTAGGCAACCTGCCACCCAACATTAGATAAGATATCCTGTCTTCATGATCCAGGATTAATTGATCTTAAATTGTTCCCAAGATACCTATGAACAGTGTTATTTTGTTTTTCAACATGAAACAAAATAATATTAAATTTTGTATTTGACCATGAAATAAACCATTTTTGATGAGTTGTTAATAATCACTAAGCTAATGTCTTGTCCTGTGGGGCTCTTCTTCCCTCTACCTAATTACTGGATGAAAATGCTGCGATAGACTTCTAGAATTCCATGTGGTGTGCATTCCATAACTCCCAGGGTACCTCAATTGCTTGTTCTTAGCCATGTTGCTGCCTTCCACATTGACATAAAGTTCTGCAACGCCCTCCGCCACCGGCAGCGCAAGGGATAACATTTCAAACACATAGGAGAACCCATGACATATTATGACATAGCCTCCCACCCCCAGCCCCCGTCACAACATCAAATGGGCTTTCACAGAATCCATTTCTCAGATCAATGCAGCACCTGAGATCTGTGGTTACTAGGAATTCTCCTCAGTTCTGATCCAGTTGTTGTTGATGTGATTTGAAGGCAGCTCTAGTTTTGGGCAGGTCTAACCCACTTTCCTTGGCTGGCACATGGCTTATATGCAGAGAGGAGGGAGCATTTCTTAAAAGGACCTTTATTAGTTTTATTGCGAACCTCTGGGGTTTATGGGTTAGTAAGTATGCAGTTCACAGCTCCCAGATTTTCCAGCAAAGAGTAAGAACAGCACATTACAGATCCAAGCCAATTCAAATGAAGATAACAGTGAGAGGCCTTGCCTGGATTGCTGCAGTAGCGCAATTGCATTTAGCACATGATCCAATGTGAAAAGAAAATACACAAGCTGTTGCTAAGCTCACAGTCTGATGATCCATGTTTTTGTCTAGGGAATATATTGTAATTTCTTGAGTAAAATGGTACTTACATAGCATTGTGTTCACAATATGAATGATGTGGATGGTGCATTGCATCAGTGTTAATTTTGGAAGCTATTTTTGTTTTCGTCTTAGTTTTAATTTTAAAATGCAATTTAGTCTTAGTCACATTTGAGTGATTTCATCCTCTGTTAGTTTTAGTTATTATCAGTTGACTAAAACTCTGGACAATTTTTGTCTAGTTTTAGTCACAGCCATTTTAGTCACATACTGTTGAATAATAAATATTCAGGCTACCTCTACCTCTAACTACTATCCCATCATATACCTTAACTGGCAACATTGATATTGTGGCAGATTGTAACCAATGACAGCCATAATTAACCATATAGGCTATAAAGCCTTAATCCCCATCATAGCTGTCAAGGGGGGGGGGGGAGGTAAATAACAGTGGTTTAATTGAAAAGGGGAGAATTTGAGCTTTGCAAAAATGGCAGAAGTATGAAATATTCTGCATGCATGCTTAAGATTGGACAAAACAGATGAAAAGGAGCTTCACGTCAAATTAACTGTCCATTGGACTCACATGGAATTCTCGTCTCGTCACATTTTCACAGTCTAAAAAAAAGTAATTTGTAATAGTTTTTCCAGGGAATCTCATCTCATTATCGTCATAGTTTAAGTCAGGAAAAGTAGGTTGTTGATGAGTATTTTTCATGACAAAATGAACACTGCATTGCATGAAAAAAGGTCAAAACATAACTTGAAGTACTCCTTCTCTTTGTGGAAGACACATTAACCCTGTGACAATGAACGAGTCCTTGAATCGAAGAGAGCAACCACTTGTGAAGCACATAGGTTTGAAAAGAGATGTGGAGATATTCAATGCATTCGAGAAAGTATTCAGACCCCTTGACTTTTTCCACATTTTGTTACGTTACAGCCTTATTCTAAAGTGGATTAAATTTTTGTTTTTTCCTCATAAATCTACACACAACACCCCATAATGACAAAGTGAAAACATAAATATCTTATTTAAATAAGTATTCAGACCCTTTACTATGAGACTCAAAATTGAGCTCAGGTGCATCCTGTTTCCATTGATCATCCTTGAGATGTTTCTACAACTTGATTGAAGTCCACCTGTGGTAACTTCAATTGATTGGACATGATTTGGAAAGGCACACACCTGTCTATATAAGGTCCCTAGGTTGACAGTGCATGTCAGAGAAAAAAACAGGAAGGAATTGTCCGTAGAGCTCCGAGACAGGATTGTGTTGAGACACAGATCTGGGGAAGTGTACCAAAACATTTCTGCAGCATTGAAGGTCCCCAAAAACACAGTGGCCTCCATCATTCTTAAATTAAAGAAGTTTAGAACCACCAAGACTCTTCCCAGAGCTGGACGCCAGGTCAAACTGAGCAATCGGGGGAGAAGGGACTTGGACAGGGAGGTGACCAAGAACCCAATTGTCACTCTGACAGAGCTCCAGAGTTCTTCTGTGGTGATGGGAGAACCTTCCAGAAGGACAACCATCTCTGCAGCACTCCACCAATCAGGCCTTTATGGTAGAGTGGGCAGACGGAAGCCACTCCTCAGTAAAAGGCACATGACAGCCCACTTGGAGTTTGCCAAAAGGCACCTAAAGGACTCTCAGACCATGAGAAACAAGACTCACTGGTCTGATGAAACCAAGATTGAACTCTTTGGCCTGAATGCCAAGTGTCACGTCTGGAGAAAACCTGGCACCATCCCTACGGTGATGCATGGTGGTGGCAACATCATGCTGTGGGGATGTTTTTCAGCTGCAGGGACTGGATCACTAGTCATTTTAAACAATGCCACTTTAAATAATGCCACTTTAATGATGTTTACATATCTTACATTACTCATATCATATGTATATACTGTATTTTATACCATCTATTTTACCTTGCCTATGCCGCTTGGCCATCTTTCATCCATATATTTATATGTACATATTCTCATTCACCCCTTTAGATTTGTGTGTATTAGGTAGTTGTTGGGAATTGTTAGATTACTTGTTAGATATTACTGCACTGTCGAAACTAGAAGCACTCGGATAACATCTGCTAACCATGTGTATGTGACCAATAAAATGTGATTTGATTTGAATAACAGAGAATAGTATAGAGACATCCTTGATGAAAACCTGCTTCAGAGTGCTTACGACCTCAGACTGGTGGCGAAGGTTCACCATTCAACAGGACAATGACCCTAAGCACACAGCCAAGACAATGCAGAGGCTCTGAATGTCCTTGAGTGGCCCAGCCAGAGCCCGGACTTGAACCCGATCAAATATCTCTGGAGAGAACTGAAAATAGCTGTGCTCTAGCTCTCCCCATCCAACCTGACAGAGCTTGAGAGGATCTGCAGAGAAGAATAGGATAAACTCCCCAAATACAGGTGTGCCAAACTTGTAGCGTCATACCCAAGAATACTTGACTGTAATCACTGCCAAAGGTGCTTCAACAAAATCTGAATAAAGGATCTGAATATTTATCTAAATGGGATATTTCCGTTAGAATTTTTAATAAATACATTTTTGCTTTGTCATTATGGGCTATTGTGGGCAGATTGTTGAGGAAAAAACAAACATTTAATCCATTTTAGAATACGGCTTTAACCTAACAAAATGTGGAAAAGTTCAAGGGGTCTGAATAATTTCCGAATGCACTGTAAATGTAATGGTTGGGAGCAACTCACTGAAAAACATAATTTCAGTGATGTTGTAGGAAAACACTGGGTCTCATTTATCCCAGGCAGTGGGAGGCTTCATATGTTTCAATGACTGGCTGCAATGCTGTGTGATTGTCACTTGAAAATAAAGTATTGCAATCAAGCCAAAACATGACAGGCATTGCACTCAGTTTTCTGAACTTCGAGAAGAAATTCTCCCATGAAGATTTATGGAAGTCTTCAAATTGTTTGAGCATTACTGTTTGATTGAAGCTGGTATGTCTGAAATTGTCTTTTTTTAGACTTTTCTTTTTCTCTCATGCTTGAAAAGTAAAATCTACTTTATAGGGGCAGAGCAGTCAAAAACTTGATTTTCCCGTTTTTCTTCTTCTATTACTTCCACAATATGAGGTCAAAATAACACTGAAATTATGAAATTTATGTTGATGCCCTTTTATTCAAAAACAATTTGTGGAATTTCAGCTTGCTCAGGTGGGATGGAGTTTTTGGCCCACAGCATGACATCATAATCTGATCTGATTATTCTGACCATTGACCAATCATCTTTTATTTGCATATATATTCTCCTACTTTGAAGGGATAGGCAGGGTAGGCTCTAGAGTTTAGAAAATCCTATCTTCCAATCAGGGCTGTGTATTTAAATTGCATAAGGAAGCTCAGGGCAATAAATGATCAAAAATATATTTATTTTTCATTAAATAAACACACACAGCAATTTATTAGGCATACAGTGATGATTTAAAACATTTGATTTAAAAGACTGCATGGGGGCTTTAAAGAGTAACATTTATGAAAATATCAAAATGAATCGAAAACCAAATATTTTAGGCTTAGTTATAATGATACATGTCAATTCTGGTCTTCATTTTGACAGTCCTTTGCAAAGGTGATACATTTTGGTATTTTAATTGAAATCTAGCTCTTTTTGCCCCTAGCGGTTCAACTCTACCATTGAAATTGTGATGTAACTGTACCCCTCTCAGTGGAGGGGTTCGGTATGAAATACACTACCTACCTAGATGTGCTGGGTGGTACCACCTCAAGGCTTACTATAAAAGCAGGTGACAGCGCGCCTTATTTGGCAATGGTCTTGGTGAGTGGAGGGCGTCAATATATTTTGCATGATGCTTCCTTGACTAGACTACTGACGTTACACAAAATATAAAAGGAAGTAAGGCACATTTCCACATATGACCAAATTCAACGTTTTTGCTTACTGTTTCATACACATACAGTATATGTGCTTTTACAAATCAAAAAACAGGTAGGCTCTGAGGATTATACATTTATACTCATAGCTACATCCATTACAACAACAACTAGATGAGAATGGTGGTCATGTCAAGTTGGTATATTTTTTTCCAAGCTTTTTTTCTTCAAATCCTGCTAAGCTTTCTACCTTTCTACCCAAGCGCTCTTTCTTAATTTGAGCTTTCACATAAATAAACCATCTTTGATTTGACTCCTCAGTTTTAGTGGATAAAGAGCTCCTGTGTAAGCACTCCAGGCTGCGTTTGACCTTCCCATCAAGGTTCACTTGCAAAATACCCTTTAACAAGCTAATCAAAGGGGCGGGATGTTTGGGGAACAAGAGACACCTCGGATAATTAAGCAGACGCTGATTATACTCCAATTTGGGAAGATGTCGCTTATTAGCGAGGCAAGCAGTCATAATTAGGGGCCTTACACAAATGTCTGGCCCTGCTCGGCTCCTCTGCTCTGCAGGAGTTTGTGCCCTTGGATGACAGTGAAAAATGTGTATTTAAGTAGACTTTTCTCTGCTCAATTCCCCATTTTTCATCCAATAGTTGGGGGTTGGGGCGTTAAACAGTTCCAAGGGATTGTTCCATACGCTTGGCCCATTCAGAGAAAGAGATGGTGATGGTAAAGATGCCGACAAAACATCTTGATTGATAAAGCGGTGTCATGTGAGGATTGTGGAGGTTTAAGATGGTTCAAATAATACATTTTCTCTATTATGAGCATGTTGGCATTGCACCGTTGCGTTTTATGGGTTATCGCTTATCAAATATTCCAAACAGACATTTGCTAATGTGCTTAGCACAAATTCCATTATGGGGGAAAAAACTGAGATCACCAACAACATTTTGTATGTGCAAAAATCTGACTATTCTATTACAATTTTGGGTGCCATTTTAGTACTAGCTCAGTTATGGTGGCACTGCCAATATATTTACATTTTTCCATTCCTGAATTATACTCTTGAACATGTGGAATCCATGTAATTCTGAAAAGCATGAACAAAGATAACATCTCACACGTTCTGAGGAATTTTCAGAAACATATGAACTTAAAAAGCATGCTTGAATTAAATCAACCTTAATGTACTGTAAGGGGTGTGTTCATTCATCTGAAATCTTCTCTGGAGCATGACCTAATGCTCTCTGGTGAAAAATAGCTTAATATTTCATAATGTCCTATAGTGTTCTTCCTCTGATTAAAACTACCTGACCACACATGGTATCTGAACAATCTATACTGAACAAAAATTTAAATGCAACATGTAAAGTGTTTCCATACAAAATGCTTATTTCTCTCATATTTGTTTACATCCCTGTTAGTGAGCATTGCTCCTTTGCCAAGATAATCCATCCACTTGACAGGTTTGGAATATTAAGAAGCTGATTAAACAGCATGATTATTACTCAGTTTTGTCACACAACACAATGCCACAGATGTCTCAACTTGACTGCAGGAATGTCCAGAGCTTTTGCCAGGGAATTGAATGTTCATTTCTCTACTGTAAGCCACCTCCAATATCGTTTTAGAGAATTTGGCAGTACTTCCAACCGGCCTCACAACTGCAGACCACATCTAACCACGCCAGCCGAGGACCTCCACATCCAGTTTATTCATCTGAGAGATCGTCTGAGACCAGCTGATTAAACTGAGGAGTATTTCTGTCTGTAATAAAGCCCTTTTCGGGGGAAAACTCATTCTGATTGGCTGGGCCTGGCTCCCCGGTGGGTGGCCCTGGCTCCCAAGTAGCTGGGCCTATGCCCTCCCAGGCCCACCCATGGCTGCGCCCCTGCCCAGTCATGTGAAATCCATAGATTAGGGCCTAATGAATTTATTTAATTTGATTTCCTTAAATGAACTGTGACACAGTAAAATCATTGAAAATGTTGCATGTGCGTTTATATTTTTGTTCAGTATATTATTGTCACGCCCTGACCATAGTAAGCTGTTTATTCTCTGTGTTGGTTTGGGCGTGATAGTGACTTGGGTGGGTCATATAGGTGTTTTGTATTTCTATGGTGGCCTGATATGGTTCCCAATCAGAGGCAGCTGTTTATCGTTGTCTCTGATTGGGGATCATATTTAGGTAGCCATTTCCCCATGGTTATTCATGGGATCTTGTCTATGTTTAGTTGCCTGTCAGCGCTAGTTGTATATCTTCACGTTTCGTTGATTTTGTTGTTTTTGTCCGGTGTTCATTTATTAAAAGGAATATGTACACCTACCACGCTGCACCATGGTCCATTCATTACGACGAACGTGACAATTATAAACACTTACTGCTCTGAGTGCCCCAAAGAAAACCTTTTAGTTACACTTTAACAGTGTGTTACGAACTGGCTCGTAGCTCGTAACAAAGAGGAAGACAACGTGGAGATAGAGAAATGACAAACATATTTATTAAATTAAGTCAAATACATCCATGTGACAATGGTGTGTAGTCAGTAGTGTGAGTGAGTGGATGCGTGCATAGATGGTGATAATGAGGGGTGTTGAAAGGTGCCAAAACAAATGAACACCAAACAACAGTGTCTCTGCGTGGAGAGAGTCTCCTCGATGTGTGGGGGAAAGGTGTATTTATCCCCGGGACACACCCGAGCCCACGTGTATCCCATTTCGCTGACGACCCTCCCAGCTCCGCCCCCCAACATCCTATTAAGGAAAAGAAGAGCAGAGAGAAAGGATTCGGCAGACAGAGTGGGATGGTCGTCACACATGTAAACTTATTACAGTTACGTTACAAGCAAAAATATTGTAATGAGATTACAGATACTTTTGAAAAACTAGATGAGTCGGTTTCTTTGTAATTATGTTTTTGAAAAAGTACATTATGACACCTTTCTATTTTTTTTTTCAAGTCAGAGACCACTATGATGACACACCAAAATGCATTTGATGGATCCTTTTTGTCTTCTAATGCCTTTTTTCTAATGCCTTTTAAAGGTTAAGTAATCTGAAAGTAATCACATTACATTACTGAGTTTGGGTAATCCAAAAGTTACGTTGCTGATTATAGTTTTGGACCGGTAACTAGTAACGGTAACTAATTCGATTTAGAAAGTAACATACCCAACCCTGCACTTTAACACTTAACACTTTACTTTACACTGACAGGTCAGGTATAATGCATTATTACTAGTTATACACATTTATGACTCTTTATAATGTCTCCTTATGGGACTAATTATACTGTATGTTATGTCTCTATGTAGAAAATTCATTATAATTGTTGGCTTTTACACTTGAAAGTGTTACTATGTTTTTCAAAACATGCATCCTAGAAATGTGTAAAATCCCTGTTAAATATGACAAGTGTGAGAAAGCAGTATGATACCGCTCAGCTGCAATGGGGTGGCAGGTAGCCTAGTGGTTAGAGTGTTGGACTAGTAACCGAACTGTTGCAAGATTGAATCCCTGAGCTGACAAGGTAAAAATCTGTTGTTTTGCCCCTGAACAAGGCAGTTAACCCACTGTTAAAACATTTAAATGGCCGTTGGAGGCCTTTTCATACAGTTAATGGCCTGTGGAAATACCTGTTTTTTAACAATGTGGACAACCCTTCGAGTCACATGAAATGCGGAAGTGCATCAAACTACTTTATGTCCGTTTAAAAGTGTGAACTGTTGCAATTTTGGCCATGTCGCAGTTGTAAATGAGAACTTGTTCTCAACTGGCCTACCTGGTTAAATAAAGGTGAAATAAAAAAAGAAATAAAAATAACATTTCAGTCCAAGCAGCAACCTGTCAATCCATTGGGTTGTAGACAGACCAACTAAAGCTGCGCTTACACAGGCAGCCTAATTCTTATATTTTTTCCACTAATTGGTCTTTTGACCAATCACATCACATATTTTCACATCAGATCTTTTTCAGAGCGGATCTGATTGGTCAAAAGACCAATTTGTGAAAAAAATATCAGAATTGGGTTGTGTGAACGCATCCTTAGAGACTAACCTGGAACGCTAATGGACTGGTAATGTGTTTTTGTCCTAAGTACACACACAAGATACCACAATACTTATTGAATTAGACTGAGCCAGTAGCAGAATGTTGATTGGTTATATTGTGGTCTTGGATTGTCAGTAGTGGGAAAATCTGATGAAATGAAAAAGGAAGTGAAAGACATTGATCTCAAACGATGACAATGCTGTCGATGTGAATGGTGAAAACTAGTCATGATGAAACTTGAACCATTTGGGGATATTCTAAATTGAATTGTCGTTAACCTTTGAGTTCCCCTGTCCTGGCACAGGGCGTTCATTCACTGTCATCATTCATTTATGGTATTTTCTGTAAGGTAAAAAAACTACCTGTAGAAAGCTTTCAGATATTTCAGGCGTCCTCTTTTTTCTTCTAAATGGGTTCTTTTTTAAATTTTTATGTAACTTATCTTTAAAAAATTGATGGATCTACTAGAACTCACCTGCTGTTCATCCATGGTAAATATTGTAGCATCTGGCTTTCTGACTCACGTACTGTAGTTCTTTTTCACAATAAGGCCATGGCTATGTGCAAGCGATTCAATGAGTTTGGTCCAGTATAGTGTCTCTTTCCCCCGTTATCTCTGTTTCAACCAGTATATAGTGTACTGAAACGCACATTTGAACCATGGCATCATTCGTGTTGGGAATAGGGCTCTGATCATGTACAGGTATATCACAGCAAAGAAGATAAACATGGTAGTTAAAGAAAATATACAACGGATACGTCTGTAACATTTTACACTAAGTAGCAGTTATACTTGTGCAGTAATGCTATTATTACTTCAGTATCAACATTGAATTTCACCAATGGTGTAGTAATGGAGTTTTTCTGTCATTACAATTATGTATCTTTCTCAAGGTGTAATGCTATTTGTATTATGCTTTATCTTGGCCAGGTCGCAGTTGTAAATGAGAACTTGTTCTCATCTAGCCTACCTGGTTAAATAAAGGTGAAATAAATAAATACAAAAAATTATGAATATTTATATGGAATTGATAACATACTGACCTGTATGAACAATGTCATTTGAAGGTTGATTTATGAAACTTAATGGGACACTGCATCACAGCGCTAGCTGCGCCACCAGAGACTCTGGGTTCGCGCCCAAGCTCTGTCGCAGCCGGCCGCGACCGGGAGGTCAGTTTGGATACCACGAAAATTGGGGAGAAAAGGGGGTAAAATTTAAATTAAAAATAATAATAATAAAAAATAAGAAATTACACACAGAGATGTATGATCTGAAAATACATTTAGAAGGTAATGGACTGAGGTGGTAATGTTGCGTTACAGTGTCGCAGTATCAAGAGTGAAAAGACCAGGATTTGTTGCAGTATCTTAAAATAGAAAGCTTTTAGGAATATAAATAAATAAATATATATTTAATCCATAATCTAGATAATCTGTCAAGTGTATGTCAAAAGGATCACTCCCCTTAACAACATACTTTGCAGATACTCCATTCCCCAGATGTATGTAAATATAACCTATTGTCATGCTGGCCACCCCCACCCTCCGTCCATCCTTCCCTATGTGATTTATTGAAATATTTCTGAAACGTCCATTAGGATATTATGAAATGTCTGGTGTCTTTGATTGTTATATAACCATTAGTAGTTTTTAAGCTTTTGATGAAAATTAAAATGTGGTCATTCTGGCTGGCATTGCTTTAGTGACAGAGAGACAAAGAACTCATGCATGCTCTCTGTATTAAAGGCAAAGCGCTTATATAACTTAAAAAATTATATAAGTGCTCAATTTCCAATAAAAGGGAACCACACAGACAGAAAGACCTCTTCTGGCCCCATGGCCCCATGATATGTAGGGCTCTGCTGGTTTCCCAAAAGCACACATAATGTTTCCATCAGGGACACAAGTGCTGTTCTTCAGGCATATCTGGCCAGGGTATAATTAGGAGCTGAATGCTGCTTTAAGTCAGAATGTGGTTTGCAGAGCATTTCCAAAGGACAACTAGTCTAGTGGTCTGTGGTTTTTTATCATCAAATGCAAATTGCACATTTAAGGAGGAGTAGCACTGACTCATAGAGTTTATAATATCCAGGAACTTGCGTCCACTAAAACATTCATGTGGTGCAATATGTCAAAAGTAAAATATTCATGTTTTTTTCCAGATAGTGGACAGGCCATTAAAAACAAGATTCAGTGGAGCTATAATTGACAAGATCCCACTATTATTTATTTATTTTAAAAAGGCGTGGAAATAAGCCAACAATAAGGAAGGACATGTTATACAGTGTAAACAAATTGATAGCCATAATACAGGCGCTTTATGGGCGCAACAGGGTAAATATGATCTGTATATTATTTATTTATGTGACGAAGTGTGATCTGAGCCGAGACGCACGCAAATTCAGAAAAACAGCTCCCCTCTGTCTCAGTATGTGTAGCCCATGTATCTGATGCTGTCTAGACAAAAAGAGTATGCCATGTTTATTTGACCAGGTAGGCCAGTTGAGAACAAGTTCTCATTTACAACTGTGACCTGGCCAAGATAAAGCAAAGCAGTGCAACACAAACAACAACACAGAGTTACACATGGAATAAACAAACATACAGTCAATAACACAATAGAAAAGTCTATATACAGTGTGTGCAAATGAGGTAAGATAAGGGAGGTAAGGCAATAAATATGCCATAGTGGTGAAATAATTACAATTTAGCAATTCAACACTGGAGTGATAGATGTGCAGAAGATGAATGTGCAAGTAGAAATACTGGGGTGCAAAGGAGCAACAAAAAAAAAATAACAGTATGGGGATGAGGTAGTTGGATGGGCTATTTACAGATGGGCTATGTACAGGTCCAGTGATCTGTGAGCTGCTCTGACAGCTGGTGCTTAAAGTTAGAGAGGGAGATATGAGTCTCCAGCCTCAGTGATTTTTGAAATTCGTTCCAGTCATTGGCAGCAGAGAACTGGAAGGAAAGGCAGCCAAAGAAGGAATTGGCTTTGGGGGTGACCAGTGAGATATACCTGCTGGAGTGCATGCTATGGGTGGGTGCTGCTATGGTGACCAGTGAGCTGAGATAAGGCAGGGCTTTACCTAGCAAAGACTTATGGATGACCTGGAGCCAGTGGGTTTGACGACGAATATGAAGCAAGGGCCAGCCAACGAGAGCATACAGGTCACAGTGGTGGGTAGTATATGGGGCTTTGGTGACAAAACAGATGGCACTGTGATAGACTGCATCCAATTTGCTGAGTCTATAGCAGTTTATAGATACGTGTAGGCGGTTTCTTCCCTGACTTCTCTCTCTGGCGGTGGCACGAATGATGAAGAACTGTAGGCGTGTGTGCAGAGGCCCGTCGGTCAGATGCTTGACTACTCCGAGCGTGTCAAACCCGACGTAACAAGAACAGCCACAGACAGAAAATTCTACCAGGGCAGTGGAGGCTGCTGAGGGGAGGACATCTCATAATAATGTCTGGAATGGAATTAAACCATGTGTTTGATTTATTTATCTAGGCAAGTCAGTTAAGAACAAATTCTTATTTACAATGACAGCCTAGGAACAGTGTGTTAACTGCCTTGTTCAGGGGAAGAATGACAGATCTTTACCTTGTCAGCTCAGGGATTTGATCTAACAACCTTTCGGTTACTGGCCAAATGCTCTAACCACTAGGCTACCTGCCGCCGATGTGTTTGATACCATTCCACTTATTCCACTCCAGCCATTACCACGAGCCTGTCTTCCCCAATTCAGATGCCACCAACCTCCTGTGTATCAGGGGTTGCTAAAACGGGTGTCCTCAAAACAGTTTGTTATGGACTTGGAGCTCATGTACGACGATTTTGAACTCGCCCAACTGTCCGAGTGCTTAGCTTACAGAAACGTATCACCTCTATTGTGTATGCAGACAAACTGATCCCCCGCATGAACCTTATCATCACACCAACGAGATCTAGGATCCAAATTCACAGTGTGTCTGCATGGCTGTTCATAAAAGTCTATGGACACTTCTTACGCAGTGGAACCCAGAACGATATGTGACCACTTGGTTATGGTGCTGTCCTTTCAGCACCATGAATAGAAGGGCGCTCAAAATAACCCTCATCAAGTTCTGTTGTCTATGACTAATAGTCCTACTCATCACTTATTATTATTATTACAAATAGAAGATTTTTACTTCTGACAATGGTGTTTAGTAAAGTTAAATCAAAGCAAGATCACATAATGATTCATTAGTATTTCACTTAACAACCTAATATAATTGTTACGGCTCTCGTTTGTGGAATGACCGGACCAAGGTGCAGCGTGGTAGGCGTACATTGTTCTATTTTATTGATGTCACCAAAAGCAAAATAACAACGACAAAAACGAAAGCTCACAGTTCTGTAAGGCAAAATAAACTATACAGAAAACAAGATCCCACAAAACCCAAAAGAAAAACAATAGACAGCTGCCTCTGATTGGGAACCATACTCAGCCAAAACCACAAAGAAATAGAAAACCTAGATTTTCCCACCCGAGTCACACCCTAACCTAACCAAACATAGAGAATAATAAGGATCTCTAAGGTCAAGGCGTGACAATAATAGCATACACTTTACCATAGAAGGCCTATAAAATGTTACACCAATAACACATCCTCAGTCATTTCTTATCTGAAGCTGAATAGTCGATAAAAGTCCTCGTGGCCAAAACTCAACAGAGCGAGCCACTAGGCAGGATATATGCTTTAATTAAAACAAAATATGCATACAAGAAAGGCTCATAGTTTGTTAACACAGTCTGCTTTAACTGGCTCACGAAACAGAACTTCAAGAAGATCTTAATGCGCATTCCCATGAAACTGATTGAGATCAAATGATTGGCATGCAGACGCAGTTTGGACATTTCACTGTTAAAACGTGAAGAATTATCATTCACACTTGACAGTGATGATGGCTGAATTTTGAAATAAGGTATGCCTAACTTGGTGTATGAGTCTAATATTCTTAGGGCTATTCTACAATGATATTCAATAGGCTATCAGACAGTCTGTCGGTACAAACTTTGACTGATAAATTATGACAATGTTTCTAAAAGAAATGTTGCGCTACCTCACCAAAATAAGATAGACTACACCAATGGAATTGAAAGAAAGTTGGCGGGTGCACAGATACTGGGATTATTTTGGACGAACATGGGAAGGTAACCTACTTTTGGAAGTGATTTGTTTGACAATCAGATGAAAACATCATGACTGCTTGTGTTCATGCCACATTAAAAGGTAATACATTTGTAAAGTTAAATTACATATCTTTATTATAAAACTCATTAAAAAAATGTTTGCACATGCAAGCGCACGCACACATTGGAGGTCCCATGAAAAAACGGAAATGGAATGGAAATCAAGTGCCTGTCCAATGCCTGTCCAACACACCTAGTGGTATATTGGTCTGCAGTAGGCTATTGTATCTCTCACTTTCATCTTTCTTAATCTTAACCATCCCAGCTTAGGTTTAGTTCCTCTTTGTTCTGTATGGTCCCCAATCCCCATTGTAGTATGCATATATTTTTTATTTGTGCAATAATATGATTTCAGTAACAACTTACTTATCTGCTGTTGCATTTTATATAACATAATGTTAATTTAATCTGCTTGGAACACATAAAGACATTGCAGTTATGTTTTTGGATGGGAGTCGATTTATTCCACTTTCAGCATTTGAGTCACAAATACACAGAGTAGACCATTTCAGGAAATGCTTTGGTTTACCACACGTTTCTAAAGAAATGTCCTGCCATTGTATAAGGCGGTCTATAATCAAGACTGTGGGTAATGCAGCTGAACCCACTGTCTCCACTCAGAGCTCAACTCGTTCTTCTTGTCTTGTCACTCTCGTCTTCAACGACTTCCTATCACATGTATTTAATTTGCAACAAAAGCAAAATCTTTACTCTCTGCAGCATTTTTGTAGAAACCAAATCTATTCTCTCCTGTTACTCAAACAGCATTGACTGACAACCCTGAGTGAGCTGTAAAAGGGTGCAGTATGGCCACAGTTTAAAGCTTTATTCATTCTATAAACTTAATAAAGCAAGACTAGCTATAATTGGCTGTTTCAATGGTGTTGTCCCTTCAGCCTATATGCAGCAAACTCAATATTGGTCCACACATTTCCTTGAAAGGAAAGATTTTCTATCATTAATTAACCTGGAGTCTGAAGACAAACAGAAACGAGTGGTTTATTCAAGTAATGTTTTTATTTAGAGGACTAATGATGAAAACGCATGTTTACTGTATGTGGTGTGTATTAAAAAAATTAAATTAAATGGGCATGCTGTCAAAGGTATTTTACAAAAAGAATACTGTATTTTTGAATGGAATGCTGGTAAATAAGAATGTGCAAAGCTTCTCAATGTGAGAGTTATGTTTGCTTTGGTGGTTTGGAGCCCGGCCAGTGGAGAAGGAATATAGTTTTCAAAAATAATCAAGAGGCACAGGCTTATTAACCATGATCCTCCTCTAGGGGATGGCTCTAATCCGAAATTTTACATCATGATATCTCGGCATAAAGAGGGGTTACACTGTATCTTCCTTACCAAGACGTGTGCAAGCTGCACTGTCTGCTAGTAAAATATTAAGGGGCCTCTTATTCTCTTTTACCTATTTCTGACTTAATACACTTAAAGGTCCAATGCAGCTGTTTTTTTCTCAATATCAAATAATTTCTAGTAGTGATGCACCAATATTCTATTTTTGGCCGACCCCGATAACCGATATTTAACATTTTAGCAGCCTTTTAAGCATTCTAGTACAGTTAAATAGTTAACACAAACACATGGACGCACCAGTCTAAGGCACTGCATCTCAGTGCAAGAGGCGTCACTACAGTCCCTGGTTCGAATGTATCACATCCAGCCGTGATTGGGAGTCCCATAGGGTGGCGCACAATTGGCCCAACGTCGTACGGGTTTGGCCAGGGTAGGCCGTCATTGTAAGTAAGAATTTGTTGTTTTAACTGACTTGCCTAGTTAAGTCAAGGTTACACGCACACAAACACACACACTGACCAAAAAGTCATTTTTGGGGCATTTACGTATGTCCCCATTACCAGTAAAACATAATCAAACCTATTTCTTTCACTTACTTGCTGTGCTGTTTTGTTGTTCATTTGTTCAGTCGTTTCATTCTCAACCAGGATTTCATCATACATGTCAAGCAGTGAAGTTTCAGCTCTGTCTGTCCGTGGCCTCTCTTCCTCGGTGCGCACTGTCACTGTGTCTGTTTCCATCTTGTCCAGCAGTGTATGTAAGATTTCACGTAAACACTGTTTCTTGTCTGCATCGAAGTAGCGGTTCTTGTACATAGCATCGAGCATGGTGGCGACACAGTAGAGAGAATGCCACCGAGTCGCTTGTTCACAGCCTGTGTCTGCAGTTTTGTTGAGCAGGCGTTTCAATGCCATGACAGAGGGTATCACGTCTGCTGCAGGTGCAGTTGATGAGCTTATTTCTCGAGTCAGTTGTTCGAATGGAGCTAGCTAGTGTGTTCAAGTTTCAAACATGTTGTCAAATGCCATTGAAATGGCAGCAATGGTATGACAACCAGCACATTCATGAGCATGCAATACGACTTTTCTCAGTTAGAAATACACAACGACCCACTGTTCTGTCAGACTCAGAATGCTCATGGGGCTGACATCGCTGGTCCAAATGTCAGTCGTGAAGCTTATAGCAGTGACGCAATGTTTTATTTATTTTATTTTTTATGTATATTTCTTTCAATTACTGTGTAACTCCGGTAGGGCAACATCTGAACAATAGCGCACTTGGTAAAGTTAGTGTGTACTGGGGCTCGACCAGTCGCGAAAGCCAACATCACCCACGACAGAGAACGGTTGATTGTCAAGGGCAATGAATTCCATTATCTTGGCGTTTTAATGGATTTTGCATTCGAGTTGTCTAGCTGAAATTTTCTTACTCTTTCAAATGACTGCTGGACTTGTTGACTGCTCGATCCACACAGCAGACATTGTGGGCTAGGTTAGGAATGCTGTGTTGCACGTGTAGCGCAACATTTTACGTGGCGTCATTACGTCATGTACCTACGTTATATAGGTATGCACGTCAGCTTTGACATCAGTTTTGCACATCGGCGTTAAACTAGACATCGGGTCGATGCCGATGTTGGCATTTTTAGCTAATATCGTCCGAAGTTCACCGATATATTGTGCATCCTTAATTTCTGGGTAACAATTCAGTAGCTTACTTGTATTTTTTTTAAGCGTCCATTAAAAAAGCCAAATTTTCTTCCAGGCAGCCCTAAAAACACATTGCAAGAAATTTCAGGTAAAAAATTGCGCTCTCTATACCTTGTAGTTATGTCTAAGATCTTCTTTCTCCTTCAACATCCTTGTGCATAGTTTGTTAAAACCTCGGATGGTTACTTAAAACCCCTCTGAACCACCCATCCCGGATCCGGGATCATTGTCATCAGAAACGCTGACTAGCATAGCCTAGCATAGCGCCACAGGTAAATAATATAATATAATATCATGAAATCACAAGTCCAATACAGCAAATGAAAGATAAACATCTTGTGAATCCAGCCAACATGTCCGATTTTTTTAATGTTTTACAGCGAAAACACAACATACTGTATATTTATGATAGCTCACCACCATATCCAAAACAACACAGCCATTTTTTCACAGCAAAGATAGCTTTCACAAAACCCACAAATAGAGATAAAATTAATCACTAACCTTTGAACATCTTCATCAGATGACATTCATATGACATCATGTTATACAATACATTTATGTTTTGTTCGATAATGTGCATATTTATAGCCACAAATCGTGGTTTTACATTGGCGCCATGTTCAGAAATGCATCCAAAATAGCCAGAATAATTACAGAGAGCAACGTGAAATACAGAAATACTCATCATAAAACTTTGATGAAAGATACATGTTGTACATATAATTAAAGATAAACATCTTGTGAATCCAGCCAACATGTCAGATTTTACATCATAAATAAATATTCCCTTACCTTTGATGATCTTTCATCAGAATGCAGTGCCAGGAATCCTAGTTCCACAATAAATCGTTGTTTTGTTTTATAATGTCCATTACTTCTGTCGAATTAGCAACTTTGGCTAGCATGTGTAGTACACGTGTCCATACACATTAGCGCAATGAACGAAAACTTCAAAAAGTGATATCACAAATAAACTGGTCAAACTCAGTTGAGAATAAATCTTCAGGATGTTTTTCTCATATATATCCAAAATAACATCCCAAACGGAGCATGTCTTCATGTCTATATGACTCATGGCAAACAAAGACATCACATGCCGAGAGTGCGTGGCCAGGAACTGGCAATCTGCCTGACCACGCACTCCAATAGCTCTCATCCGGCCCCACATCATGCTAGACGCTTCATTCCACGTTCTACTGCCTGTTGACATCTAGTGGAAGGCGTATGAAGTGCATACAGATCCATAAATATAGGAGATTTGAATAGGCGTTGACTTTCAGATCGACCCATTTCAGATTTTTCACTTCCTGTTTGGAAGTTTGCCTGCCATATGAGTTCTGTTTTACTCACAGATATAATTCAAACAGTTTTAGAAACTTGAGAGTGTTTTCTATCCAATAGTAATAATAATATGCATATATTATGATCTAGGACAGAGTAGGAGGACGTTCAATTTGGGCACCAATTCATCCAAAAGTGAAAATGTCGCCCCCTATCCTAGAGAAGTTAACCTCTCTTGCGCACGTGAGACGGTAGCGTCCCACCTCTTCAACAGCCAGTGAAACTGGTGGGCGCCAAATTCATATACAGAAATACTCATTATAAAAATTCAGAAAACAAAACATATTTTACATAGGTTTAAAGATGAACTGCTTGTGAATCCAACCACGGTGTCAGATTTTTTAAATGCTTTACGGCGAAAGCATACATTACGATTATGAGAACATAGCCCACTAAACAAATCATTACAAATAGTAGCCAGCCAGCTAGAACAGTTACACAATTTAGAAATAGAGATAAAATTAATCCCTTACCTTTGATGATTTACATATGGTTGCAATCAACAGACATTCATTTACTCAATAAATGTTATTTTTGTTCGATAAAGAATGTTTATACCCAAAAACCTCCGTTTTGTTCGCGTGTTTTCTTCAGTAATCCACAGGCTAAAACGCAGTAAAAACAGGAAGACAAAAAAATCCAAATTGTATCCGTAAAGTTCATAGAAACATGTCAAACGATGTTTATATTCAAACCTCAGGTTGTTTTTAGCCTAAATAATCAATAATATTTCAACCGGACAATAACGTCAATATAAAATGTAAACAAGAAACACACTCTCTCGGTCTTGAAGACACCTGTCTATTCAAGGGCTGACGTCATCAAGTCCAGTTTTCATGTTTTTCTGCCCTGTCACTAACATTACCCCTGCGTAAAGTAACAGAAGTCAGCAGCGATTTAGATGTGAACACTATCTTTGCTTCTCTGGAATAGACCTGTGGAATATTCTATATTGGCATAGCAAGTACAGTAAACAGGTTGTATCGATCCTTGTTCGCTGTGTTGTGAAAATGTTGTTCCATCTGTGGTTGTTTACCATCCTAGGCCATACATTTCTCTTTTCCTCTGTAACCCCATTCAGCTCTCAAAATGGACATCCTTATTTCAACCCTTAAACTTGTGAAAATATTGATGGATCAAGCATTATGGTGTCAAGTGTTGCAGTGCAGCCCTGTGTATGGCTGTGGGCCTGGTATTTGCCATTTTAATGTTATATCCCCTCCCTGAAAGGCCTGGCTATCTTATTTCCCAAATGATTAAAAGTCAATTTATTTAAGTCATGCACAATATGGTGTTTAACTATACAGACAACAAGAGTAGACATAGACTGTCATAAAAAATATATAAAAATAAGAGTCAAGTTGATTTACGAAGGTACCTCTGAGAGTAGGCCTGCATAAAATATACAGTATATTAGTCCATGTAATTTACTGTTAAACCAAACGTCTCTTTCGGGTCAAAGTGGTGGCACATTGGATCATACAAGTGTCTCCTTTAATGGTGTTCGAATCCATATCTGTGTAAAACATATGCTGACACCTGCAGGGTGTGACTTAACTGAGCTTGTACTGTACCACATGCTTAGATTCTCACAGTGGCTGAGGGATTCAAGTTATATCAATTCTTTAGTCACTGTGGGAGGATAGATTCTAGGCAGTGGTCACCAACCTTTTCTGAGTCAAGATCACTTTAGCAGTCAATAGGCAAGCCGATATCTACCGCTCGGATAAAAAAAAAACATGCAATATTAGGCCTATGCAATATTAACCTAATAAAAACAGTTCTGTAGGAATGATGTTTGTGCAGTAGGCCTAATACATTATTACATCATATTGGCTATATGCCTGGCCTGCCAATATTGTTCTTCTCTGACCATATTATATTTCAAAGTCTGAGCTTTGAAATCAAAATAGATCAGTTGGTGTAACACTTGCGAGGCACAACTGAGCATAAATTTACCTGGACTGATGGTACCTGCATCTGATGATCAGTCTCAGCGGAGGAAGGGAGGGAGAGAGCATAAGAGGGTCTGCCTCTCACGGTCCCTGTTCTCTCCTTTCCTCCAGTGAGACTGACCAGAGAGAGGGGACACTGTCTTCCACCTGATGATGAGACTCGAGTCGCACCGCATCTGCCTCATGCACAAATTCATGTTGTTCCTGTGGCCAGAGAAAGTGAAATGTTCCTTGATATTAAAAAAGACAGGAAGTGCTAATAATAATAAAAATGCAGGCCTATTGATACATTTGGCTACTCATTGATTGCAGCTGAAATGCTAATGGAAGTAGGGAGAAGTGCATTTTGTTTTGTAAAAGTGTTGACAGTTGATTTAGCCACAGCTCTCCTGGTCTGCTGGGTAGGCTACATTTTTTCCTTCAGTCAAATGAAATGGTTCAAAATGGGAACACTTTGCCTACTCGGCGCGCAGGGCTTCTGAATCGATTGCACCTACCACCAACAGCGCAAGGCAAATAAAAAAACAGAACAAGGCTTTATCCTTGGCTTTTCTACAGAAATGTTTGGTGATCGAATAGGAATGCCTTGAAGATTGATCGCGATCGGCCGGTTGGTGGCCACTGGTCTAGGGTGAACCTTTTTATAACCTTTGACATTATCACGTCACTTTGGCTCAGTTAGACTGTTCTTCCAGCACGTACAGTAAAACTTTTTATGAATGAAATACTTTACAATGATTAGAAATGTAGTTTTGTGAGTTAGGTGCCACTCGTTTTAGTTTACAAGATATGCAAACATGAGTTTGCAAGAACAGTTTGAAAATGGGTCTGCTGGTAAATGTTTTTGTCACGAATGCCAAAGACGACACAAAGTCAAGAGAAAGCTCCAGCCAAAGGTACCTATTAGGAGGGGGAAAGTTTCCTAGAATAGAAAACCACACCTGGATATTATGGCTCTCTCTCCAGCGCTGTGTTTGAAAGCTGAGCAAATGTTGTGAGGTGTAAGAGGAAACTGTTTGGTATAAAATGTATTTTCCCCTTTTCTGTGTCATATCTGATTAGTGCTTCATGGTACACAAGCCACAGAGTGGCTAAAATCACAGGAATACCAGCTGGGTCTATAAACAAAGAGCGAAACTGATACTGTTTAGACAAGAAACAGAAACCGCAAGGTCTTTTATAACCCTTTGCCTTCATGGGCAGTTAAGACAGAAATAAAAATATGTAATCGACTTTACGTTTACACAACTCATTGTGACTTACAGTTGGCCAAATGCCTTTATTTTGGTTAATCTCAAATGTATTATAGAAGAAAACACTGTCTTATGTTTGAGGAAATTGTGAGACTGAGACAATGAGTGACAGGGTTTTGATAATTGGGTTGCATTGCATGCATGCACACATTACACACACTACCACCTACTGCTGTTCTCTAGGCTAGTTGTTTATATACAGTGTGTGTGTGTGTGTGTGTGTGTGTGTGTGTGTGTGTGTGTGTGTGTGTGTGTGTGTGTGTGTGTGTGTGTGTGTGTGTGTGTGTGTGTGTGTGTGTGTGTGTGTGTGTGTGTGTGTGTGTGTGTGTGTTTGGGGGGGAGCAGCTGTGTTTGTTGAGAAACTCATAAAAGTGGATAATATTGTCCATTTGATGTATTTCACGAAGCTGTCAACCTCACATAAAATGCTTATTGATATGGGAAATGAAATGTGGTTTCACAACAATGCATTGCTGCTCCGCTATCTGATGTTTGTTACAATTCAAGTTTCATGTTGTTTTAGATGCTTCACTTTTCCATTGTGTTGATGGAAGAATGGTTGCTCCTTGCTCCACTAACTCAGTGTCATTGTCCTTTCTATGCAGGTGGAGGCAGATGATGTGCTCACCAAAGAGGAACAGATCGGTCTACTGTTTAAAGCCAAACGCAAGTGTGAGGTGGCCATCAGTAACAAACACAAGCCTGGTGGTGAGTAAAAAACTAATCTCAGATAAAAGTTATGTAAACCTGACGTGTCAACCTACCTGACGTTGTGTTTTGTTTTTTTCATTGACATGAAAACAGTCCTATCACATTGGTAATGGATAAATGACGTCTGTGGCTTCCTGCACAGTTAATCTGTTGGTTCACTGCCTGCTCTGTTAACCATGCACACGTCTAGTTCTGTCACATTGGCACCTGAGGACACACCAGGAACATAAGCATTATTTTGTCTACTACGTTGTCCAAGCAGAAAAAGAACTCTGTTTGAACTGACATCACTATAACAGTGTTGACACAGAGCAGAGGAAGCAGTGGATTTAGAGGCTGAGATGTACAGATTATTGAGTGGGTCAGCACTAATATGCATCAGACATGGAAACAGGACAAGGTTTCTGTAGGAATAATAACTCGGCTCTGACAGAAAACCAGAAAATGTAAATGTGTTTTTAGAGCCTGTCACAAGATGAATGATCTCATGTGGAGAAAATGGTTTCTTTCCTTTGTCACCATTGACTCACATTATTCCAATTAGTGTGACTGCTGCTGGCATTGATCCAATATCAGATTGTAGCTTTAATATGAGGCATTCATACTGGACAAATACAGATACCATGGCTGACTGTAGTCTGAAATTAAGAGGGGGAAATGTATTATATTTCTTCCTGTATGGTTAGGAGGTTACGATGGTCAGGGGGCTTTTTGAGAGAATCCGGTCCATATTTGTTTACTTGTGGTTATGTGAAGACTGTCACATTCAGCCAGACCCCAGAATCCCCCTGTCTCTGTGGTCACTGTCGTTTTTTCTGGTTGATTATTCTAAAGAGGTTTTGAGTTCCATATCCAGCCAGTCATATTATTTTCTCTTTAACCCTGGTTCATTGTGGTCTTCTTGGGTTCTTTCCGTGTTGGGTTCTCATGCTTTCTAAACAAAACTTCTCTGTAAATGAAACACAGCATTGCAAACCTTTATTTTAAAATTAAGAAAGCAAAAGGTTTTGTTGATGGATCCCCAGTAGTTATATTATCTCTCACCACATTCCCCAAATGTGCACATATTCTGCAAATGTTCACAGTTTTAGGTATAACTCGAAATAGAACTTAAAATAACACATTATATGGTAATCTATTATCAACAGTCATCAAAACACTTGTTTGAAGGTGATGGTTTCAGTGTTTAAGAGGGAAAGTGTTAAGCCTGCATGTCTTTCCTCGAAGTGTATTGATCAGAATGATCCTAGACACTTGACACTAAGCAGGGCTCTTATAGCCACATTAGAGTGTTCTAAGATGACAGGCACCTTGCCTCCTCTGACCACCGTCACCCGTAATGCAGCCTGACATTTGTTGCATGTCACTGTTGTATGAGGCGTTACTCTTTTTCCAAGTATCTGGAGTACATTTCCAGGGTTCATTTCAGCCTTCAACAGTTTCCTTAGACTAGAAAGTTATCCTTCGTCATTTGGGAGAGTATTTTAAATGAAATTGTCTTGAGTAAGCATAATATTTTATAAACATGGAGAATACACATCTTACCTCCAGTTTTGGTCGGTTTCTTTTTAAATGAGTCAATTTGTGAAATGCATATCACAAATTTAAATAATTGTCTTTAAAGTGGTGGGAAACGTTCAATTATTCCAAAGACCAATTAAAGCGTTTTAATTATTCTCTTGATCAGTGGAGGTTGCTGAGGGGAGGATGGCTCATAATAATGTCTGGAACGGAGCAAATGGAATGGCATCAAACCATGTGTTTCATGTACTGTATTTGATGCCATTCCATTCATTCCGCCATTACCACAAGCCTGTCCTCCCCAATTAATGTGCCACCAACCTCCTGTGCTCTTGATGGTTACTTTTGCTGATACGTTCACATATGCAGTATTTTACTTTTTATCACCTGGGAGAATAGAACTGTTACCTTCAGTTTGGGTCAGTGTATATTTAAATTAGTAACTTTGTGTAATGAATAGAAATTCAGAAACTGACAAATGTGGGCCATTTAATAATTTATTCAATGACCAATTAAAACTCATGTTTCAATGATTTCTCTTGATGGTCTACCTTTTCTAATATGTTCTCAGGTACATTTATGTTACTTTTTAGATACACTTCTTTAGAGATCTACTTTGGATATGGTTTCTATACAAAGCTGTTGATAGAGGGACAATTTTCAGGCAAACGGTAGATGCGTCAGAGATGACCACTACTTGACCTGTATACATGATGACGCTGTCAGAGAGTAGTAGACTCGACATAGCCTTTATCTGGTGGCTGTATCCCGGACCCTTTTGGAAGGTTGCACAGGTCTTTCGAATCATAGCTCAGTTGATGCTGAAATTAGGGTAAACATATGACCTACCTCTCAAAGAGGTAAAAAAATTCAAGACCTCATTTTGTGCGCTTGAGTTGTTTTTTCTTTATTATTTAACTCTTAGCGTTTTCATTTGAACTTCCTTTCAACCTAATGTGCACATCTGTTGATCTGTTTATTGTTATTTATTTTATGTCGATATTCAATCAACATTTTTTATTTAGATGCCTATTACAAATATAATTGATTATGGTAGAATGGCAATATATTATATTAGGTGGCAAAGACTTCCACATCGTTATGTTCTGGAATGTTACAGCATAGTCTTTGGTGTAGTGAGTCTAATGATGACCCTGTAGAAATGACGATGGAAACTGTTGCTGTTAACAGGCAATTATGTTTTATGAATCGTTTTTATTTTTGTAATGTTACATTGGCCAAGAAAAGAGTTCCCTTTTTTTTAATAGGCTACTGCTAATTGTGGTCTCCTCTATTGTGGAAAAACCATGAAACCTGCATTCTGACTCAAACTCAAAGAATAACAACTGAATGCAATTTTGAGGACTTTTCTTCCAGATTTGTCTTGCCTATATTGTGTGTCACCACCCTTGGTGTTCTGTGCCACTGTAAACTCTTGGTTAGCCTAACTATTATTACTGTGGAAGGGAGACTTTTTTGCAAAAAGTAATGAATTGATCTTGCTATTCTAGCTATTTTGAAAGTGGTGGCTGGTAGGGTGGTCGGCCAACCTCAGCCCAAGGAGAGGGTCTTGCTTAGTGTTGCGGTGTTTCACTGTGAAGCCCATCTATTTGTTATTATTTTTCATTTGTGCCTTAAATACTTGAGTTCTCCATTACTTCCTTGACACAACGTTTTCATTGAGGGAGACACTGAGGTTTGCCTGGTTAGGACAGTAGAAGGATGTGGGTTCAAGGCCCTAGACCTTGCAGTTTGTAAAAATAGCTCAGCATTCAAACCTGTGGTCTCAGTGTAAAATAACATCAGCAATCATCATAACAGCTTGTACATATCAAAACTCTACTGCGATATATGTTTTGACATCTGCAAGGCCTGAATCAAGTGATTGCAGGGAAAAGAAAATGTTATTTAAAACCTCTAATAGATCACCAATACCAAAGTCCCCCACAGTCACGTTTATATTTAAATCATGGTCATGGAATTTATAGGAAATGATATATGTGTGTGTTCTGTGTTTAATTTGAGTCTGTTGGTAGGTGGTCCAATGAGTATTAAAAGTACAGCCAAAAAAACTAAAACCTAAGACCGATTTCATTCTCACTTCACTCCCAGGACCATGTGGTCATTGTGATTTTGAAAAACGTGAAGCTTCTTAGGCTAATTTTTCAACCCTGTCATCTCTCACAATCCAAAATCAGTCTAATTCATACAAAGTCTACACTCTAATTGAGAGCCGGGTGACAGGCCATTTTGAAGGCATATAAAAAGCATTTTGTCATTGCCTCTGATGTTTCTTTGTAACTTTGATTACAGGAATGAGACAATAATAGATGTAAAGCAAAGAGAAAACAGTTTTAGTTTTATCCTCAACTAGTTATTAGTGGTGAGTGTGGGGCAGATGTTTTCAATAATAGAAAATAAAAGCGTAGCCAGAAAGCGGCGTCTGCCAGGGATCTGTGGGGAGAGGGGACTACACTCCCACTATTGCAGGGCTAGGGTTAATAATAATGTTCTAAAATGCTACTGCTGCCCGTATTAACGAACGTGAGGCTGCTGATCCCAGAAAAGTAAGGCTTCTGCCTTCAGCTCACAACAATTCATTGTGAGATAAAGGCATTTTCGCAAACTTGTACAAATAGCAACTTCACTGCACAGTACACACACTCAGGGGACAAGGAAGAAACATTTTACAAGAGGGTGGATTTGAGAGCGGTTAGCAGAACAACATTTCTGCTTGACTCTGCTCTTCCACTGTGGTAGACTAGACTCTGTGTTCAGTGTTGCGTCATAGTATCTTTGTTTCTTCCCAGGGAGCCAGAACGCTGCAGCCTTGTCATTGTTGTTTTCTTCATTTTGCATGAAATCTCCACAAATAAGATCCATATTAAAACCACTTTAACAAAACAGATGCACTACAGCGTGTGAGTGCTGCGGTGAGATCATAAGCTTTCAATAAATAGCCCATGTAGGCCTATGGATCATTAGAAACCTGCCTGCTTAGACCTACTCAGTTATTTAATGATTACAACATTGCAAGTGTCCATTTCAGGCAGAGGAAGCAACGTAGACTAGCAAACATGTCTTCTTGTGGGGTGGACATAAACAGCCTACCGTGACTGATTTGATATATCGGATGGGATTGAAGCGGATTCATGCCACAACAAATTAAAATAAAAACATTGTAATTGACACACATTTAATTGCAAATGTAGACATTTCAGAGGTGTTTTGGGAATTCAATGCTGGTTTGTTGAGCCTTAATTGTAAAGACCAAACATATCCAGCAGACAGAACACAACACTGCTCTGGATGACTGGTGTTGTGAACATTCAGCATCACAAAGGACATTGCATCTGTTTCCTGCATACCCACCAATTAACAGGCCGCTAGAGCCGTCTTTCTCTACATGCTATTTATGATCATAACATTAGGCTAAAGTTCATTTGTGTATCGTCTTTAGAGGACAACACAATAAAAAAAACAGCTACTCGCTGGTGCTCTGGAATATAACAAATAAGCCTCCAGCAGTGTAATATTGGAGCCAAGGCAGTGAACACTCAAACTCACTACACTTAAATGTCACCATTGCTTTGTCTCTACTCCTGCAGATGGTTACTGCTCGCCAGAGTGGGATGGCATTGTATGTTGGCCTGAGGGGTCTCCTGGGAAGCTGGTGTCCACTGCCTGTCCAGAGTACATCTATGACTTCAACCATAAAGGTAACACTGGCCCCTTGATAGCCTGCAGTTCAACAGTTCTCTTGCACAGAGCTCATTTTCAATTTTAGGTCATGGTGCTCAATGCCCACATTAATAAGATAGCCAATAGGCCGCTGAGATAGTGGATCATCTTTTATCTACTTTAATCTGTAACACAGCATGGGGCATTTCTTTTCAATATATTTCTATAGCTATGGCATTGCAACAAGATATTGTATTTTTTATGTAAGTTCTTTGTCTTACAAGACTGTTGTGAAGTTGTTGAAAGGCCCATGATTTCCGATGTGATTAGACAACGGCAATATGCACTTACAGGTGAAAAGAAACGACATGTGCATTGTGTCATTCTGTTGTTTTCTGTAATTGTGTTGTGTTCTACAGGACTAGCCTATCGTCGCTGTGACAGCAATGGGACGTGGGAGCTGACCACCACCAACAACAAGACATGGGCCAACTACAGCGAATGTGCAAAATTCCTCTCGCACTATAACCAAAACAATGAGAAGGTGAGAGTCATGTCCATCCCAGCATGCATTTCTCCGCACCATTAAACAAAACCAAACTTTGTCAGAGACGTGACACAATAGTAGTAGACAGGGACAGTGGCCATTGTGTGTCATTTCTGAAATAAAGTGTGACATTTCAATCTATTCTATTCTTTGGGGGCTGTTGTGGCATTAGCATACATAATCAATGTGGAGGTATTAGAATGTTAATGATATTGGACTTGTGATTTGATTGGTCAAAACAAAGGTCCTTTTCACTACATCAGTATGCAGTGGGATTCTTTTCATTTCTGTCACACATCAGATGGTCCTGGAGGGGGCTTTGTGTCTAAGCATACTGGAGCAACTACCTAGCTCACACTCTCTGAGTGTTCAATCATTCTCTAACATTGTCTGTAACTTAATGAGCATCTACAGTCTGTCATCCCCATTGTTAGACTAGTTTACCTTCTGCTTTTTCTGATGTTTCTACTAATTTGTAAGAAACCTAACAATAACAATATATATTTAGAAGATGAACATAAAAACCCTGTTTATCATTTAGATGAAGTGTTGCGTAATGGAACAAAAGACATGTCCCCTCAGAATTTTTGGACTATTTGAAATGAAAACCAGACATGAGAATTGACTAATTTCCCCCATGGAGATTATGTGAACAACACAACAGTAGGCAGGTAGCCGAGCAGTTAAGCGCATTGTGCCACTAACCCAAAGATTGCTGGTTTGAATCCCTGAGCTGACTAGGTGAAAAATCTGTGGATGTGCCCTTGAGCAAGGCACTTAGCCCTAATCCTGTAAATTGCTCTGGATAAGAGCATCTGCTAAATTAAAATACTTGTGTTTGGAAGTGACTTACAGGAGCAATGTTTTACCTAGTTAAACTTGTAGTGTATTTGAGCTTTATAAAGGCTTATGAAGTTTGTAATATCCACTTTGAAATTCCAGACTGGATTTTCCCTTATGAAAAATTGATCGTCCCCTACAAAAATGTCCATTAATTATAATCCACATAATAATTGATTAAGCTGTTTTTTTGTTTCTTACGACTCAACTACCATACACTCACGTGGTAGTCGGAACTAGAAATATCCAACTAACTGGTTGAACGAGGCACGTGTATAACTACAATCAGTTTGCAGGTCGGAAATTTCGGAGTTTCCTTGTTCCAACTAGCACGTGAACGCGGCATGAGCTACCGTACAGCGAAAGTTTGGACTTGTGTTTCGAAGGCAGAGGATGAGTCTGAGTCGTATTTAGTTTTACACAAATAATTGTACATTTTCAGTAATAAAACAGAATTATTTATTTTGGATTAAAAGTACTGAAGATGGGTGTACAGTTGCTTTGTATGCGTGTGCTTACTGTCACCCTGATATTGGCTACTAGGTAGCTACTTCCCCAGCCTTTGCCGGACAGAAGTGCTTGTCAAGCTGAGCGAAAGGCACTGTGTCCCGGTGATGTTGCCGTTCATGCCCTCCCCATTGAGTAGTAGACTGTATGTACGTATGTATCAAGGTGATATCTATATGGTTATCCATGTTAGTTATGTATTGTGTAGGCTGCTATCCTACTTGAAATAAATTGATGGGAGGTGAATCAATTGCCATGTTAGCTACCGCCGGTGACACGACCGTGTTACCCAATAGGAAGCATCTCAGGTCGGCAGGCACGTCAATACAACACTGGTTCACTGGTCGCTGGCTTATCGACTCGTCGTGCACCCCAATCGGCCACACAAAATGGTGTTGAGTGGCAACAAATCTGCCCAATTAGTTTATTCGCTTTCCACACACCTACTCCTTTCGACACACCCAGTCACCCATACTCCGGTCTCCATGGGCTGCAGCGACCCATACTTGCATTCAAGGGCTGATTACCTACCGCCTCCTTATCAAGGCCCAGTGACAGAGCAGACAAACTATCCCATGGCAGCCCACTGTCCACTGGCATAGAACTGAGTGTTAAGGAAATCCATTCGATCATTGAAATGAACACCTCTAATAACGGTTGTTGAGGGCCAAGGGGTTTAACCCGTTACAATCGTGGAAATTGGCCTATATGGATAGGGCCAAATAGAAATGTGTCTAACATAAGAAATATGAGAAGCATATCCATAACCATGATTACAATTTAAAGGGGACATTTTGGAGATTATTGGGAAATTACTGGACCACAATTGAGCACCCAACAGTTCACCTGACACGAGACTGAATCCAAACATTACGCTGCACTGTTCGCAGCATTTGACAATTATGAAATCTGAAAATACTCTGGACATATTCAATAACATTATAAGAATATTCATGGCAAATGTGTGGTAGGTGCAACATGACAAAGAAATGACAAGGGAATGAGTGAGGCCTAATTGGTGTGCACAGGTAACTTCAATGCAATTTTATGACTCAAAGAACAGTCTTAATTTACTTCTTTTTGTTTTAGCTCTCCTAGCTATGTATGTCCTTGAGGAACTGAAGCACGCTTTTGTTTGTAACATAGCACTGCATTGCTACCAATTACAGTTGTTGTTCACGCAATCTAAAAACGGTCCATTATAAATCACAATCTGGGTCAGGTGGGCATAATTAGAAGCGCTTAGACTCATTCTGTTCAGAACAACCCAGGGTATAATGCCTTGTTATCCTTGGAACTGCACATCAAACAAAGTGATCAGAAATGTTGATACTGTAAATTACATGAGTTTTTATCATATTGAAATATGAATTGCACATTTGGACACACGGGTGTATGGTTTGCTTGTATGACATCAAGCGGTATTTATTATAATGTTCAACGTCTGATATTTCAGAACACATCAAATGCTCTTAATTTACAGCATTCCTCTCGCTCAGACAACAAAATATATATTTTTTAAATCCCAATTAGCAGGAGGGATGGGAACATCTTCTATTCCTGCATAATGCTAACAATTAGAACGCGGTTCAAATCTTATACAGCTCTGTATAGCAGAGACCCTAAGCTTTATCATACACTGCGTTTACAAAACATTAGGAACACCTTTATTTAACCAGGTAGGCAAGTTGAGAACAAGTTCTCATTTACAATTGCGGCCTGGCACAGCTTGACACAGCTGTGGGAAGCATTGGAGTCAACATGGGCCAGCATCCCTGTGGAATGATTTCGACACCTTGTCGAGTCCATGCTCCAACGAATTGAGGCTGTTCTGAGGGCAAAAGGGGGTACAACTCAATATTAGGAAGGTGTTCCTAATGTTTTGTACACTCAGTGTATTTTTTAAAAATATACATTTGACTAATAACAACAGATTAAACATCCTTGGAATAAGTTTAGAGGGTGTAATACTATACAATACAATGTAATATTATTAATCTACCATTTCTGTTCTTAACCCTGGACAACATGAGCCTGGTAGGCTCACAGGGATATTGGTATCCACAATACTCCACCAATTATACAAATTTCAACTTAATACTTCTTGCAATGCACTGTAATTTAAAACTGCAAAATCTTGGCAACATTTGTAGAATTGCAGGATATTAGCTTTAAAGCTACAACAACAAAACATCTCTCTGCCCCATGACAAAATGTGTAGAATTTTTGTGAAATTAGCTTGAAAACTGCAAAATTTTCTCTACATTGCTAAGAGACGGGATTTTAAAATGTTATTTTCCAGGGCCCGAGAGTTGGTTCATACTGCCATGCACTGCCAAAGTCTTTGTCCGGGTCCCCGGATCCAAAAAGTGTTGAGAACCCCTGATGTATAGCATGTTACTGTACAGCCACTGTGTTCCAATTTAGGCGCTTATCAGTGACCAAATCTGCCAGTTTCATACCGAGTGAGTGAGTGTAAAGGACTACTGAATGGAATGGAATGAAATTGGAATGACCTCTGTGATAACTGCAGAATAAAGCAAAGGAACTATATATCAGTATCAGTCATCTTTCTATGATTAAAGCTGCTTTGAAAAAAATCAGTGTTGAAAAACATCTATTTCCACATGTTGAATATTTCCCTCGAAATCCTGGCTACAGCACTTTGTATTATTTTGGGAGAGAGGTGCCAGTCATGTACCCTATTTTCTGACAATCCATTCCATCTCCATTCCATTTAAGTCAGGGGAAGAGGCCTACAGGAATCATATCAGATTGTAAGAATCCGTTGAATGAAGGTAAAGCTAGGGTGACAGGTTGCCTAGTGGTTAAGTGTGTTGAGCCAGTAACTGAAAAGTTGCTGGTTTGAATCCCTGAGTTGACTACTAACTTCAGAAGCCTTTTTAAACCTCAAATACACTACACGTTTGCAGGAAAGTTCTACTGCAACAGGGTGATAAAATGAAGATCCTAGGTTGGATAGTGACGAGATCTGCTCAGCTGACAAAGACAGGGCCAGAGAGCATAGGAGAAGTGGGCCATCAGATAAAACAAAGAGCAGACATTCAGCGTTTGTGATTTTTACTGTCCAATGTTTTTTCTTCCCAATAGGATCTGTTTTCTCTTCAGTGCTGCTCAATGCAGCTTTTTCTCCTGTTAACCCCAACATTTCTCTGGTCTCTCCCCACCTGCATTCTCTCCTTCTTTTAAATGTGGCTCTCAACATTAAGGTTTTGGGTGGAGGAGAGTGTGGGTATCCATCCACATTTTGATGAGGCCCCCTAATTTTCCTCCTTTTTCGACTTTGAATGTTTATGCCAATGGTCTCCCGGTTCCAGGATTCATAGCAGCAGCAATGAAACCTTTCAGCCGCGCACCACAACTTAGGAACCCTTTGGTTTGGCGCTGGGTCTCCATCCCTAAATGATAACAGCAGTGGAGGAGGCTCTGGTTACAGCAGGCCCCAGAGTAGCCCCTCCACTAGGCTGTGTTGATACAGGGACCACGGGTAGCTAGCTGGAGGCCAGACCTAGATTCAAACAGTATTCGTTTTCTTACAAATACTTTGAGGGTTGATTGAGCCTACCTGGAGAGCCAGCCATGGGCAAAGTGTATTATTCTGGAACTATGCTGTTGGTTCCATTACGCCAGGCTAGCTAAATCAAGTGCAGCTAAAGTATTTGAAAGAAAACAAGTCCTATTTGAACCCAGGTGTGCTAGCTTCTCGCCTCTCCAGCAGTATGTCCTCTGGCTGCTTGCTCTGTGCTGTAATCTCCTGCTGGAAGCCCCAGCACTCTCCGCACCTCACCCAGGCTTTTGTGAGCGCGGCACATCTCTCAAGCCAAATGTTCAGTTTATTAGAAACCTGGAGTCATCTCAGTCAGTCTCTTGGTGGGCAGCCTTATTGCCTGGTGGGCTTTAGTCGTCTGGGGGGCAGCTCGCTGTCAGAATCAATGCACCCCATTTCATTTAGAAACTAATTAGAGGCCTGGAACGGTCGCACACCATGGCATGACCTTTGACCTTGGAATGGTTGCACACATTGACATAAGCTTCTCTGACCTTTGGTATGCAGGCTGTTTAGTTTTCGGTCCACAGCAGTTTTCTATGTTGCAATGTGTAGCCTGCAACTGTATTGGTATTTGGTATTTATTAGGATCCCCATTAGCCACTGCAAAAGAAGCAGCTTCTATTCCTGGGATCCACATGAAACATGACATAATACATAGTACAGAACATTATTCGTCAAGGACTGAACTACATATAGTTAAAATGTCACACAGCCTACATGTCAGTACATACACACAATATCTAAGTCTAATACATAGTACATTGCAAATTAGAATACAAGATATATAAAATGACTGTGAGTTGTTTGTCAAGAGTAACATTATCCTCAGTGCTTCTGGAAAGCATGAAATGTGTAACTTATTTATCACAGATTTATCGGGACAATATTGTGTCATTGGAATGGTAGGTTGTACATATTGTAAATGATAAATGTAGCACACAAGGCACAGAGGCCCATGATAGCTTGACATTATCAATAAATGTATGGGGACAATATTGTGTAATTGGAAAGTCATCGGTCAATGACTGTATAGCCATGTTTTATGTATTGTAAAATGATCAATCTAGCACACCAGGCACATACTAGTCATGGATTTATCAAACATCTATCACTTCCTCAACTAAACTACTGTAAGTAGGCTGACACCTCCGAGTACACAGTACATGATATGACAAACAACATGTATCCTTCATATGTCCTTGTCTCTCTTGTCCCAACAGGAGGTGTTTGACTGACTGTACCTTATCTAGACAGCTGGGTCCTCCATCTCTCTCCTTCATATGTCCTTGTCTCTCTCAACAGGAAGTGTTTGACCGTCTGTACCTCATCTATACAGTAGGATACTCCATCTCTCTGGGATCACTTATGGTGGCTGTGGTCATCCTAGGTTATTTCCGGTGAGTGATCTACTTACATTTACATTATTTAGCAGACACTCTTATCCAGAGCGACTTACAAATTGGAAAGTTCATACATATTCATCCTGGTCCCCCCGTGGGAAATGAACCCACAACCCTGGCGTTGCAAGCGCCATGCTCTACCAACTGAGCCACACAGGACCTTGTTGCCTTTGGAAAAATTCCTTTCTCAGTTAATATTTTATCTTCCACGGCTTGAGGGCTGGGTGAATAAACGGTCCGAGTGGGACAGAGATTAGGGTTAGTGTCACAGTAATGATATTGGTACCTTCCATTAAAATCAGGACAACTGTGGTTTAATATTTTATGGAGTGCTGCTGAGCATACATATTTAAACAATGCCGTTGGGAAATAGTAAAAGCACTGTGAATATGAGACAACAAAGAGTAAGGAAAAATGAACGTTGCCTATGGGCAAAAACCCACCGTCGCTGGACCAGACAGGACTGGCAAAAAGTGCTCTTCACTGACGAGTCGCGGTTTTATTTCACCAGGGGTGATGGTCGGATTCGAATTTATCGTCGAAGGAATGAGCGTTACACCGAGGTCTGTACTCTGGAGCGGGATCGATTTGGAGGTGGAGGGTCCGTCATGGTCTGGGGTGAGCTTGTTGTCATTGCAGGCAATCTCAACGCTGAGCGTTACAAGGAAGACATCCTCCTCCCTCATGTGGTACCCTTCCTGCTGGCTCATCCTGACATGACCCTCCAGCATGACAATGCCACCAGCCATACTGCTCGTTCTGTGCGTGATTTCCTGCAAGACAGGAATGTCAGTGTTCTGCCATGGCCAGCGAAGAGCCCGGATCTCAATCCCATTGAGCATGTCTGGGACCTGTTGGATCGGAGGGTGAGGGCCAGGGCTATTCCCCCCAGAAATGTCAGGGAACTTGCAAGTGCCTTGGTGGAAGAGTGGGGTAAAATCTCACAGTAAGAACTGGCAAATCTGGTGCAGTCCATGAGGAGGATATGCACTGCAGTACTTAATGCAGCTGGTGGCCACACCAGATACTGACTGTTAGGGGACACATTATTCAATTTCTGTTAGTCACATGTCTGTGGAACTTGTTCAGTTTATGTCTCAGTTGTTGAATCTTGTTATGGCATACAAATATTTACACATGTTAAGTTTGCTGAAAATAAACGCAGTTGACAGTGAGAGGACATTTCTTTTTTTGCTGAGTTTATCATGTTTTACCTTTGCCTTTTCCATGAGCGTTTGACTTTCAAAAGGATTAGAGATAGCTGCATTTGAGGTTGTTGCCTTGGGGCCAGTGTGTGATTGTGGTACGTGCCTCATCTTGCTGACATTTATATTCTTAGTTATTTTCATACTTATTGATCTCAGGCCATAGAGATCTATAGGAAAGCTGTGGTTAGTGTTTGTTGTTATTCTGTCTACTTAGTGCGATGTTTATATGAAGATATCGTTAATATATTGGTGTGCAGTTTCAGCCTCATCAAATTACTGTCATCTACAGGCTGAAACCTTTCAGGTGGGCTGAAAGGGCAAATAAATTCTGACAGTCAATTTTATATGTAGTGAATTGACTGGTTGGATTTTCTAGAGAGAGTTACTTTGTTCTTATCATTGCCTTAGAACAACATATGACTCATATTCAACAGCATAAACGCTAATCCTTGAATTAATTTGACATTTTACAGTGAATCAGGTCCAGGAATTGGTGTAAAGTCGTGTTTACAAACGTTCCGCTCTGCGTGACTTAGGGAGTAAACCAATGTTTTAAGAGAGAAAGCCCCTAAACTGGCACCAGGAAATCTACGGGCCAAATGAGTTTAATAAGGCGTCTCAGGGGTCCGTGGATGTCTGGGCTGACGATCCAGCAGCATGTTCAGGAGCACTCCAGCCACGGCTCCCTCTTCCATTTAACGTCAGGCTTTTAAAACCCTCGGACACGAGAGAGGCAGGTTCATAAACGTTTTCTGGGGAGAGACCAAGTGATACATACTGCACATTAGCAGTAGTGTTCCTCCCCTTCACCCAATGCACTGGGGGACTGTTCTCCTCACAGGAGGCTGGTGCCACCTGAATTGGGGAGCACGGGCTCTTGGTAATGGCTGGAGCGGAATCAGTGGAATGGTATCAGATTCCATTCCGTTCACTCCGTGCCAGCCATTATTATGAGCTGTCCTCCCCTCAGCAGCCTCCACGGGTTCACATACAATATGATTTTCCCTCACAACTTCATAAATCAATATTCCCCAAAGCAGAGCTTGTCTAATAGCCAGGTTACCTATTGGTTTGACTACAGAGGTTAGTCACAAGCAAATAATGAGCGAATAATGATTCATGAGTTTTCTGCTGTCACTTATTATATAGCTCCCTATGATTTAAAGATGTTGACAAGGGATATTTTGAGGATAATGTGACAGATAAACTTGCTTGTCTGGGAGGAAATTCACATGCTCTTTGATCTGCTCAATACATCAGGGCTTGACATTAACTTTTTTAGCCACCTGTCCTTCGGACAAGTAGAACTGATCTTTTACTTGTCCGAAAGCTTAAATCACTTGTATGGTCTGTCACACCATGGGCCAAAAAGGTGACTGAACATTGCGTTTTTGATGCAAGAAACCACTTCACAAAATACAGTACATTCATTATGATCACTGGTGTTGACAATGGAACGCTGCTGGTCTCTGAGCCCATGTATTGTATCTCCTGCCGTTGTGGCCTTGAGCAAGGCACTTAACCCCCCACAAAGTATAATGCTGCACTGATAGGCTACTGTATAAAACACATGTGGTCCGTCAACCGTCCATCTGGAGAGCTACTGGCTGTGAAGAATCTTCACCCAACCCTGCTCAAAGACACCAGTCATCTTAGTCATCTTATCAAGGTCCTGTTGAGCAGCTTATTTTTTATTTTTTATTTTATTTCACCTTTATTTAACCAGGTAGGCTAGTTGAGAACAAGTTCTCATTTGCAACTGCGACCTGGCCAAGATAAAGCATAGCAGTGTGAACAGACAACACAGAGTTACACATGGAGTAAACAATAAACAAGTCAATAACATGGTAGAAAAAAAGAGAATCTATATACAATGTGTGCAAAAGGCATGAGGTAGGCAATAAATCGAATAATTACAATTTAGCAGATTAACACTGGAGTGATAAATCATCAGATGAACATGTGCAAGAAGAGATACTGGTGTGCAAAAGAGCAGAAAAGTAAATAAATAAAAGCAGTATGGGGGGTGAGGTAGGTAAATTGGGTGGGTAGTTTACAGATGGACTATGTACAGCTGCAGCGATCGGTTAGCTGCTCGGATAGCAGATTTTTAAAGTTGTTGAGGGAGATAAAAGTCTCCAACTTCAGAGATTTTTGCAATTCGTTCCAGTCGCAGGCAGCAGAGAACTGGAAGGAAAGGCGTCCAAATGAGGTTTTAGCTTTAGGGATGATCATTGAGATACACCTGCTGGAGCGCGTGCTGCGGGTGGGTGTAGCCATCGTGACCAGTGAACTGAGATAAGGCGGCACTTTACCTAGCATAGCCTTGTAGATGACCTGGAGCCAGTGGGTCTGACGACGAACATGTAGCGAGGGCCAGCCGACTAGGGCATACAGGTCGCAGTGGTGGGTCGTATAAGGTGCTTTAGTAACAAAACGAATGGCACTGTGATAAACTGCATCCAGTTTGCTGAGTAGAGTGTTGGAAGCTATTTTGTAGATGACATCGCCGAAGTCGAGGATCGGTAGGATAGTCAGTTTTACTAGGGTAAGTTTGGCGGCGTGAGTGAAGGAGGCTTTGTTGCGGAATAGAAAGCCGATTCTTGATTTGATTTTGGATTGGAGATGTTTGATATGAGTCTGGAAGGAGAGTTTGCAGTCTAGCCAGACACCTAGGTACTTATAGATGTCCACATATTCTAGGTCGGAACCGTCCAGGGTGGTGATGCTAGTCGGGCGTGCGGGTGCAGGCAGCGAACGGTTGAAAAGCATGCATTTGGTTTTACTAGCGTTTAAGAGCAGTTGGAGGCCACGGAAGGAGTGTTGTATGGCATTGAAGCTCGTTTGGAGGTTAGATAGCACAGTGTCCAAGGAAGGGCCGGAAGTATATAGAATGGTGTCGTCTGCGTAGAGGTGGATCAGGGAATCGCCCGCAGCAAGAGCAACATCATTGATGTATACAGAGAAAAGAGTCGGCCCGAGAATTGAACCCTGTGGTACCCCCATAGAGACTGCCAGAGGACCGGACAACATGCCCTCCGATTTGACACACTGAACTCTGTCTGCAAAGTAGTTGGTGAACCAGGCAAGGCAGTCATTAGAAAAACCGAGGCTACTGAGTCTGCCGATAAGAATATGGTGATTGACAGAGTCGAAAGCCTTGGCCAGGTCGATGAAGACGGCTGCACAGTAATGTCTTTTATCGATGGCGGTTATGATGTCGTTTAGTACCTTGAGCGTGGCTGAGGTGCACCCGTGACCGGCTCGGAAACCGGATTGCACAGCGGAGAAGGTACGGTGGGATTCGAGATGGTCAGTGATCTGTTTGTTGACTTGGCTTTCGAAGACCTTAGATAGGCAGGGCAGGATGGATATAGGTCTGTAACAGTTTGGGTCCAGGGTGTCTCCCCCTTTGAAGAGGGGGATGACCGCGGCAGCTTTCCAATCCTTGGGGATCTCAGATGATACGAAGGAGAGGTTGAACAGGCTGGTAATAGGGGGTGCGACAATGGCGGCGGACAGTTTCAGAAATAGGGGGTCCAGATTGTCAAGCCCAGCTGATTTGTATGGGTCCAGGTTTTCCAGCTCTTTCAGAACATCTGCTATCTGGATTTGGGTAAAGGAGAAGCTGGGGAGGCTTGGGCGAGTAGCAGCGGGGGGGGCGGGGCTGTTGGCCAAGGTTGGAGTCGCCAGGAGGAAGGCATGGCCAGCCATTGAGAAATGCTTGTTGAAGTCTTCGATTATCACGGATTTATCGGTGGTGACCGTGTTACCTAGCCTCAGTGCAGTGGGCAGCTGGGAGGAGGTGCTCTTGTACTCCATGGACTTTACAGTATCCCAGAACTTTTTGGAGTTAGAGCTACAGGATGCGAATTTCTGCTTGAAAAAGCTGGCCTTTGCTTTCCTGACTGACTGCGTGTATTGGTTCCTGACTTCCCTGAACAGTTGCATATCGCGGGGGCTCTTCGATGCTATTGCAGTTCGCCACAGGATGTTTTTGTGCTGGTCGAGGGCAGTCAGGTCTGGAGTGAACCAAGGGCTATATCTGTTCTTGGTTCTGCATTTTTTGAACGGAGCATGCTTGTCTAATATGGTGAGGAAGTAACATTTAAAGAATGACCAGGCATCCTCAACTGACGGGATGAGGTCAATATCCTTCCAGGGTACCCGGGCCAGGTCGATTAGAAAGGCCTGCTCGCAGAAGTGTTTTAGGGAGCGTTTGACAGTGATGAGGGGTGGTCGTTTGACCGCGGACCCGTGGCGGATACAGGCAATGAGGCAGTGATCGCTGAGATCTTGATTGAAGACAGCAGAGGTGTATTTGGAGGGCAGGTTGGTCAGGATAATGTCTATTAGGGTGCCCATGTTTACGGATTTAGGGTTGTACCTGGTGGGTTCCTTGATGATTTGTGTGAGATTGAGGGCATCAAGCTTGGATTGTAGGACTGCCGGGGTGTTAAGCATATCCCAGTTTAGGTCACCTAACAGAACAAACTCTGAAGCTAGATGGGGAGCGATCAATTCACAGATGGTGTCCAGGGCACAGCTGGGAGCTGAGGGGGGTCGGTAGCAGGCGGCAACAGTGAGAGACTTATTTCTGGAGAGATGAATTTTTAAAATTAGAAGTTCGAACTGTTTGGGCATAGACCTGGAAAGTATGACAGAACTTTGCAGGCTATCTCTGCAGTAGATTGCAACTCCTCCCCCTTTGGCAGTTCTATCTTGACGGAAAGTGTTATAGTTGGGTATGGAAATCTCAGAATTTTTGGTGGCCTTCCTAAGCCAGGATTCGGACACGGCAAGGACATCAGGATTGGCAGAGTGTGCTAAAGCGGTGAGTAAGGCAAACTTAGGGAGGAGGCTTCTGATGTTGACATGCATGAGGCCAAGGCTTTTTCGATCGCAGAAGTCAACAAATGAGGGTGACTGGGGACATGCAGGGCCTGGGTTTACCTCCACATCACCCGAGGAACAGAGGAGTAGTAGGATGAGGGTGCGGCTAAAGGCTATCAAAACTGGTCGCCTAGAGCGTTGGGGACAAAGAATAAAAGGAGCAGATTTATGGGCGTGGTAGAATAGATTCTGGGCATAATGTGCAGACAGGGGTATGGAGGGGCGCGGGTACAGCGGAGGCAAGCCCAGGCACTGGGTGATGATAAGAGAGGTTGTATCTCTGGACATGCTGGTCTCAATGGGTGAGGTCACCGCATGTGTGGGGGGTGGGACAAAGGGGGTATCAGAGGTACGGAGAGTGGAACTACAGGGTCCATTGCAAACCAAAACAATGATAATGAAAACTAGCCTGAACAACAGTATGCAAGGCATATTGATATTTGAGAGAGACATACAATAAGGCATAAAGTGATTGCAGGTCTTGATTGGGAGAGCTAGCTAAAACAACAGGTAAGATAACAGCAGCAATAACAGGGTGCTAGTCTAACACAGCAACAACAGGTAAAAATGGCGACGACTAGGCAGAGAGGGTCGGATTAACTACACACAGATCCTGAGTTAAAGCACAGAGCCGACAGGTAAAACACAAATAAACAGAATGGAGTACCGTGAATTAATGGACAGTCAAGCATGCATCAGCTATGTAGCCAAGTGATCATAGTGTCCAGGGGGCAGCCGTAGATGGAGCAGAGGAGGCCTCCACTAAGCTAGCACGCGGCGTTTAAAGTTAGTAGCCCGGGGGGTGGTCTGCTCAGACGGAGGGGGTCTGCTCAGACGTGGTTGTGTCGACAGAGAATCCAAGCCAGATGGCGATGGCGAAAGAGAGGTTGTGAATTGTAGAATTGTGTTTGCTAACTGGTGCTAGCTTCGTGGCAGTGGCGCTAGCTCTTCAGCTAGCCGGCAGATGGGCCTAGCTCGAGGCTAGCTCAAGGCTAACTGGTGCTTGCTTCGGGACAGAGGTGTTAGCCAGTAGTAGCCACTCGGTTGCAGCTAGCTAGCTGTGATGATACGGTGTAATTGTCCAGAGCTTGCGTCAGGAATCCGGTGATGTGGTAGAGAAAAAGCAGTCCTATATGCTCTGGGTTGATATCGCGCTTGCAGCTAGCCGGCAGATGGGCCTAGCTCGAGGCTAGCTCAAGGCTAACTGGTGCTTGCTTCGGGACAGAGGTGTTAGCCAGTAGTAGCCACTCGGTTGCAGCTAGCTAGCTGTGATGATACGGTGTAATTGTCCAGAGCTTGCGTCAGGAATCCGGTGATGTGGTAGAGAAAAAGCAGTCCTATATGCTCTGGGTTGATATCGCGCTTGCAGCTAGCCGGCAGATGGGCCTAGCTCGAGGCTAGCTCAAGGCTAACTGGTGCTTGCTTCGGGACAGAGGTGTTAGCCAGTAGTAGCCACTCGGTTGCAGCTAGCTAGCTGTGATGATACGGTGTAATTGTCCAGAGCTTGCGTCAGGAATCCGGTGATGTGGTAGAGAAAAAGCAGTCCTATATGCTCTGGGTTGATATCGCGCTTGCAGACTGGCAGGTATTGGCCCGGTATTGAAGCTGGCTGTGTCCGAGTTGAGGGTGAAGACCGCAGCAGTGGCTAACTGACTACTAGCTAGTAGCTAGTTATCTGGCTAGCTTCTGCTTGGGGTTACGGTTCTAAAGTATAAAAAAAAATAGCAGGTCCGTACCACATTGGGTGAGGCGGAATGTAGGAATGTATATTCAGTTCCTAGATGGAAAGTGAAATTAAAATATATACGAAATGTATACGAAAAATACGAAGACTATTTACTATTTACTATTTACACGCGACAGGACAATACAGGACAATACAAACACACGTCCGACTGCTACGCCATCTTGGAATCGAGAGTACAGAGTACAGCACCACGTCCTTTACGAAGATAATGTGGGGTTTTCGAGCAGGGCTGGAGCAAACGCCTGCACGCACAGTAGCTCTTCTGGAATCTCCAGGAGGATGTTGGCCACCCTGCAACATTACAATTACCACCAAATACCAAATACCTTTATAAAATAAATCCCTCACTCAATGAACCAGGGACCAAATGGCTACGGTGGGCGAGGTTCATTCAATATTTGTGCTTTTCAATCCCCTAAATCAGTAGTTTTATTATAGTCAGCGAGGAATTCAGCTGGCTCTAATTATGATGATCAGCACTACCTGGCATGATGACTCCTTGCTGTCCCCAGTCCAACTGGCCGTGCTACTGCTCCAGTTTCAACTGTTCTGCCTGCGGCTATGGAACCCTGACCTGTTCACCGGACGTGCTACCTGTCCCAGACCTGCTGTTTTCAACTCTCTAGAGACAGCAGGAGTGGTAGAGATACTCTCAATGATTGGCTATGAAAAACCAACTGACATTTACTCCTGAGGTGCTGACTTGTTGCACCCTCGAAAACTACTGTGATTATTATTATTTGACCATGCTGGTCATTTATGAACATTTGAACATCTTGGCCATGTTCTGTTATAATCTCCACCCTGCACAGCCAGAAGAGGACTGGCCACCCCTCATAGCCTGATTCCTCTCTATGTTTATCCTAGGTTTTGGCCTTTCTAGGGAGTTTTTCCTAGCCACCGTGCTTCTACACCTGCATTGCTTGCTGTTTAGGGTTTTAGGCTGGGTTTCTGTACAACACTTTGATACATCAGCTGATGTAAGAAGGGCTATATAAATACATTTGATTTTGATTTGATACTCTTCTGAAGAGTGTGAAAACACACACCCACATTCACACACATATACTGTTCACACGCACACTCACTGTGGAAAACCTTCACCCCTCCACACACTTACCACCTTGATAACATTTCAACATGGGTTCCTAGTGTAGTAATGGCTTAGTAGCAACACATTCTCTGATGTTTTGCACAAGGATTTATGTATTTTTCAATGATTGTCTTTGGTATGAAGAAGCCAACAGTATAACTTATAATTACCCCAACATGATGATTGCATATCACGGTGCAGATTATATCATCATTTATATGATCTTTTTCTCCTCTCCTCTCTGCCAGGCGGTTGCATTGTACCAGGAACTACATCCACATGCACCTGTTTGTGTCCTTCATGCTCCGAGGCATCAGCATCTTCGTAAAGGACGTGGTGCTGTACTCTGGCTCTGCTCTAGAAGATATGGAGAGAGTCAGTGTGGAAGATCTCAAGTCCATCACTGAGGCTCCTCCAGCTAACAAAACCCAGTTTGTAAGTGCCTAATCTTTTCTCCCCAGACTATAGGAAGTTTGGTGCGCGAGAATAGTAGGTAGCAGGCTAATGTAGTTAAGTCACTGACCAAACGCAACTGTGAATTATTTCCATAGAAAACAAATTCTGGAATACTTGTTGTTTACAAATTCTATAACTTTGTTATTTTGAGAGGTCCATTGTAAATTGGTTGGATCGTTGTAAAAGGCCTTCCTCTAAGGATATAGTGATCAGTGTAATCCAGGGACTATTGGATATGACTTACTAAAGTCGTTCCAGCATTCAGTATTATGAGTCATCGGCCTTTTCATTATAATTATTATTTTTTCATTACTGTCTCTCGCAGCATTTCTAAATTAGAAAAAAAGTAAATGCTACTGGGAAAGACTTGCCTAATGATTATAAAACAAGAAGAGAGAGAGAGAGAGAGAGAGAGAGAGAGAGAGAGAGAGAGAGAGAGAGAGAGAGAGGAGGAGAAAAGGCTAAGTCTCTCTTGGCTCGCGTGTAATATCCCTAGCTAGAGTGAGCATGCAAGGCTGAAGGAATCAGCTATGGACTTCAAAGTACTCTGGTAGAATAGACAGGCATAGAGGTGGGCTTCTCTCGTGGCATACACAGGCTGAACCTCCAGGGATTCCCTGTTGTTTACAGTTGATCAGCATCTACAGATTGGAACAACACACAGTATTCATTAGGATTAGAATACATCTTTAATTGTTCAAACCGTGATTGGAACCTAGAGGTTAAGGTTTCATCCTGGACAGGCTTGAATGTTGGTTTACTCACTACAAAGTGATTTCACATTTGTCAATGTACACACTACCCTTAGAGTTTCTGTATGTCACACCAACCCAGCAGAATAACTATATAACAGTGCGAAGCAAGAGTAGATTATAAGGATTCAAAATGGCTTCAGGTCACACTATAAGAAGATCCAAGGCATTCTGAATTGGTTCTGCGATTGACAGGTCGTGACCATGAGACTATAGTGCCTCGATCACAATGACAGCGTCATTGCATTTTGGTTCACCAGAACTACGTTCACTTCCAATGGAACGGTGCGTTTGCCTTGCAGCATGTCGCTGCAGAGGCAGTTGCAGTGCGTTCTGTGTGGTGCATACGTTGGATTTATCGAACGTATGCGTCAAAATGTATGCTTAGACGGCTCGACAGAAATGGTAACAGAAGGTGAATGGTAAACTTCTGTTTCACACATATCCAGACGGTGCTGCGTACCATTTTGCGCAATGATGCTGTAGGTGTGATTAAGGCACAAGGTTCTATCTGCCCAAAGCATAGTTCTGAGATATTGAGCATAAAAGTTTTCACATGCCAGATCTCAGAACTGTTTTGTAGTGAGTTCTTCTTTTGTTACCCATTAAGGTCCTCACCTTAAAGGTACCTAAAGTGCAGAGTATCAAAATCCTGAGACATTTGTAAATCCGTTTCTTTAGTGCAATTGCGGATATAACCTTATGGCTCTGAAATGTCAATCTGGGTTCAGCCATAAGGTTCGAACTGACACTTCTGAATTAGACATGTTCAGTTTTTAAGAAGATTTTAGCTATTTGAATAGCATAAATGATAGAATAAAACTATTGCATCAAGATAGAGTCAGAACACATCATCAAATACATTAAGACATGTATTATGATCCTCAGATGAATTACTGTCATCGCTGAACAACGATGTGATATAATTTACTGTAAGATTTCTGACAGTGTTGTTTTTTTGCTTGCGTGCCATTATTGCTGGCTAGACTAGGCTAGATCATACTTAGAGGGAGATGGAGACATGCGTTCTGATTAGTTTTGTATTTGTTCAGGCTTGTGATTGGTTTGCAGGTAGAACCTTATATCACAAAGTTCAAATTGGTTCATGCAAATATAATTTTTTTTCACTTAAAATGTACTTTTTCAAAATGTTTACTTCACAGAGATATGAAAAACCATCTAAAGATCAGATAGAACCTTATAGTGCCTAGGTCTCAAGGTGTTGGAAGTCATTAGTCATTCATCTACAAGTGCTTGTGAACATGAAATAGGCTGCTGTATTTAAGGATGCTTAGTAAGTTCAGTATATTTGATGTATTTGTCTGTTGTTTCCTTTAGATTGGCTGTAAGGTGGCAGTGACCCTGTTCCTATATTTCCTGGCTACCAACTACTATTGGATCCTAGTAGAGGGACTGTACCTCCACAGCCTCATCTTCATGACCTTCTTCTCAGACAGGAAGTACCTCTGGGGATTCACTCTAATTGGATGGGGTGAGTGGTCACAGAATTCTTTGGAGGTTTTATTGCAGATTCACTGCTATGAAGTCAAAAAATAAGCTAAACGAACTATCCCAGACAGATGTATTAATCAATCAATTTCAAAAGCCATTCCAATGTTATAATGTTTCGAGGAAGGTTTAGAAGAAAGCTGATAATATTGTTGATTCCACAATTATCTACAATTCATTGGTTTCACACATACTGTGTGAGTACTACTATAATCAGAACTCAAGAAGAGTTCAGAAAACTCGGCTGTACGGCTCCTGCATTGTACACACTGTGTGTATCTGTTATGTAAGCACAGCGCATACAATGTGGATGTTGTGTCACCCAATTGCCTCGCTGCAAGAATCCGAAAAACGACATTATATTAGCAGTATATTACAAGGGTAATTTTGACTTGAATCCACAATGATAATTGGAAGAAAATGACTGTATTTTGTTTTTGAATCATTGTTTGTGTGATTGCAAATAATTATGCTCTGTTCTGCAGGGGTCTCGGCTGTTTAGTTGTTTTGAGATCTTTTTTATGTTTGTTGTTGTTGATTTACAGGGGTCCCAGCTATGTTTGTGACAGTTTGGGCGAGTGTGAGAGCCACCTTGGCAGACACAGAGTAAGTACTGCGCTAAAATCCCAATTCGTCATTGATGATGTCAGCTCTAAACACATAGTACTGTACATTTGCCAGAATCTTTCATGGGAATGTGAAACAGGACCTTAGAACGTGTTCCAGAATCCTCTTAGATTCTTAGAACATTTAAGGGTGTGAGTGTACATCCTCAATTTCATAGAAACACGCATTGCAGTATTTACACAGTAGTACCTCTCACAGGTAGATTCTGACAGTTTTCAGGATAGGAAATGTGTGTACGGAGGAAGTAGTTTGTGTACAAGGACCATGTGTAAACATTGCCATGGCTGGTTGGATAGAATTCCAGCCTAGGACTTAGAGCCTAGGAACAGACTGTAAGCACTGCCAACTTCCCCATGTGTTGTTGCTACACTAGGATAAACCGAAACAGATCAGATCCTGAAAGTGATTAGATAAACAATTATACCTACCTGTATTAGTTTTTCATAAATGCCCTGTTTATCACTTGCAGGTGCTGGGATCTAAGTGCAGGCAATCTGAAGTGGATCGTACAAGTGCCCATTCTAACAGCAATAGTGGTAAGTAAACATGTCAATTGAAAATCTTAATTGGCGTAATGGCATTTAACGTTTTCGATTGACACGTTTACTTACCACAATTACTTACCACTATGACCACCATTTGCTTTTTGAGAGATTTGGCCTTGGTGTTCTACATTGTGTAATTTTCTGTTTTTAAAGGTGAATTTTATGCTGTTCCTGAATATAATACGAGTTCTGGCCACTAAACTTCGAGAGACAAATGCTGGCAGATGTGACACAAGACAGCAGTACAGGTAAGAAGCATTACTCTGAGTGACTGCTCCTCCTTCCCTGACTGTTTCATCATGACATTTTGTATTCCTTATATACATTTGTATTCTGTTTTATCTCCAGCATGCTGATAGAAATATAGAATCTTTATCACACCGAAACATGCCACCAGTAATGTCAGTGATACGTAGTATGTATGAAAATGCATAATGCAGTGAATGACCATGATAACATCAAACTTAATCTCCTCATTACAATAAATGTCACGCACAGTAAATCTAAAAATAAATGTTAAAAGTATAATAATAATAATCACATTGAAATCTGTACAGCACTGTAGATTAAAGGTACAGTAGATTATATTTGTAGCTGGCAAAAAATGTTTTATGAACAATGGGACAAAATGCCAATAAATACACAGAGTGTACAAAACATGACAATCTGTCTTTCCATGACATAGACTGACCAGGTGAAAGATATGATCCCTTATTGATGTCACCTGTTAAATCCACTTCAATCAGTGTAGATGAATGGGGGGAGACAGGTTACAGAAGCCTTTAGACAAGACATGGATTGTGTATGTGTACCATTCAGAGGGTGAATGGGCAAGAAAAAATATTTAAGTGCCTTTGGAAGGGGTATGGTAGTAGGTGCAAGGCGCACCAGTTTGAGTGTGTCAAAAACTACAACGCTGCTGGGTTTTCAAAGCTCAACCGTTTCCTGTGTGTATCAAGAATGGTCCCCCACCCAAAGGACATCCAGCCAACTTGACACAGCTGTGGGAAGCTTTGGAGTCCACATGGGCCAGCATCCCTGTGGAACGCTTTTGACACCTTGTAGAGTCCATGGCTGCACAAATTGAGGCTGTTATGAGGGCAAAAGGGGGTACAACTCAATATTAGGAAGGTGTTCTGTTTTGTACACTCAGTGTAGATTGTAATAAAAAATAATCTTATGAACATTTTCTTGTATTTATTCAGGAAACTGTTGAAGTCTACATTGGTCCTGATGCCACTGTTTGGTGTCCACTACATAGTGTTCATGGCCATGCCTTATACTGAAGTGACTGAAGTCCCATGGCAGATACAGATGCACTATGAGATGCTTTTCAATTCATTCCAGGTACCGACTTATGTTGTACAGCATAGATGGATGGATGGATGGATGGATGAACGAATGAATGAACAAACTAATGAACGAACTAACTAATGAATGAATGAACAAACGAACGAAAGAATGAATGAATATACTACTGCATATGGGTTTAGTCACAGGCAGCCAGCAATAGATCCGAAACGATGGGCTACTACAGTACTTTAAAAATATCCAATAAGGGGCACTACATCTGTTCTAGTGGTGTGCTACACATAATTAGCTATTGAGTTGTGATTAAACTGTGATGAGTTAAGATTTTGAGAGAGCACAGCTCAGTGTTTTCAGAGTAAGCAGCTGGTATCAATGACGTGAAGAAGTCACTTTAGATTGCATGGCATTCTTCCAGAGTGCTCTGGATAGATGCACAGGTCAACCTGTGAACTTTGAGGCTTAAGCAAAAATGTAATAATGTTTTTTATCCTTTTCAGGGATTCTTTGTTGCAATTATATATTGTTTCTGTAATGGGGAGGTAAGGACTACTTTGAACAACTTTGTTAATATATTTCTGTGAAAATGTCCGCAATGACTCATTATAGTATTTTATTTAAGACAAAATATGTAATCCTGAAAGATAATATAATGTTCAAGATGAATTGCAGTCACAGCATGCACACACCTGAGACTCAATTATTGTATGTCACAGTAGATTAGATCTATTTAGTGACAATCTCATTTCTTTCCATCTTTAGGTTCAAGCGGAAATTAAGAAATCGTGGAGCAGGAGGACACTAGCGCTGGACTTTAAACGTAAAGCCCGTAGTGGCAGTAACACATATAGTTATGGACCTATGGTGTCTCACACCAGTGTAACCAACGTCACTGCCCGGGGGCCCCTGGCACTGCACCTCACCACGCGCCTTGGGGGCCCCGTCACCGTCAACGGGCACCGGAATCTCCCGGGGTATGTGAAGAATGGTTCCATCTCTGAGCACTCCATCCCTTCCTCAGGACAGGAGTTACATGTTCCCGAGGAGGAGCAGCCATCCAGTAACGTGCCACCGCATTCTGTTGAGGAGGAGAAACCCTCGCCTGTAGTGGAGGAGGAGCGGGAGACCGTCATGTGACAATCATGTGACCTCTTGCGAGAGATGGTCATGTCATGTGACCTTCAGGCAGCCAATAGCGCCTCCACTGTGAGGACAATCTCTGTAGGAATGAGTCATGGGAAAGATCTCAATTACATACTCCTTGTGTCCTCTCTCCTCGTCTCCAGAGGGACCTCTGGCGTTCTCATCCAATGAGTTTTGAAAAGGAGAAGAGGAGAGAGGACGCGAGGAGTATGCAATTGAGATCTTCCCATGAAACATAGCACCACATAGACCAGTCAAGCTTCTCAGTTGATTTTATTTCACTGCCTTCAATGTGTTGCAGCAAGTACTTTTAAAATGGATGAATCCCAACCATGGTCTGTGGATGAACAGTAGGCTAATGTGTCTGACTGAAACAGACAGCATTGATTGTCCACAGGTCCTGTGGCTGAAGGTGTCAACTGTATACTATAGGTCCTCATTCTGGCAGGAGCATGTTAGCTTATGTTAGTGTAGCAGATGGCTAAGTTAGCATACAGCTCACTAGCTCACATCTGCTACATTAGGCACTCCTAGTGATATGAGAATATGCCTGGCTGCAGTTGATTCTGCCTGCGTGGTTGGGGAGATCTCACTACGTTTCAATTTGTTTGAAAATGTGGATGTAAATTGACCCAACCCACTTTGATGTAGCTAAAAGGGAATAAAACTCAGGTCCTCTAAACCCTCCATTCTAGTGCATCAGTTGGAGCTAGTCTGTAGTTTCAGAGGTGTGCTGGCTTCTAGAGTTGATTTATATGGAGAAAGGCCCAATGGATTACTTTTCCCCATGAGTATCAACTTTTTGTACAGTTTGTATTTTTGCTATTTAAAAGAGACTATCCTAATATTCAATGGCTATGGAAGGTTATGCTTTTTCCATGATGTGTTGATTACATTCTTCAATAATAATATTATATTTCACAATATATAATGCCACAAAAGTAACCGAAACTTGGAGCCCATTGGAGTCAAAACGTGTTTTTCCTGTGTTTTATATATATTTCCACACTCTGAGGTTGGAATAATACTGCAAAATTGTGTAAAGGATGATAATGCCCTTTTAATGTAAGAGCTGTTTGAAAAGACCGCCTGAAATATCTGCCTGTTTTGGTTGGATGGAATTTTGGCCTGCCTGGCAATGTCACCAGGGGGTAAATTAGTTAATAGACCAATAAGAAAGAGAGTTCCAAACCTCTCTGCAAATAATAGCTCGTTTTCAGTTTTCCTCTCCCAACTCAGACCACTCCCAGATAGTCCGAGCAAAATTCTTGCTTGCTTGAGAAATTACTCTTTGCTAAGAAGGAATTTTGGTTTCTTTTTGAAGTAAGGTACTTAATTGTTACCCAGAAATGATTTGTTATTGAGATAAAAGTGGTTGCATTGGACCTTAAGTTTTGAGAGAAATGGAGTGGTAGAGACAGCTCGAAGAGGACAAAAATAGCTATTATATAATGTAATTGTAGAAAACTACTTTATTAACATTTTAAAGGGAGGCACCCTCTCCAAAACTCAGGGTGCAGAAAACAGTAAAAAAATGTACGGAATGTTAATTAGATGAGGAATTCCAAGGGATTCTCAAATTCCACAGGAGAATTCCCAGGGAGACTTATGAAGAGACGGTATGAAGGAACACCAGAACTGAATAGCACACAACTGTTATGTTTTATATAGTCCAGTGTTTTGCTGCTCTTTTTGTATATACAGTATGTATGCATTTGCATAGAAGTCACAATGTTTACAATGATAATAAAATCCATTCTAGCTGTGAGCTAAAATAGCATCAAAGGTCATGTAAATGTATTAGAACTATAATTTGATATTTGTACAGACTTTTGAAAATGTTAAGGGATGTTGAAAATGTAGAATGATTTATATTGTATTTAGTGGTAAAAACATTGAAACTGGATATATACTGTAGGTGAGAGACAACATACTGTTATGAGGATTCAGGACCATAGAGTTAAGATTTCAGTAGAATGCCTATCAGAGGTAATAACATAACATTAGACAGCTATTTACACTATACTCACATGTAATTCTGTTAATGTGGCAGTTTATTGACTTTAGGTTGATGGGAGTCAAGAACTCAATTGCACTCCGCTACTGTATATCCACATGTATACACTTTGACCCTACAGTTCCCTCCCCACTACTCTATATCCACATTTATAAAGTGGGTGGTTTGAGCCCTGAATTCTGATTGGCTGAAGGCCATGGTATATCAGACCATATACCAAGAGGTATGATAAAACATTTAGTTTTACTGCTCTAATTACGTTGGTAACCAGTTTATAATAGCATTAAGTCTCCTCTGGGGTTTGTGATGTATGGCTAATATACCACGGCTAAGGGCTGTGTCCAGGCACTCCGCGTTGCATTGCGTATAAGAACAGCCCTTAGCCGTGGTATATTATATTAGCCATATACCACACATCCTCAGGCCTTATTCCTGAAGTATATACTTTGTGAAAATATGTCTAGTTACACTTTACATTTCAGTTACATCACACTGCAGTTCGCTTTCCAGACAATGTTCACGGAGTGAAGTGAAGGGTTAAAATGATTTGTTTGTTAGTTTGTCACAGAAGCAGAATGTGTGTCTTTTAGAGAGTGTCAAGTAGCCTGGTCCTATACAGTACAGTATGTGCTGTAGCCAACTCTTCTAGCATTGTCATGCCTTACTGTATGTACTGTATGTTTGGCATGAAAATGAATGAACACATAGAACACAGAGAGGAGTTGGCTAAAGCACAAACAGACTCATTCATTAAGCTATGTGTAAAGATGTCAAGGTCCCAACACGTAATGTACATTTCATTCTCAATCCGTCCCAATAGTTCATATACGTTTTCAACCCTGTCCATCCCAATGTATGTTTCATTCCAATCCGTCCCAATAGTTCATATACGTTTTCAACCCTGTCCATCCCAATGTACGTTTCATTCCAATCTGTCCCAATAGTTCATATACGTTTTCAACCCTGTCCATCCCAATGTACGTTTCATTCCAATCCGTCCCAATAGTTCATATACGTTTTCAACCCTGTCCATCCCAATGTACGTTTCATTCCAATCCGTCCCAATAGTTCATATACGTTTTCAACCCTGTCCATCCCAATGTACGTTTCATTCCAATCCGTCCCAATAGTTCATATACGTTTTCAACCCTGTCCATCCCAATGTACGTTTCATTCCAATCCGTCCCAATAGGTCATATACGTTTTCAACCCTGTCCATCCCAATGTACGTTTCATTCCAATCCGTCCCAATAGTTCATATACGTTTTCAACCCTGTCCATCCCAATGTACGTTTCATTCCAATCCGTCCCAATAGGTCATATACGTTTTCAACCCTGTCCATCCCAATGTACGTTTCATTCCAATCCGTCCCAATAGGTCATATACGTTTTCAACCCTGTCCATCCCAATGTACGTTTCATTCCAATCCGTCCCAATAGGTCATATACGTTTTCAACCCTGTCCATCCCAATGTACGTTTCATTCCAATCCCTCCCAATAGTTCATATACGTTTTCAACCCTGTCCATCCCAATGTGCGTTTAATTTCTGATCTCTGTGTGGCTTGCTATTCCTATTTATTGTCATTGTCTTATATGGTTAGGGCACATGATCTTTTATACTGAAGAGTAGAGCTAACTATAAAGGTGGAGATCATTTTCTGCCTCACAAAGATCTGTTGCGTGATATAAGCGTGATGTAAGGATACCATTAGAGAAAGTGTTACCTAAAGATGCCATCTAAGCCAACAAGAAAATGAAAAATACAGTAGAATATCCCCATTATCTTATACAGTGGTTATCTTAAACCAACCTACAGCCAACAAACATGCCACTGGCAAGTAAATAAGTTTGGGAGTATTATTATTATTATGTTTTGTAGGTATGCCCGTCTGAGCTTTACATGTCCATGTTTGATTCGGAGGGGGCAATGGTAGAGCCAGTGTTGATTAGGAAAACATCATTTTTTTATTTTTATATTTGAGCACTTTAATACCCTATTATATTTCCTATTGTTGGAGCTAGGAACACAAGCATTTCACTACTTCCGCAATAACATCTGCTAAATATGTGTATGTGACCAATAACATTTAATTTGATTTGATTTATTGATTGTATCATGTACATTTATTGTTTTTTAAATTCAGTATGTAAACAGGCCAATACTTAACAGAGCTAATATTGTACTCGTTTTTTTTAAAATGACCTCTCATGGAAGTAAAAATTAAATTTTCATTGTTTTTTTATTTATCTTATATTGAAAATGTGTCCGTCCTCAAAGAGATAGGAGTTGGTATTTTTCATGAATAGTCTTTATGCCATGTGTAGAGAGGGTGTGACTGTTTGTGTTTGAAATAGGACACACCATACCTGGTTGTTTTCACTCAATGTCGGTTGAGTGAAGTCAATGTTGTAAATGTAAACGTGGGTTTAAAATAAAATAAAATTCCAATCTAATGTTTATCATTGTATTGTGAATAAGACATTAAAATGTACAATTGTACTGTAACTGAAGTGTTCATTGAATTTGAAACATGACTGCAATCCTATAGTAATTCTGTTCTTGTTCTAACAAGAACTTACATACAGGTTGAAGAAATTAATATGTACTTTTATTCTCATTATATACAATATTATACGCATTCCATATTTACAAAAAGTATAAAAAAAATCGACGAGTAAAAAAATAAATGTGTTTTTCCAGTGTTCACTTTTTCACAGGCGGTTTTTTGGCTCCCCCCTTTGCACCTCCTTTCGCACCTCCTTTATCACTTCCTCCTTTCTCCATCTTCTTCCCTTTTACTTGACTTGCTTCTCCTTTCTTTCCTCCATCCTTTTCACCTTTTTCTCCTTTTTTCTTAGTTGATCCCTCCTTTTCATCATCCTTTTCCTCCTTGGCACCCTTGCCCTCTTTCTTTCCCTTGGTCTTCTTTTCCCCCTTGTCACCGTCCACTTTTCCTGAGACTGTTGTTACCGCTTCTTTTTTCTCCACAACTACAGCTAGAATGATAAAAAGCACAAGAGGGAACAATCACTTGGAGGCCGCAACAACAGCATTTGTTATCATCAAGACCTCTGACAGCAATAATATCTGGTAAGTGGAAAGGAAAATATATAATCCCGGCAAAGCGAACCCTACCTTAAGTGGGTCACAGTATTCTAATGAATGCGCATCTGTCTTTCTCCATTCTAATGAACACGGCCTATATATTCTACTAATGAGGTTTCATACGTTTACTGGGCTGGCTGGGAAACAAATTATGGGTATTTGAAATAGAAAAATATTTGATTAACTAAGTTTGAATCTACCAGAAGGCCATGAAGTACTGTAGGCAATCTGCACTCCAGAGGATTTCATAATCCTGGTAATTGATCACGACAAACATAACAATCTAAATGGCCTCTGTACTACACAACATCAAAATAACTATGTTTGTTCTATGCTATGAGTTTCGTTTGCTCCACCTCCGAGAACCAATCAAAATGTAAGGTGAACCCAGGTCAAGGAAGGAACGAGCTTCCCACTGATGCTAGGACAGCAGAGTTCCTGTCCATCTTCTGAAAATGTTTGAAATCCTAACTCTTTAAAGAGTATCTTAAATAACCCCCCCCCCCTAAAAAAATACCCTCCCCCAAAAAAATACACCCCCCCCAAAAAAACAATACAAATAAAAACTAACACCCTTGCCTTTCATGAACTAACACTCACACTTCATCTTTTACTACTCACACTGACTTTGCTGATAGCTACTTTATTGAGGAAAATGTACTTACTATGACTGTGATATGTGGTTGTCTCACCTAGCTATCTTAAGATGAATGCACTAACTGTGAGTCGCTCTTGATAAGAGAGTCTGCTAAATGACTAAAATGTCAATCGAATGAGACTTTACTGCAAAGCAAATAGATCTAAAATATATGGAAATAATTCAAGATGTACAGTGCCTTGAGAAAGTATTCACACCCCTTGAATATTTCCATGTTTTGTTGTGTCACGCCTACCTACAATACCACATAATGTCAAAGTGGAATTGTGTTTTTAGATATTTTTACAAATTAATAAAAAATGGGGAGGGATGGTAGGCTTAGAGGGGAAGGATCATAGGGTTAGGGGAAAATAATAAAGGAAAATGCATTTAAAAAATGTTAATATATACACTGCTCAAAAAAATAAAGGGAACACTTAAACAACACAATGTAACTCCAAGTCAATCACACTTCTGTGAAATCAAACTGTCCACTTAGGAAGCAACACTGATTGACAATAAATTTCACATGCTGTTGTGCAAATGGAATAGACAAAAGGTGGAAATTATAGGCAATTAGCAAGACACCCCTAAAAAAGGAGTGATTCTGCAGGTGGTGACCACAGACCACTTCTCAGTTCCTATGCTTCCTGGCTGATGTTTTGGTCACTTTTGAATGCTGGCGGTGTTTTCACTCTAGCGGTAGCATGAGATGGAGTCTACAACCCACACAAGTGGCTCAGGTAGTGCAGCTCATCCAGGATGGCACATCAATGCGAGCTGTGGCAAAAAGGTTTGCTGTGTCTGTCAGCGTAGTGTCCAGAGCATGGAGGCGCTACCAGGAGACAGGCCAGTACATCAGGAGACGTGGAGGAGGCCGTAGGAGGGCAACAACCCAGCAGCAGGACCGCTACCTCCGCCTTTGTGCAAGGAGGTGCACTGCCAGAGCCCTGCAAAATGACCTCCAGCAGGCCACAAATGTGCATGTGTCAGCATATGGTCTCACAAGGGGTCTGAGGATCTCATCTTGGTACCTAATGGCAGTCAAGCTACCTCTGGCGAGCACATGGAGGGCTGTGCGGCACCCCAAAGAAATGCCACCCCACACCAATACTGACCCACCGCCAAACCGGTCATGCTGGAGGATGTTGCAGGCAGCAGAACGTTCTCCACGGCGTCTCCAGACTCTGTCACGTCTGTCACATGTGCTCAGTGTGAACCTGCTTTCATCTGTAAAGAGCACAGGGCGCCAGTGGCGAATTTGCCAATCTTGGTGTTCTCTGGCAAATGCCAAACGTCCTGCACGGTGTTGGGCTGTAAGCACAACCCCCACCTGTGGACGTCGGGCCCTCATACCACCCTCATGGAGTCTGTTTCTGACCGTTTGAGCAGACACATGCACATTTGTGGCCTGCTGGAGGTCATTTTGCAGGGCGCTGGCAGTGCACCTCCTTGCACAAAGGCGGAGGTAGCGGTCCTGCTGCTGGGTTGTTGCCCTCCTACGGCCTCCTCCACGTCTCCTGATGTACTGGCCTGTCTCCTGGTAGCGCCTCCATGCTCTGGACACTACGCTGACAGACACAGCAAACCTTTTTGCCACAGCTCGCATTGATGTGCCATCCTGGATGAACTGCACTACCTGAGCCACTTGTGTGGGTTGTAGACTCCGTCTCATGCTACCACTAGAGTGAGAGCACCGCCAGCATTCAAAAGTGACCAAAACATCAGCCAGGAAGCATAGGAACTGAGAAGTGGTCTGTGGTCACCACCTGCAGAATCACTCCTTTTTTGGGGGTGTCTTGCTAATTGCCTATAATTTCCACCTTTTGTCTATTCCATTTGCACAACAGCATGTGAAATATATTGTCAATCAGTGTTGCTTCCTAAGTGGACAGTTTGATTTCATAGAAGTGTGATTGACTTGGAGTTACATTGTGTTGTTTAAGTGTTCCCTTTATTTTTTTGAGCAGTGTATATTTGATATACAGTACCAGTCAAAAGATTGGACACACCTACTCATTCAAGGGTTTTTCTTTATTTTGACTACATTGTAGAACAATAGTGAAGACATCAAAACTATGAAATAAAACATATGGAATCATGTAGTAACCAAAAAAGTGTTAAACTATAAATATATTTTATATTTGAGATTCTTCAAATTAGCCACCCTTTGCCTTGATGAGAACTTTACACACTCTTGGCATTCTCAACCAACTTCATGAGATAGTCACCTGGAATGCATTTAATTGAACAGGTGTGCCTTGCTGAAAGTACATTTGTGGAATTTCTTTCATTCTTAATGCATTTGAGCCAAGCAGTTGTGTTGTGACAAGGTAGGGTTGGTATACAGAGGATAGCCTTATTTGGTAAAATACCAAGTCCATATAATGCTAAGAACAGCTCAAATAAGCAAAGAGAAAAGACAGTTCATTATTACTTTAAGACATCAAGGTCAGTCAATCTGGAAAATTTCAAGAACTTTTAAGGTTTCTTAAAGTGCAGTCGCAAAAATTATCAAGCGCTATGATGAAACTGGCTCTCAAGAGGACCGCCACAGGAAAGGAAGACCAATAGTTACCTCTGCCGCAGAGGATAAGTTCATAAGAGTTACCAGCCTCAGAAATCGGCAATTAACTGCACCTCAGATTGCAGCCCAAATAAACGCTTCATAGAGTTCAAGTAACAGACACATCTCAACATCAGCTGTTTAGAGGAAATTACGTGAATCAGGCCTTCATGGTCGAATTGCTGCAAAGAAACCACTACTAAAGGACACGAATAAGAAGAGACTTGCTTGGGCCAAGAAACACGAGCAATGGACATTAGACCGATGGAAATCTGTCCTTTGGTCTGATGAGTCCAAATTTGAGATGCTTGGCTCCAACCGCCGTATCTTTGTGAGACGCAGAGTAGGTGAACGGATGATCTCCGCATGTGTGGTTCCCACTTTGAAGCATGGAGGCGAAGGTGTGATAGTGTGGGGGTGCTTTGCTGGTGACATTGTCTGTGATTTATTTAGAATTCAGGGCACACTTAACCAGCATGGCTACCACAGCATTCTGCAGCAATACGCCGTCCCATCTGGTTTGCACTTAGTGGGACTATCATTTCTTTTTCAACAGGACATGGACCCAAAACACACCTCCAGGCTCTGTAAGGGCTATTTGACCAAGAATGAGAGTGATGGAGTGCTGCATCAGATGACCTGGCCTCCACAATCACCCAACCGCAACCCAATTGAGATGGTTTGGGATGAGTTTGACTGCAGAGTGAAGGAAAAGCAGCCAACAAGTGCTCAGCATATGTGGGAACTCCTTCAAGACTGTTTGAAAAGCATTCCAGGTGACTACCTCGTGAAGTTGGTTGAGAGAATGCCAAGAGTGTGCAAAGCTGTCAACAAGGCAACGGGTGGCTACTTTGAAAAATCTAAAATATATTATGATTTATTTAACACTTTTTTAGTTACTACATGATTCCATATGTTTAATTTCACAGTTTTTATGTCTTCACTATTATTCTACAATGTAGAAAATAGTAAAAATAAAGAAAAACCCTTGAGTGAGTAGGTGTGTCCAAACTTTTGACTGGTACTGTATATACAGTTGAAGTCGTAAGAATACATACACTTAGGTTGGAGTCATTAAAACTCGTTTTTCAACCACTCCACAAATTTCTTGATAACAAACTATGGTTTTGGCATGTCGGTTAGAACATCCTCTTTGTGCATGACACAAGTAATTTTTCCAAAAATTGTTTACATACAGATTATTTCACTTATAATTCACTGTATCACAATTCCAGTGGGTCAGAAGTTTACATACACTAAGTTGACTGTGACTTTAAACAGCTTGGAAAATTCCAGAAAATGATGTCATGGCTTTAGAAGCTTCTGATAGGCTAATTGACACAATTTGAGTCAATTGGAGGTATACCTGTGGATGTATTTCAAGGCCTACCTGCAAACTCAGTGCCTCTTTGCTTGACATCATGGGAAAATCAAAAGAAATCCCCCAAGTCCTCAGAAAAATTATTGTAGACCTTCACAAGTCTGGTTCATCCTTGGGAGCAATTTCCAAATGTATGAAGGTACCACGTTCATCTGTACAAATAATAGTACGCAAGTATAAACACCATGGGACCACGCAGCTGTCATACCACTCAGGAAGGAGACGCGTTCTGTCTCCTATAGATGAACGTACTTTGGAGTGAAAAGTGAAAATCAATCCCAGAACAACAGCAAAGGACCCTGTGAAGATGCTGAAGGAAACAGGTACAAAAGTATCTATATCCACAGTAAAACGAGTCCTATATCGACATAACCTGAAAGGCCGCTCAGCAAGGAAGAAGCCACTGCTCCAAAACCGCCATAAAAAAGCTGGACTATGGTTTGCACCTGCACATGGGGACAAAGAACGTACTTTTTGGAGAAATGTCCTCTGATCTGATGAAACAAAAATATAACTTTTTGGCCACAATGACCTTCGTTATGTTTGGAGGAAAGAGGGGGAGGCTTGCAAGCCCGAAGAACACCATCCCAACCGTGAAGCACAGGAGTGGCAGCATCATGTTGTGGGGGTGCTTTGCTGCAGGAGGGACTGGTGCACTTCACAAAACAGATCGCATCATGAGGTAGGAAAATTATGTGGATATATTGAAGCAAAATCTCAAGACAACAGTCAGGAAGTTAAAGCTTGGTCGCGAATGGGTCTTCCAAATGGACAATGACCCCAAGTATACTTCTAAAGTTGTGACAAAATGGCTTAAGGACAACAAAGTCAAGGTATTGGAGTGGCCATCAAAAAACCCTGAATCCTATAGAAAATGTGTGGGCAGAACTGAAAAGGCGTGTACGAGCAAGGAGGCCTATAAACCTGACTCAGTTACACCAGCTCCAGCAATGGGCCAAAATTCACCCAATTTATTGTGGGATGCTTGTGGAAGGCTACCCAAAACGTTTGACCCAAGTTAAACAATTTAAAAGCAATGCCAACAAATACTAATTGATTGTATGTAAACTTCTGACCCCTGGGAATGTGATGAAAGAAATAAAAGCTGAAATAAATCATTCTCTCTGCTATTATTCTGACATTTCACATTCTTACAATATAGTGGTGATCCCAACTGACCTATAACAGGGAATTTTTGCTTGGATTAAATGTCAGGAATTGTGATAAACTGAGTTTAAATGTATTTGGCTAAGGTATATGTAAACTTCAACTGTATATGGTTGTCTAGCAAGGATCAACAACCAATTTGGCAGAGCTTGAGGATTTTTTTTATAATAATGGGAAACTATTGTACAATCCAGGTGTGCAAGGCTCTTAGAGACTAACCCAGAATGACTCACAGCTGTAATCACTGTCAAAGGTGATTCTAACATGTACATTTCTGTATTTCATTCTCAATAAATTTGCAAAAATGTATTGAAACATGTTTTCACTTTGTCATGTTTTTTTTTGTGTAGATGGGAAAGAAAAACAATCTATTGAATCCATTTTTAATTCAACTGTAACGCAACAAAATGTGTACTAAGTAAAGGGGTATGAATACTTTCTGAAGGCAATGTAGATGGTTATATCCCTTCCTTGATCCAGCATATCCATTGACATGTATTTATTCATTGTTTTATATGTATTTATTCATTGTTTCCAAAGTCAAATGGCATTTTGAGATAGAGGAAAGATGAAAGTATTGAAACTATTTAGATGAAGACTAAGCTGTTTATATGCCATCTGTTACAACTAAACATGTGAATCAGCATGAAGACAGACACAGTGTGCATGTCTTACAACGTCCCCTCCATGCATGAGAGGATTTCTGTAATGAAAAATTCAACAGCTCCCACAATCTAGAGCTGTGAAGATTGCAAGGATTGCCTCGCGAATGCCCCCTCCCTCTATAACAGCCATGGTAGCACCCCGGGTGTGCTAGTTCCTGCTCTAGGGGAAACCACTGCTGAGAGGGAGAGGATACTGCTGCTTCTTACTACACCTTCTTAAAGCAATTGAGCGGGACCTTAAGCGCAACAAATGCATAAAATACTGTATGAATTGGATGTAACATATCATACGAATTGCACCAAAAAAAGGAGGTAACATACAGGAAATGGATGACGTAGTAGACGATTGTGCAACATTTTCAGGGACCCGTTTTGGTTCGTGAGCAGTACTTTCAAAGCTACTGGCTGAAATTATACAAAACTTGTATAACGCATCTTGAATACAGTAACAGAGGAGCAAACACAGAGAAATAGAATGGACGTCCCCATTCAAGTCAATGATGGCATAATGGGTGGACCGGTAGTCATTTTGAGTGAACCCATTGGAGCAAAGCAGGAAGTAAAAACAGGAAGTAAAAGTAGGAAGTGTACCCATCAATCTGTGCTGTGATTTGTTGATTCAGCTCAACTGACATTACAAAAATACATTCCATTATATGAGCCACATCAGTTAACATAATTTGAATGAACATTCTACATTACATCCAAGATGGATGGAACCAATATACACAGGCAGGTTGGAAAGCAAAGGCTAGCTTTTTCAAACAGAAATGTGCATCCTGTAGCACAAACTCAAAAAAGTTCTGGGACACTGTAAAGTCCATGGAGAATAAGAGCACCTCCTCCCAGCTGCCCACTGCACTGAGGCTAGGAAACACTGTCACCACTGGTAAATCCGCAATAATTGAGAATTTCAGTAAGCATTTTTCTATGGCTGGCCATGCTTTCCACCTTGCTACCCCTACCCCGGTCAACAGCCCTGCGCACCCCACAGCAACTTGCCCAAGCCACCTCATTTCTCCATCACCCAAATCCAGATAGCTGATGTTCTGAAAGAGCTGCAAAATCTGGACCCCTACAAATCAGCCGGGCTAGACAATCTGGACCCTCTATTTCTAAAATTATCTGCCGAAATTGTTGCAATCCCTATTACTAGCCTGTTCAACCTTTCTTTCGTATCGTCTGAGATTCCCATAGATTGGAAAGCTGCCATGGTCATCCCCCTCTTCAAAGGGGGAGACACTCTAGACCCAAACTGCTACAGACCTATATCTATCCTACCCTGCCTTTCAAACGTCTTCGAATGCCAAGTTAACAAACAGATCACCGACCATTTCGAATCCCACCGTACCTTCTCCGTTATGCAATGTGGTTTCTGAGCTGGTCATGGGTGCACCTCAGCCATGCTCAAGGTACTAAACGATATCATAACCGCCATCATCGACCTGGCCAAGGCTTTCGACTCTGTCAATCACCACATTCTTATCAGCAGACTCAACAGCCTTGGTTTCTCAAATGACTGCCTCGCCTGGTTCACCAACTACTTCCCAGACAGAGTTCAGTGTGTCAAATTGGAGGGCCTGTTGTCCGGACCTCTGACAGTCTCTATAGGGGTGCCACAGGGTTCAATCCTCGGGCCGTCTCTTTTCTCTGTACACATCAATGATGTCGCTCTTGTTGTTGGTGATTCTCTGATCCACCTCTACGCAGATGACACCATTCTGTATACTTCTGGCCCTTCGTTGGACACTGTGAACTAACCTCCAGACGAGCTTCAATGCCATACAACTCTCCATCCGTGGCCTCCAACTGCTCTTAAATGCAAGTAAAACTAAATGCATGCTCTTCAACCGATCGCTGCCCACACCTGCCCGCCCGTCCAGAATCACTACTCTGGACGGTTCTGACTTAGAATATGTGGACAACTACAAATACCAGCTTACTCTAGGAGGGGTGCGTCACTTGACTGGGTTGAGTCACTGACGTGATCTTCCTGTCCGGGTTGGCAAACCCGCCCCCCCCCCACCCCCCCACTTGGGTTGTGCTGTGGGGGAGATCTTCTTGGGCTATACTCGGCCTTGTCTCAGGATGGTAAGTTGGTGGTTGAAGGTATCCCTCTAGTGGTGTGGGGGCTGTGCTTTGGAAAAGTGGGTGGGGTTATATCCTGCCTGTTTGGCCCTGTCTGGGGGTATCGTCAGACGGGGACACAGCGTCTCCTGATCCCTCATATCTCAGCCTCCAGTATTTATGCTGCAGTAGTTTGTGTCGGGGGGCTAGGGTCAGTCTGTTATATCTGGAGTATTGCTTCTGTCTTATCCGGTGTCCTGTGTGAATTTAAGTATGCTTTCTTTTTCTTTTCTTTCTCTTGAAGGACCTGAGCCCTAGAACCATGCCTCAGGACTACCTGGTCTGATGACTCCTTGCTGTCCACAGTTCACCTGGCTGTGCTGCTGCTCCAGTTTCAACTGTTCTTCTTGCGGCTATGGAACCTTGACCTGCTGTTTTCAACTCTCTAGAGACAGCGGTAGAGATACTCTGAATGATCGGCTATGAAAATGTCAGTTGGTTTTACTCCTGAGGTGCTGACCTGTTGCACCCTCGACAACCACTGTGATTATTATTTGACCCTGCTGGTCATCTATGAACATTTGAACATCTTGGCCATGTTCTGTTATAATTTCCACCTAGCACAGCCAGAAGAGGACTGGCCACCCCTCATAGCCTGGCTCCTCTCTAGATTTCTTCCTAGGTTCTGGCCTTTCTAGGGAGTTTTTCCTAGCCACCGTGCTTCTACACCTGCATTGCTTGCTGTTTGGGGTTTTAGGCTGAGTTTCTGTACAGCCCTTTGTGACATCAGCTGATGTAAGAAGAGCTTTATAAATACATGAGATTTTTATATTCATTACATGTATGTGTAAATACACACGTTTGCATTAGATCCATGAACACACTCAAACCCCCTCTACTCATCCCATAATTATTGCTTTGGATTACTGATCTGATGAACTTCAAAACAGTCATAAATACAATGTCAGTGTACCCACATGTTCAGTTACACTGTACCAGCCGATGTAATTACTATGAAAATATAGTCAAGCCAAGTGTGACCACTATCTTCCTCCCTCCCACTGTGACGTCCCTAGGCTACGACTCTTCTCACTGATGGTGTTATTTTCTCAGTCTGAGACACACAGGCGCACTCACACACTCTTGCACGCCCGCACACACACACTCGCATGCACACTGTTAGTCTACACCTGTTGTTTATGAAGCATGTGAACGAATACTATTATATTTGTCTCTCTCTCTCTGGTATTCTGTCTGTCCGGTGGAGACCGAGGTGCAACATGCACACTCCCCCTCCTGACTCCTCTTTGCATGCGGATATGTAGGGTCATCTGAATAATCCTCAGATGACCCGACACCTCTGTGGGAATGAAATGTGGTTGCGTGTGCATTTGTGACCATGCGTGTGTGCATCAGAGCCAGTAAACTGACACAATGCAGCGCATGACTGATCAAAGTGTGCTGGAATAACGTCTACTTTTCATTTGAATAGCTTTTCCACGTGTCTGTAAGGCAAAGAATTAGGGGAGTGAAGTTACACTTTGTCCCTAATCCTCCCCTCATCGTTTCCTCCTGTCCGGTGTATGCTTTACCATCTCCTGTGAATGTCAAACACTTACGGAATTTAACATTTAGAATTCTCTCACAAACGGAATTATATTTTCATTATCACTTTAACCAAGCTGTCTGAAACCATTTATTAAAATTTAGGCCAGGGGGGAACCGTGAGGGCCTTCTACGCCTTCAGAGAAGGCCTAAGGATTTTTTAAAACTATAAATGTCGTTTGAATTTATATTTAATCTTTTCAAAACTATTTCAAATGTATTCTAATTTTATTTTTAAATGATATTCTGATTAAATCTCTTCGATTTGTGTTGGAAAGGGTTAACACTGAAAATATGTTTTTACCTACATTCATACAGTTTCTTTACTATGTCCAGTTTGCTAATTATCCCTGAAATGAAAGCTAGACAGTCAAGGAGGAATTTTCTTTCTTCACATTTTGACAGTGAGGAAATAACAAACTGTCAATGAGGCCCTCAGGACATTGTTGAAGACCGACTGCAGCCCATGTGAGAATTTGTTTGACACCCCTGAGCTATATAAAAGGCATGTGCCATTCAATTTATGAAGGCCTTCTCGAAGGCCAAAATAGCGAGTAGTAGTTTTCCGACAGTCTAGCTAGCCAGTAAGCTAGTAGTGGCTGCAGCAGCTGTTATCGAAAAAGATGCCATTTTCAAGATTAGCTTTAAACAAATTAAGTTTCAAATGATTATCATCTGGTGAGTGGAACCGTGTTTTATTTATTGCTGCTCGATTGCTGTTTGTAGCTATCTTTTTGAAAATAGATTGTGTGTGAAACATTTTCCACTTAAACTTTAGATCACCGGTTAGGCTACTTTATGTGCTGAATGTGAAAAATATGTTTGCAAATGGAAATATTTTCACATTTCGATTGGGAAATGCTTAGTCTAATGGTAATTTTTTTGTATTCTTATGTGATTGGGACCTACTGGCTTATTATGTCTGAGTGAATGGGCTGCTTATCTTTCAACTTCATGCTGTGTGTGACTGCTGTCTTTCTATCGACCCTATGTGTTTTACAAAAAGTCTGCTCTCCTACATGGTGATAGTGATTGCGTTAGGCTACCATAGGTTGTGTAAGCTGTGTGGTTGTTGTTGCTGGTAGCATTATCTGTACGGGTGCTGTGTCTGTGAGTGGAAGCCAGTAGCATGGCTCAGCCTCAGGCCTTTTTTATTCAGTTGGGCGCATTAGGTGATGTTATGTTTCCTGTTATTATACTTGATTTTTGAGTTTGGTACAATGTGTTGTAAGATTTTCTTTCCACACTTTTTTGTTCTAGGTAGAACCATTTGGGGTTCCACGTGGAACCCTCTGTGGAAAGGGTTCTAAGTGGGACCCAAAATGGTTCTTCTAGGAACCAAAGGGTTCTACCAGGAACCAACAAAGGTATTTCAAAGGGTTCTCCTATTGGGACAGCCAAACAACACTTTTAGGTTCTAGATAGCACCTTAATTTCTAAGAGTATAGGTCCAATAGCCAATGTTCCCAACTGATTTAGGTCATGCAGGTAAAGTGTGCAGTAAAACTTTTTGAGAAGGAAGGGATGTCAGTATTACCACAGACTCTTTGCTGTAGGGGCCGATTCCAATTTAGGAAATTATGCCTTTCTTACGCTCGCCTTTCCTACTCACAGTAGTTGGTATTCAGACTTACCTTGTGCAGGTGCGTAACGGGCTTTGAAGGCGGGGTTCCCTTGGGCCCCTGAATAAATGTAATTCAACCTCTGAAAACTCTCCCACTTGCTGGGCAACATATTTTGTCGTGGCCTTTTCATTCAATACGGTTGTCATCTTAAACCATCCCTTTAAATATGGTGTACCTCTAATTAGAATTCTATCGACAGATTAGAATACATTGATAGAACGGGTTAAGAAAATAGGGATCAATGAAAGTAATCCATCTAAATATATGCATATTAGTTTCCGTTTCAGCACCAACTGGTAGATGTAAAAATACTCTGATTTTGTAGATTATTTAGGCTCATTTTAGGGTTAGGGAAGTACTGTATGTATGAATCATTAAAGAAATATGTTTGGAGAGCCTTTATGCACAACATATATTGATGGGTTCAAAATACAGTGCTATGATTCATCCTGAAAGTTGTCATATTCAAGTTCAATCCATTAAATATTGGAAGTTGGAAAGAAGTATACAATAGGGGTGGTCCTGTAAATCTACCCTAATTTTCACTAATTATGGAACTGTATGACAACGTTCCATTCGTTGTGAACCGATATTCAGTTTGCTTCCATATGGTTGGTTTCGCATTCATCTCCAGGGATCATAAGGAATAATCATTTAAAACAATTGCTATGTATTTACAATCCCCTTCTCCAACCGGATTACTAATTTACCTAGCTCATATCAATAGCTCTTATCAATGTATACATTACAGTGCATAGAGAATGCTGTTATTTCAATAAGAACGTAGATGCTTTTCCCACGTGATACCGGCAGGTTCGCTCAACCTTAGTCATGGTTTCCTTACTATATGTGGTGGAATTATGAGGGAATTAAATCAATGTCAGAATACGGCTTATCTGTAGACACACCACCGCCACACCTTCATTTCTTAATTCTCCACCCCGAATGAATAGCGGGTAAATAGCATGCTATTCTCATGCTCAAATTCAAGGTCAGAATACGCATAGAGAGAAAAGTGCATACAAAGGGAACAACGTTCCATTTACGCGCGATTAAATCAGGTCGGAATCGGAGCCTAGATGAATTGAAGATGAAGACTATTATTTGGTTCAACATTGCGGTCAATGCCAAGAATGGATTCTTAAAGGTTAGGTTTGGATGAATCCCGGGGTAAACAAATAGAGCTGTGTGGGGTTCATGAGTCTCCACGATTATAAACCATATCTGTTAATCCTTTCCATTTATAATTGCCACACAGCCTTTCTCTCTCTCTCTCGCAGCACATGGTTAACCACTTATATGTTCACTGCAGAGGTTTTGCTGCGTAAATAACTGCATATTAGATCCAGTATCCCCTTATGCTGCATTATAATATACAGCTGTTCTCTTTCATGTAGATTATGATTTCTCTCATGGATTAAGCTTGTCTCTGACTGACACGTTCATTATGGTAGCAATCCAAATACAGAGTCAGTCCCCAAAAAGCATAATTTTGTTCATGTTATTGTAAAAAATAATAATACCGATATTGTGGTATAGTACTGATATTGTGCATTATATATTTACATGTATTTTAGACCCATGTATACCCATGTAAACCTGTGTGATACTTGGAGAGGACAGAAGGCATGTGCAGAAACAAGACAAAGGTAACACAACAAGTACAGTTTGTCAGTGGCTACCAACCTTAGACCTGGATGATCTACACACGGTGTGCAGGCATTTTTTCGACACTAAAACATGCGATTCGACTAACAATTAAGACATTGTTGGTTCTAGGTTGAGAAAAAGCCTGAGTACCTTGTAGCTCTCCAGGACCAGGGTTGGTTATCACGGGTGTTACTGTATAAGCTTGCATGAAAGGGAAGCTATATTTATTCAAAGCCAAGCTTACAGATTGAGTCAGAGGAAGAGAAGGAAAAACAACAAATGACAAGCATAGACATGCAACATCACTGACAGAAGCCTTAAAGATTAATCTACATTTTTTCATAATCCACATTTGGCTACCAGATACTGAACTTGCAGTTCTGTGTCCAATGTACAATCAATGTGTGATCGACAAGGATGAGTATATCAACAAAGAGCAGATGAGGAAATAGTGAAACCCATTTTAAGTACTTAACACCTACAATTGTAACTCTTCAGCAGGCAATATTCTCAACAATCTCCAAGTCATTCTTTCTGGGAAGTAATGACCAACGCTGAGCTACTCAATGAACTATTCTATTCAGCTATTCATTCCTTTTTTGTGAATTACTGAATGCTGAGCTGCATTCTCCAATATTCCCTCTAGTGGATTGCCCATTTTGTCAGAACATAAATAGGAATGTGGAGAGAGGGAAGTTGAGAAGAAATAATAAGAAATAGGAAACGGAGGGATGGACGTAATCCAGTCTCAGGCTGAGTGAGGGGGACCAGAAGGAGGGAGGAAAGTCATCCAGTCTCAGGCTGAGTGAGGGGGACCAGAAGGAGGTGAAGGAGGGAGGAAAGTCATCCAGTCTCAGGCTGAGTGAGGGGGACTAGGAGGAGGAGGAGGGAGGAAAGTCATCCAGTCTCCGGCTGAGTGACGGGGACTAGGAGGAGGAGGAGGGAGGAAAGTAATCCAGTCTCAGGCTGAGTGAGGGGGACTAGGAGGAGGAGGAGGGAGGAAAGTCATCCAGTCTCCGGCTGAGTGAGGGGGACTAGAAGGAGGAGAAGGGAGGAAAGTTTTCCAGTCTCAGGCTGAGTGAGGGGGACTAGGAGGAGGAGGAGGGAGGAAAGTCCTCCAGTCTTAGGCTGAGTGAGGGGTACCAGAAGGAGGAGAAGGAGGGAGGAAAGTCATCCAGTCTCAGGCTGAGTGAGGGGGACCAGAAGGAGGGAGGAAAGTCATCCAGTCTCAGGCTGAGTGAGGGGGACCAGAAGGAGGGAGGAAAGTCATCCAGTCTCAGGCTGAGTGAGGGGGACCAGAAGGAGGGAGGAAAGTCATCCAGTCTCAGGCTGAGTGAGGGGGACTAGAAGGAGGAGGAGGGAGGAAAGTCATCCAGTCTCTGGTTGAGTGAGGGGGACTAGAAGGAGGAGGAGGGAGGAAAGTCATCCAGTCTCAGGCTGAGTGAGGGGGACCAGAAGGAGGAGAAGGAGGGAGGAAAGTCATCCAGTCTCAGGCTGAGTGAGGGGGCCAGTGAGCTCCTCCTCCTCTCTCACCACTGGGAGCTGGCTGCTGCTGGCGCTGCGAGCCTGGACCTGCTCAGAGACCGTCGGGAGGGATGCAGTGTCCAGGAGCGCTGGAGGGACAGGATGAAGAGGAAGAGATGTTGAAGGATGAGGGGGAGGAAGAGAGGGAGGATAGAATGGAAGACAAGTGTGAGGATAGAGAGTAGGAAGAGGAGGACAGGGAGGATGAGGAGGAAAAGAGGGAGGATGAAGAGAAAGAGGAAGAGAGAGAGGAACACAAGGAAGAGAGGAGGAAAGACAGGGTTCGGAGAGGAAGGGTACAGGTAAAATGGAAGGGATAGGGTTGGAAGATGAAGGATTGAGGGAGGAAGAAGGCAAAGGGAAGGCATGAAAGTTAGAACAGTCGCAAAGGAGACAGCCTCTGACCTAGAGGAAAAAGCTTTAATGTAAAGTCAATGAAACTTTGAATATCCTGTATTCATTCATCCAGAGTGTGTTTGTATCTCCAAGACTTAGTCTATGTTGACTCCATCTACATCTTCAGTCAGATAGGACAGGGAAAATATGGCACATTAAACTAATTCAAAACACCATTTGCATCCAGAGAGATTCAGACAGAGGTGTGTGATTTCGTGCTGCTTGTTATCCGTCGGAAATGAGAGAAAACATATCTTAGCTTCGAATGATTGGAAGTGATGACCATTAGCATAATATGATATCTGAGAGAAACATCAAATTAATTAATACAAAAGCTGTCAGGGGCCCAGTCTCGTTAGTGTGCCAAGTCAAACAGCTATGATTCTCCTACTGTATAAACAGGCCTAGCAGGTGGTATTTCATTAATAGCATCCATAACTCGCTCAGCAGTTGCCTGTCAGAGTAGTTCTTAGAGTAGTGTAAGTAAACAAAGGATGCACACCTCGCACTTAATTTTCTCCTTGCTGTGGATTTATTTCACCAAGGAGAGAGGAGTGTGTGACTTTTTTTCCATTTGTAAAGTTATAATGTAGTTCAAAGAGAGTAGGGACATTTGTCACAAGGAGAAGGGATGTCCTAAAATGTACACCGCACCTGCCTCCTAGGGACTTTGTCATAGAGAGTAGTAGGGATGTCCTAAAATGTACACCACAACTAACTCCTTGGGACTTTTGTCATGGGCAGAAGGTATTTTCTATAATGTGCACCATAGTATTCTTGGGGAGATTCTGAGAGGAGCTTTAGCCTACTTACCTCCTGGGATCTCTGTGAGCTCGTTGAGAGGAGGCACTGTCTCCAGTGTGTTGGCGTAATCCTTAGCTGCTACTCTCTGAGCATGTCGCGCCTCAATCTCCTTCTTCGTCCTGGGGATACGGCATTTGAAGATGCAGCATAGGGTTATGACTTACAAATGGAGAAAGAGGGAGACAAAGAGAGAAAGATAAAATATAATAGTATTTCCTATGTGGAATGTTATGTGTTTCTGAAGTACATCTGAAGACGTTTTGAATTAGACACTACTCAACTGTGTCACATTACAGCTATTATATAACTGTATAAGTGACACTTCATTATCTGCTGTTATCAGACTATTTTCCTTTTTTGTTGATTTGGGCTCTGTCATGACATGGTAAATTATTACTGTATAGATGTCTGATGGATTATCACCCCTTATTGAACCATGCATCATGTGGTTTGATAAACCAATCACAAACAGACAATGCCATTACCATTTGGAACTCTCCCTCATAATAACCATCATGACAATTCAGCGCATATAATATTACAGGACCATGATATTTATTTAACCTTTATTTTAGCAGAGTCCCCTTGAGACCAACGTCTCTTTAGCCAAGTATAACTCAACTCCACACATTGTCCCGTGTAATTGAGTACTGTTCTTTGGGTGCTGAAATCCATAGTATTAAAAAATATATATAATAACTTTTACCCCTTTTCTCCCCAATTTCATGGTATCCAATAGGTAGTTACAGTCTTGTCTCATCGCTGCAACTCCCATATGGACTCAGGAGAGGCGAAGGTCGAGAGCCGTGCACCCTCCGAAACACAACCCAACCAAGCCGCACTGCTTCTTGACACAATGCCCATTTAACCCGCACCAATGTGTCGTAGGAAACAGCGTACACCTGGCGACCGTGTCAGTGTGTACTGAGCCCAACCCGCCACAGGAGTCGCTAGTACCCGATGGGACAAGGACATCCCTGCCGGCCAAACCCTCCCCTAACCCGGACGACACTGGGCCAATTTTGCGCCGCTCCATGGGTCTCCCGGTGGCAGCCAGCTGTGACAGAGCTTGGACTCGAACCCAGAATCTCTAGTGGCACACACCACTGCGTCACTCGGGGGGCCCGAAATCCATTGTTTTTTATACAAACTTTTATGTGATGTAGGAGCTCCAGTCCTCCCACACTAGTTGCTGCTCAACTCTGTTGATGTAAAGTACATCATGGAGTTCAGTTTTACTTGGCTAAGGTCTAAAGCCCTGCATCTCACAATAAAAACAACAAATTACACATTCGCCTCTCCATGCATCATATCTGTTCAGTATGCAAACTAGTTGGACGATGAAGCCAAATACAGTGCCTATCATAAGTATTCAACCCCCTTGGATTTCATCACATTTTGTGTTACTAAGTGGGATTAAAGTGGATTTAAATGTCATTTTTGGACAATGATCTACACAAAATATTCTGTAATGTCAAAGTGGAAGAAAAATTCGAACATTTCTCTTAGATGAATGAAATATAAAACACTAATATACCTTAATTAGATAAGTTCAAAACACCTTTGGCAGCTAATTACTTCTGTGAGTTGTGCAATATTTGCCCATTATTCTTGAAATAATTCTTCAAGCTTGGTGTTGGGTGTTGGGGATCATGGCTAGACAGCAATTTTCAAGTCTTTCTATAGATTTTCAAGCAGATTCAAAACTGTAACTTCAAATCAAATGAAATGCTTTGTAACAACAGGTGTAGACGAAAAGTGAAATGCTGACTTACGGGTCCTTTTCCAACAATGCAAAGTTAAAGATAAAATATATAAACTACCTGAGGATCTTTGGGGCCATGCCAAATAGTTGCAGCCTTCTGAGGGAGAAGAGGCTTGGTGTTGTTTTTTGTTGAAGCGTGCATAAAATGTATTGAGTTCGTCTGGTAGAGAAACATTGTTGGGAAGATCACGGCTAGGTCTTCCTTTGTAATCCGTAATTGACTGTAGCCCTTGCCACATCCGTCGAGTGTTGGAGCCGGTGTAATCAGATTCCACCTTGTTCCTATATTGTCCTTCTGCCTGTTTGATGGCTCTGCAGAGGTCGTAGTGGGACTTCTTGTACGCGTTCGTGTCCTCAGCCATAGCCTCTGGGTTGGCTGAGATAGCCCTGTGTGCAGTAGTTCTGTCCTTAAACTTATCGCATGCCTCTGTGTTAATCCAGGGCTTTTGATTGGGGAAGCAGTGAACCTTTACTGTGAGGACAACATTGGCGATACATTTGCTGATGAAGCTGGAGGTGGTTAGCTCGTCGACGCTATCGACGGAGTCCCAGAACAAATTCCAGTCAGCGCTAGCAAAGCAGTCCTGCAGCATAGCCTCCGCTTTGGAGGACCATTTCTCTATGGAGCGCATCACAGGTACTTCCTGTTTGAGCTTTTGTTTGTAAACAGGAAGCAGGAGTATATTCAATGTGTTATTTGTTATTGTTACCCATCTTTTAACTTTCAATGCCTTTCTTCATGCGGCTTTCAACAAGTTGTTCGTATGGGGGACAGAGGAAAGAGTAGTCCTTAGAAAATCATTCAACCCCTATCATTTAATTTTTCAATCCCACTTTGTAATGCAACAAAATGTGAAAAGGGGTGTGGATACTTATGATACCCACTGTAGCTGAGCTGTGGCATTGTGGCTTAATTGACTGACTGACTAACTGACTGACTGACTGACTAATTGACTGACTGGCTAACTAACTGACTGACTGACTGACTGACTGACTGACTAAATGACTGGCTGACTGACTGACTAACCGACTGACTGACTGACTGGCTGACTAAATGACTGACTAACTAACTGACTAATTGACTGACTGACTGACTAACTGACTGAATGATTGACTGACTGACTGACTAATTCACTGACTGACTGTCTGACTGACTAACTAACTGCAGACTGACTAACTAACTGACTAACTGACTGACTGACTGACTGACTGTCTGACTGACTAACTAACTGCAGACTGACTAACTAACTGACTGACTGACTAACTGACTAACTGACTAACTGACTGACTGACTGAATGATTGACTGACTGACTGACTGACTAATTCACTGACTGACCGTCTAACTGACTAACTAACTGCAGACTGACTAACTAACTGACTAACTGACTAATTGACTGACTGGCTGACTGACTGACTAACCGACTGACTGACCGACTGACTGACCGACATTGACTAACTGACGGACTAACTGGCTGACTGACTGACTAAATGATTGACTGACTGACTGACTAACTTACTGACTGACTGACTAACTGACTAACTGGCTGACTAACTAACTTGCTGACTGACTAACTATCTAACTGACCAACTGACTGACTAATTGACTGACTAACTGATTAACTGACTAACTGACTGACATTGACTAACTGATGGACTAACTAACTGCCTAACTAACTGATGGACTAACTAACTGGCTGACTAACTAACTGACTGAATGACTAAATGATTGACTGGCTGACTGACTGACTAACTAACTTACTAACTAACTGATGGGCTAACTAATGGACTAGCTAACTGGCTGACTAACTAGAAGGCTGACTGACTAACTAGCTAACTGACTACTGACTGACTAACTAACTAACTGACTAACTGACTGATTTATACATGAATTGTAACGACTGTCGTCCTCTTCTTCCTCTGAAGAGGTGTAGAAAGGATCGGACCAATACGCAGCGTGGTAGGTGCCCATGTTTTAATAGGGAAAAACTGAACATGAACACATATACAAAAACAATAAACGTGAACAAACCGAAACAGTCCCGTGTGGCACAAACACTGACACAGGAAACAATCACCCACAAAATACCCAAAGAACATGGCTGCCTAAATATGGTTCCCAATCAGAGACAACGATAAACACCTGCCTCTAATTGAGAACCAATCTAGGCAACCATAGACTTACATAAACACCTATAATGAACACAACCCCATAAATCTACAAAAAAAAACCTAGACAGTACAAACACCCTAGACGAGACAAAAACACACAAACCACCCTCGTCACACCCTGACCTAACCAAAATAATAAAGAGAACAAAGATAACTAAGGCCAGGGCGTGACAGTACCCCCCCAAAGGTGCGGACTCCGGCCGCAAAAACCTAATCTAAAGGGGAGGGTCCGGGTGGGCCTCATTCATGGCGGCGGCTCGGGTGCGGGACGTAGACCCCACTCTTCCATAGTCATTGCCCGCTTTGGTGGCGCCTCTGGAGCGAGGACCCTTACAGCGAGTCCTGGACTGAAGACCATCCTAGAGGGCGCCACTGGACGGAGGGGCAGCTCCGGACTGAGGGGCGGCTCCGGACTGAGGAGCGGCTCCGGACTGAGGGGCGGCTCCGGACTGAGGGGCGGCTCCGGACTGAGGGGCGGCTCCGGACTGAGGGGCGGCTCCGGGCAGACGGACAGCTCAGACGGCTCTGGGCAGACGGACAGCTCAGACGGCGCTGGGAAGACGGGCTGCGCAGGCGGCGCTGGGCAGACGGGCAGCGCAGGCGGCAGACTCTGGCCTGCTGAGGCGCACAGTAGACCTGGTGCGTGGTACCGGAACTGGTGGTACCGGGCGAAGGACACACACCTCAAAGGTTGGTGCAGGGAGCAGCAACAGGGCATACAGGGCTCTGGAGACGCACAGGAGGCTTCGTGCGTGGTGCCGGAACTGGTGGTACCGGGCGAAGGACACACACCTCAAAGGTTGGTGCGGGGAGCAGCAACAGGGCGTACAGGGCTCTGGAGAAATACCCAAAGAACATGGCTGCCTAAATATGGTTCCCAATCAGAGACAACGATAAACACCTGCCTCTAATTGAGAACCAATCTAGGCAACCATAGACTTACATAAACACCTATAATGAACACAACCCCATAAATCTACAAAAAAAAACCTAGACAGTACAAACACCCTAGACGAGACAAAAACACACAAACCACTCTCGTCACACCCTGACCTAACCAAAATAATAAAGAGAACAAAGATAACTAAGGCCAGGGCGTGACATGAATTGTATTAATGTGATTTATGTAAATAGAATTGGAAGGGAGAATTGATGTGAGATTGATAGATACTTAAGTGAATGTGTGTGAATATTCTGATCTCATAAATCATCTTGAATGAGTCTGGCACACGATTATGACAGGTTTGGAGAAATACTTACTGACTGCTAGAATAAACATAGAGAAGATGCCAATAACCTGCCATAACCGCAGTCCCCAGAACACGACTGTTTCTGAAGTGACTGGGTCTGGCTTCTTTGGGGGATCTGTCGGTAAAAGCTGAGGAAAAAGAGTCAACATTTGCATTAGTTACTTATTGTGTAATCTAGACAGGTACTCTTCAAATCACGATGCAGTTTGAGAATCTTCATATAAATTAGTCTAATGCAAATTGGAAAAATACCGCAATGGAAGCAAATATCAATCTGATTGAGAGAAAAATTGTTTTCGCTTCCTTTCAGTTTCTGAAGAGACATGGCGGAAAGACAACTGGAGGAAATACAGAATTGGAAAAGACAACCCATTGGGCACACACTGGTTGAATTTTCGATGAAATGATGTTGAACCAACATGGAATAGACATTGAATTGACGTCTGTGCCCAGTGGGAAGTTTATGTCACTGTGTGTTTAGGGAGAAAACAACAGGGAAGATAGGCTTGGAATAAAAAGAGGATTTAGTAGATCATGCAGAATGTGGAACATGCCAGTCTGGTGTGACCCCTCATGACCCCTTCATATTCTGAATATCTCAATCAACCTTAGGCCACTTGTGAGAGCTACCAGCACAAGACTAAAATAAATCTACTCTGCCTCACAAATTGCTTCAAAAATGGAGAACAATGGGTTGAATCTCAACCACCTTTCACAGAAATAGAAAGATGACTATCTGAATAAGAAAAATGAAAGAAAAAAAAAACAAGAGCATTGAACAACAAGCAACAATAGATAAAGAACAACATTATGTTTGTCGTGTCATGCCCAATCACTTCGAACACTAGAATCTGGATTAAGTCATTTTTTCCCACCAATTTGTTATATTATGTTGACTTAACCCAACTTTTGCAGAAAACTCAAGTTGGAAATAAGGCCCTGGAAAGCTACCGAATGCTGAGAAATACTGTAAGAACACAATGAAAACAAAATAATTGCCTCACTGTGTGAATGGCACTGATGGAGGAGAATGAATCACACATCTTGGCACAAAGAGTGAATGGAAGTGAATGGAAGAAAACACTCTCTCCCTAATTAGAGGGATCCAAACACTGTTTGTTCGGTGGAGAGGAAAAGGGCACTTTTAAACTGAACATGCTCCTTCTTTAGTGTGACAACAATCTTAAGATATTGTTTTTGAGATATTGATCTAATATGATTGGAAGTGTCACGTTCCTGACCTTATTGTCCTTTGTTTAGCTTTGTTACAGTTTTTTTGGATTGCTTACACACTAAAATTAAAAGTAGTACACTATTAGCAAAACCTTACACTCAAGAAGCAAAACATCAGCCCATATTTGCACAACTATAAGCACATTGTCAACCTCACACTTGTTGCAAAACTCTACACACAGTGATTTGCAAAACACTAAACACACTTAACATACATTACACACAAAAATCTATCATGAAGTCACGTCCTTGCAATACCAAAGCACTGACTGTCAAATTACCACACCGTCCAACCAATTGGTTCAACACAGTCATCAGGTGTGCAAACACTCGTTTGCTTAATTGTAGACACACCAATCAGGTGTATAAGCACTATAAAAAGCAGCAGGTGAGTTCATCGGTCTTCAAGCACAATGGAAAGAGTCAGAGAAAGAGTAAGACGAGGAGGACGAGGAGGACGAGGAGGACGAGGAGGACGAGGAGGACGAGGAGGACGAGGAGAACGAGGAGGACGAGGAGGAGAACGAGGAGAATGAGGAGGAGGAGGAAGGGGAGGAAGAGGAAGACAAGAAGGTGCTCAAAGAGGACCGAATCTGACAAATGAGATCCGCGCAACACTGGTTGACCACGTTGTCAACCACGGCCTGACGCTGAGGGAGGCTGGACTGCGAGTACAGCCAAATCTAAGTCGATATACAGTGGCAAGTGTGATGAGAACATTTCGACTGGAAAATAGGTATTGTAAAAATATCATCATATCAAAAACATCTGCACGGTTTCAGTAACTGCTTACAGTACTGTATTCTATGCACTATCAGCACTTCTGTTACCTTTTCCTGTGAAATTACTGTACTATTGTATACTGCCTCCTATGTTCACAGAACAGCAAGAGAGGGAGATAGTAAACATGGTTTTGGCCAATAATGCTATAACACTCAAGCAGCTCCAAGCTAACATTGTCAATAACCACGCCATTTTCAACGATATCCATCAGGTCTCAACATCAACACTGGCACGCATCCTAAAAAAAAAACATATTCAAATGAAGCAAATTTATCGAGTGCCTTTCGAGTGCAATTCCCAAAAGGGTGAAACGACTGCGTCATGATTATGCAGAGGTATGTATTCACTTTAGCAGTGTGATCTTGCATACTGTCTCATAATCTTTTACTGTACTGTAATATGTATACTAGATCTACACTGACTACACAATTTTGCCTGACACTGTTTTTCAGAGAGTTTTACGAATGGATGGAGAGGAGATCCAGCATGAGTTCATTTACGTAGATGAGGCTGGGTTCAACCTGACGAGAACACGAAGGAGGGGAAGAAACATCATTGGCCACAGGGCTATAGTCAATGTCCCAGGGCAACGTGGGGGTAATATAACACTCTGTGCAGCCATTACACAGAATGGGGTCCTCCACCGCCATGCCCATATGGGCCCTTACAACACAGCACTCATACCAATTGCACAACATAACAGCAGCAAATCAAATCGATCATATGCAATACATTGTTGTCTGGGACAATGTGTCTTTCCACCGCTCTGCTCTGGTTCAGAACTGGTTTCAGCAACATCCACATTTCACCGTCCTATATCTTCCACCATACTCTCCATTCCTCAACCCTATAGAAGAGTTTTTCTCGGCATGGCGGTGGAAGGTATATGATCTCCGTCTCCAGGCTGAGGTACCCCTCAAGCCATGGAGGAGGCCTGTGACTAGATGGAGGTAGCAGCAATGCAAGGACGGATTCGTCATTCAAGACGTTTCTTTCCAAGGTGTCTTGCTAATGACAACATTGCCTGCGATGTTGATGAAATTCTCTGGCCAGATCCAGCTAGGCGAAGAGACAATGTCTAGTTATTTTTTTATATATTTTTTTGAACTTACAATACGTAAAGTGATGTTTGGTTACAGTATTATGAATCTCCATGTCAACATTTTGGGCGTGTTGAGAAATAAATTAGTTTCTTCAGTCTGCAACATTGGTCTTGTGTAGTGTTTGGTGAATTTACATTATATTTGTACTTTGTTGATAGTAGCCTACTCTAATCATAGGGAAGTAGAAGTGCTAAAAGTGTTTTAGGTTTATCACAGCAGAGTGTAACTCGTGCAAACAGAGTATAGTAATGTGAAACGTGTGTGTTTCATATGGTAACAAAGTGTGGTTTTTAAAAAGAAGTGTATAGTTTTTACAAGAGTGTTTAATTTTGCAAAGGATCTGTAGTGTTTTGCTAATTGGGTGTGTGGTTGTGCTAATTGTGTGTAGTGTTTTGAAAACACGGCCCTGTTTTGAAAATCGTGCTTAAGCAATCAAAAAAAACTGTAAGTTGGTCAGGACGTGAGCTGGGTGGGCAGTCTATGTTATTTGTTTCTATGTTTAGGTTCATTGTTATTTAGCCTTATATGGTTCTCAATCAGGGGCAGGTGTTTGACGTTTCCTCTGATTGAGAACCATATTAAGGTAGGCTGTTCACACCGTTTGTTTGTGGGTGATTGTCTTCCGTGTCAGTGTATGTACCACACGGGACTGTTTCGTTTGTCTAGTCTGTTCCTGTTCGTGCGTTCTTCGTGTTCTGTAGGTTCTCATGTTCAGGTCGGTCTACGTCGTTTATTGTTTTGTAATTTCTCAAGTGTGCTTCGTGTTCGTCTTGTTTAAATAAATTCATTATGTATTCCACACAAGCTGCGTTTTGGTCCGATCCATGCTCCTCCTCAGACGAGGAGGAGAACAATCGTTACAGGAAGCATGTTTTTTGCTGACTAAAAAGAGTCTCTAAAGTGTTGAAGGTTATAGTGTTAGTCTGAGTATTCACATTTCAACACTTGTTTTTATTTCAGATAGGTCTTGAGAAAATGGGGAAATTCAGCGCTAGCAGACAGACATGAATCAAGAAAGATATGCCAACCCCTCTTAGATCTAGTCCATCACAATTAGGCTACAGAGGTTATGCTGTTTTATTAATACAGTCATTATGATTAATTCAAAGCCCTGTTGATGAGCCTTAAATGATCTGTAGTGTCTGAAATGTTTGTTAAAAGGATAGTTCACCCAAACTACAAAATTACATGTTGGTTTAGTTTATACCCTGTAACCAGTCTAACAAACAAACAGTGCCAGAGAAATACAACCAAAGCATGTTCATAGACTGCTTACAAGCAAACAAATGTGTATTGTGTGAACTTGTGTGAATTTGTGTGAACTATCCCTTTATGTGAATAGCGGTTATGAAAAGAACTGTATGCTGTGATTGCAGTTCATTCAGGAAGGTGTTGGAAATCTATACCGTGCTGCATGGTGTTCTGCGGGCAATGTGAGCCATCACACTTACCCTACAACATATACACGCACACACACACTCACACTACGGGTCTCATTCCTCTACCACAACACAGTCAATGAGGTATTCTTCCTGGTGCTCCAGTATTGACATGCTTGGTTTAATTGAACAACAAGCGATGGGTTACATCCCATTATGTACAGTGCTTTTGGAAAGTATTAAGACCCCTTTACCTTTTCAACATTTTGTTACATTACAACCTTATTCTGAAATGGATTAAATAGTTGTTTTACTCATCAATCTACACACAATACCCCAAAATGACAAAGCAAAAACAGAATTTTAGAAATTTGTGCAAAAAAATAAAAAATATATATAAATATTCAGACCCTTTACTCAGTACTTTGTTGAAGCACCTTTGGCAGCGATTACAGCTTCGAGTCTTCTTGGGTACGACGCTATAGCTTGGCACACCTGTATTTGGGGAGTTTCTCCCATTCTTCTCTGCAGATCCTCTCAAGATCTGTCAGGTTGGATGGGGAGCTTCGTTGCACGGATATTTTAAGGTCTCTCCAGAGATGTTCGATCGGGTTCAAGACCGGGCTCTGGCTGGACCACTCAAGAATATTCAGAGACTTGTTCCGAAGACACTCCTACGTTGTCTTGGCTGTGTGCTTAGGGTCGTTGTCCTGTTGGAAGGTGAACCTTCGCCCCAGTTTGAGGTCCTGAGAGCTAAGGAGCAGGGTTTCATCAAGGATCTGTACTTTGGCCTGCTCATCTTTCCCTTGATCCTGATTCATCTCCCAGTAACTTCTGCTGAAAAACATCCCCACATCATGATGCTGCCACCAGCATACTTAACTGTAGGGATTGTGCCAGGTTTCCTCCAGACGTGACACATGGCATTCAGGCCAAAGAGTTCAATCTTAGTGAAATCAGACTAGAGAATCTTATTTCTCATGGCTTCTGTCTGGGCACTCTACCATAAAGGCCTGATTGGTGGAGTGCTGCAGAGATGGTTGTCCTTATGGAAGGTTCTCCCATCTCCACAGAGGAACTCTGAAGCTTTATCAGAGTGACCATCGGGTTCTTGATCACTTCTGTAGTGAATAAGAGTTCAAAGTTCATACCATTCGCAACCAAAGCTCACACTGATGTTGGCTTAGTTCTGTAGTTGACATGCTAGTCCTTTTAACGTAGAGGCTGCAGACCTCACGTACTTGGAACAGGAGGTTACATTTTCGTCAAGGCTTTATATAGTGGAGCAAGAAGGGTGTGTCTGAAAAGTTTATACTTCACAGGGGCGGGCCACTGATTGAGCAGAGCCCTAACCTTATGAAAACCCAAATCTCTCATTTGGAAGCTAAAATTACATTTAATCTCTTCACCAATAATTTTATATTCAAACATTTAAATTGAACAACAATTCCATGTGACTCCAATAACTACAATGTGCAGACTTTCCACTGTAGAGTTTATGTCATCCTATCATTGATGAGAATTTCCCAGATGACAACCGAACTGACATAATATACATTAAGTACCACCGCATATGTTCAATTGGTCGGATTACCAGAATATAGTTCATTTCCCCCCACCTTCTGATGTTCCCAGAATCTCTATGTTAACCAAGGGGTTTTCAAATTTCACATCAGTAGGGTAGAGAGAGGGAAAAAAGGGAGGAAGAGGTATTTATGACTGTCATAAACCTACCCCCGGGCCAACGTCATGACAAGTGTAAGGATCCTAGGCACCTGCCCAGAGGGAAGCTACACCCCTTACCCGTTCCACAACGGCCTTGGTCGCACCTGTCAGTGGATTTTCTTACCGATCTTCCCCCCTCACCGGGTAACACCGCAATCCTGGTCGTTGTCGATCGGTTCTCTAAGTCCTGTCGTCTCCTCCCTCTGCCCGGTCTCCCTACGGCTCTACAGACTGCAGAGGCCTTGTTGGTTGGTTTCACCCCGAGAGTAATGGGCAAGTGGAGAGAGTAAACCAGGATGTGGGCAGGTTTCTGTGGTCTTATTGCCAGGACCGGCCGGGGGAGTGGGCGGCGTTCGTGCTCTGGGCCGAGATGGCACAGAACTCGCTTCGCCACTCCTCCACTAACTTCTCTCCCCACCTCTCTCCCTTCCAGTGCGTACTGGGGTACGAGGCTCCTGCGGTGGACGACTGGTTCAGGCGCGCGGAGGAGACATGGGAAGCCGCAGTGAGGCCCCGGTGTTCGCACCGGGGGACCGGGTCTGGCTCTCGACCTGAAACCTGCCCCTCTGCCTGCCCTGCCGGACGCTGGGTTCGCGGTTTGTGGAGCCATTTAAAGTCCTGAGGAGAGTGAACAAGGTTTGTTATAGGTTACAGCTTCCCCCAGATTACCGTATTAACCCTTCGTTCCATGTGTCTCTCCTCAGGCCAGTGGTGGCTGGTCCGCTCCAGGAGTCTGAGGTGCGGGAGGTTCCCCTCCGCCCCCTCTGGACACCGAGGGGGCCCCGGCGTGCTCCGTTCGCTCCATACTGGAATCGAGGCGTCGGGCGAGGGGCCTTCAGTATCTCGTGGAGTGGTAGGGGTACGGTCCGGAGGAAAGGTGCTGGGTTCCGGTCGAGGACGTGTTGGACCCTTCAATGCTGCAGGAGTTCCACCTGTCTTCGTCCGGATCGCCCAGCGGATCGCCCTGCGCCTCGCTCTCTGGGTCGTCCCCGAGGCCGGTGTCGGCGCGCTGCGGGAGCTGGGCGTCAAGGGGGTGGTACTGTCACAACTTCTGCTGAAGTCGGTCTCTCTCCTTGTTCAGGCGGCGTTCGGCGGTCGACGTCACCGGTCTTCTAGCCATCGTCGATCCACCTTTCATTTTTCATTTGTTTTGTCTTGTCTTCCCACACACCTGGTTTCAATCCCATCATTACATGTTGTGTATTTAACCCTCTGTTCCCCCTATGTCCTTGTCCGGAATTGTTTATTTGTAGTGCTTTTGCACGTTTGTAACGGCTTTCTTCCTGGGATGAAGGAGAGGACCAAAATGCAGCGCGGTTATTGTTCAACATGTTTAATAAGAAGATAAACAGTGAACATTAACAAATAACAAAATAACAAACGTGAAAGCCGAGACAGTCCTATCTGGTGCAGAACACAAACACAGAGACAGGAAACAACCACCCACAAAATCCCAACACAAAACAAGCCTCCTATATATGATTCTCAATCAGGGACAACGATTACCAGCTGCCTCTGATTGAGAACCATATTAGGCTGGACACAGAAACAGACAAACTAGACACACAACATAGAATTCCCACCCAGCTCACGTCCTGACCAACACTAAACAAGCAAAACACATAATAACTCTGGTCAGGACGTTACAACGTTATGCTGGTGTGTAACGGGTTTTGTTTACCCATTGATTTATTGTTCTGTTTACAGTGGTTTTGTTTATTAAACTGCACCGTTGTAAATCAGTTTTTTTGCTCTCCTGCGCCTAACTTCTCTGCCGCCAGTACGCACCCCCTACAATAAATGTGGCAAAAACGAATGCATACATTAATAAATGCAGTTCTATTTTTTCCAAAATATTTTTTTACAATGGTGGGGGAGTGCCAAGATCGAGGCACGGTGGTTTCAACACAGCGCCCCCTATCAGTCAACTAGTGTGTATACAAATCATTGGTTTAATCTAGCCCCAAAGTTCATGTCTACTGATCAATACATGATGGGTCAGGACACGGACACTTATTATGTTTTCTGCCGTTGTAAATAATCTAATCTCACACTGAAATGGGAAGACGGTTTATGGAACAATACATCTGGGATAAAGCCAAAACACTTACTTCAGATGACTGTCAAGCAAATGGGACTTTCATGTGAAAAATTACATAGTTTAAAAAAAATTCAGAGCGCAATATTAGAAACATTCATAAGAGCACCTCCTCCCAGCTGCCCACTGCACTGAGGATAGGAAGCACTGTCACCACCGATAAAGCCATAATAATCGAGAATTTCAATAAGTATTTCTCTACGGCTGGCCATGCTTTCCTCCTGGCTACCCCAATCCCGACCAACAGCTCCGCACCCCCCGCAGCTACTTGCCCAAGCCTCCCCAGGTTCTCCTTCACCCAAATCCAGATAGCACATGTTCTGAAAGAGCTGCAAAACCTGGACCCGTACAAATCAGCTGGTCTTGATAATCTGGACACTCTCTTTCTAAAATTATCCGCCGCCATTGTTGCAACCCCTATTACCAGCCTGTTCAACCTCTCTTTCGTATCGTCCGAGATCCCTAAAGATAGGAAAGCTGCCGCGGTCATCCCCCTCTTCAAAGGGGGTGACACTCTAGACCAAAACTGTTATAGACTTACAGTGGGGAGAACAAGTATTTGATACACTGCCGATTTTGCAGGTTTTCCTACTTACAAAGCATGTAGAGGTCTGTAATTTCTATCATGGGTACACTTCAACTATGAGAGACGGAATTTAAAACAAAAATCCAGAAAATCACATTGTATGATTTTTAAGTAATTAATTTGCATTTTATTGCATGACATAAGTATTTGATACATCAGAAAAGCAGATCTTAATATTTGGTACAGAAACCTTTGTTTGCAATTACAGAGATCATACGTTTCCTGTAGTTCTTGACCAGGTTTGCACACACTGCAGCAGGGATTTTGGCCCACTCCTCCATACAGATCTTCTCCAGATCCTTCAGGTTTCGGGGCTGTCGCGGGGCTATACGGACTTTCAGCTCCCTCCAAAGATTTTCTATTGGGTTCAGGTCTGGAGACTGGCTAGGCCACTCCAGGACCTTGAGATGCTTCTTACGGCGCCACTCCTTAGTTGCCCTGGCTGTGTGTTTCGGGTCGTTGTCATGCTGGAAGACCCAGCCACGACCCATCTTCAATGCTCTTACTGAGGGAAGGAGGTTGCTGGCCAAGATCTCGCGATACATGGCCCCATCCATCCTCCCCTCAATACGGTGCAGTCATCCTGTACCCTTTGCAGAAAAGCATCCCCAAAGAATGATGTTTCTACCTCCATGCTTCACGGTTGGGATGGTGTTCTTGGGGTTGTACTCATCCTTCTTCTTCCTCCAAACACGGCGAGTGGAGTTTAGACCAAAAAGCTCTATTTTTGTCTCATCAGACCACATGACCTGCTCCCATTCCTCCTCTGGATCATCCAGATGGTCATTGGCAAACTTCAGACGGGCCTGGACATGCGCTGGCTTGAGCAGGTGGACCTTGCGTGCGCTGCAGGATTTTAATCCATGACGGTGTAGTGTGTTACTAATGGTTTTCTTTGAGACTGTGGTCCCAGCTCTCTTCAGGTCATTGACCAGGTCCTGCCGTGTAGTTCTGGGCTGATAACTCACCTTCCTCATGATCATTGATGCCCCACGAGGTGAGATCTTGCATGGAGCCCCAGACCGAGGGTGATTGACCGTCATCTTGAACTTCTTCCATTTTCTAATAATTGCGCCAACAGTTGTTGCCTTCTCACCAAGCTGCTTGCCTATTGTCCTGTAGCCCATCCCAGCCTTGTACAGGTCTACAATTTATCCCTGATGTCCTTATACAGCTCTCTGGTCTTGGCCATTGTGGAGAGGTTGGAGTCTGTTTGATTGAGTGTGTGGACAGGTGTTTTTTATACAGGTAACGAGTTCAAACAGGTGCAGTTAATACAGGTAATGAGTGGAGAACAGGAGAGCTTCTTAAAGAAAAACTAACAGGTCTGTGAGAGCCGGAATTCTTACTGGTTGGTAGGTGATCAAATACTTATGTCATGCAATAAAATGCTAATTAATTACTTAAAAATCATACAATGTGATTTTCTGGATTTTTGTTTTAGATTCCGTCTCTCACAGTTGAAGTGTACCTATGATAAAAATTACAGACCTCTACATGCTTTGTAAGTAGGAAAACCTGCAAAATCGGCAGTGTATCAAATACTTGTTCTCCCCACTGTATATCCATCCTGCCCTGCCTTTCTACAGTCTTTGAAAGCCAAGTTAACAAACATATCACTGACCATTTCGAATCCCACCGTACCTTCTCCGCTGTTCAATCCGGTTTCCGAGCTGGTCACGGGTGCACCTCAGCCACGCTCAAGGTCCTAAATGATATCATAACCGCCATCGATAAAAGACAGTACTGTGCAGCCGTCTTTATCGACCTGGCCAGGGCTTTTGACTCTGTCAATCACCGTAATCTTATCGGCATACTCAACAGCCTTGGTTTCTCAAATGACTCTCTCGCCTGGTTCACCAACTACTTCTCAGATAGAGTTCAGTGTATCAAATTGGAGGGCCTGTTGTCCCGACCTCTGACAGTCTCTATGGAGGTACCACAGGGTTCAATTGTCGGGCCGACTCTTTTCTCTGTATATATCAATGATGTTGCTCTTGCTGCATGTCACGATCGTCTTGAGGATAATGAGTGGACCAAGGCGCAGCGTGTGAAAAATACATTATCTTTTATTAGAGATGAGTGAAACACGAAACGAACACTTAAAACAAAACTAAACAACAAACGACCGTGAAGCTACAAACGTAAGTGCAATACAAAAGCTACAAACGTTCTACATAGACAATTACCCACAAACGCATAATGCCTATGGCTGCCTAAAATATGGCTCCCAATCAGAGACAAATGAAAGACAGCTGTCTCTGATTGAGAACCACTCAGGCAACCATAGACATACCTAGACACATTCACTAAACACAACCCCATACACTAAACCCAACACCCCCTTTACCATATAACCACCCAAGACGAGACAAAACACAAACATTCCCCATGTCACACCCTGACCTAACTAAAATAATAAAGAAAACAAAGAATACTAAGGCCAGGGCGTGACACTGCAGGTGATTCCCTGATCCACCTCTACGCAGACGACACCATTCTGTATACATCTGGCCCTTCCTTGGACACTGTGTTAACAAACCTCCAAACAAGCTTCAATGCCATACAACACTCATTCCATGGCCTCCAACTGCTCTTAAACGCTTGTAAAACTAAATGCATGCTTTTCAACCGATCACTGCCCACACCTGCCCGCCCGTCTAGCATCACTACTCTGGATGGTTCTGACTTAGAATATGTAGACAACTACAAATACCTAGGTGTCTGGTTAGACTGTAAACTCTCCTACCAGACTCATATTAAACATCTCCAATCTAAAATAAAATCTAGAATCCGCTTCCTTTTTCGCAACAAAGCTTCCTTCATTCACGCTGCCAAACATACTTTCGTAAAACTGACTATCCTACCGATCCTCGACTTCGGCGATGTCATTTACAAAATAGCCTCCAACACTCTACTCAGCAAGCTGGATGCATTCTATCACAGCGCCATCCGTTTTGTCACCAAAGCCCAATATACCACCCACCACTGCAACCTGTATGCTCTCGTCGGCTGGCCCTCACTACATATTCGCCGCCAGACCCACTGGCTCCAGGTCATCTATAAGTCTTTGCTAGGTAAAGATCTGCCTTATCTCAGCTCACTGGACACCATAACAACAACCACCCGTAGCACGCGCTCCAGCAGATATATCTCACTGGTCATCCCCAAAGCCAACACCTCCTTTGGCTGCCTTTCCTTCCAGTTCTCTGCTGCCAATGACTGTAACGAATTGCAAAAATCGTTGAAGTTGGAGACTTATATCTCCCTCACTAGCTTTAAGCATCAGCTATCTGAGCAGCTAACCGATCGCTGCAGCTGTACACAGCCCATCTGTAAATAGCCCATCCAATCTACCTACCTCATCCCAATATTGTTTTTATTTACTTTTCTGCTCTTTTCCATACCAGTATTTCTACTTGCACATCATCAGCTGCACATTTATCACTCTGGTGTTCATTTGCTAAATTGTAATTACTTCGCTACTATGGCCTATTTATTGCCTTACCTCCTCACGCCATTTGCACACACTGTATATATGCTTTTTTCCATTGTGTTATTGACTGTACGTTTGTTTATTCCATGTCTGACTTTGTGTTGTTGTTTTTGTCGCACTGCGTTGCTTTATCTTGGCCAGGTCGCAGTTGTAAATGAGAACTTGTTCTTAACTGGCCAACTTGGTTTAATAAACGTGAAATAAAAAATAATAATTAAAGGAAGAATAATATCCTTTCAGCAAAAAACTTTTTTGGGATTAAACTTGACAGGGAGGTAGTGAAGTAGCTGGGCTTTTCCAATAATGACCAGGATGGAATATTACAGTCGTGCATTTGACCAACGGTGCAAATTTCAGTGGTGGCTGGTAGCACTTTATATGGAGAGGACAGGCTCATATTAATTGCTGGAACAGAATGAATGGAATGGTCTCAAACACATCAAACACCTGGTTTCCATGGGCTTGATACCATTCAATTCATTCACTCCATTCCATTAATTATTATGAGTCATCCTCCCCTCACCAGCCTCCTTTCTCCTACCCTCACCAGCCTCCTTTGGGTGAAATGTAATCTAACAGTCAATAAACAGGATGGGAACAATGTACAACTATGACATTATCAAAACATAGATTTCTGTACATCTTGAAGCCATTGTTATTTATGTAGATGTGTTGTTTAGTCATTGGTGGATTGACCAACAAATAAAATCATATGTAGGAAATTATATTTTGTAAGAGAATTGTAATTCTTTGAATTGTTATGTTGTAATTTTTCTCAGTATTATTGCCATGTTGTCTCTCATCTCAGTGTGACAGACAGGGGTGCGTCCGAAATGGCACCCGATTCCCCATAATACAGTGCACTACCTTTGACCAAAGCCTATCTATTTCCTACGTAGTGTATTACTTTTGACCAGGGCCCTAGGGCGTTGTACAGGGAATAGGGTTCCATTTCACACTCAGCCAGGGTCTTACAGGGCTGAGTGTTTGGCCTCAGTTGGAAGCTGCGTGTTAGAGCTGATTGGCTTTGGTGAGTCAGCATGTTAACGAGATGTCATGGGCCTAACCTTGTCTGACTTCTCAGCCAATCTCCAAATATCAGCAGTGTACCGTATGAGTGTGTGTTCTATCTGCCAAGGCCATCAGCCTGTTGCCAAAACAAAAATTAATAATGGATTTTTGATGAAAATTGTTTGTAGCTTGACATGACTTTACTCCAGAGTGTAATGCCACTTTAGGGGGGGAAACAGATTGTAACTCTGCTGCCCTTAATTCAAAGTAGTGAATTCATAGTATTTCAACATGATTATGTAATGCTAAAATGTCTTTCTCGCTCTCCTATTTGATGTGGTGTGATTAGTAGATGAGCCAGATAGCTTAGGTAAACATATTGAGACAACTCAGATCCAGTGGGAGAGTTGACTCTGGCTGCAGCTTGCAGTTGCTATGGTTGTCGAATTTTCGATGTCAAACCTGATTCAGGAAAGGCTTAGTTGAGATAATTCTGACTTTATGCCATAAAATGAACACACTCTTAGCATATTTTTTTCTAAGTAGAACCATACAGGGTTCTTTGGTTTGTCCCCATTGGGGAACCCTTTTTGGTGCTGGGTAGAACCTTTGCAGAGGGTTCTATCTAGAACCCTCTATGTAGGGTTCTTCAAAGAATCCCCAGTATCCTCTATGAAGGGTTCTACCGAGAACCCTTTTATCTTAGGAGGTTTCTTCCTAGAACCCTCTGTGAACGGTTCCACCAACCTTGTTAGCCTTAAAAATGTAATTAGTTATAACAATATATTACAAACTGTACATCATAAGGCCTTTCTTTGATGGCCTAGTTTTACCCTAACACAGTAGTGTTAGGAATCTCCTGGTTTACAGGCCACATCAGGCCTACAAGTCACATTATACTGGCTTATAAAGTGATGTGTAATTCCTATTGGAATCCACCCATTCAGAATGACTGCCAGGGTAGGGGAGTTGAATACTGAGTACCTCAATCATCTAAACTGGAACAACCATCTCAGTAACTGGTGCAATAAATCCAATTACTAACAGATGAAATTATACAATTCATCAATCAACCAATCAATGTACTGTACATGCAAAAACACAGATATTACAGTAAAACAAACAATTCTGAAAATCTCCCTGCAATAGAGCATGCTGGGAAATATTATATATGGTTCTATGTATAACCCTTCATGCCTTCTAAATCATTCTTCTTCTCTTCTAAAGAATCATCAAAGAACCCTTTCTTCCAAAAATAGTTATTATGATGTTAAAGGTTTTAGGTAGAACCCTTTGCCTTACAAAAAACCCTTGTCTTCCAAAAAGGGTTCTTCTGATCAAAACGGTTCTTGGTAGAATAACCCTATCCCTCCGCAAAGAACCCCTTTGGAACCCTTTTTTCTAAGAGTGTACATGAGAGAATATTCAAACTGAACCGGATGCCATTCTTCAAGCGAGTATACATCACATGGGTATTGTAATTCAAATCATTTGGGAGAGGTGTCATGTGCATGCTGGTTCTCTTTCTTTGTTATTATCTAAATGATAATAATTGTCCTCTAAGATTTCCCATTATTTAGATCCCTCTCGGAACATAATGAAATCTACCCCCTAAGTGAATGAAAATACACTGAGTACACAAAACATTAAGAACAAAACATTGAATCAACATGGAAAACTAATTGGATTAGAAAAAAGTTATCAACGTAAGGGAATTTAGTCTTTTTTTCACCCAATTTTTTACCTAAATCCAATGACATGGTGACATTTTTTGTTGGTTTCACAGTGAATTCACGTTAGTTGACAACTTAACCAAATGTAAATCAAAACTAGATGCTGAAATGACATCTGTGCACAGTGGGTTATGATTGACCTTGTTCACCAAATTCCAATTTCATTACAATCAATAATATTTTTTTAAATGGCTCATTATATTTATTAATGAATCAGCTTTTCCTACTGGATCTGTCACCTATTCTCTATTAAACTCTCTACCAAAATCTTCTGAAATCAACATTTGAATATCAGAGACCGATAAGTACAAATACATGGAGCGACCACCTTGGGAAAACTATGAGAAAACTCTGGATCTATTGAAGCAAAGTCAGGGAATTACATGAATATTAAAGCTACTCTGCCTCATCGGAGGATTTCATCACTAACGCCCACAAACTACAAATGCTGCTGGCGCTGCTGGTGCAGCATATCAACACAGAAATTGTTCACACGATCAACAGTCTGGGCATCCATCAGCAATAACAGTACATGTGTTGTCACTATATCAAGATGAACATTTCTAGAACTTTCATGTTTATTCTCTGATCTAGCATGGAATTGTGTTGCTTGTTTTGTACAACACCCTGTATGTGGTATAACATGGAGTCTCACATTTCAAAACAATGCATTAGCTCCCTTCTATATTCTGCCTTGGTGCTCTCAACTACCTGCCACAGTATTTCATTTTTGATTCCGCCGCTTACAGCATCACTCCCAGCTTTAGAAAATACAAATGGCGGCAAATGGCTATCACTACGTCTGTGCATGCTGCAACGGCCCGTATTCGCCATGCTACTCTAGGAAGAACGCCACCACAAAGTATCCCATTACGACACATGTAGATTGACTATTGTCTAAGGGGCCGCCCAACACTATAGCTCTATAGCGAACAGGCCCCATTCATTAATCACATGAAAACAAGCAACCAGCCTATAAACAGTGGAGGGAGCGAGTGTGACAGACACCCACACCTCCGTAAGCAGTAACCCGATGATGAGCCTCAACCAGTGGACAAAGATGTGTATGAACGAACACGTTCTTACCTCTGGGTCTGGGACCTGGGAGAATACAGTGGAGATGCAGAAGGAGAGCAGCGCTGCCCCTAAGCCCAGCAGCACTGGCTGGAGAGGAGGACAGGAAGAAGGCTGTTCCCTGGCTGCCATTATTTTCCACTTTCCTTTCTCCCTGAAGGCTACAGCTCCTTGCCCCCTCTCTCCTCTCCTCTCCTCTCTTCTGCCTGCCTGGCTGGGTGGCTGGGCTGTGTGGTTGCGCTGCAGGCTACCCTGGACAGGACCACAATGGCCCTGGATGATTGATGGTCAGAGAGGAGTGCTGAAGAGGAAAGAGGGCGTCCTCTCTCCTTTCATCTGGTGTACTACCTCTGCCTCTCCTCCCCTGTTCTTCTTCCTCCCAACACAGAGCACCATACACCACTATAACACATCAGACTGTCTTCCTGTAGACAGCTCCACGAGCCACTAGCCAGCCCCTTCAGGTAGGGTCATTAATTAATGAATAGGACCGGTGTAGTTTACAGCCCATTCTGCCAGGAACGAGAGATAGGGAGGTTATAACACTGCTCTGTCTGGGGATAGGAGGTAGGGAGGTTATAACACTGCTCTGTCTGGGGGACGGGAGGTAGGGAGGTTATAACACTGTTCTGTCTGGGGGACGGGAAGTAGGGAGGTTATAACACTGCTCTGTCTGGGGGATGGGAGTTAGTGAGGTTATAATACTGCTCTATCTGGGGGGACGGGAGTTAGGGAGGTAATAACACTGCTCTGTCTGGGGTACGGGAGGTAGGTAGGTTATAACACTGCTCTATCTGGGGATGGGAGGCAGGGAGGTTATAACACAGCTCTGTCTGGGGATGGGAGGTATGTACGTTATAACACTGCTCTATCTGGGGATGGGAGTCAGCGAGGTTATAACACTGCTCTGTCTGGGGGATGGGAGGCAGGGAGGTTATAACACTGCTCTGTCTGGGGGATGGGAGGCAGGGAGGTTATAACACAGCTCTGTCTGGGGATGGGAGGTATGTAGGTTATAACACTGCTCTATCTGGGGATGGGAGGCAGCGAGGTTATAACACTGCTCTGTCTGGGGGATGGGAGGCAGGGAGGTTATAACACTGCTCTGTCTCGGGGAGGGAGCTGCCTGCTTGTGTTGAAAAATCAGGGGAACATAGAGAGGTGAATGACATCATCTTTCAGTTCTACTGTCCTTGTCCTCTGTGTGGCAGAATATAATATAAAGCATAGGTTGTAGGTGTCTGGCTTCAGAACACAGTGTTGACTGACACTGTGTTGTTGCCAGTGGACTGTTGACAGGTATTTTGCTCCTGAAATTACAGATGGATAAATATAATCAATCACTTGGGTAATTTACTGACCTCAGAGTTGCAAGTATGTTATAACATAGTTATAACGTGTTTTTGTCCAGTTTTTTTGGTCTACAGTAACCAGATGTTCACACAAATCTGACTGGTCCATTTCACAGGATTGGTTGCTGCATTTATTGGTAAAAATGATGTGGAAATCAGTTTACTCTATACTCTGCTTTGACCATATGTAACACCCCCACCTCCACAGTAAGCAGGCAGAGACAGAGGTGGTTAGCTAGTGGTCATGGAACACACTGATGATGGCTCAGTTACACAATAAGAGAGCTGAGGCATAGTGACTGTCACTGTAGCAGCAGCATGGAGGAGGATCCCTTTCCCTTTAATCCCAGGCTCACATCCACATCACATGAAGAGATCTACTGGTTGATTTAGTTTAGTTTAGTTTTTTAAGATATCCATTAGTCCATCAGGGATAATACTCCCAGAGTCTTTGTCTGGCTAAGCCACCTTTTCTCGACTGGCTAAGGAGTAGGCTACTTAGGCTCCGTTCACACTTTTTTTTACTAATTGGTCTTTGACCAATCACATCAGGATCTTTTCACATCAGATCTTTTTCAGAACTGATTGTTCAAAAGACCAATTAGTGGAAGAAAATGACCCATCAGAATCGGGCTGCCTGTCTAAACGCAGCCAATGCCCTAGATCTGTGCTCTTCAATATTAAGCTGTCATACTCTCAATGATTAACCCTTACAGGATGTGAGAGGCCTACTCAATAGGATACATTAATGTGCTGCTCTTAGTTTGAATTAGGTTGCATCTTGTCATGTAAAACAAGCCACAATTAAGGATTTCATAAAGGGGGCCAACAGCCTAGGTGTTTGTCTTAGTCTTTTTAATGATCAAATACCTCACTTTGACATGTAAGTGCTCTTACAATGTGGTAAATAACTGCATTAAATTACTCATCATTCCCTTTTGAGTGTTTTGTGTACTAGGAGATACCAATGAGCTTCTGATAATGGTCTTCGGGAATGTCAAATGGTGGAAAATGTACAGGTTATTTTGGATCTGGGTTGCGCCGGCAACATGAGGTAGCTAACTGGGTGACAACATCACTTCCTGTGGGCAGCCATCTGGAACACAAGAATAAAGGGGTTTAAATACATATCACTTAGGTTAATTGTCCAATGGAAACACCTGCTGATTTCACAGGAGCAATTAGTCACACCTGTGACTGAACAAATGACACAATCTGGCCTGATTCTTCTGATGGTTAGATGGCCTGATGGTTAGATGGCCTGATTCTTCTGATGGTTAGATGGGAGGATAAGGGGGTTAACATGACCTAGTGTAAGTGACACAAGCAAATGGTTGGAAAACAAAATATGATTGAAAGGTGATAACTGGTTATTTTCTTCCAAAATAGGTAATTTTTTTGTTTAGTCTAAATCTATTTGATATAGATGAAAGTGGTGATTAGGCAATAATTATTTAAAGGCATCATACAAACATTTCATTAACTAGTTTTATAATCCCCTCTGCTCTAAGATGATATGAGAGTCAATAACCACAGCATGAATGGCATTGGAGGAAGCTTTTGGACATTTGCTTGGTTACCAGAAGCCATAGCAGCGCAACAACTAAATGGATGTCAATGGTATCTTTTATTCAGCATTGCCCTTGGTGCTACAGATTTTGTCACACAATTGCACATTTGTATTGCTTTTCTCAATACAAATTGCTGGCATAATCAGTTATCCACTCCAAGCCTTTGCTGTACTCCGTGTAGACACTAGACAGTGGGCAAGGTTTTGACTAGATAATATACAGAATACGGAAATAATTTACTTTTTGTAGCAGGTTAGGAGAACTTATGCAGCAGGTTAGGATAATTAACATAGTAGGTTAGTAGAAATAGGTTAAGGTTAGGAAAAGGGTTTGGGTTAGGGTTAGCTAAAATTATAAAATTCTCCCAGACCAGTAGACCTACGGGCAACATGGGAATGAATAATTGGCCAATTAGGTTTTATTTTCTATAGTCACAAGATGCGAGGGGGCAGCTGTCATCTTCATAGCTCACAACAGGAAATAGGCAGCAGTCACGCACAAAGATGTGCTGATATTCTGTTCTCTAACAGCTAGGTCTGAAACAATATGTTCGTGGAGGAGGATTTCCCTCATGCTCTTTTCTTCTTCATGACAGTTCCCATTATGGTCTTTTTCTATATATATAACCATTACTTAGTGATTTGTCACAATGTCAGTGTTATGTACTGTAGCTATATACTGTATCTTTATTTGATTTTTAACATATCCTTATTAGATGTATTGTACATTGGGAAATAGGGTTCTTCACTGTTTGACCCTGTGTACTTTGCACCCTGACTTCTCCTTCGACCTACTCTTCCTCAGATCATGTGGATTACATCATGAGAAACACACACACACACACACACACACACACACACACACACACACACACACACACAGGGAGCAACCTTTACCTTAAGGTCATTAAAGCTTGGGACCAGGAAGTAGAGGACAGAGCAAGGTGAGAAACAGGAATTGCCCTCTGGAAGCACTTGAATAAATGTAGTCTGACAATAATGTATTACTCTATATGACCTTCAGTGATTGGATCCATCGAACATGAATACTGTAAAGGTTTTCTTCCTGGGGTGAAGGAGAGGACCAAAATGCAGCGTAGCCAGTGCTCAACATGTTTAATTATAAGAACAAGTGAACACTACAAACAACTTACAAAATAACAAACGTGCAAAACCGATACAGACCTATCTGGTGCAGAACACAAACACAGAGACAGGTAACAACCACCCACAACGAACACAGTGAAACAACCTACCTAAATATGACTCTTAATTAGAGGAACGCAAAACACCTGCCTCTAATTAAGAGCCATACCAGGCAACCCTAAACCAACATAGAAACACACAACATAGAATGCCCACCCAAAACTCACACCCTGACCATCACACACATACAAAACAACAGAAAACAGGTCAGGAACGTGACAAATACATTGAGATGCTGTACGTGAGCAGACGTTGTCCTTTTGACAGCTGCTTTTGACAGTATCATTAGTCTATGAATTATTAATCTGACAATTTTCAGGGGATCTGACATTTCCTGGTCTGATCTATTTCTCCTTCGGACTAAGATCAGCATTCTTATCTGAGCAGGGACTGGAAAGACAAACTGATTTCTACAACCACTGAGAGAGCTTGACAAGCCAAGATAACCAAAGAAAATACCAAGAGAAACATGCAAAAACTAGCCTGCATTCTTAAAATACTAATTAAATAACTTTGAGGAAAGAGAATATTCCCTTGATCAATGGTACTCTTCCTGCCGTTTGCTATAAACAAGGCAATTCCCCTGTATCTGTTTTGCCATGGCACTGTGATATAACACAACACCAGTCATATCCACCAACCATCTGTCGGTGGGGCGTCATGGACAGCAGTGTGTGAATGTGAAGAGGAGTTGAGCTAAAACAGTCACCAGGCCTTATCCCCACTTATCCTGCCTTGCTTGTTTAACATATGACTCATGGCTGATCTTACATGTCAACTGGGGTACAAAGGGTATCTGCATCAGTGGCTATGGCTATCGCTGTGGCAGACACATAACACAGTCAGTGATTCAGACTTCCAGGCAGCTTGAGTTGGGTCTATTCATCCTTACTACCTCAGCCATAAAAAGTATATGCCCCTTTGCCATGAGGGATGATTGGTAATAATGTGTGTGGTGTCTTCTCAGTGAAAGGTAAAATACACTACTGTTTGGGGTCACTTAGAATTGTCCTTGTTTTTGAAGGAAAAGCAATTTTTTTGGCCATTAAAATAACATAAAATTGATCAGAAATACAGTGTAGACATTGTTAATGTTGTACATGACTATTGTAGCTGTAAACGGCAGATTTTCTTATGGAATATCTACGTAGGTGTACAGAGGCCCATTATCAGCAACCATCACTCCTGTGTTCCAATGGCACGTTGTGTTAGCTAATCCAAGTTTATAATTTTAAAAGGCTAATTGATCATTAGAAAACCCTTTTGCAATTATGTTAGCACAGCTGAAAACTGTTGTTCTGATTAAAGAAGCAATAAAACTGGCCTTCTTTAGACTAGTTGAGTATCTGGAGCATCAGCATTTGTGGGTTCGATTACAGGCTCAAAATGGCCAGAAACAAAGACCTTTCTGCTGAAACTCGTCTAAACTCGTATATTCTTGTTCTGAGAAATGAAGGCTATTCTATGCGAGAAATTGCCAAGAAAACTGAAGATCTCGTACAACGCTATGTACTACTCCCTTCACAGAACAGCGCAAACTGGCTCTAACTAGAATAGAAAGAGGAGTGGGAGGCCCCGGTGCATAACTGAGCAAGAGGACAAGTACATTAGAGTGTCTAGTTTGAGAAACAGACACCTCACAAGTCCTCAACTGGAAGCTTCATTAAATAGTACCCGCAAAACACCAGTCTCAACGTCAACAGTGAAGAAGCGACTCCATGATGCTGGCCTTATAGGCAGAATTGCAAAGAAAAAGCCATACTGTATCTCAGACTGGCCACTAAAAATTAAATATTAAGTTGGGCAAAATAACACAGATACTGTTCAGAGGAAGATTGAAAAAAAGTGTTATGGACAGACGAATCTAAGTTTGAGGTGTTCGGATCACAAAGAAGAACTTTCGTGAGGCGCAGAAAAAATGAAAAGATACTTGCATAGTTTGGAGTGCTTGACGCCATCTGTCAAGCATGGTGGAGTTAATGTGATGGTCTGGCGGTGCTTTGGTGGTGGTAAAGTGGGAGATGTGTACAGGGTAAAAGGGATTTTGAAGAAGGAAGGCTATCACTCCATTTTGCAACGCCATGCCATACCCTTAATTGGAGCCAATTTCCTCCTACAACAAGACAATGACCCTAAGCACAGCACCAAACTATGCAAGAACTATTTAGGGAAGAAGCAGTCAGCTGGTATTCTGTCTATAATGGAGTGGCCAGCACAGTCATCGGATCTCAACCCTATTGAGCAGTTGTGGGAGCAGCTTGACCGTATGGTACGTAAGAAGTGCTCATCAAGCCAATCCAACTTGTGGGAGGTGCTTCAGGAAGCATGGGGTGAAACCTCTTCAGATTACTTCCAACACATTGACAACTAGAATGCCGAAGGTCTGCAAGGCTGTAATTGTTGCAAATGGACGATTCTTTGACGAAAGAAAAGTTTGAAGGACACAATTATTATGTCAATCAATTTTAACCTTGTCAACGTCTTGACTATATTTCCTATTCATTTTGCAACTCATTTCATGTATGTTTTCATGTGACCCAAAACTTTTGTATGGTAGCAGTGGCGGATTTAGGTATAGGCAACATGGGCAGCAGCCCGGGGCGGCACAGGACGCCCGCACAAAAAAAATCGTAATGGTGACATTTGTGCAATCAGTTTTCTGTTGCTCATTTGCACGTCACGTCAATGATATCATGTCACCGTGTGGGACTGTGGGTGAATTAACCTTGTCTGAGGGGGCGCCCTGATTCTAGTTTGTGCGCTAGGCAGGCTACTGCCTGGGAAGGTCTCCCACTCAGAAGTACGAGATGGGGATGGTGCGGGTTAGATTGACCTCAGGTGTCCCCACTGTAAGCCCGAGGTAGGGCTGGGGAAATCTGTCAAATAGCGCACCTCTAACTTTGTACAGTACTAATGCAATTAGTAAAATCAGTCACACTACGAAATGCTACCAAATAAATCCCAATTCATTCATAATACTGTAAATATATAGTTTCAAAGACATATTGTTGCATTTTTTTCTGGTTTGTGCGAAATTGTTAAGAATAAAAGCAGTCTGCACACCACCAACGTGAGTTGGTTTAGTTTTGACACTTGGTTGACAGTGTCGTGGGATGGGTAATGTATTGATGCTCGAGTGCCAAATCAACACAAATTTGTTTTTATTTGTCTTTGTTACTTCTTATTTTTGAGTCTTATTTTTGTATATATTTTTATATTTATTTAGTTTTAAATGTTATGATTATTTATTTGTGTTGTTCCAAATGTCTGAATAAAAATTACAGTTAGTGCAGAATGGTGCTTTTTTTGTTGTTGGGTGGGGTGGGGGGGTTCGCCCAGGGAGCCATACAAGCTAGAACCGAGAACTAATTTTCCAAAATGATTGCTTTGATGGTAGCCTCTGTCACAGGCTACTATGATAGAGTTGGGGTCAGCTGCCAAGGTGTGCATCCGTTAACATCTGATAAAAAGAAGTTATAAAAACAGGTATAACTAGAGGACAGAGTCATATGAAGACAAAACAGAGGAATTGTCCAAGATAACATACTGGTGTATTGCAGCCAAGGGCTTAGCAATTTGACCAAATACGTGAGTTACACAAAATGGGGTGCTCCCATTCATTTTCAGAATAAAAGTGTTTATTTGTAGACTCGAACATTGCTATTCGTTGAGGCCTCGGGCAACATCTTATCTTTGATTATTTCCCAGAAATGTTTTCTTCTTGGAAATAAAAGCAGTGCTTGCTGTACCTGTTGAAAATACAATATAAGTCTGGAACACATAGACTATGAATTCAAATTGGTAATTTAAGGGATAATCTAATTTATTAGAATAGAAAGCTGCACATATTAATGTATTTTGTCCATTGTGAATTCAGATGAGACGTTCATCACATGAAATTAAATTATAATTCATTGTCAAAATCATTTCATGAGAGGTAGAAAATGGAAATACAGAATTGACCACACTGCCATCTAGTGATATGCACTGAATGTAAATGTTGACCCTGTCCCGTCTGTGTGTGCTTAAGCCAAGTCTCTGTGTATAATATATTTGATATCATTCCAAAGATGAGTTGGTTACAGCACAATATGGTTAGTACTGTTTGGGTGCAGAGCTGGTTTGTGTGCGCAGTTTAAAACCCTGAGAACTTCCCTTTTAAAACCAATGACAGGGAGTGACTGACTGTGATATCAACATCTATCTATATTGTACATCATGATATATTGAACATCAATAACAATGTCAAGATCAGTTTCAATGACCTTTTCCAAGTCACGTAGGGCAAAATTATTTTCATTGTTGTAAACCCAACCTTGATTTATTTTTATCAAGCCTAAATACCTTTGTTGTAAAACCACAGTCTTGGCTTGGTTTCCTCCTTACTTACTGTAGATTAGGACTCATCTGGGGCAGCATATTTATTTGCTTTCCATTGCATGTAAATGAGAAAGTTGTTACAGTGGGAATGAATAGACTCATAGAGGGGCACACGTTCGTTTTCAGGGCCTAGAGACATGTTCACACACACACACAGTATCCCTCAAATACTGATGGCTAACTTAAACCTCTGCGTTCACAGCTCGGGTGGTTGACTTTAGTTTCTGGATGCAGTGAATGGTCTGGAGGAAGCACTGATCCAGAATGAGGGGGAACACCTCTGAGGAGAAGGATGGAGAAAGGAGTCATTGAAACCTGGAATGACAAATAGGTCAGCATGTTTACGTACTGCTGTGTTTACACAAGCTTATGTTTGGCTTGGTGGGTTATTGGGCATTTTGGAATAAATCTGCACCTTTCTGCGTAATCCAACTTTCATACAACAACATTAAAATCGTTTGGTGTAAATGTAATTTATTTGAAAGTGATGACAGTGACATCCATGTAATTACTGAAGTCATCAGGAATAGACATATTAATGTTAATGCTTCGTTTGTAAACAAGAGGCGGGAATTTACCAGCTGTGAAGTTGTAAATACCAGTTGGATGTATTCACGTGCTTTGAACTCATTCAAAGTATTCACGTGCTAATGACCAACAAGCTACATAAACCATAAACTAAAAGTACAGCTATCATGCTTGGAAACAAATTACAGTGTTCAAAAACCATATTAGTCGATTGCTTTTTATAAATAATGTTTTGTTGCTTCATTTAACTGCCGAAAATGCTGTTATTGAGGTCATTTCCTTAGTAGGTGATGTCAGAGGTCAGGATGTGGGAGAAGTGGGTGAAGTTGGTCAGGATGATAGAGGAGTTTCCCACCAGTAATTTACCAGTGGAAGGGCTGTTGAAGATTTTCCCCAGTCGTATGTGGTAAATTCTCACTTCCCACTTGGTTACAAATGCAGCATTAGACAACATGGGGGTTTACTACTTGGTGACATACAGGAGTGACTGACAGCTCATTTAAGTTGCAAATGAATGCAATATAATGGTATAATTGTATTCATAACTGACTTACACAGAAGGTAAAAAACATTAGTCCCGTGTGGCTCAGTTGGTAGAGCATGGTTGGGTTGTGGGTTGATTCCCACGGAAGACAAGTATGATAAATGTATCCACTCAATACTGCAAGTCGCTCTTGATAAGAGTGTCTGCTAAATGACTAAAATGTACAAATGTATTAGGAAGAGAGGCTCTTTCCATGACAGACTGAACAGGTGAAATCTATGATCCCTTATTGATGTCACCTGATAAATCCACTTTAATCAGTGCAAATGAATGGTAGGTGACAGGTTAAAAAGAAGGACAATTGAGACATGGATTGTGTATGTGTGCCATTCAGAGAGTAAATGAACAAGACAATAGATGTAAGTGCCTTTGAATGAGGTATGGTAGTAGGTGCCTGGCACACTGGTTTGAGTGTGTCAAGAACTGCAACGCTGCTGGGTTTTTCATGCTCATCAGTTCCCGTGTGTCTCAAGAATGGTCCACCACCCAAAGGAAACCCAGCCAACTTGACAAAACTGTGGGAAGCATGGAGTCAACATGGGCCAGCATCCCTGTGGAACGCTTTCAACACCTTGTAGTCCATGCTCAAACAAATTGAGGCTGTTCTGAGTGCAAAAGGGGGTGCAACTCAATGTTAGGAGAGTGTTCCCAATGTTTTGTAGCCTCAGTGTATACTGTGCCTTCGGAAAGTATTCAGACCCCTTGACTCTTTCCAAATGTTGTTACGTTACAGCCTTATTCTAAAATGGATTGAATAAATAAAAATCCTCAGCAATCTACACACAATACCCCATAATGACAAAGCGAAAACAGGTTTTTAGAAGTTTTACCAAATTGATTAAAAATAGAGAACAGAAAGACCTTATTTCCCTAAGTATTCATACCCTTTGCTATGAGACTCAAAATTGAGCTCGGGTACATCCTGTTTCCATTGATCATCCTTGAAATGTTTCTACAAATTGATTGGAGTCCACCTGTGGTAAAGTCAATTGATTGGACATGATTTGGAAACTGTGTGCCTTTCCAAAAGGCACACAACGCCACCAATCAGGCCTTTATGGTAGAGTGGCCAGATGGAAGCCACACCTCAGTAAAAGGCACATGACAGCCCACTTGGAGTTTGCCAAAAGGCACCTAAAGACTCAAGATTCTCTGGTCTGATGAAACCAAAATCGAACTCTTTGGCCTGAATGCCATGCGCCAGCTCTGTAGGAAACCTGGCACCAACTCTATGGTGACAAATGGTGGTGGCAGCATCATGATGTGGGGATATTTTTCAGCGGCAGGGACTGGGAGACTAGTTAGGATCGAGGCAAAGATGAACGGAGCAAAGTACAGAGAGATCCTTGATGAAAACCTGTTCCAGAGCTCTCAGGACCTCAGATTGGGGTGAAGGTTCACCTTCCAACAGGACAAGGACCCTATGCACACAGCCAAGACAATGCAGTAGTGGCTTCGGGACAAGTCTCTGAATGTCCTTGAGTGGCCCAGCCAGCGCCTGGACTTGAACCTGATCGAACATTTCTGGAGAGACCTGAAAATACCTGTGCAGCAACGCTCTCCATCCAACCTGACAGAGCTTGAGAGGATCTGCAGAGAAGAATAGGAGAAACTCCCCAAATACAGGTGTGCCAGGCTTGTAGCGTAATACCCAAGGCGACTTGGGTATGGCGCCAAAAGGAGATGGTTGCAGGATCATAAAACGGCAGCCATTTGTGCTATTGTGTATGTTTTTTCGCGTTATTTGTAACTTATTTTGTACATAATGTTTCTGCCACCGTGTCTTATGGCCGAAAAGAGCTTCTAGATATCAGGACAGCGATTACTTACCCTGTACTGGAGGAATACTTTTTCTTCAATGAGTCAGAAGGGAAGGATTTACTTCAGAGACGGAGGTATGGGGGATGAAGGTTTGGGTGACTTGTAAGGATCCGTCGCCGAGAGGGTAGTCTACCTTTACCATCAGTCCTATCAGCCAACATACAATCAATCGACAAAAAAATAGACAAAGTATCTTACCAACGGGCCATTAAAAACTGTAATATCTTATATTTCACACAATCTTGGCTGAATGACGACATGAATAAGATACAGCTGGCGAGTTTTAAGCTTTTTCGGAAGGATAAAACAGCGGCCTCTGGTAAGACAAGGGATGGCAGTCTATGTATATTTGTAAACAACAGCTGGTGCACAAAATCTAAGGAAGTCTCAAGGTTTTGCTCACCTAAGGTAGAGTATCTCATCATAAACTGTAGACCACACTATTTACCAAGAGAGTTTTCATCTGTATTTTTCATAGCTGTCTATATACCACCACAAACCGATGCTGGCACTAAGATCGAACTCAATGAGCTTTATACGGTGTTACAACCTGGCTCAAGATTGTAACAAACAATGGAAAACCACACACTGAGTAAAGGAATAACAAAATTAATTTGTTACATAAATAAAGTAAACACTCACAACAATAATCAGATGGGACATGAAGGTCAGTAAATTAGGTGTCAACTGCCAAAGCCACAGCGAAACAACCAAAGGTATGCATGGAGAGAGGTATTGCTGAATTGGGAAACAGTGGCTTTATGCCACATCTGAGTTTTCACAGGTGTGCTCCATCAGCACTGACGACCCTCCCTGCTCCGCCCACCTCTTCTAATCCGCCCAGCATTCTCCTGCAGGAAGTAAGCACAGCAAAACCCAGTAGACAGAGAAGGGAGGGGCCGTCACAACGGCCATAAGCAAACAGGAAAACGCTCATCCAGAGATGGCGCGACTAGTAGCCGGGGACTTTAATGCAGGGATACTCAAATCCGTTTTACCTCATTTCTACCAGCATGTTAAATGTGCAACCAGAGGGAAAAAAACTTGAGACCACCTTCACTCCTCACACAGGGACGCGAACAAAGCTCTCCCTCGCCCTCTATTTGGCAAATCTGACCATAAGTCTATCTTCCTGATTCCTGCTTATAAGCAAAAACTAAAGCAGGAAGCACCAGTGACTCGGTCAATAAGAAAGTGGTCAGATGAAGCAATTGCTAAGCTACAGGACTGTTTTGCTAGCACAAACTGGAATATGTTCCAGGATTCTTTCAGTGGCATTGAGGAGTACACCATATCAGTCACTGGCTTCATCAATAAGTGCATCGATGACATCGTCCCCACAGTGACCGTACATACATACCCCAACCAGAAGCCATGGATTACAGGCAACATCCCCACTGAGCTAAAGGGTAGAGCTGCCGCTTTCAAGAAGCGGGACTCTAACCCAGAAGCTTATAAGAAATCCTGCTATGCCCTCCGACGAAAGCGTCAAAGCGTCAATACAGGACTAAGATTGAATCGTACTACTACACTGTCTCCGACGCTCGTCGGATGTGGCAGGGCTTGCAAACTATTACAAACTACAAAGCACAGCCGCAAGCTGCCCAGTGACACGAGCCTACCAGACGAGCTAAATTACTTCTATGCTCGCTTCGATGCAAGTAACACTGAAGCATGCATTAAAGCATCAGCTTTTCCCGGAAGACTGTGTGATCACGCTCTCCATAGCCGATGTGAATAAGACCTTTACACAGGTAAAAATTTACAAGGCAGCAGGGCCAGATGGATTACCATGACGTGTACTCCGAGCATGCGTTCACCAACTGGCAAGTGTCTTCACTGACATTTTCAACCTGTCCCTGACTGAGTCTGTAATACCAACATGTTTCAAGCAGACCAACATAGTCCCTGTGCCCAATAACACTAAGGTAACCTGCCTAAATGACTACCGACTCGTAGCACTCACGTCTGTAGCCATGAAGTGCTTTGAAAGGATGGTCATGGCTCACATCAACACTATTATCCCAGAAACCCTAGACCCACTCCAATTTGCATACCGCCCCAACAGATCCACAGATAAAACAATCTCTATTGCACTCCACACTGCCCTTTCCCACCTGGACAAAAATAACACCTATGTGAGAATGCTATTCATTGACTACAGCTCAGCATTCAACACCACAGTGCCCCTAAGCTCATCACTAAGCTAAGGACCCTGGGACTAAACACCTCCCTCTGCAACTGGATCCTGGACTTCCTGATGGACCGCCCCCAAGTGGTAAGGGTTGGTAACAACACATCCGCCACACTGATCCTTAACACGGGGGCCCCTCAGGGGTGCGTGCTCAGCCCCCTCCTATACTCCCTGTTCACTCATAACTGCATGGCCATGCACGACTCCAACACCTTCATCAAGTTTGATGACATAACAGTGGTAGGCATGAACACCAACAATGATGAGACAGCCTACAGGGAGGAGGTCAGAGACGTGTCCGTGTGGTGCCAGGACAACAACCTCTCCCTCAATGTGATCAAGATAAAGGAGATGATTGTGGACTACAGGAAAAGGAGGACTGAGCACGCCCCTTTTTTCATCGACGGGGCTGCAGTGGAGCAGGTTGACTGAAGGAGACTGAAAAGATTTGGCATGGGTCCTCAGATTCTCAAAAGGTTCTACAGCTGCACCATCGAGAGCATCCTGACTGGTTGCATCACTGCCTGGTATGGCAACTGCTCAGCCTCCGACCTGCAAGGCACTACAGAGGGTAGTGTGTACGGCCCAGTACATCACTGGGGCCAAGCTTCCCGCCATCCAGGACCTCTACACCAGGCGGTGTCAAAGACTCCAGCCACCCTAGTCATGGACTGTTCTGTCTACTACCGCATGGCAAGCGGTACCGGAGCGTCAAGTCTAGGTCCAAGAGGCTTCTAAACAGCTTCTACTCCCAAGCCATAAGACTCCTGAACAGCTAATCAAATGGCTACCCTGACCCCTCTTTTACGCTGCTGCTACTCTCTGTTTATTATCTATGCAAAGTCACTTTAACTCTACCTACATGTACATATTACATCAATTACCTCGACTAACCGGTTTCCATGCACATTGACTCTGTACCGATACCCCCTGAATATAGCCTCACTATTGTCATTTTACTGCTGCTGTTTAATTATTTGTCACTTTTATTTTCTATTTTTTACTTAACACTTTTTTTCTTAAAACTTCTTAAAGTATTGTTTGTTAAGGGCTTGTAAGTAAGCATTTCACTGTAAGGTCTACAACTGTTGTATACGGCGCATGTGACAAATACATTTTGATTTGATTTGACTCAAGGCTGTAGTCGCTGCCATGGGTGCTTCAACAAAGTACTGAGTAAAGGCTCTGAAAACTTATGTAATTGTTATATTTCAGGGTTTTTTGAATTATAAATTAACAAAAATGTATAAAAACCTGTTTTTGCTTCGTCATTATGGGTATTGTGTGTAGAATGATTTACTGTTGTTTTATTTCTTTACTTACCTATTGTTCACCGAATACCTTTTTTGCACTATTGGTTAGAGCATGTAAGTAAGCATTTCACTGTAAGGCCTACACCTGTTGTATTCAGCGCACGTGACAAATAAACTTTGATTTGATTTGATGAGAACATTTCCTATTCAAAGAAGGCTGTAATGCAAAAGAATTTGGAAAAAGTCAAGGGGTCTGAATACTTTCCAAAGGCACTGTATGAGCTGTCAGTCACTAAGTGTAGTGAGTACTTAGTTTAGAGAAAATCCTGGTTTCATTTGTGCAGATTGACGTTGTGAAGGGATCCCAATCATAATCATGAATGTTTGGTATAGCATAACAGTGTCAAATTGGTTATTGAGGAATATTCAGAATGCACACATCATCCATTGAGTAGCCTACACTTAACATATCAGACTTTGTCATATGATCATTTGAGGATGTTTCTATACCGTGATGATGTAGTTATTGCATATGATAACAATTTGCTCCATCAACAAAAGCTGTGAAGTTACTTTGATACAAAACCTGGCATCGTTGTGGTGAAAGCCTAAAGTAGCAAGTCCTTTGCTTTCTTCTCTGTCTTATCTAGTCAAAGTCACAGCTACAGTAAGTAAAACGCTGCTAATAGTGCACTACCTAGAGTGCCTCACCTTCGATCCTAGGTGTGCATTGCAACATCAGCAGTTTTGTGTTGTGTTTCTTGCAGTATAAAGCATTTCTTCATCATATCCTGAAGTCTGATATTTTTGTCTTGTGGCACTTTTTCTCTCTTTCGCTCGGTCCAGCCGGGACCCGCCAATCTCCCAAGGGGTTCTGGGAGAAATAGTGCAGTATTTCAAGCAGCACACTAACTCAGCCATGGGTTTAAATTAAGCGTGATGTGGAGGGCCGGGGAGGGAGAGCAGGGGGTTCTGCTGAAATCCTTTTGGCTAACTCCCACAAGGGTACACAGTCCAGTGGACAGATCTTTGGAATCCACTAGTGGAATGAGATGCACAGGTCATATACTGTAGATACAGTATGCATTGAGAACATGCTCTAGGGATCCTAGTTTGTGTAGCTTTAAGTCTGCATTCGTTTTCGGCCACTATTCCCCCACATCTGGTTTTAAGTCAGAAGTGATTATCCGCGATAACTCTGAATAATTTGGAACTATTGAGTGACTTTACCTTATTTACTATTTGGTTTGGGGTTGTCAAATATTTATGTGTGATACTGTAGCCAAGTCTAACTAAACATTACCAAATATCCTTTCATTGATCAAATTAAAATAATATTTCTGTTGCTTTGTTGCTATAACATGTTAACGACTCCATTGGTGGAATACAAACACACTCCGGCTCTCTATAATATATCATACAAACACACTGAGGCTCTATAATATATATTAGAAACACACTGAGAAAGTGCTAGAGGTGTTAAAACAAGGATACACTATATTAATACGATATGAAAGTGACATTTAGAAAAGAAAAGCACCTATGGACAAGTCTATCCACTACATGGGGGCCATCAAAGTAGGTCATTGTCTTTTTGTGGTGAACAGGGTTAGCAGGGAGCAGTCAGGAGACCAGGAACCAGTAATGACATTGTATTGCTGAAACAGACAGGCCTGTTCCTTTACTGTTCTTCCTCAGAGCTGATATGACTGGACAAGAGGAACTAAAGGTCTTGTGGGACGTTGTTGAAGTCCAGCAGCCAGCCAGGGCCTATTATAACATAGCTAACTAACTCCCCTGGTTTGTGTCCCTGTCCTGCTTGTGTTGTCGCAGCGCCTGCAGGAAGACGTGCTTGACCTGGTTCATCATGTCACCGCAGAGCTGCATGTTCTCAACCTTGGCCTGGAGAGTGCTCCTCAGCTCAGCCCCTCATAGCTTCGTTCTCCCCCTGCAGCACCGCCAGCCTGGGGGACAGAGGGAGGGAAACACACAACAACATGGTGGTGTGCTCCACTCATTTAGGAGTTTGTAATGTATGACTACCCTCTGCATTTTACCAGCTGTTCTTAGTCTTCATAGAAAGCAAAACTCCAATGTATACACATGTGATGCATCTGTCTTTGTTTCCCTAATTGTGATTATACAGTACATTTACATTTTAGTCATTAGCAGACGCTCTTATCCAGAGACACTTACAGTAATGAGTGCATACATTTTCATACATTTTTCATACCCATGTGCCATGCTATACCAACTGAGCTACACAGGAACACAGTACTGTGTACTGTGTAAGTATTTCTAGTATGTTAGTTATATTCTGTAGTCTTGTGTGTGATCTCACTGAAAACTTTCAGTCTTATCAGAATTTAACAGGTTGACAGTTTGTTTCTCCAGGCTCTGAGACCGACAGGGTAACCACCCATGACTTCAAGGAGAGATAGAAGACAAAATAACACTAAGTCAGATTCACTAGGTAGTTAGTTCATTGACTTGGGTCTCCCTGGAGAGGTCAGGAGGGCTTCGAGAGGATGATTCCCCCTGTCTCCCACTGGATGAAGCTCCTGGGAAGCGGAGGAAAAACAACAAATAAGAGAAATAGCAGGTATGGATCAATATATATCCCATTTTCAGTCTTCTCACTGTGTTACTGTGTTATAGATCAGTGTGCCTAATCCGAGACTTATCTCCAGTGCCCTTGTTGCTAGTTGTCCTGGGAGTCAATCCTTTGCCCAGATCCAGCTTTGCCTTCTCTAGCTGCTGCTCTAGGGCTACGGCCCTTCTGCATTCTCCCTGGAATGTTTGCTCTGCCCCTAGGCACCACTGCTTCACTTCCTCCTCCCTGTCACATCAATCACACCAGCCCAGTCTCTCACTACTACTGTGTGGTCATCATGAAAATCCCCATCAGGTACTGTAAATGTAGTAATTACAAAGTAAGGAGGGTTACATTTCCATGGCGGAGAGATGTAAAAACTCAAAGATTAACCGTGGTTGAAAGAAAACACACATAACTCTGCTGATGCAATGGTTTGAAAGCATTGATAAAACAAGAAAGGGAAAACAAAAAGGCCCACACAAAATATTTGCATTCTAAACACCCACCCGGGAAACTAAACTAACATACTGTACACAATACACCCCTAAAATAAAATGCATTGGGTTGCTGTATGTAATAACTGGATTGCTGAAGCTTAACTAGCCCTAGGAGCCTATCTCTCTCCACACAGGCAGCCTTACAGAGGGTCTGGGACTCTGTACACTGAGAATTCAGGGACCTCACCTCCTCTGAACTGTGCTGACAACCCAAAGGAGCTCCTGCATCTCTGAGATAGTAGTGGTAAGCTGTATCAGTCCACCATAAACAGCTTTTATTGTAGTATTAACTTGTACCACACGTTGCTGAGGCTAAGACTTGCCTGACCTCTAAACTGATCCCAGCTGCTGACAACACTAGTTCATGTCCAAGTTTAGATACTGAACTATATGAGAGAAGAAGAAAAACTCAATTGAGAAAATGTATAATGCATCAATATAGTCATTATACAGTCAATGACACTATCAACAGATAATTCAATAATTTGTAGGCAAGTTAGAGGAGTCATAAGTACAGGAAATCTACATGGTCATGGATGTACTATAATATTGAGCTTATAACCTCTCACTGTTGTCTCCCCCTGCTGTCGAAGGCCTGGAACTGTCAGTGGTAGTCTTGGAGCATGACTGACCGTCATCCCCTCTCAGCAACACATTTACAAAGTCCATTGTGTTTCAATTACAGCCCTGAATTCCACAGGGAAATTTCATTTGAATACAGGCTCTTCGCCATATAGCATCCTTGTTACATTTTTCTATACCGGAAACGACAGGAACAAAATGGAACTGGAACAAAATGCTGGTGCCAAAACTCAGACAACCTTGTGAGTTGTCTAATAGCGCCGTCGTCACTTAAGCTACTTTTATCCCCTCCTCCAGCTCTTTCACTTTGGCCTCCTTCTGAAGGTATTTTTAGCTTAGAGGACAGTTGCTGTCTCCCAATCTCCAATTGCAGAATCACAGTCAGCTTACCTTTAAGGACAGTTGCTTTATCTCATCCTCCAGCTCTTTGACTTTCGCCTCCCTCTCGGAGACCATGTGTTTCAGCTGCTGGATGAGGAATGTGTGTCTCAGCTTATGTCCCATGTTCTGCTGGCTCTCCTTGGTCTGCAAGTCCTGCTGGCTCTCCTTGGTCAGGATTACGGGGACAGGGGAGAGGGGACAGAATTAGGAAGACAGGGTTAGGGCAAGGAAGGGGACAGGGAGACAGGGTTAGGGGCGAGGAGGGGGAGGACATGTCAAAGGACTCTTCAATCTATGAACACTATGTGTCGCTAAACATCAGCATATTACTAACTAAAGAGTAATGGATTATTACTCTGTGATAGATATGTGTATTTGCTGTTGGCAACTGCCATAGGCCTACAGCATTAACATACTGTTGTTATGTAAAGAGTACCTAATGCATAATAAGTAGTGTTTATAATCAAGACTAATATCATGCATAAAGGCTATGGTAGGATTTCATTTACATTGATCCTGAAGGGAGCACCTAACCAGAGGTCTATAAGCTTACAATACATACCCTAACAAGCCGTGATAATCTCGACTGAAGACATCTACATAATATTATTACCATGATACTGTCTCAAAGTTTTAATCTGATATATAAAAATACCTGGTTTCATACATTAAATAATTATCTTTAGAATGGAATAGTCCCAAACCCCGCTCATCTGGCACTCCATAGTCTCAATCGAATGCTCGAAGCAGTTCGAAGAAAACAAATACTATTTGAATCTAGGTCTGTTTACATACCAGTAAGGCATCCACCAGCTTATCATCACGTTTTCCTTTGTCCAGCTGGGTGGAGATCAGGACCTCAGTGATTTCATCTCATTGCTCAGGTTCTTGTTTCTGACCTTGGAGCCTTCCTGCTCTTCTTCACGTCCTCGTGGCTTTCATTACTAATGTCACACTAACTGTGCCCCAGTCCCCGAACTTTTCTGACTGTTTCCGCATGTGATGGCTGAGGGAAAGGTTTCATGTGTGTGTATATATCTCTGCGCTTCATTTAGTTAGTCTGCCTTTTAATTCGTTTTAGGTCCCAAACCTGGGGACAAAACCAACGGAGACACATTAAGATGACTACATTGCAGTCTACAAATCACCTTGTATGTTAATGACTTATGTGATCAAATCAAATCAAAGTTAATTGTTCACGTACAGTTTAGCAGAGGTTATAGCAGGTGCAGCAAATTGCCTATGTTACTAGCTCAATATTTTGTTCCTTGAAAGCTTTCAATGACAGCAGTCAGTCAGCTCACCCTGCTCTGGGGAGACAGTATCTGCTGGGAGTGACTTCTCCAGTTCCCTGGGCTGGTCAGAAGCTGCTGGATGCCTCACCGGATAACACTTAGAGTAGTAGGAACAAAAACAGTCCTGGAATAGTATTTCATAAGCTTTGAAATGTTTCAACTATTAACAAATGTCTCTAATGATTATTTTGTAACAATCAAAGCAATCCTTATACACAACTTCTGAGCTATTCTCAATTCCTGTTTGACAGCTTGAATCTGGTTGTTCTGTTGGTGAGAGGAATGCAGTCATAGTTGTCACTGACAAGTCACAATATTAATACCAATACAATTTGCTTCAAATAAACATGTACAAAAGTTTTACTAAACTGCATTGCAATGAAAGCTACAACAACACATTTCTGTGTGGCAGAGTTCCCTTGAGTATTGTCTCATATTTGTTCATGACTTAAAAATCTGTCATTAAGGCTAATTACCTCCTGGAAGTCCTGGTATTGTCACGCCCTGACCTTAGAGATCCTTTTTATTCTCTATTTTGGTTAGGTCAGGGTGTGACTAGGGTGGGTACTCTAGTTTTTGCATTTCTATGTTGGCCTGGTATGGTTCCCAATCAGAGGAAGCTGTCTATCGTTGTCTCTGATTGGGGATCATATTTAGGCAGCCTTTTCCACCTGTTTTGTGTGGGATCTTGTTTTTGTATTGTTGCTTTTTAGCCCTACAAAGCTGAAAGTTTCGTTTGTTACGCTTTCTTGTTTTTGTGCCGGTTATCAATAATAAAAATGATTAACCTACCCCACGCTGCATCTTGGTCCGACCATCCTTCCAACAACGAGCGTTACAGGTTTGACCTCTCGTCATGTGGCTTTACATCCATCTTTTTCCCAGTAGGACTGAGCAGCAAAGACCTGAAGGATTTACCATCATTTATGTTATTTGAATCAATTATCCATTCAGTCAAGAGCTTACATCAGTCTATAAAGCAATACCACTGACAAATGGCTGATTGGGTCAACAAGTGGACATGCTGTAACGGCTTTCTTCCATAGGTGAAGGAGAGGACCAAAGTGCAGCGCGGCTAGTGTTCAACATGTTTAATAAAAGAACAAGTGAAACACTACAAACATACAAAATAACAAAATGTGCAAAAACCGAGACAGACCTATCTGGTGCAGACAACCACAGAGACAGGAAACAAACACCCACAAAATCCCAACACAAAACAAGCCTCCTATATATGATTCTCAATCAGGGACAACGATTACCATCTGCCTCTGATTGAGAACCATATTAGGCTGGACATAGAAACAGACAAACTAGACACACAACATAGAATTCCCACCCAGCTCACGTCCTGACCAACACTAAACAAGCAAAACACATAATAACTCTGGTCAGGACGTTACACATGCTTTGGCAATTATGTATGAAAGAGTAGCTGCTGCCAGCAGTTACTCTTCCTGGGGTCCAGCAACATTAAGACGTTTATATACAGTTTAAAATATTATATGACATTACATTCTATAACACTTTAGCCAATACATTTAGTGTGTTCCCTCAGGCCACTACTCCACTATCACATATTTACAATACAACATCCATGTGTATGTGTGTGTAGAGTGCGTGTCTTATCATGTGTATGTGTATGGTGTCTGTGCCTGTGTGTGTCTCTTCACAGTCCCCGCTGTTCCATAAGGTGTATTTTTATCTGTTTTTAAATCAAATTCTTCTGCTTGCGTCAGTTACCTGATGTGGAATAGAGTTTTATATAGCCATGGCTATGTAGTACTGTGCGCCTCCCATAGTCTGTACTTGACTTGGGGATTGCAAAGAGACCTTTGGTGGCATGTCTTGTGGGGTATGAATGGGTGTCTGAGCTGTGTGCTAGTAGTTTAAACAGACACCTCGGGGCATTCAGCTTGTCAACACTTCTTACAAAAACAGGTAATGATGAAGTCAATCTCTCCTCCACTTTGAGCCATGCATATTATTGCATATTATTAATGTTAGTTCACAGTGTACATTTAAGGGCCAGCTGTGCTGCCTTGTTCTGAGCCAATTGTAATTTTCCAAGGTCCCTCTTTGTGGCACCTGACCACACAACTGAACAGTAGTCCAGGTGCGACAAAACTGAGCCTGTAGGATGTGCCTTGTTGATAGTGTTGTTAACCACTAGGTTACCTGGGGCAGCAGGTAGCCTAGTGGTTAGAGCATTGGGCCAGTAACTGAAAGGTTGCTAGATCGAATCCCTGAGCTGAGAAGGTAAAAATCTGCTGTTCTGCCCCTGAATAAGGCTGTTATGTAAATACGATTTTTTTCTTAACTGACTTGCCTAGTTAAATAAAATAAAAAAATTAAAAGGCAGAGCAGTGCTTTATTATGGTCAAACTTCTCCTCATCTTAGCTGCTGTTGTATCAACATGTTTTGACCATGACAGTTTACAATCTTTACTATTCTTGGGTAGTGGAATGACTTATGCTTCCCTCCAGGCCAGAGGGCACACACTTTCTAGTAGGCTTAGATTGAAGATATGGCAAATAGGAGTGGCAATATCGTCTGCTATTATCGTCAGTAATTTTCCATCCAAGTTGTCAGACCCCGGTGGCTTGTCATTGTTGATAGACAACAATCACTTTTTCACTTCTTCCACACTCACTTTACAGAATTCAAAATTACAATGCTTGTCTTTTATAATTTGATCAGTTATACTTGGATGTGTAGTGTCAGCATTTGTTGCAGGCATGTCATGCCTAAGTTTGAAAATCTTGCCAATGAAAAAATCATTGAAGTAATTGGTAATATCAGTGGGGTTTGTGATGAATGAGCCATCTGATTCAATGAATGATGGAGCTGAGTTTGCCTTTTTGCCCAAGATTTCATTTAATGTGCTCCAAAGATTTTTACTATTATTTATGTAATTTCTTTGTTTCATAGTGTAGTTTCTTCTTCTTTTTATTCAGTTTATTCACATTTCTCAATTTGCAGTATGTTTTCCAAACGGTTGTGTCAAATAAAATAAAATGTATTTATATGGCCCTTCGTACATCAGCTGATATCTCAAAGTGCTGTACAGAAACCCAGCCTAAAACCCCAAACAGCAAGCAATGCAGGTGTAGAAGCCAGACTTGTTTTACCCTTTTGCCTCATCCCTCTCAACCATACCATTTTTCAATTCCTCATCAATCCACAGGGATTTAACCGTTTTTACAGGCATGTTCTTAATGGGTGCATGCTTATTAGTAATGAGAATAAACAATTTCATAAATCTGTCAAGTGCAGCGTCTGGTTGCTCCTCATTACACATCACAGATCAACAACAGGAATCACCACAAAACGTATTGAATGACCTCTTATACACTATATTAGGCCTATATTGTTGATGGTTTGCTTAAACTTTTTCTTATTCAATTTCAGCAGCCAACTCTCGATTCCTCTTAGAAAGCGCAACAATCTTAGTAGCTGCCACATCAGTATGACATTGTTGCCGCCCGTAGCATTGAATGCAAGGGAAGCCAGCAAGCATTTGGCCTCCCTTTACAAAAAAAGTATAAAAGATTAGCCAATCAGCGTTGAGCTAAACTGAGCGAGCTCAACTGTGAATGGTCCTGGCGGGAAAAAAAGGGTCAAGGGATGGCAGCTTGGATTTGGTGCCTCTCCTATCTTTGAAAGCATACATCATAACAGAAATAACTTGAATTGCTGCATCTCGTTGTGTTGTTGTCCTCTGGTGGCTAGCTACCTAGAAAAAAATGTCCCTTTCCTAAATTAGCCATGGATGGAGACAGGGATTTTGACTTGTGGTTTTAATTAATTCTCCTTACTGGCCAATGATTATCACGGCGATTCTGATCCAACCATTAATTCACACATTGTTGTGCCCCTGGCCTGAGAGGATGGAAGTTCAATATGTACAGTAGCTAGATGTAGAAGGCTAATGTTATCTAACTAATATTGCCCATGAATGGGAGTTAGCCTAGGACAACAAAAAATAAAAGCAGGTACTGTATGATAGAGTGATAGACCGTTTCGTCAACATGAAAGAGAGGAGGTTGGCATTTCTCTACAAGTAGGGTGAGTCAACATGTTTTTCTACTTGCACGAATGAATGCACGCACGCACACACACACACACACACACACACACACACACACACACACACACACACACACACACACACATGCGCCTGCAAACAGAAATCAGGACAGCCACATTATATTTAGCCTATGTTGATTGGACTCAATAGTTTTTGGTATCTTTTAGTTGATTTGATGATGTTGTCGTGACGTTGTATTAGTTAATGTGACGACTGTTGCTCATCGAATGATTAAAGGTTTCTAATTGCGAGATTAAATGAATCAAGCAATTATTAACTCATTAACCTGGGGCACCATGGGAAAATTAGTTTTATTGAGTTAGTTCTATTTCCCAAATTAACTCAAAGAATATCAGAATATCGATTTTACAACAGTCGCTAATTAATCAGTTTCCTCTACAATCTCATTCTGAATGTCGCATAATCCGGGAATCTGCACGGACCCGGGTCCCACCAATGAGTTTGTACCACACCAATCTTAGTTGAGTATTTATTTACTAGAAAGCTAAAATGATGATAAAATATACACATACACAAACCACAGTCTAGGCTATTGATTAGAACTTAGTATAACGGGCCAACACACTATGGCACGTGTTACCCAAAATGGGGATTTAAAAGAGAGAGAAAAAGAGAAAGTACATGAGAGAAATATACATTTGAGTGCATTTGTCAGCTATGCTTATTTTAACCCTCGCCTTGCCCCAAACTGCCGCTCTTATGGGTCAGAATATAATGATGTAGTTACGTGTTGGAGGTCTCAGATGTGAAGCTCCGCGTGGGTCGTTTAGGCTTCTCAATGACGCACTTCTCTGGCGCAACTTTCTGGTTGTCCTCACGATGTCAGTGTCTTTTTGGTTTAGTGGTCTGATTCCTCGCCCTTGCTCTGATAGTGGTCTTCTGAGGACAGACAGCTCTGTAGCTCACAGTGTAGGAATGAAACAGTGTAGATACCACGATTCGATGGAGAGTGGAGGCTAGGTGGTCCGGCTTGAATTCACCCGCTTAGACACAGCTACTCATCAGTAGCATGGGTAGAAAAAGATTTCTTTGTCTTCAACCTTGGGTTGAGTTTTTAGACCTCGGCTGCAGCTTGGGTCACTTAGTCTGATCTGTTCATTCTTCACTCACACGTCTTTTACCCTCGGGTCAGAAGTTGGCGTAACCGCCTTTAGAGCAATTCTCTGGGCGTACCAAGTTAAGATTAAGAGGCAAGGTCTAGATTTGACTCAAATCCAATTTCAAATCCAATCCAACTAACTTCACATTTCATCTTTACCAACACGTTCTCTTTGATTTAGACATTTTCCACACAACGTACAATGTATAAATATCAAGCATATCCTAGGAAAACTCTTAAATTTACAATGTTTTCGTCATCTATTAACCTTTAATAACAAAACAAAAATGACATACATTTTCATATTCCATCTATCATCATGACCACCATTGTGGCTGACGGAGACCATTGTTCCAAAGTCCCTTTATTGCATGTTTTATGTTCTGAGGCTGGTTCTCCATAGTGAGAGGACAAAGGGATGTTGTCTGTGGCCTAAGATTTACCATGGGCGTGAGGGGTCATAAAACCCCCACATCTTCAGACCCCTAGATCTCTCCTCCTCTGTTGGGGTTGAGAGATAATCTGTAGGGTTGTGGTCTCCTATACCCTGACCTGATCAGGACAGTCATGACAATGTTGAAGTTGAAATGGTGCTGGAATAGTGGAGACAGCTCCTGTTTTCTTTGGGATTTTTTGTAACTCTCTGTGTTCTAAATCAATAGTTGTTTAGCGGTCCGCAAATGTCAAACATTAATTTGCTTAACCATGCTGTAGGTTATGTAATTGTCTGTTACATGTGATATGCATCGTGGACTTCACCAGATAGAGGTTGCTGTAAGGATCTCTGAGTGAACATTTAATAAATACGGACAGCGTCTGGACAGGGGAAACCCGAAACGACAATAATGCTGACACGGGGATGAAACAGAGGAAACACACAGATGTAGGAAAGGCAATCAAAACGTGAAGTAGTCCAGGTGAGTCCAGGTGAGTCCAATGAGCGCTGATACACGTAATAATGGTGACAGGTGTGCTTAATGAAAGGCAGCCTGGTGTCCCCGGGTGCCAGAGATGGAGAGCGGGAGCAGGCTAGACAGGTTTCTATCCGGTTTTGTAATTAAAAAAAAAGGTGTGGTTGAATTTATTCTGCCAAGATTATTTTAATTTCTGAACAAGAAAAAGTTTACAATGACGGCCTACAAAAAGTAAGCCGTCATTGTAAATAAGAATCTGTTCTTAACTGACTTGCATAGTTAAATAAAGTTTTATTAAACTTTTTTTAAATACTTATTTAAAAACTTAGTGCATTCTGTTTTTTTTATTTTTATAAATGTTCAAACATTCAAAAAACTGTTTTTGCTCTGTCATTATGTGGTATTGTATCTAGATTGATGAATTTAATAAATGTTAGAATAAGGCTGTAATGTAACAAAATGTGGGAAAAGTACTGTATATATCACGGTCGCAAGGGGGGGGGTGCTTGGCTTCCCCAGTGATTTTACCCACACACTGCTACTGGAGATAGGTAAGTATAATTAATTCACACAATGCTACAACGCCTACGGCAGCCGTTCCCAAACTGGTGGTCAGTACCACATGTGGGATTGCCTGATATGAAATTGGGGTCGTGGGAGAATTTCCAAAATCCAGAATTTTTTTTTTTACTGTATATACAGAAAATATGTATACTTTAATATTGTCTGTGTATCTCAAAATCATTGTAATGTGGTTAACCTCAAAAATTGAAATTAAATTATCCAAATCTAAAAGATACATTTCATCCAGGGAGCGCCCTTAGATCATGGGAAAAGGATGGACTTGACCTTTGCACTTGAGTCATTCCCACGGTGAATGGTTAGGTCTGCTACCCTATGAAACCACACACTATTGCAGAGACTTTGATATTACCAACCACAATTGACATGGTGAAAACAGTGTTTGGGGAGGCAGAGGCACAGAAACTCATATCAATACCTTTGTCAGATAACACTATTAAACAAATCATTTATGCTATAGCTAGCAATCATGAGGAAACTGACTGAACGACTCAAACTCCCCACCTTATGCTCTCCAAATAGACGTTAGCTGTGAGGGCCGAGATGCCCATGCATTGACTTTCTGTTCACTATACATGTCGGGGAATGTTATTCACGAGAACATTGTTCTGTCTCACGATTCCTGAGCATGAAAGGGCACAGGGGATGTTCAGTGTGCTGCGTGGCTATATTGACGAAAAACAGATTCCATGGGGTCAAATGGTAGGCTTTTGCACAGATTGGTCTCTAAAGCGGGACTGCGGGCAGGCCTCTGCACTCTAGTTATGAATGTGTTTCCCTATACTATATGGACGCATTGTATGATACGCCGAGAGCACCTGGCGGCAAAAGAGCTGAGCACAGAACTCTGAGATATACTGCAGCAGATAACTTTGATTGTAAACCACATCAAACCACATCCACAGCGCGCATGCCTGTTATTAACAAAACTATGAGGAGATATGGGATCAGAGCATGACAATGTTCTATTTCATACTAAGGCTTGGTGGTTATCAAGGGGGAGTGTTGGAAAGATTTTTTACATTGACAGAGGAACTATTGTCATTCACAATGGATGTAAAAAAAACTGACTTGGTTGACTTTCTGTGTAACGAAAAGAAAGTGTTTCTCCTTGCCTGTAACAGACGTATTTGGGAAACTGAATGAAATGAAAGCAAGCATGCAGGGGAAATACAAAAACATTCTGCAGATGAGTGACCGAATTAGTGGATTCAGAGGAAAGTGCATGTTTCCCTCGACTATGCATGTTTCTAACAGAAAACAGCATCAGTAAGTGTCCCACACGAGTGATGACTGCTCATCTTCAATGCTTGGAAGAGCACTTTGGGACCGACTTCCCAATCCGTTTGAATGTGATCCTGGCTCAGTTGCAGTGGCAATTTTAGCATGTAAATCTTGGTGGGGCAAGAAAATAAGAAAGTGGGATGCTGTCACGTTCGCTGGAATAATTATTGGACCAAGGCGCAGCGGATGTTGAGTTCCACATTATTTATTAGAAAGTGAAACTAAGCAAAGACAAAAACAAATAAACAATAAACTAACAGCGAACCGTGACTACAGAGATGCTACGTGCACTAACTCAAAACAATATCCCATAAACACAGGTGGGAAAAACAGCTACTTAAATATGATCCCCAATTAGAGACAACGATTACAAGCTGCCTCTAATTGGGAATCATACAAATCACCAACATAGAAAATAAACTAGAACACCACATAGAAATAAATAAACTAGATCACCCCCAGTCACGCCCTGACCCACTTCACCATAGAGAAACAATGGCTCTCTATGGTCAGGGCGTGACAGATGCATGCCAGCAAAGCCACTACACAACACAACACCAAACAATACATTAATTGCACTATAATGGCGACAAACGGTGCCCACAAACTGTTAGGGCCTACATACTGCTGTCCCAACAGCATTCCCAACATCTTACGACTGTTACACCTGGCTATCAGCAGAGCCTTGTCTGTCAGCAAAACAGTTCATTCAGCTTCATTTACTGCCTTTTAAAACAACATAGCTGATATGGCTGACTTGCTTAAACAACTGTGGTTTCTAATGACAATTGAGATGTATCAACTATGGCATAAGGTGACGACAAGCACATAAGAGACAATCCGAAATTCTGGTAAGACAATAATGAGCGAGCTAGGATGGACTTAGTCAATTTAACTATTTGTTTAGCACTTTTGAAGTGTACAGCGACAGAATTCAGAACATGGGCCATTCTTACAGTGTTCTCCTTGTACACCAAGTCAGAAGCGTAGGATAAATAATGATAAATAATGATTACATTTCTCTAAAACAGGTTATAGGCTACATGTGCACCACCAAGTCAGAACAGCATGCAAAATGAATAGAGGTAAATAGACCAAATTATTAGGGTGAGGCATATGGGCTACTAACATCTTAATACACAACATACACTTCAAATTAATTTATTAGCTACAGTATAGATATCTCCCTGGCATATTACAGCAGCATACAATACATTTTTGGACTCAACTTGTGTTGTGCTCACTTGAACAGGAAGGTGGCGCGGTGGTCCTTCGTGGGCAAATTTTGTAATCAAAGTCTGGCATTCTCTGGATTTATGGTGCTTTCAAAACAACAGGGAATCTGAAAAAAACAAGGTTGAATCATGATGACGTCATTGATGTTCAGTTCGTAGCTCTAGAAAGAGGCCGGATTTCCAATTCCGAGTTGGATGACCGTTCTAAATGTATTTTCCCAGTTGGAGCTTGTTTATTCCCAACTTCCCAGTTGTCTTGAACTCACTGAAGTCAAGTTTTCGCAATTCAGAGTTAACAGTTGTTTTGAGCGCGGCACAAATCATGTTTCATTGACAGCAGGGCCAATGTTGAATGTTTTTAAACTTGGAAAAGGGCACCTTAATCCCAGATTTGGGACCACGCAGCCACTCCACTGAATAGCAGGCTAGTGATTGGTTTGTAATGCTAGCAGTTAACGTTAGCCACTGTCACTGATTCCTTCCGAACCACTCATTGTTGAATTTGCGAATTCCAACTTGTTGTGTAATGTTTATGTCCAATGGCCGATGAGCGCTGATACATTTTATCTATAATTTTTCTTCATTTGACAAGGATTAAAAAGGATTTGCCAGTAGATTGTCGACTTGATTCATGATGATGATTACTAGCTAAGATTTTGAAGTATGATGTTGACATGATCAGTCCATTCACAGCTACCCTACATATAACGTGATTTGACGTCATTTTATCTGTGTTCAATGACCTTGAGCGCCCAAGGGGCTAGAATTTCAATGACCTTGAGCACCCAAGGGACTAGAATTTTCTAGCTCTACCCTTAGACTTGGCGGTGACGAAGTGTCCTCATGAGTGACAAAACACTGAGGCAATCACAGCGCAATGCACCGTATTTTCTCAGGGCTTGCCCCACCATCACAGAAAGCACGGAGCTAGACTGAAACACCTCCATTTTAGAGCTGCCTTACTCAAGAAAACAAAAAAGGGACCACGTTTGTATGCGGCTTTATTAACTCAATGATATGTATTTCTTTTTACATTGTTTGCAAACTGATATGTGACATGTATTAATGCCAAAATAACATGCAAAATAGGCAAGCCCCCAAAACAGGTGGGGTTCTGCCCCACATACCCTGAATGACGGGTTGCCACTGCTCAGTTGACATGCCGGTAAGCAAAATTGAAAAGCTGTTCGAGCTGTCATGTGACCGAATGCATTCACGGGTCACTACGGATAAGCGTTGGTTCCTGACTCAAAAGGAATACCCTGCTGTTTCCCTCTGAGCATTCTTTCAAAACTCAGAAATCTCAAACTTCAGACTTCTTAACGTTCAAGACAACTGGGAATTTGGAAAAAACAGAGCTCTGTCTCAGAAAAATCGTTTTTAACGTTCATCCAACTCGGAATTCCAAATCAGGAACTCTGCCCCTTTCCCACCGCTCCAACATTCCGACCTGAAAATCACTGACATCATGATTTGACCTTGTATTTTTCCAACTACCTAGTGTTCTTGAAAGAACCATAAAACTAATTTTACCCTTCGCCAGCTCATATATATATGAAGCTGGATTCAGTGTTCTCGTCTGCATTAAAAACAAATATCGATTCAGGTTGGATGTGACAGCAAAGACGAGGTGCGCACTGTCGACCACGCCCCCTGACGTTGAAAATCTCCAATGCGACATGCGTCAAGCACACCCATCTCATTAGTGTGGTGAGAACATACATTGTGTCAGACTAATTTGCAATTGACTGTCATAGCCCCACATTAAAGGTATGTGATGGTGAGTTGAGAAGACAATCAATTGCTGCTAATTGCATAATTTTTTTTCAGATGGTTGGGGTCATGAGAATTTACAGATATCAAAATGGGGTGGTTGGCCAAAAATGTTTGGGAACCCCAGGCTTACGGTATGCATAATGTTAGGCTGCATTGGGGGATACAATGTTGTCCAACTTTAAAAATATTGAACTAACTTTATAAAAATTCACACTTTTTACTAAGATCATCTGTGTGATCAGTGTCTAGCTGGAAGTGGTTCTAGTCGTCCTGGGTCTCAGTGGCCTTCTGATCCTTCTCCTTCTGTTTGTCTAGTCTTCTCTGGTGATGTTTCTCCTGTTGCTCCTGTGGAGCCTGGAACTGTAGTCGTAGGCTATTGGGGGTCATTGGGGGAGATCTGTATAACTGGATCATGGACTTCCTGTTCGATCGAGTCATATGGGTGAGGGTGGGATCAGAATTGTCAATGGGGTTGAAGTGGAGGATGGTACTCCTCGGAAGTGTGGTTAGTCCGGTGTTGTTCGCCCTGATGACAGATTACATATTTAAGGAGGTGGGACAGGGAATGGGTGTGGCCTTGTATGCTAATGATGTGGCTGTATGGAATACAGGTGGGAATGTGAAATATGTGATGAGGAAGATGCAAGAAGTTGTGGAAGATTGGTCTCTAACATGTGGTTTTAGGATGTCTGTGGCCAAGTCCTGCATTATGGTGTATTCTAGGATGAAGGTTAAAGATGTTAGGCTGCAAATATACGGTCAGGATATACAGTCGTGGCCAAAGGTTTTGAGAATGACACAAATATACATTTTCACAAAGTCTGCTGCCTCAATTTGTATGATGGCAATTTGCATATACTCCACAATGTTATGAAGAGTGATCAGATGAATTGCAATTAATTGCAAAGTCCCTCTTTGCCATGCAAATGAACTGAATCCCCCCCCCCAAAAAACAATCCACTGCATTTCAGCCCTGCCACAAAAGGACCAGCTGACATCATGTCAGTGATTCTCTCATTAGGTGTAAGTGTTGACGAGGACAAGGCTGGAGATCACTCTGTCATGCTGATTGAGTTTGAATAACAGACTGGAAGCCTCAAAAGGAGGGTGGTGCTTGGACTCATTGTTCTTCCTCTGTCAACCATGGTTACCTGCAAGGAAACATGTGCCGTCATCATTGCTTTGCACAAAAAGGGCTTCACAGGCAAGGATATTGCTGCCAGTAAGATTGCACCTAAATCAACCATTTATCAGATCATCAAGAACTTCAAGGAGAGCGGTTCAATTGTTGTGAAGAAGGCTTCAGGGTGCCCAAGAAAGTCCAGCAAGCGCCAGGACCGTCTCCTAAAGTTGATTCAGCTGCGGGATCGGGGCACCACCAGTACAGAGCTTGTTCAGGAATGGCAGCAGGCAGGTGTGAGTGCATCTGCACGCACAGTGAGGCGAAGACTTTTGGAGGATGGCCTGGTGTCAAGAAGGGCAGCAAAGAAGCCATATTCTGCAAAAGGTACAGGGATTGGACTGCTGAGGACTGGGGTAAAGTCCTTTTCTCTGATGAATCCCCTTTCCGATATTTTGGGGCATCCGGAAAAAAGCTTGTCCGGAGAAGACAAGGTGAGCGCTACCATCAGTCCTGTGTCATGCCAACAGTAAAGCATCCTGAGATCATTCATGTGTGGGGTTGCTTCTCAGCCATGGGAGTGGGCTCACTCACAATTTTGCCTAAGAACACAGCCATGAATAAAGAATGGTACCAACACATCCTCCGAGAGCAACTTCTCCCAACCATCCAGGAACAGTTTGGTGACGAACAATGCCTTTTCCAGCATGATGGAGCACCTTGCCATAAGGCAAAAGTGATAACTAAGTGGCTCGGAGAACAAAACATCGATATTTTGGGTCCATGGCCAGGAAACTCCCCAGACCTTAATCCCATTGAGAACTTGTGGTCAATCCTCAAGAGGCGGGTGCACAAACAAAAACCCACAAATTCTGACAAACTCCAAGCATTGATTATGCCAGAATGGGCTGCCATCAGTCAGGATGTGGCCCAGAAGTTAATTGACTGCATGCCAGGGCGGATTGCAGAGGTCTTGAAAAAGAAGGGTATTGACTATATTGACTCTTTGCATCAACTTCATGTAATTGTCAATAAAAGCCTTTGACACTTATGAAATGCTTGTAATTATACTTCAGTATTCCATAGTAACATCTGACTAAAAATATCTAAAGACACTGAGGCAGCAGACTTTGTGAAAATTAATATTTGTGTCATTCTCAACTTTTGGCCACGACTGTGGGTAGGGTGTCCGAATTGAAGTATCTAGGTATGTGGTTTGATGAGAGGCTTCCGTGGAAGTTGAGTATTTTTAAATTTAGTGCAGGAAGGTGCAGAACCTCATGAGGGCAGTGGCAGGATGTGATTGGGGGTCAAATAGACAAACACTGTTGTGTATGTACCAGTCATTGATCAGGTCATTTTTGGATCATGGGTGCTTTGTATATGGATCAGCAGCCAAAACGGTACTATAGTGCCTGGATAGGATACAGTCAAGGGCATTGAGATTGTGTGTGGGTGCCTTCAGAACGACACCTGTTGAGGCATTACAAGTGGATAGTGAGGAACTGCCACTGAGGATAAGGCAGAACAAACTTGCATTAGCGTAATTGGGCGAGGTTGAAAGGGAGTTCAGAAGGACATCCTGCGGTCACAGTAACTGGGGAATTCTGGGAGCTAGGAATGGGTAAGCAGAGGGAGAACGGGTGGACAATCGGGCAGAAAGTGGTAGAATATGAACTGGGGGAGAGAGAGATAGGGCCAGCAATTGCATTGGGGAACGTTCCTCCATGGCTGTTTCCGAAACCATGTGTAGATGTGCACATGATTGAGGGCAGGAGAGAATGGGGTGAGGACGTGAGACGGCGTGTGGAGAGATATATAGATAATCATTTTTATTTGTTTTTAAGGATATACTGTATAGAGATGGTTCAAAGGATCCAGTCAGTGGTAGGGTGGGGGCAGGGGTGTATATCCCAGATTTCAATGTTAGAGTATGTAAGAGGTTATAAACTGATTATGTGTCAGTGTATGCGGCCGAGTTGATGACCATGATTATAGATTTGAGATGGGTGGAAGAGGTGAAACGACATACCAGAGTGGTGATCTGCTCTAATTTGGCTGCAGTGTTCAGTAGTGTGAATACAGGCAGGTTGGATAAAGGAGACATGTTTGTGGAGATGATGGTGTTGTTAATGGGATTGGAGAGGATGGGTTCCCTCCCATGTGGGTGTGGATAGTAATGAGAAGGCCGATGTAGTGGCTAAGAGTGCTGTGACGAGAGAGTGGGTAGATGTTCAGGTTCTGCTGGCCCACAGTTAAGTAAAGTCCTTGATTGGGGGCCAAAGGGCTTGATCTTTGGCAAAGGGAGTGGGATGCTCATAGTAAGCGGAGGCAATTTTATCACGTTCACCTGTCAGTAAAGGAAGAGGTGGGGAGTATGGGATGTAGGAGAGAGGAAGTTGTGTGGAGTGGACTACGGTTTGGGCACACAGGTTTGAATGCCACGTTGTGCATAAGGAAACATGAAACAGGTCTGTGTGATGTGTGTTTAGTGGAGGAAACAGTGGAGCATGTGTTGATATTTTGTGAACTGCATGAAGTAGATAGGGAGAGATTGTGTGAAAGGGTTTGGGTGGTGTAGTGGGGGGAGGAAAGGGGAGGAAAGTGGTGTCTAGGGCTTAATTTCACTTTCTTGGAGGAACAGGACTAATGAAGAGAATGTAATGTCGGTAGGCCATGATTGGCCTCACACTCCAGTACAATAGGTGGTGGGGTATTCACCTTAAAAGTTGGATGTTGTTAATGTTCTCAGATAACACATGGCTGAATTAAAACATCAAATGTCCACCCAGTGACTACATCTTTGCGCATGAAAAGTGGTGTTTTTGTCTTTCAACCTGTGGTATAGCATAAGACTGGAGAGCTGGTAAAATGAAAGATTGACAGTCATGTTACCAATAAGATAAGCTTTACAGTCATATCAGATGATCTGGGTGGGACTGGGTAGGTCTGACTTGCTCTTTTGCGTAATACTAACCATTGCTACCAGCATTGTGAAAGGACGCACTCAGAACACATTAGGTATTTTGAACAGATGCTTTCAAAGCCTTGGCATGAACATGTTTTGGACTGTATGTATAGCCAACACACAGTATAGGCCTATGTAATTGTGTCCTGTTTGTGCAATATTTTCTAATTAGTTTTCCACTGGGAGGCAGGGACACAGGCCTACCCACTTTGGAGCCAAGCCCACCCAATCAGGTTGAGCAAAAACTAAAAAGAACACTGTCACCTTCGTTTAGAGATGGATTGGACCAAGGTGCAGCGTGGTAGGCGTACATCATACATTTATTAAATGAACACCAAAAACAAGAAAGAATAAATGACACGTAAAGTTTTGTAGCGCTAACACAGCAACTAACCAAAAACAAGATCCCACAACCTAAAAGTGGAAAAGGCTGCCTAAGTATGATCCCCAATCAGAGACAACGATAGACAGCTGCCTCTGATTGGGAACCATACCCGGCCAACAAAGAAATAGAAAAACTAGAATGCCCACCCAAATCACACCCCGACCTAACTGTCACGCCCTGACCGTAGATTGCTTTGTATGTTTCTATTTTTAGTTTGGTCAGGGTGTGATGTGGGTGGGTATTCTATGTTGTAGGTCTAGGTTTTCTATTTCTATGTGTTTGGCCTGGTATGGTTCTCAATCAGAGGCAGCTGTCTATCGTTGTCTCTGAGAGCCATACTTAGGTAGCCTGTTTTACCACTTTTGTTTGTGGGTGGTTATTTTCTGGTTAGTGTTGCACCTGTCAGAATTGGTTGTTTTGTTGTTTTTGTTCGTGTATTCATCTTGATTAAATGTATTACGTACCACGCTGCACTTTGGTCCTCTTCTCTTTCTCCAGACGACAATCGTTACACTAACCAAATAGAGAAATAAAAAGGCTCTCTAAGGTCAGGGCGTGACAAACACATAATTACTACAAAAGGAACCAGTTTATAATTCCTCATGGCCTGCTATGTGGAGCGGGGGAGGGGAACTTACTGAAGTAGTTAGACATTTACAGAGTTTGCCTCTGAGAGAGGGCTGTGAGATGGTGTGATAAAAGTCACCAGCAGGGAATTTGTAGCAAAGTTTAGGCTGGGTGTTAACGTTAAGTATATTGCTTTTACATAACAGTAATGTAGTGATGTGTATCTTAGCAATATCGATCCTTTTGTATTCCTTTATTTTTTTCTCCACGGAGAGGATGATGACGTTTAGGAGCAAATCACCCCCCAAATCAAATCAAATGTTATTAGTCACATGCGCCGAATACAACAGGTGTAGACCTTACAGTGAAATGCTTCCTTACGAGCCCCTAACCCACAATGCAGTTTAAAAAAAATATGAGTAAGAATAAGAAATAAAAGTAACAAGTAATTAAAGAGCAGCAGTAAAATAACAATAGCGACACTATACACAGTGGGGTGCCGGTACAGAGTCAGTGTGCGGGGGCACCGGTAAGTTGAGGTAATATGTACATGTAGGTAGAATTATTAAAGTGACTGGAGGGGGGCGGGCAATGCAAATAGTCTGGGTAGCCATTTGATTAGATGTTCAGGAGTCTTATGACTTGGAGCTAGAAGATGTTGAGAAGCCTCTTGGACCCAGATTTGCCGCTCCGGTACCGCTTGCCGTGCGGTAGCAGAGAGAACAGTCTATGACTAGGGTGGCTGGAGTCTTTGACAATTTTTAGGGCCTTCCTCTGACACCGCCTGGTATAGAGGTCCTGGATGGCAGGAAGCTTGGTCCCAGTGATGTACTGGGCCGTACTCACTACCCTCTGTAGTGCCTTGCGGTCGGAGACCGAGCAGTTGCCATACCAGGCAGTGATGCAACCAGTCAGGATGCTTTCGATGGTGCAGCTGTAGAACCTTTTGAGGATCTGAGGACCCATGCCAAATCTTTTCAGTCTACTGAGGGGGAATAGGTTTTGTCGTGCCCTCTTCCCGACTGTCTTGGTGTGCTTGGACCATGTTAGTTTGTTGGTGATGTGGACACCAAGGAACTTGAAGCTCTCAACCTGCTCCCCCTGCCGGTCAAGGTCTTCACCCTCCCCTGCCAGATCCACAACCCCCACTGCTGTCTCTAATGATGGTTCAAGATCCAGCAGTTTACACTCCTCTTCCACTACCTCCACTGCAGGCCCTGGCTCCACTCCTCTCTCAGACAGTTCATCTAGAGGTGGGGGGACAGGGAGGACAACTAGGCCTCAACAGAGAAGATGGAGGAGCAGAGGTAGAGGCACTGGAACCAGCACTGGAACCAGCACAACAGAGGGAGATGAACCTGAGGACAGATGGCACACACGCATTGAAGATTATGTGGACCCAGGTTCACTTGGATGTCCTTTGACACACGACAGTGTTTGAGAGCGGTTGATATTGTAGAAATTGTGTTTTTACAGTGACCAATAACTTTTAGGCATATTCAATGTGTAATAGCAATGGATTTCCCTAATTTACATACTTAGGACACTTTGGAGAGGTTGAGGGGACACTTGGATATGTCCCTTGACCGCAACTAATACCCATTAATAAAACATCTGTAAAGTTCAAGCTGTTGTGTCTATCAATCCCATTTTTTCCAGAAGTTTTAGACTTTTTGTGGAAGCCATCTGATGTGTTTCTAGCTTTATTCATCAATAATTGACTTACATGTTGTCCAAAAAACAGTTTGTGTGTGCTTGAACTTGTGTGATCTGAACTGTGCCATTCCTATCTATGTTCTGACCATTACTTTATAATCTCCCAGATGATTTATTTCTAATGACACCAAGTTTATGCATGTCCTTATGTAACTGCTCATTAAAAGCACTTACATTTGGGTATGTCTATTTAGGCGGAAATCTATATTTTTGCCATTACATTTAAGAGGTTTTAAGCTAGCTAGTTACTGTTATGTTGTAGCTAAACGCGGAACTAATTAACATCTGCTTCCTGTTATAACATCTAACGCTAAGAAGGTTGTTTAAAATGAAGATATCTGTGGTTATAAGCTTGTTTTGGGGTCAGTGCTTTTTGGGATCATTGTCCCAGGACATAGACATGTCCTTATATGGGCAGAAAGTTTACATGCTTGTTAATCTAACTGTGCTGTCCAATTTACAGTAGCTATAACAGTGAGTGAAAAAATACCATGCTATTGTTTGAGGAGAGTGCACAACAAAACTTTATCACGGCAACTGGTTTGATACATTTACCTCTGAAGGTAAATAATGTACTTACATTCAGTAATCTTGCTCTGATTTGTCATCCTGAGGGTCCCAGAGATAAAATATAGCATAGTTTTGTTTGATAAAATCCATTTTTATATTCAAATGTAAGAACTGGTTCTACAGTTTGTGCTGTGTCTGGGTATGTCATTTTAGGCGATTTTTTTTTTAAAGGGTCCGATTCTTAAGAGGTTTTAACCCTTAACCATCTTGAATTTTAACTTCAACGGTAGTGTGGACGTCCCCCACGGATCCCGATTGGCATGGACTGTCGTTTTGGTAGTGGCGACGCACTTCCTAGTCCCATCGAATGCTATCATTTCCATGGCAACGTGCTCTTCCTTGGAGGCACGCACGGTGCAACAGGTCAACAGGCGGGGAGAGGACCAGGCTCCGTGTCCAGTCTGATGTTTTTGCCAGACATACTGGATGATCAAATCATAGACATACAGTAGACCTACGTCATTCAATCAAACACATGACCATTTTGATTTGGCAACCTGTGTGCCAGTGCATTCAGCATTATCAGTCTACAGTTATTATTGAAACCCATAATAATCCAAAGTACATTAGAATGAGTGTGATGAAGTGGGTTAATATTGTTTTCTGACTGATTTTCTAAAGTAATATTGTCATACACAACACTTAATAATAATTTGTATTTATTTCACACACTATTGTTGATGAATATGTTCCAGTGCACTCAACATTGGGAGAGAGAATGACTTATAACATAGATAGTAAAAATATCATCAGTTTGTAGACAATGCCTTAAATGCAGTTCCATCAAAGTTATGATTATAGGCCCACTGCCCAATTACTTACTCTGTATAAACAATTCAGCCATTAGCTGTGTGAGACCATTTTATTACAGAATATCAACTTATCTTTCTATCAGAAAACAAAAATCACACAAGGATATCTTTTGAGATCCTGATTTAGGTAGTCCGAGTGCCAGACTAAGAGTGTGTTAGCCTCTCCTATTGTCAGGTCACAGGTCACTACCACCTATTAGGGGGATGCTTTATTGCACTCATAAGTAAAGGCCATTTGACAATAGTAAGGTGCAACACATATTTTTCATTGGTAAAATGCAATACATAAAGATGTACTAGGCAGAAATCGCTCCGCCATTTCCTGGTTGCTAAATCGTAAAAATTCTAATAGTTTGTCTAATTTCAGTGTATGTGACAAAACAAGCAAGTATAGTGTAGAGAATCATTGTACCGTCTAAACTGCTGTGAAATGTATTTTCACATAGGCAAAAATATTGTATGTTCAGTTGTTTGAAGCTGGTGCACAAAACCGAAAGTAAAAGTTGCAAAAATTAAACTTAAAAGTGGAAAGCATAGAAATAGTGCACATAGAATAGATCTACCGCTAGACTTGCTGTCAATGAGTGACAAATCGATTACTCACATTTATATGTGAATTTTGTCAGGTCACCCAAAAAGTTACACATTGCAGCTTTAATAATAGAGTGAATCTAAATAATGTAACAATCAACCAATAAAATAAACAAATACAATAAAATATCCTTCCAAAGGAAATCCAGAAAAGCATTCAGAGTGACGATTGGAATAGTGGTGGTTGACCAAGACCTGTGTCCTAATAACAGCTGGTTGTCTTGTACCAACAGTCACTTCAACTCAAACTACCTAATAGCCTTTGCTGATCCAGAGCATGTTATATAGCCCTCAAACTCAACTCTGGAACTCAAAGCCAGTTCCACTGTATTTTTTCATTGTTCCCCTTTAATCAGAGGCTGGGACAATAGGTGCGTGCAATTAATTGTCAGGTAGAATAGAACCAGCAGGCTTCGGACCTCGTAGGGTAAGAGTACCCGTTTTATAGCATCAAATGGCTGTTTGCTCCTCATTTGATAACCAGATGTAACTAACATCCTTAGCAATAAATATTTCATACAACATCCTGTGACCTATCCCAAAATATTGTTCTCTTAAAATCTAAAACTATTTTTTAGAATGTGAGTTTCCACTACCACTTGTCCTCTAGTCAACCAAGTACCTTCAACAGACTTGCATTCACAATAATCTCATACATCATGTTTTGTGTGTCACTAAGCTGCAATACCATCTCAGGTAGTTACAGTTGGCTCATATCTATGTCTCATCAAAGTGACAACCCTCAGGAAACACACACAAAACTGAGTTGAGGTAAGGCACGGCATCTTCGTATAAAAAGAGTGCAGTAGACATTCTTGTTGAGTGAGAATTCCTTAAAACTACCTAGTACATTAAGAGGTGTGTTATATGTGGGAAAGATGTGTAGATATACAACTTATGGCAAACTGAGATAATATTAAGGGGACATACAAAATATCAATCCAAAAGAGTCCATATTCATTTATCGGGTTATTTGTGTTGAAATGCAGTCTGCTGTTGCAATGCCTTCAGTTCTTCTCTTGGCTTCACAATGTAGTCTTTGTACATGGAATAAATGACACCTGAAAAACAGAGGGAAGAAAATGTTAAATAAAGATAATTTCCAAAACTGGTAAATAAAATTACATTGTATTGGAGCTGCTGTACCTATTAAATAAGAAAGTGTACATTTCATGCGGTAGACTTTTTCATGTAACATAGCAACATAATGACTACATCTGCAGGGTGAAAGGCTTTCAGACTAGTTTATATCTAGAATAATAATGTATCAAAATAACAGTTTCCACATCCTGTGCGATCTGATCAGTAGCCAAATCTGTTTTGGGACAGATACATTTCGCCAGAAACCTTACAACACTGTGCTAAAATATTTCAATTTGGCATGTGCCAGAAAACTGGTGCCTGCAACGTTAAATAACATTACAACCTCATCCAATCACAATGTGGACACATGACACATTTAAAGGTCATGTGTGAACACAAAGGTATTTTATCAAATACAGATTTCAAGTTTAATACCAGTGGGGTGTTCCAGAAAGCAGGACCATTAAATTACCAAGCAAACTTTGATAAATATAGCTCTTGATTTTCTAAATTATTTAGAATGCTAAACTTGAATATGGGTTGTTGGTTGTCGAGTCAATTATTTAAAGTGAATATTTCTCAAATATTAAGTTATTTCATTATTTTTGGGACAGTTAGCTACCTGGCTTACTTATTGATCCTGCTTTCTGGAACAGCCCCTAGGTGTCAACAGGGTCCAACAGCCTGTAATACTGTACATACCAATGGTCATAGCTCCCACCACAAATCCTTGGGCCATAACACGCATGTGGATAAGGTGCACTGACATCTTCATGTCTCCACGGCTCTTCAACTTGTAAAGTCTGTAGCCCACAATGGAAAAGAATCCTGCCATCCCTAAAAAAAACAAAAAAAAGCTTTGTACACAATATTTTTTTTATTTCACCTTTATTTAACCAGGTAGGCTAGTTGAGAACAAGTTCTCATTTACAATTGCGACCTGGCCAAGATAAAGCATAGCAGTGTGAACAGACAACAACACAGAGTTACACAATATAAAGGATGACTGGGCATATAGGACAATGGCAATTGAAGACATACAGTCAATATCTACATCAATAAAAAACAAAAAACAACCAATTTGCAGGTCCATAAAGGTGCATGAGAAAACTATGATGGATATGGGCTACAGGTGTGGTTGTGTGTGCTGTGTATATAAATTATTGGTAGTATACACTAGATGACTGACATGGGGCACTGTTTTAAAGCCACCATCTTGGCAATCCCCCACCGTTGTAAAAAATATTTTAGAAGCAATGGAAATGAATTTGTCAATGTCTACATTTGTTTTTGCCACGTTCATTCTATTACAGAGACTTTAATGCATACTTTTACATATTATGTGAGCTAAAAATAATTTAAAACATTTTCCTTAAAGTATCATTTTTATAAAGTTCTAATGTCACTGTCCGCACTACAACAACAAAATACTTAATACATGTAATTTTGTCCTTGAAACATTTAATTGAAACACTGTAGAATTCCAAACATTACTATGGAGACTGCTTCTTCTGGGGAGTGACAATATGGCCAATACATTGCATCAGCAATCCAGGGTTTACGTACAACATTTTATACTACTCACCTATTGGGACAAAAGGATTCTCCTTCACCTTTCGCATAAACTTAGATTCTTCTTCGTCATATGCAGACATCTTGGCTGAAACCAGAAAATTATAATTACTCAGAGGTACTGTACTTTATAACATAAGTTTACCAAAGACGTTATTCACAATGATTGTCTCACTACATCAACGACACAGATAATTACATTAAATAGGCTATTAGCAGTAATATTATTGGAAAATATTGGGACATACTTATAGGTCTCAGTAGGCCTATTTGAGCTTGTAAAACCTACAACACCAAACGTAATCAATAACTTGAAGTAGAAGTTCAGATATCAGTAACATGGTGTTCTCTTGGAAAATACAGTAAAACGTCGATTTATTTCAAGGACTGTTAGGATGTAACCTAATAGTTAATATCAGAGATTAAAGCAATGTGATAATGTAATACAGAATAACATTATAATTCATTCATTTTGGCTTAGCTATATAAGAGTTCCCACGTCGATGACACTTTTGAATGAAGGTCAAAGGAAACTGTTTCATAGTAAATATCACTTGTGATACCCTAAATAAAGACAACATCCGACATTAGAATGAACATTCATTCTTACCGTTTTGTCAAACTTCTATTGAAGATAATGGATCCGGACTGATTCTGTATGCGCTACACAGCAAATAGACACCGCGCTGTCCTTACATTGAGCAACTCAAACAGCAGTCCAAAATGAAGTAACATTTTCACACACATGTGACGTAGGCTGTCTTTTTCCATTGAATTATCTCACACGTTTAGCCAATAAAAACCTCTCAACCTTTTTAAATTAATTTGTTCAATCTCTTGATTATTATGCCTTGTTTATTGTACATTTTATTATGGCTTTCCCTGGAAAATAATAAACTCGAGCTGCAAATAAACTAAATCGTTCACAGAAGAAAATCTGTATGAATTGTAGTACGGGGGGAATTACAAAATCGGTTATAACAGAGCATATACCTCCAAATAAAACGTGTTTATTAACTCCGAGATACACATGTGTACGTATGTATTTAAGGATCAGAGTATACATTTATTTTTGAGCTACTTACATTTACACTTACATAAACGTCGTTTTAAAGTTTATTGGAACGCCATTTCCCAGAGTGCAAAACTAAACGGGGGGGGGGGGCGTGGTGTTATAAAATAGCTTGTCCCATCGGATGTGCGCATTCGCCACGTGCTAGAACAGAATGTGCCCTAGTTATTTTGCATCTCGTGCTGTGAATCGATTTGCATGAAATTATTATTTTATACAACTCAAATATCTATCATAGGTTTATATATTGATTTCAAACCTATAAACCTATCATTTAATTCAGATGTTTCCAAGAGGGTCTATAGTGGATTTTTGTTGCATTGGAAATAGAGTTTTTAAATTACAACCTGTCATGTGATAGGATACTCTAAAAGGGCAAAACATCAACATAGTATCTTGTGACATGTTTAAATAGAGGTTTTAACTATCCATTATTAATTTCTATGAACTTATTCCACAAATATGCTGTTTGATAAATTCAGATTTTGAGTTTCCATTAAGAGTTAAAAAAACACAGGATTTTACATACCTCTTATTTGTAAGAGGAAGAGGTAATGACAAATACCAGGAAACAGAGGAATGCCTTCTTACTTCAGACAAACTGCTTACTTTGTCATACCAATAGTGCTTATTACTTAAAGGCACTTTTGTATTGCTGGAACAGAACCTTTACTACTGGCTTTTATGATTTCAGAAACACTTTTGTTTCCAGAGGTAAGCCTACTCTTTTGCATGCATAAAACATCATAGAGGAATGTTGTTTCTTCTTCTTGATGGTATATCATCTGTCTGAAGTCTGTATTTCACATTTCTCCTCCTTAGATATACAACAGGATAATGGATTTAAACATCTCAGAACTGAGTGATGACTATAATTACAGCCATTATTATGACTATGGAGATGAACCATTGGACGGCTTTGGACTTTGTGAAAAGGCACACGTCAAAGTATTTGGAAGAATTTTTCTACCCGTCTCTTACATTATCATTTGCACCCTCAGCATTATAGTAAATATACTTTTTATTCCAACTTTAATCAAATCCAAACATCATAGAAAAACATTTCCTATGAGTATGGCGATTTCTGATATGTTGTTTGCATTAACACTCCCTTTTTGGGCAGTGTATGCCCATAATGAATGGATATTTGGCAATGATTCCTGCAAGACAGTTACTGCGATTTACATCACTACTTTGTACAGCAGTATCCTGTTCATCACTTGTATAAGTGTGGATAGGTATTTAGGTGTAGTATGGACTCTTTCCAACTGGAACCACTGTACACCTATGGAAAACACCTTAGTGTGCTTTGTGGTGTGGAGCCTCTCCATCTTAGCAGCAGCTCCACATTGGACCTTCGTTCAGGAACAAGAGTTTCACGGCCAGAAGATTTGCATGTACCCTTTTGGAGAGGAAAATCACTTGCCTCTGTGGAAGATTCTCATGAAGTTTCAGCTGAACGTCTTTGGGTTTCTCACACCTTTTCTGATCATGCTCTTCTGCTACCTGCGAGTCTGCTGTGCTGTAGCGAAGGTTAAAGTGGGACCGAGACGAAAAAGTCTGAAATTGGTCATGATAGTTGTTGTGGTATTTTTTGTGTTATGGTTCCCGTACAACATTGTGTCCTTTTTACACTCCTTGCAACACTTGCATGTGATTTCTAATTGTGTCACAAGCCTACATCTGGATTTCGCCATTCAGGTTACAGAGGTCATTGCCTATAGCCATGGTTTTGTAAATCCCATTGTGTATGCCTTTGTCAACAAGAGGGTTTGGAAGGGCTTTGCTAAGATGTGTGGGGGGAAATGCAGAAGAAGAACCAGTGATGAGTATGTGCTGGAGTGCTCCGATAGCACAAAGTCCATGTCAGTTCAGAGTGGAGTGATAGAGTTACAAGCAGTTCAGAGCCACCTAGAGAATAATACTAATCAACCAATAAACACAGAGCGGAGATAATCCTCCATAAGAGTTGAAATGGCTTTGCACAAATAACTGTTTACATTATAACATGTTAACTATACCTGGGGAGTTAATTGGATTATTTACAATCACTCTCTATTTACAGTGTGTTTGTGTCCTTCTATTCCTTGTATTCATATACAGTATATCATTGTACAAATAGGGGGGGTATATTGGCAAAATACATGACAATAAAGATGTTTAATATTTGAGCAGTGTTTTTGCTAACACACAGTGTACTGAAAAAAAAATTATAATAAAGTCACTCAGCATATGTGTGACACCAGTTAAACCTCTTGGCTATCTTACAAGGATAAAGTGGTGTCCTCCCTTCCTGTAACTCAGTTTCATAATGCCTGTACAGATTTTTTTTTAAATCAGGGCTATGTACAATGCATTTGAAAAGTGTTCAGACCCTTTGACTTTTTCCACATTTTGTTACATTACAGCCTTATTCTAAAATTGCTTAAATTATTTTTTCCTCATAAATCTACACACAATGCCCCATAATGACAAAACAAAAACAGGTTTTTAGAAATGTTTGCAAATGTAAAAAACAGAAATACCTTATTTACATAAGTATTCAGATCCTTTCTTATGAGACTCAAAATTGAGCTCAGGTGCATCCTGTTTCCATTGATAATCCTTGAGATGTTTCTACAACTTGATTGGAGTCCACCTGTGGTAAATTCAATTGATTGGACATGATTTGGAAAGGCACACACCTATCTATATAAGGTCTGACAGTTGACAGTGCATGTCAGAGCAAAAACCAAGCCATGAAGTCGAAGGAATTGTCCGTACAGGATTGTGTCGAGGGACAGATCTGGGGAAGGGTACCAAAACATTTCTGCAACATTGACGGTCCCCAAGAACACAGTGGCCTCCATCATTCTTAAATGGAAGAAATTTGGAACCACCAAGACTTCCTAGAGCTGGCCTCCCGGACAAACTGAGCAATAAAGGTGAAATAAAATAAAATTGGGGGAGAAGGGCCTTAGTCAGTTCCTCTGGGAAGATGGGAGAACCTTACAGAAGGACAACCATCTCTGCAGCACTCCACCAATCAGGCCTTTATGGTAGAGTGGCCAGACGGAAGCTACTCCTCAGTAAAAGACACATGACAGCCCGCTTGGAGTTTGCCAAAAGGCACCTAAAGGACTCAGACAATGGGAAACAACAAGATTGAACTCTTTGGCCTGAATGCCAAGCATCACGTCTGGAGGAAACCTGTCACCATCCCTACGGTGAAGCATGGTGGTGGCAGCATCCTGCGGTGGGGATGTTTTTCAGCAGCAGGAACTGGGAGACTAGTCAGGAACAAGGGAAAGATGAACGGAGCAAAGTACAGAGCAATCCTTGATGGAGACATGCTCTAGAGCACTCAGGACCTCAGAGTGGGATGAAGATTCACCTTCCAAACAGGACAATAACCCTAAGCACACAGACAAGTCTCTGAATGTCCTTGAGTGGTCCAACCACAGCCTGGACTTGAACAAGATCTAACATCCTCTGGAGAGACCTGAAAAAAGCTTTGCAAGGGGTCTGAATACTTTCCGAATGCACTGTATCTAGTTGGAGGATATCTACCGTATTCAAGGAATATATGTATAAAACTGCTAAAAATCTCAATGTAGCCTACTGCATCAGATTTTAATTTTTTTGTTTAAAAGTAATTTGTCACAGACTAATGCCGAGGAGGTACTTCTAAGGTCGTAGTGGAAAGAAAGCAACTTTGACCCATCAGACTTTCCACCCCAATTCCTGCCAGGACAGAACACAATCACTGAAAGTAGACCCAATTGAACAACTCTAAAATATCTCCTAGAAGACTGTCAATAATATGCAAACAACATGGACCATAGTACTGTGACCCCTAATTCCTGACAGCAGGGCAAGACACAATCACTGATAAGTAGACCCAAAGAGATTGAACTACTCTAAAATATCTTCTAGATTAGAAAACAGTCAATAATATTCAAACCACATGGACCATTGTACTGGTCAAAAGTGGTGGTGTAGTAAAATAATGGTATTTTTTGGCCATATGACAAAATAGCTCAGTTTTCCTTCAGATCCTTTTCAAAATAATGTGATTTCATATTCAGGGGTTATATTGTCAAGATACTGACAATAAAGATGTTTATTAGTTGAACTTTGCTATCACACAGTGTAATGAATAATACAAAATGTGGTTCTCACCATAATAGTTTATAAAACTGGTACAAATCTCAATGTAGCCTACAGCATTTTAATTAGTTATGTAAGTAATTTGTCACAGAGACATCTCAATTCCTGTTTCCCCAAGAGGTACTTCAATGTTCATCATAGGGGTATGAAACAAAACAGGAAGCAACTTTGACCCATCAGACTTTCCACTCCAATTCCTGCCAGGACACAATCACTGACAAGTAGTCTCAAAAAGATTATACTACAACATGGAAACAACACGGACCATTTTTCTGTGACCCCTTTGTAAAGAAGAATGTATGATCAGTGGTGGTAGATACACATGGCGAGGCGTGGCTTAACGTGACCACACACCCGAGTAGTGTACAGCAGTAGGGTATTCCCATTATTTCCATGTAATTAGTCAAACTTTGGCGGCATCCTCAGCAAACAACTGACACTTTTTGGTCGTTTCAATAAACGTTTTTAGCAGCCTCACATGTCGTTATTAACATACTTGGCAGTCACAGCAACACATTATTTGCATGATACTTATTCTGCCACTCTAATCGTCTCTTTGGCTGATAATCGAGATGTAAATTCCATGCGACAGTCTATCTGTTCATGCTAATATTTTTACGTTTCGAATGAAAGTGCTTTAGGTATGATGTAGTTTGTTGATTAAGACGGCATGGAAGTATGAAACATGACCAACCAAGCATATCCTAAATGTTTATAGAATGAATGAAAAATGAATACAGGAATTGTCTGGTTATGAATAAAGTAATTAATTTCAGATAACGGAGTACCCTATGGATGTATTCTACTCGGGGGCGTGTTCACGTTAAGCCCTGCCTCGCTGTGTGTATCTATAGCAAAATAAATGTACACTATCATTCTTGGCCAGATGGCATGTCCCAAGAGAAAATAACTCAGTTTTCCTTCAGATTCTTTTCAAAATAATTTGATTTCATATACAAGGGTTATATTGTCAAGATACTGACAATAAAGATGTTTATTAGTTGAACTTTGCTATCACACAGTGTAATGAATAATACAACAATTGTCACTCACCATAATAGTTTATAAAACTGGTACAAATCTCAATGTAGCCTACAGCATTTTAATTTGTTATGTAAGTAATTTGTCACAGACATCTCAATTCCTGTTTCCCCAAGAGGTACTTCAATGTTCATCATAGGGGTATGAAACAAAACAGGAAGCAACTTTGACCCATCAGACTTTCCACTCCAATTCCTGCCAGGACACAATCACTGACAAGTAGTCTCAAAGAGATTATACTACAACATGGAAACAACACGGACCATTTTTCTGTGACCCCTTTGTAAAGAAGAATGTATGATCAGTGGTGGTAGATACACATGGCGAGGCGTGGCTTAACGTGACCACACACCGGAGTAGTGTACAGCAGTGGGGTATTCCCATTACTTCCATGTAATTAGTCAAACTTTGGCGGCATCCGCTGCAAACAACTGACACTTTTTGGTCGATTCAATAAACGTTTTCAGCAGCCCCACATGTCGTTATTAACATACTTGGCAGTCACAGCAACACATTATTTGAAAGATACTTATTCTGCCACTCTAATCGTCTCTTTGGCTGATAATCGAGACGTACATTCCATGCGACAGTCTATCTGTTCATGCTAATATTTTTACGTTTCGAATGAAAGTGTTTTTAGGAATGATGTAGTTTGTTGATTAAGACGGCATGGAAGTATGAAAAATGGCCAACCAAGCATATCCTAAGTGTTTATAGAATGACAAAAAAAAATGAATACAGCAGTTGTCGGGTTATGAATAAAGTAAGTAATTTAAGAAATGAGTAACGGGAGTACCCTATGGATGTATGCTACTCGGGGGCTTGTTCACGTTAAACCCTGCCTCGCTGTGTGTATCTATAGCAAAACAAATGTATACTATCATTTTTGGCCAGATGGGGGCGGCATGTCCCAAGAGAAATTAACGCGGATCCTTTCTAAAATTCGGTGTTTTTAGGCTCCTCACTGACATGATAGTATAGCGTGATGTTTATGTTTATGTTTCCTCAATCATCACTCAGGGTTTCATTCATAACACATTGTTGGATGTTCTGGATATTTGTTAATACTGTCTCTAATACCACAATGTCTTTCTGAACTTCACAAATGTAGGTGCCATAACAATTTATAAAGAGGAATTGATGTGCTGCTGAAATGTAGAAAACAGGAAAAGTATAATATTTTGGATCTAAAAATAGTAATCTGTGAAACATTGAAACACTCACCCTCCAAGTTTACATTTCGCTACAGTGTACGAAGTATGGACTCATTTGGATGTGTGAAAGTCCATGAACCTCAAACCTTAAAGACATCCTCCAACGATTGTTTTACTTTTACAGTTGAAAAGCGATATCCCAAGTATAAATACAGTAAAGTACACACACTAAAGGGTCAAATACGTTTTGAGCAAAATAGTGTGTTTTAGACAACTGCAAACTTCAAGGCTTTCGGGAGTTGGTCTGATGGGATTTGTGTGATGTCACCAGCCTCCCACCTTGCTTGAGGAACACTAGAGGAGCAAAAGAGAACAAAAGAGGCAAGCCCACCCCCCCACTTGCACCATGTCATGACTTACCTGGACCACCTATTGAGATGTGCCTTTTGTTAAGTAAATCAGCTGTTAAATTACTTGAAGAGGAGACTGGAGTGCCACTTTAAGTTTAACTGTAGGGTGGCAACGTACTAAGCATGAACTTCCTTCATCATAATATCACTTTGAAACCCTGAGTGATGATTGAGGAAACATAAACATAAACATCACGCTATACTATCATGTCAGTGACAGTATTAACAAATATCCAGAACATCCAACAATGTGTTATGAATTGGTCATTCTTGTGCTAACATCCTCATCTGTTACAATGTAAGTAACTATGAAACTCCCTGAAAGTTGATTTCAATGGCCTAGAGTTAGATTCCCTTTCAGGAAGAGAGCAGTTTTTCACATTAGACTTATCTGTTAGATAAAGCGTACCTTGATACGTGGTAAAGATGTTATCTGCCTGTAACATTGTTGAGGGAAAAAAGAACACTGTTTTTATCACACACAAGATAGAGATCTGAATGTATTGTAAAAGTACTTAGGGGAATCTGGGGCTAAAAGTAACACAGGGTCAGTTGTAACAGCTAAATAACTCAAATATGAAACCAGGTAGAAAGCTGTCATTCAATGTGCTAGTGATTGGTTAGTGTCTACATACCTGAGAAGTTTTAGGAGTACTCGTAAATATTCTACATATAAATCATATATCATTTTTAGCTATAAGAAGAGGTATTTTTATTGATAGAGTTGATGATAATAATTACTGCTCAGATTACACATGTTACAATTGACCCCTTACCTAAAGTGTATGCTATTTAATATAGTATTTAGTAACATTTACATAATTATATAAAATTGTACTTCTTTACATCAAGTTTCCCAGTACAACTAAGACAATACCTTAGAAACATGATAAGACTAATTCATTTTTTGTATTTTCATCCAAATAGCAGTTTCAAATCATACAATTTTTCATCCAGGCAACAGTAAAAACATGTCACACCACACAATCCATGATAAAGCGTCCCCCCTTCAACAAATTAGTGACAATTTTTCAAACGTAGAGTATGTTGCATGGATTAATGAGAAAGAGAAACAAAAGTATTTTTCCCTCTATGTTATTATAGCACCCCCCTTGGGCCAATCAGTGTAATTTTGTAAATGCCGGATGTCAATGACAAGACGTACAGTACCAGACAAAAGTTTGGACACACCTACTCATTCAAGGGTTTTTCTTTATTTGTACAATTTTCTACATTGTAGAATAATACTGAAGATAAACATATGAAATAACACATATGGAATCATGTAGTAACCCAAAAAGTGTTAAACAAATCAAAATATATTTTATATTTGAGATTCTTCAAAGTAGCCACTCTTTGCTTTGATGACAGCTTTGCACACTCTTGGCATTCTCTCAACCAGCTTCACCTGAAATGCTTTTCCAACAGTCTTGAAGGTGTTCCCACATATGCTGAGCACTTGTTGGATGCTTTTCCTTTCAATCTGCGGTCCAACTCATACCAAACCATCTCAATTGGTTTGAGGTTTGGGTGATTGTGGAGGCCAGGTCATCTGATGCAGCATTCCATCACTCTCCTTCTTGGTCAAATAGCCCTTAGAGAGCCTGGAGGTGTGTTGGGTCATTGTCCTGTTGAAAAACAAATGAAAGTCCCACTAAGCGCAAACCAGTTGGTATGGTGTATCGCTGCAGAATGCTGTAGCCATGCTGGTTAAGTGTGCCTTGAAATCTAAAAAAGTCACAGACAGTGTCACCAGCAAAGCACCCCAACGCTATCAAACCTCCTCCTCCATGCTTCACAGTGGGAACCACACATGTGGAGATCATCTGTTCACCTACTCTGCGTCTCACAAAGATATGGCGGTTGGAACCAAAAATCTCAAGGACAGATTTCCACCAGTCTAATGTCCATTGCTTGTGTTTCTTGGCCCAAGCCAGTCTCTTCTTCTTATTGGTGTCCTTTAGTAATGGTTTCTTTGCAGCAATTTGACCATGAAGGCCTGATTCATGCGGTCTCCTCTGAACAGTTGATGTTGAGATGTGTCTGTTATTTGGGCTGCAATTTCTGAGGCTGGTAACTCTAATGAATGTATCCTCTGCAGCAGAGGTAACTCTGGGTCTTCCTTTCCTGTGGCGCTCCTCATGAGAGCCAGTTTCATCATAGCGCTTGATGGTTTTTGCAACTGCATTTGAAGAAACCTTCAAAGTTCTTGAAATATTCCAGAATGACTGACCTTCATGTCTTATAGTAATGATCGACTGTCATTTCTCTTTGCTTATTTGAGCTGTTCTTGCCATAATATGGACTTGGTCTTTTACCAAATAGGGCCATCTTCTGTATATCACCCCTACCTTGTCACAACACAACTTATTGGCTCAAACGCATTAAGAAGGAAAGAAATTCCACAAATTAACTTTTAACAAGGCACACCTGTTAATTGAAATGCATACCAGGTGACTACCTCATGAAGCTGGTTGAGAGTGTGCAAAGCTGTCATCAAGCCAAAGGGTGGCTACTTTGAAGAAGTTTCACACTTTTTTAGTTACTACATGATTCCATATGTGTTTTTTCATAGTGTTGATGTCTTCACTATTATTTTACTAGTATTACTATTAGTGAAAACGGGGCAGGAGATATACTTGTTCAAAGTTTGGTAGGGGACAAAAAGTCTAATTTGCAGAAAGTCTATGTGTGGAGTTTATAGGTTCTTATGGGAAGTTGTTGCTCATGAGGGGCTGCATATATCTACAACATGTCATGACTGAAGTGTGGAACTTCAGTTTATTACTACAGCACCCCCATTGTCCCGATTTTGACGAAACTTGGGTGAATGATGTGTCTTGTCATCGAGATCCAACATTTAATTTTGGTAAATGTCGGATATCGATGACAAGACACATTTCATCCAAGTTTTGTCAAAATCGGGCCAGTGATGTCTGAGATACGAAGTACGCAGATAGCCTAGGGGTTACGAGCATTAGGTTGGTAACCGAAACGTCACTGGTTTGAATCTCTGAGCCGGCAACTTGGAGAAATCATCTGTTCTGGCCTTGAGTGAGGCAGTTGACCCCCAAATGCAAATGCTCCCCGGGCGCCGATGACATTGATAAAGGCAGCCCCCCTCTCTGATTCAGGTTAATTGCGGAAAACACATTTTGGTTGAATGTATTCAGTTGTTCAACTGACTTGATATCCCTTTACTAATGTACGGACAGAGACAGACCGATAGTCCCCCTCTCGGTTTCATAGTGGGGGACAATTACCCATAATTTTTACCATTGAGGACAGTGTTACATTTAATCCTGCAGCCTGTTACATTTAACTCCATCCATAGGGTCACTTGTAACATTTCACCTCCGCCGCTCTCGGTTGAATTGTAAATGACTGTGTAAGGGGTGCATAACCGGTGGCAGGGAAGTCAGATGCAGGAGAGCAGAACTAGGTTATAGCCAGAGCAGTTTAATAGCAAAACCAACGGCCTAATGAATAACAAGACATGGGTAACAAAACCCGTCTCGCACCAGTCAACATGTACAAAAGCACTTACAATAAACAATTCCACACAAAGACATGGGGGGAACAGAGGGTTAAATACACAACACTAAATGAGGGAAATGAGAACCAGGGGTGTAGGAAAACAAGACAAAACAAATGGAAAATGAAAAGTGGATCGACGATGGCTAGAAGACCGGTGACGCCGACCGTTACTGTTTCTGTAGGTCAGTTACCTTCAAACTGCAGACTACAATCAATCAATGTTGCCCTGGAGGCTGCTCTGCAGGGTGGTCAAGAGCTGGCACAGCCATAACATCTGTTTTAAACCTAACCCTAACTTTAACCTTAACCACAATGCTAACTCTAATGCCTAAGACCAAAAAAACACATGTTTGTTTTCCAGAATTGTTTACATATTGACAATTTTGACGTTGCAGCTGGCCCATCTAGCGGAAACTACTCAAATCAATTTTTACTTGTCACATGCTTTGTAAACAACAGGTGTAGACTAACATTGAAATGGTTACTTACGGTTTCTTCCCAACTCTGCATTAAGGAATAAGATTGTTATTTGTATACAGCACAGTGTGTATTCTCTCCCTTCCCGTGAGTACACCAGAATAAATATGATTTTTGTACCCTATCAAATTTAATAACCACCAATTCAATATTAGTAATTGAATGTCAATGAGTTCATATCCCACGAATCTTCCTTGAGTTATTGTATTATCATTATTGCATTGTGTTATCATGTATTTTATGGCCTATTATCTGTATCAAAGTGACTTTTTTTGAATGAAATCAGCATAATCTTTTTAGAAATTAGTATTATATTGTTATCAAACATACTCTACATAAAACCATAAATCACCACTAACACACTGACGTCAACACCTTGATCTCGTTATTACAGTTTGTTCTGCCTCCAGGGCAAGACTCTTGTCAATAAATGTCAACCTGAGTTAAAGGGTGACTTGTGTCATCAGCCCGTTAAAGGGTACCTCAGGTCATCCTCCAGTTATCTGTTGGCACACTACTAAAGTGGATTAGCAACAAGGTCATCGACCTTGTCACCCTGAATCACAGACGACGTCGAAGTAACAACAGTTTATCAATCGAACAGGGGCAGGCAAAAGGCAGGTCAAGGGTAGGCAAAGGTCAGTAATCCAGATAGGTGGGGCAAAGGTACAGGATGGCAGATAGACTCAGGGCAGGCAAAGGTCAGTAATCCAGAAAGGTGGGGCAAAGGTACAGGCCGGCAGGCAGGCTCATGGTCATGGCAGGCAGAATTGTCAACACCGGGAAAAATAGGAAACAGGACCAATCGAGAGATAGGAGCAGAGGGAAAACCACTGGTAGGCTTAACGAAATGAATGAACCTGGCAACAGACAAACAGAGAACACAGGTATAAATACACAGGGGCTAATGGGGACACCTGGAGGGAGGTGGAGACAATCACAAAGACAGGTGAAACAGATCAGTGTGTGACAGAGTTGTTGTATTATCATTATTGTGTTGTCTTTTCTGGCCTAATATCTGTATCAAAGTGATATTTGTTATGAAATCAGCATTATCTTTTTAAAACGGAGTATTATCTTATTATCAAACAGTCTACATAAAACCATAAATCAGCACTAATGAGCTGACTTCAACAACTTGATCTCGTTATTACAGCGTTAGTCATGAAATATCACTTAGACGGTGGCAGGAGCAAGAGCCATAGATATGCAGTTCTGGTGTCAGCTATTGTTGCATGAGACAACACTGCATGGCAAAGCTACAGCTGGGAAGTGTTGGCTGATATGATATTAGGCCTGCAGTAGCACTGCCAGTGGCCGAAGTTCACTGAGTTACTGGTTCTGCCTCTTATACTGCATTAAAGGTTGTTAGAGTACTAAGAGCTCTGGTTGGTAACCGGAACGTCACTGGTTTGAATCTCTGAGCCGGCAACGTGGAAAAATCATCTGTTCTGGCCTTGAGTGAGGCAGTTGACCCCCAAATGCAAATGCTCCCCGGTTGAATGCAGTCAGTTGTTCAACTGACTTGATATCCCTTTACTAATGTACGGACAGAGACAGACCGATAGTCCCCCTCTCGGTTTCATAGTGGGGGACAATTACCCATCATTTTTACCATTGAAGACAGTGTTACATTTAATCCTGCAGCCTGTTACATTTAACTCCATCCATAGGGTCACTTGTAACATTTCACCTCCGCCGCTCTCGGTTGAATTGTAAATGACTGGTATGTCCTAGAAACGTAGAGTAGTGTGTAATGGTAGCTGAGACATGTATGTTGTGTGTATAAATTTTTTATTTATATAACTCAAACAATCTTATCATAAATAAGCAAAAGGCAAAAAGTTTTACTTTTAGCCCCGGTCTCCCTTTGTAAAAGTATTTTAACTCAAACCATTAAGGACATGGGGACTATCAATCCTATATTTCAAATACAGTATGTAATAGGAGGATTATGAAACACAATTATTGTACATTTCTAAATATTTAGCACTTAAATCAAAAATAAAATGTTATTGGTCACATACACATGGTTAGCAGATGTTCATGCGAGTGTAGCGAAATGCTTGTGCTTCTAGTTCTGACCGTGCAGTAGTATCTAACAAGTAATCTAACAATTTCATGACAACTACCTTATACACACAAGTGTAAAGGGATGGATAAGAATATGTACATATAAATATATGGATGAGCGATGTCCATGTGGCATAGGCAAAATGCAGTAGATGGAATAGAGTACAGTATATACATATGAGATGAGTAATGTAGGGTATGTTAACATTATATAAAGTGGCATTGTTTAAAGTGACTAGTGATACATTTATTACATTCAATTTTACATCCATTTTATGAACTGTAATACGCAATTATATCAACGTATTTGACCTTTATACCTAACGTTTCAACAAACTTGGAACACCAAGGACTGTTCTGTACTTTTTGGGTATTGCGCAATCTAGTTACTCATTAACTGCTGACAGGAACAGTATAGTTTCATCACTGCATGGTTAGATCTGTCCATGTATGGTACACAATGTTTACATTCTATTCTTTCCAAAAGTTTATACATTTTTGGCTACGGTACTGAACATAGCTGAGTGTTGTAAAAGAAAGTGACTAAAACAGTCCAAAACACCAAAGTCTATAGTGGTTCCCTGAGTCTGTAAAAGTGATTTAGTAAACTAAGGGGACTCCCACAGTGCTTAGGGAAGGGGAGGAGCATGGTTATCTTCAACACAAAGGAATTTGCTCTGTGCCCCAGACTTGCTCAGTGAGAACGAAGAGGAAAGAACATGGGCTTTTTGCTTCCAATCCTTCTGGCTTTGCTAGCCTCTGTCCTGGGAGGCCTCTACTTCCTTGGGGCCTTCAGGCAGCGTCGACCCGGTGAACCCCCACTGGACCGGGGCCCAATCCCCTGGCTGGGCCACGTCCTGGAGTTCCGTAGGGACACTGCAATGTTTCTGGAGAGGATGAAGAGGAAGCATGGGGATATTTTCACCATACAGCTGGGAGGATTCTATTTCACATTCCTCATGGACCCTCTGTCCTTCGGGACGGTCGTGAAGGAGGCTCGCGCCAAGCTGGACTTCACCGAATTCGCAAAGCAGCTGGTGCAGAAAGTGTTTGGTTACCACTCCATGGAGAATGACCATAAGTTTCTGCAGATGTCCAGCAACAAGCACCTGATGGGGGATGGTTTAGTGGTAATGACACAGGCCATGATGAGCAACCTACAGAATCTAATGCTGCACAGTGTAGGGACAAAGCATGATAAAAATAAGACCTGGAATGAGGATGGCTTGTTCAACTACAGCTACAATATTGTCTTCAGGGCAGGCTACCTGGCTCTGTTTGGTAACGAGACACCCAAATCCACGGGGAGCTTAGAGAAAGCCAAAGAGGTCGACAGAGAGGAGTCCCAGGAGCTCTTCCGTGAGTTCCGTAAGTACGACCAGCTCTTCCCCAATCTGGCCTACGGGGTCCTGCCTCCGGGGGAGAAGAGGGAGGCAGAGAGGCTGAAGAGGCTGTTCTGGAACATGCTGTCAGTGCAGAAGGTGAGGACTAAGGATAACATCAGTGGCTGGGTGCGCGAGCAGCAGCAGGTGAGGGAAGAGCATGGCATGGAGGACTTCATGCAGAACAGGTACATGTTCCTCCTCCTCTGGGCCTCCCAGGGGAACACCGGCCCTGCTGCCTTCTGGCTTCTCCTTTACCTCATGAAGCACCCAGAGGCCATGAAGGCTGTGCAGGGGGAGGTGGAGGGGGTGCTGAAGGAGACAGACCAGGAGGTGAAGCACGGTGGACCCCTCATCGACCTGACCCGGGACATGCTGCTGAAGACGCCCATTCTGGACAGCGCTGTGGAAGAGACCCTCCGCCTCACTGCTGCCCCTGTCCTCACCAGGGCCGTGCTCCAGGACATGTCCCTCAAGATGTCTGACGGAAATGAGTACCGCATCAGGGAGGGAGACAGGGTGGCCCTCTTCCCTTACACCGCTGTTCATATTGACCCAGAGGTCCACCCCGACCCACTCACCTTTAAGTACGACCGCTTCCTGACCCCAGAGGGGGGTAAAAAAACAGATTTTTACAAAGGTGGGAAGAAGTTGAAGTACTACAACATGCCGTGGGGTGCTGGGATCACCATGTGCCCTGGGCGCTTCTTTGCCACCAACGAGCTGAAGCAGTTTGTCTTCCTCATGCTCACGTACTTTGACTTTGAGCTCAAGAACCCAGAGGAAAAGATACCTGATATTGACATAAAGCGCTGGGGCTTTGGGTCCATGCAGCCAACCAAAGACATCCAGTTTAGATACAGACTCAGGTTTTAAAACTGAGTGACTGACACAAACCAGCCTTTAGCAACACTTTGAATGTAAATGTCAATTTTCCGAGCTGTTAATCTGATGTTGATTATTATAAACTAGCTTGTGCCTAAACATGACTTTATCTAGAGTGCATAGTACAGCAACAAGTGGTACAGTATTACAATACTGGATATAATTGTTGTATTTATTAGAGGAAAAATCTTCAACTTTGTCTCTCAAAAAAAAAAATCTTTAGGGATTAGTTTTGAGTCAGCTGGAAAGCAGACATTGCAAAATGGAAAGCTGACATGAGCAGAAAGAAATAAAGACTGTAAAGCTGGTTTACAGATAGTATTAGAAATGCACAGATGTTCAGAACCAACTGCATGTAGGAGTTGAGTTGACAATTATTTTAAGATACTGCTGTGTACTAGATTGCAGGGGCCTACCCACTGGGGAGCCAGACCCACACACTGAGGAGCCAGGCCCAGCAAATCAGATTGCACTTTATTAGGGTTCATAGCTTTCACCAGGATTCACCTGGTCGGTCTATATTATGGAAAGAGCAGGTGTTCCTAATGTGTTGTACACTCAGTGTTTGTCACAGTGCTTCTATGGCTATATACACTATGCCACTGCCAATTTAATTTGTTCATTTAGCAAACAAGACAGCTCATCATCTTGCAATATAAGAACCATTGCTCTTTGAATAACATTGTAATGTTAAGCATTACATCTTTGTGTTTTTTTCCTCCTGTCAAATGTAATAAAATATGCGTTTAAAACCTTGATTATCATACGAGTCTTATTGTGCACATGAAATGTGGCCTTGGATGTATTGGCAGAGGTGAAGCTAAGTGAGCAATGACCTGTGACTCTGGGAAACTGTGTCGATCAATACTATATTCTAGCTCCCACAGATGTGCCCTGAGAAACGTTCAGGTGTACTGCGAAACTTGCCTCTAATGCATTGGTAGAGACTGGCTGGAGTTATTTGGGGTTGAAGCATCCCACAGATTCAACACATAGCTCCCCAACAGCTAAACTAGTAAGCTAGATAGAAGGAAGCTTTGTGATATGCTAAGCTTACTGTGCACATAAAAGGGTGATGCCTACTCCTACAAATACATGTATGTGTGAAACCCTACAGTGTTGCTACGGTCCTAGTAGAACAAAAGCTTGTCAATTCTCTGACAAAGTAGGCTGGATCTGATTACCTAATTCTGACCACACGTTTACTGTAGCATTTGTTACAGGCTAGGCTAAGGATTGTGTAGTGATACAATAGAGAGCCTTTTGTCATATTGTTGCAGTGGCCTACTACCCTGAGACAGCGTGTGCACGCACAACCATTCAGATACATGGATGCCACCTAGTGGTTTAAAACATCCACTGGCAAAACCAGATGTGGTGTGGAAATTACATACTGCTTACACACGTTTGTATAGAAATGACATTCTGTATCACATAACAATGAATAAAACCTCTTGCATTAAGAAATAAGATTGTTCTTTGCATACAGAAAAGGGCATGTTCTATCCCTTCCTGTGAATACACCAGAATAAATAGGATCTTTGTACCTTATCAAATTTAATAACAAGCAATTCAATATTAGTAATTGGATGTCAATGAATCTATACACCACATATCTTCTTTGAGTTTATTAAAAAGGTAGGTCAAGGGCAGGCAGAGGTCAGTAATCCAGAAAGGTAGGGCAAAGGTACAGGCCGGCAGGCAGGCTCAGGGTCAGGGCAGGCAGAATGGTCAACACCGGTGTCGTGTCTTTGGCATCATTAAAACTGAAGACTTATTTATCAAATAACTCTCTGTAATTATTATTACGCGATTAAACTGATTAATCATGTAACTGTAATTAACTAGGATGTCGGGTCACCATGGAAAATATTGAGATTAAAAAGTTATAATTTTCCTAATATAACTTTCATATATTTTAATATCTGATCAATTAGTCTTCGAATTAATGAATTATTATTTACCTCACGCTAGTCTCTTTCGAAACGTCGCAAACTGTTGGTTATCTGCACGAACCCAGTCTTCACTATGAGTCATCCATACATCAGTTGTCTTAAAATCATTTATTTACTAACTATGTAATTCACAGAAATGCATAACACAAACAAGCAAAGTAGATGGTTACAAAGAAATGATAGTGGATGTGCCCTAGTGGGCTAAACCGGCATGGCGGCTTGTTAGACAAAAGGGGAGTGGGGGTCAGCTGAGAAGTCACTACAGAGTTGATAATTATAACAATTGAAATGCTAAGTCTTTGCACATGAACGCTCACTCATTCAGGAACAATTGCAATCAATATATATATTTACGCTCAGTGTGTCGTCGGGATCTCTGTTGAAAAGTTTGTTTCTGTTGGAGAGTTTGTCCGCTCTCTCTCTCTGTCGTGGTTAGAATGAATAGTTCAGAGTGACATTCATTCATGTCGTTATAGAATAGATGTTTCGGCGGTTGTCGGTCTTCGCGTTCAATGATACCGAATTCCTAGCTGCAGACTAGAAATTAATATCAAAGACTTGTTCTTATTCTGTCGGTATCAATAGTCTAAGAGTTTAACCACGTGGTATGGTTAAAAGATTCAGCCATCTACTCAAACCTTAGGTTTATGGTCTCTACTCAAACCTTGGCCCTCTCGTGGTAAGCGAGAGGGCCAAGATTCAACACATAGCTCCCCACAGATTCAACACATAGCTCCCCAACAGCTAAACTAGTAAGCTAGATAGAAGGAAGCTTTGTGATATGCTAAGCTTACTGTGCACATAAAAGGGTGATGCATACTCCCACAAGTGTCCTAGGGCACCCAGTGGACACAAAGGGCAAATGTGGAAATCAGTCTAAGGTTACTAAAGTTGCTCCAATGGACTACTCAGGAGAAAAGTATTGGTTAATAAGGTTGTAGAGTATATTCTCCCTTTAGTTTAACATTATGGCCTTTAACCATAATAATAAAATAAAAAACATAGAAAACACCAAGCCTCAAGTTCAGATTGAATTCATTGTATTTCTGAAAATAGACCAATATTAGCCTGGGATTGCTTCTAACAGACCCCACAACAGACCAGTAATAGGGTTAGACTGAGCAGTCACCTTGAATTAGGCTTCTTATTAATGCTGGGCAGCCCAACATGGCAGGGAAATATACCGAACTTCAGCCTCCATAGTGCTGCCTGCCTTGTGTTCAACAATATGGGCCATGATTCCTGAACACTGCATATAGTGTGATTGTACTGTAATGCCTGGGGCAAGATTATCATCAGTTCCAACAGAGAATATTTACTCCTGTTTTTTCATTGGCAATTTACAACTGAGCACTGGGAACTAGGCCTGGTACTGAAGACCTGTTTACAACAGTAAACAGCTTGAATTTGTATTGTGCTAGCAATAATAACGCACAATATGATCATCTTTGAAGCTTGTTGTGCCCTTTGAAAGACACACTGTAATTTATTCCAGTTTGATTACCTTCATTCTTGATAAATCCACACCATGACATTTTCAATAGTTGAATCTTTCTGACAGCCTTGTCTAAACCATAAGAAACAAAAAGGTTCCATTGGTCTGTATTCTACCTTTGATAAGGCGTACATTTGATGTAATATTAACAAATTGTCTTATAGCCAAACTACATGATGTACTCTTATGTTAAGTTTATAATGTACATTGATAATTACAGAAAATGTAGAAACTACATTGGAAAAAAAGAGGAAAAATACTGTTCATATAATTGAAATAGGACTTCTTCATTTGTATTGGACAATGGGTGTAAATTCACCTTTTACGTTTGTCCACATTAACACATTATTTTGCTCTACATATTTAGAGAAAACTGTAGTGGTTACTCTCTCCATCTGAGTTGCTGCCGTGAAACACACACATACACACACTGTTAGTTAAGTCACAAGGCTCTGTAGCTCTGGAGGTTCATAGCAGCATCAGTGAAAACTTTCTGGGTGAATAAACGGCTGTAACAGAACAAGTCATCCTGGATGAAATAAACAAATAGTCGAACTACAGTAGTAGAGCAAGAGCACCAGTCATGGAGTACACCGACTGACCAAGCCTGGGAACAATGGGGCCATTGGCAGGAGTCCTGAGTGTCTTGCCTGTACTTGGTGGTGAGGGGTTTTGAAGAAAAATGAGCCATTGTCTCTTTCTCTCTCTCATCCTGCTTCCGAACCTCAGCAAAGCTGAGCAATGTCTCTGGAAGCCGTCCCAGGATGCTCCACTGTGAAGAATACTAGTCTGGTCAAACCTAGCTGGCCCCATGGAGAGGTAGGTGTGCCTTCTTTATTTGTTATCCATTTGTGATGCTCTTGTTTTACCTCAGGGCTCTTCTGATTTATTTTTATGTAATGCTATGTACTGTAGTTAGGTATGATATGTATTCTAATTATGAGGGCACCAGGCTGATCAGGCAGCTGGCCTCTGGTTAGTGGTCACACCGGTACATTTTTGCATATTATTTCCAAAGAAGCTTTCTTGGATTCTTATAGACCATATCATTTACAGTATTTACAATCAAAGGAGAAGAACAGCTGAGTGTTGTTACTGTTTCTGTAGGTCAGTTACCTTCAAACTGCAGACTACAATCAATCAATGTTGCCCTGGAGGCTGCTCTGCAGGGTGGTCAAGAGCTGGCACAGCCATAACATCTGTTTTAAACCTAACCCTAACTTTAACCTTAACCACAATGCTAACTCTAATGCCTAAGACCAAAAAAACACATGTTTGTTTTCCTGAATTTTTTTACATATTGACAATTTTGACGTTGCAGCTGGCCCATCTAGCGGAAACTACTCAAATCAATTTTTACTTGTCACATGCTTTGTAAACAACAGGTGTAGACTAACATTGAAATGGTTACTTACGGTTCCTTCCCAACTCTGCATTAAGGAATAAGATTGTTATTTGTATACAGCACAGTGTGTATTCTCTCCCTTCCCATGAGTACACCAGAATAAATATGATTTTTGTACCCTATCAAATTTAATAACCAACAATTCAATATTAGTAATTGAATGTCAATGAGTTCATATCCCACAAATCTTCCTTGAGTTATTGTATTATCATTATTGCATTGTGTTATCATGTATTTTATGGCCTATTATCTGTATCAAAGTGACTTTTTTTTTAATGAAATCAATATAATCTTTTTAGAAATTAGTATTATATTGTTATCAAACATACTCTACATAAAACCATAAATCAGCACTAACACACTGACGTCAACACCTCGATCTCGTTATTACAGTTTGTTCTGCCTCTAGGGCAAGACTCTTGTCAATAAATGTCAACCTGAGTTAAAGGGTGACTTGTGTCATCAGCCCGTTAAAGGGTACCTCAGGTCATCCTCCAGTTATCTGTTGGCCCACTACAAAAGTGGATTAGCAACAAGGTCATTGACCTTGTCACCCTGAATCACACTTGAACGAGAAAGAAAGTTCAAATAAATGCTTTTTCATTGTAAAGAGACTACTATCCAAATACTTTTCAGCCAGACATTGCTGCAATATTGGGGTATTTCAATAATATCATGCTCCTGTTCAATGACTTCATTGATAGTTGGTATGTAATAAACATTCTCAGTATAGCCAACCCCTAGACATGTGCTGTGTGTTGACAGAGTAATAGTTACTCAATGGCAACAAAACCTATTCAGATTAATTTTTGTTATTCTGCTGGCATTCCTACAGTGACTATTGCATGTTACTAGGCCACCAGCCTTACTCAAAGTTTTACATGCGGTGTCAAACTGGGCTGAAGATGATCAGTGTAGGCTCACCTCAAGCCAAACACCTGACGCCTTCTGTAAATCTGAACCAACAAGTCATAAAATACCGATCCCATATTTAAAAAAGGAATGGGCTGCTATACAGAGGGGTCATGCACCTACTTTCTTTTGGGGGGACACTGATGGCCAAATTTGATATCTTTGAATTCATTATGCATAAAATATACAATGCATTTTATATGCTCAGCTTACAAATGGGAAAATAAGGTGGTTTCTGCTATGTAAGAACAAAAGAGTGTCACGTCCTGACCTTAGTTCCTTTTTTATGTCTCTATTTTGGTTTGGTCAGGGAGTGAGTTGGGGTGGTCATTCTATGTTCATTCTATGTTTTTCATTCTATGTTTTGTATTTCTATGTGTTTGGCCTGGTATGGTTCCCAATCAGAGGCAGCTGTCTATCGTTGTCTCTGATTGAGAACCATACTTAGGTATCCTTTTCCCACCTGGTGTTTGTGGGTAGTTGTTTCCTGTTTTGTGTTGTGTCACTTTTCAGGACTGTTTCGATTTTCGTTGTTTCACTTTTGTTATTTTGTATTTAGTGTTCAGTTATAATAAATTTAACATGGACACGTACCACGGTGCATTTTGGTCCGATCTTTCCTGTTCTTCAGATTAAGAAGATTGTTACAAGGAGGCTCTGACTGTGTGATAGATGCACCATAGGCTAAGCTATCAGATTCAACACATTATTTAAGAATATCTAATGTGTTACCCTGTCTGTTTGCATCCACTTCTGATGTAAATGTGTAATTAGTGAGAAAAAAAATGATTGTGTCCCATGAATCTCAACGACATGTATGTGTGAAACCCTACAGTGTTGCTACGGTCCTAGTAGAACAAAAGCTTGTCAATTCTCTTACAAAGTAGGCTGGATCTGATTACCTAATTCTGACCACACGTTTACTGTAGCATTTGTTACAGGCTAGGCTAAGGATTGTGTAGTGATACAATAGAGAGCCTTTTGTCATATTGTTGCAGTGGCTACTACCCTGAGACAGCGTGTGCACGCACAACCATTCAGATACATGGATGCCACCTAGTGGTTTAAAACATCCACTGGCAAAACCAGATGTGGTGTGGAAATTACATACTGCTTACACACGTTTGTATAGAAATGACATTCTGTATCAGTAACAATGAATATGACCTCTTGCATTAAGAAATAAGATTGTTCTTTGCATACAGAAAAGGGCATATTCTATCCCTTCCTGTGAATACACCAGAATAAATAGGATTTTTGTCCCCTATCAAATTTAATAACAAGCAATTCAATATTAGTAATTGGATGTCAATGAATCTATACACCACATATCTTCTTTGAGTTTATTAAGACCCAGATGCAGATGACGTCGAAGTAACAACAGTTTATTAATCGAACAGGGGCAGGCAAAAGGCAGGTCAAGGGCAAGCAGAGGTCAGTAATCCAGATAGGTGGGGCAAAGGTACAGGATGGCAGGCAGGCTCAGGGCAGGCAAAGGTCAGTAATCCAGAAAGGTGGGGCAAAGGTACAGGCCGGCAGGCAGACTCAGGGTCAGGGCAGGCAGAATTGTCAACACCGGGAAAAATAGGAAACAGGACCAATCGAGAGATAGGAGCAGAGGGAAAACCACTGGTAGGCTTAACGAAATGAATGAACCTGGCAACAGACAAACAGAGAACACAGGTATAAATACACAGGGGCTAATGGGGACACCTGGAGGGGGGTGGAGACAATCACAAAGACAGGTGAAACAGATCAGGGTGTGACAGAGTTGTTGTATTATCATTATTGTGTTGTCTTTTCTGGCCTAATATCTGTATCAGTGATATTTCTTTATGAAATCAGCATTATCTTTTTAAAATTTAGTATTATCTTATTATCAAATAGTCTACATAAAATCATAAATCAGCACTAACGAGCTGACTTCAACACCTTGATCTCGTTATTACAGCGTTAGTCATGAAATATCACTTAGACGGTGGCAGGAGCAAGAGCCATAGATATGCAGTTCTGGTGTCAGCTATTGTTGCATGAGACAACACTGCATGGCAAAGCTACAGCTGGGAAGTGTTGGCTGATATGATATTAGGCCTGCAGTAGCACTGCCAGTGGCCGAAGTTCACTGAGTTACTGGTTCTCCCTCTTACACTGCAGTAAAAGGTTGTTAGAGTACTAAGAGCTCTGGGGGTGGTGCTTTACTGAGCATTTCTCTGCTACTGAAATCCAAATGACCCTGAATAAGTCTGCTACTCTTTGGGCCTGGCCTGGGTCCACCCCATGACATGGCAGTTATGACAAGATAATGTCAAAGATTACGGACCTCCAGCAATCCAAAGCAGCTTTGTTATTTGTTGCTTGGTTTGGTTTAAGGGGAAGTTGTGTAGAGTGATTCTTCTGGTGACCTGATAATCATGCAGTCTATTTTAGAGCACATCGATTAAATATATCAGGGATTATTGAAAGTCTGGACAATCTACTTTTTTCTTAATATTTTTTTTATTTTTTATATATAGACCAAAGTATCAGCTAACAGACCATGTAAAGGAACAACCTCCTAATTCTTTTTTTTTCTTCTTCATGAAATATTAAAAATGTATTTGTCAACTCTGTCAGACACCATAAAAGGCTTTTCATTCTTAAATGTATTGTACAACAAGTGTTTGAAACCTTGATTGTTTAATTCTATTATTAGATTATTCAAAAATGAAATACGAATCTCCAAATGTTGTTTTGTTTTATATATAATGTTATATAATGTTCCAGGTCTAATGTCGTTAGCATTTGGCATGTTCTCCTAGATTTAGAACATGTTTTACGGAGTTGATAAAAAGGGCACTTTTCTAAGTAGCAATTTAGTTTTTCCTCAGTTGCTTTGACTCTAAAAACCGCAAAGGTTGTGATGTGTAATGTTACAAACATCTCTAATCATCTAATCATATATTCTAGACAGATCACATCTTAAAGTTGAGATTAAAAAGGATAACTTTTTTTCAAATGCAAAAATATTGCATGAAAATCTGTTTAGATATCAGCAAAGCATTTTTCTTGCTGCCTCGTTGAAGCTATACTAGAATTTCTCAGAATAAATTGACTGATGCTTTCATCTCAGAACCCAGGTGAATGGAAAATTGGGTGCTCTTCTGGCATTTTTCATGCATTTTTACATGACGCAGCTTAGAGTGTGTTTTAATCAATCGAGAGACATGGTCCGTACCAAGCAGACAGTACTAAGCACTTGTTAGAACATACAGTCAGGTCCATAAATATTTGGACATTGACCAAGTTATTATTATTTTAGCTGTCTACCACAGCATATTGGAGTTGAAATGAAATAGTGCAGACTTTCAGCTTTAATTTGAGGGTATTTACATCCAAATCAGGTGAACGGTGTAGGAATTACAGCACTTTTTATATGTGGTCCACCCTTTTAAGGGACCAAAAGTAATTGGACAATTGGCTGCTCAGCTGTTCCATGGCCAGGTGTGTGTTATTCCCTCATTAGTTAATTTACAAGTAAGCAGAAAAACAGTCTAGAGTTGATTTCAAGGGTGGCAAAGAGCTGTCACTGCCAGTGAAGCAAGAAATTATTAGGTGGAAAAACCTAAACAAACCCATCAGAGAGATAGCAAAACATTAGGTGTGGCCAAATCAACTATTTGGTACATTCTTAAAAAGAAAGAACACACTGGTGAGCTCAGGAACACCAAAAGGCCCGGAAGACCACGGAAAACAACTGTGGTGGATGACAGAAGAATTCTTTCCCTGCTGAAGAAAAACCCCTTCACAACAGTTGGCCAGATAAAGAACGCCCTCCAGGAGGTAGGCATATCTGTGTCAAAGTCAACATTCAAGAGAAGACTTCATTAGAGTAAATACAGATGGTGTACCACAAGATGTAAACCATTGGTAAGCCTCAAACCGGAAGACCAGATTAGAGTTTGCAAAACAACATCTAAAAAAGCCTGTACAGTTGTGGAACAACATCCTATGGACAGATGAGACAAATATCAACTTGTACCAGAATAATGGGAAGAGAAGAGTATGGAGAAGGGAAGGAACTGCTCACAATCTGAAGCTTACCATCTCATCTGTGAATCATGGTGGAGGTAGTGTTATGGCGTGGGCATGTGTTGCTGCCAATGGACTGGTTCTCTTGTATTTGTTGATGATGTGACTGCTAACAAAAGCAGCAGGATGAATTCTGAAGTGTTTAGGGTTATATTATCTACTCCGATTCAGCCAAATGCTTCAAAACTCATTGGACGTCGCGTCACAGTGCAGATGGACAACGACCCAAAGCACACTGCGAAAGCAACCCAATACTTTTTTAAGGCAACGAAGTGGAATGTTCTGCAATGGCCAAGTCAATCACCTGACCTGAATCCAATTGAGACTGCATTTCACTTGCTGAAGGTAAAACTGAAAGCAAAATGCCCCAAGAACAAGCAGGACCTGAAGACAGCTGCAATAAAGACCTGGCAGAGCATCACCAGGGAAGAAACCCAGCAGTTGATGTCTATGGGTTCCAGACTTCAGGCTATCATTGACTGCAAAGGATTTGCAACCAAGTATAAAAACTCACAATTTAATTTATTAATATGTAAGTTTGTACAATTACTTTTGAGCTCCTAAAATTGGGACGACGACATAAAAGTGCTGTAATTTCTACGCCATTCACCCAATTTGGATGTAAGTATCCTCAAATTGCTCATCTTTATTGTTTCCTTTCAAATCCATTGTGGTGGCGTACAGAGACATAATGATAATAACTCAAAATATTTATGGACCTGACTGTATGTGGGTTAGGTAATACATGCTTTCTAGATACTATCTACCAAATGTGCAGAAAATAGGATTGGTGTCGCTCAGGTAATACTAATTACATTTTTGGGATCATCCATTAAATGAACAAACAAATCACTTTTAATCTGCAGAAACTGAATTTAATAAGACAGTCCTTAGGCTTACATCTCACTCACTCCAAGTGCAACATCTGCCTGAAAGACAGAGCACTGATACATCACTTCCTACTGACCCCAGAATAGACACAGCAGCATATGCTTTTCCACTATTTCTCTCAACTTGCATAAACATTAACGGGACATGGATGTCTGCTCATCATGTCAACCCTACAGGCAATGCCAGTCTTCAGCCGAGAGGTTCTGTCTCAATATACATTAGTACAGAATGTCTGCATAGAGAAGACTTAATTCTTAGTGTGTTTATACTATCTGAACACAATACAACCAAAACCTCCAGTTAGATATTTAGCAGGCCCAATGTTCTATTGGAACATCCTTGTTGGCTGTAGCTGTAGAAATGTCCTCTTTGTCCGTGTTTGTTCTAAGAAATTGTATGGAGTTACAGCGTATGCATAGTTCTTACGTAATGATAAGCAAGGGTTTCATTGGAGGAAGAGTACTTCAACCATTCCAATTCATTCTCAAATTGTTTGGGGCAGTCAAAGTTTACAGGCTATTTATGTTCTACATCAGATGTACATTATTCTATTATATAAATGTACAGCCAAATGTCAGGGATCTTGTGCAGTATGTTACCACGTCCTACACAACTATTCTGCAATGCCTTGTTGACTAAGAGTAGACATCCAAGCTCAGCTGAAGGAAGTTTTTCTGGGATAATGTTGGCATTCACCTCTAGGCTCTTTATACCCAGTCGCTTCAGTGGACTGGAGCCTCCATCAAACTGGCACGGGACGCACAGAGCCAGGGGGTAGGATAGAATAGGCTTGGATGAAAAACGGAAAGAAAAGTGAACAAATGATAGAGGACTGCCACCACTCTCAGGAAGCCTATAGGATATACCCCACTCTGCTCTGCGCTGCCTGGGAAGAGCAGTTGGATGGTGTGGGGGAAAAGAGAAGGGGGGGCAAGCACCGGCAGAGTTGCATGCTTTTCTCTGGTGTCTTGTGTCACTCTTTTCTCTGGGGGGCCCCGTCCAAGTCACATGGCTGTGCTTGATCTGTTACATAAACAGAGACCTCCGTGGCCCCCAGTCGGCTCCCATTAACTTAGTTCTGCAGAGAGAAAAAACTCTCTGTGTCTGGGTGACATTGGCAAAGGGCTGAGGAGAGGAAAGCTGTCGAGATGTTCACTTCTTGTTGTCCTTGTTGTTGCATCATTTAAACTCCACTGCATACAGACGACAGAACTCTCAATGACCTCTTGAAGGTGATAACTGATTGACATTGAGCATTAGGGTCTCACAAATACATTGTATATTTGTGCGCTTATCAAATGCTTGTGTAAAGGGTTGTTTGAACAGCATGCACCATTTGTGCAGCAAAAGATGACACACTAAAATGAATCTGTTTGTCAACTCAACAAATAATTTTGTACTTGATACCATTTTAAAGGAAACACTTTGACGTTTGTGGAAATGTGAAAAGAATGTAGGAGAATAACACATTACATCTAGTAAAAGATAATACAAACAAAAAAACATGTTTTCAAAAAAAATGGTTCCGTTATCTTTGAAATGCAAGAGAAAGGTCATACATTAAGGTAGGATCCTAGGTGTAATATAGATTTTGTCCACAAGATGGCAGCAGTGTGTGTGCAACGTCTCAGACTGATCCAGTGAAGAATTAAATCACTACACAATATTTTGCTTCAAGTCTGCCAGGAGTTTGCCCAAATGTGCCGAATTGGTCAATTTAAACATTTTCAAGTACATAACCATACAGAACATACAAAAAATGCTATGATAATTTAAAAAATCAGTTTACACACTCCCAGGAATGTCAAATATGATGGATCATTAGCTTCCCTACAGAAAATACACTAATCTTCACACATCTAGCCGGGAGGGGGGAGTCAGAGACAGTAGTGGGGTCAAACTGTGGAAGCCAGATCCTACATTTAAATATAAAATTGATTTTATCAAACAAATCTATGCTACATTTTATCTCTGGGACCCTCAGGATGACAAATCAGAGCAAGATTACTGAACGTAAGTACATTCATTTACCTTCAGAGGGGAATGTATCAAACCAATTGCCATAATAAAAGTGTTTCGTTGTTGTGCACTATCCTCAAACAATAGCATGGTATTTTATTTCTGTAATAGCTACTGTAAATTGGACACTGCAGATAAATTAACAATAATTTAAGCTTTCTGCCCATATAAGACATGTCCCGGAAAGTTGGCTGTTGTATTCAACGTTTTCTAGTCACATTATTGCATATTGAGCAACAACCGTCCCGGTTTAGGGACACAGTAGAGGTTAAATTGAGTGGGATTTTTTCAATTGGAGATTACATTAAATGCCGAGCTTGAACAGAAAGTTTCATACACTGTCTTAGTTATTAACTGAGTGAGCACCACTTAATATATAATGACTAACTTATAATAACCAGAACATGTATATAAATAGGCTAGTTACTGGACCATCTGTGTCTTTTGGATGGCAGCAAGATTTTGGAGCTGTGCATGTGATCTGACTTGGAGAAGAAGCCACGTGATGGTCTGACTGTGTTGCTTCCCCCGGGGACAGCACAGCACATGGCTGGCTAGATGAACTCCTAATGCTCCAGTCATTCCAGCAGCATCCCCTTTTCTCCTCTAGATCTCCTCAGTCAGATTGGGGGAGGGAGGGATGGTTGGAGGAGGGGATGTTTGGAAGCAAGGCCTCTGGAGGATGAGTCCTTCAGGCCCAGCTGGCTTCGTTTCAGAGCCAGCACCCCACTCTGTCCACTCACTCACACAGCCTCACGTCTCAACCACTAAAATGGCCAAGATTCTCTTCTTGAGCACTCTCACCCAGCTCTCCACTCTCTCACCCAGCTCTCCACACTCTCACCCAGCTCTCCACTCTCTCACCCAGCTCTCCACTCTCTCACCCAGCTCTCTGCTCTCTCACCCAGCTCTCCACACTCTCAGCCAGCTCTCCTCACTCTCAGCCAGCTCTCCACACTCTCACCCAGCTCTCTACTCTCTCACCCAGCTCCCTACTCTCTCACCCTGCTCTCCACACTCTCACCCAGCTCTCCACTCTCTCACTCAGCTCTCCACTCTCTCACTTAGCTCTCCACTCTCTCACTCAGCTCTCCACACTCTCACCCAGCTCTCCGCTCTCTCACCCAGCCCTCCACACTCTCAGACAGCTCTCCACACTCTCAGACAGCTCTCCACACTCTCAGCCAGCTCTCCACACTCTCAGCTAGCTCTCCACACTCTCACCCAGCTCTCCACACTCTCACCCAGCTCTCTACTCTCTCACCCAGCTCTCCACACTCACCCAGCTCTCCACACTCTCACAAAGCTCTCCACACTCTCACCCAGCTCTCCACACTCTCACCCAGCTCTCCACACTCTCACCCAGCTCTCCACTCTCTCACCCAGCTCTCCACTCTCTCACCCAGCTCTCCACACTCTCACTCAGCTCTCTACTCTCTCACCCAGCTCTCCATACTCTCAGCCAGCTCTCCACACTCTCACCCAGCTCTCCACACTCTCACAAAGCTCTCCACACAGCTCTCCACACTCTCACACAACTCTCCACTCTCTCTTAAGTCGGATCACTTTTCACTGGACTCCCATATCATACTCTCATGCTTGAATTTTAAAAAATGGGCCTCTTTTTGTCTTCTATTGTTCCTGTAAGCCAGGGGGGAGGCCAATGCCATCACATCAGATCAACTCCTTGAATAGCCTTCTCCGTGAACTTTGCAGTTGTGTAAACATATGCTGTTCCCCTTAAGTGTGTGTACATTACTGTATTAATACATGGGATATTGTTTTTCAACAGGAAGTTCAAAAATAGCCAACGTTTGTCTTTAAGAAGTGTTAAATAATTACTTTTTTCTGAAAATACTTGTCCCCAGATGAAAAATATGACCAGTAACCCTAATCCTGCGTCAGAGGTTTCCAGTGATGTTTGAGCAGAAATAAAACATTGATGTGAAACATCAAAATACAGTTGATACAAATGACAAATCTGTTACCCACACACCCCAGTATACTAATGAAAGAGATGGATAAGGCTTGCATCTGCTTTGTATCCAGATATATTTCATTTAATTATGATTATTGGTGTCATTGAGGTATCTTTCGGAGGAAGACTGTAAGTCACTACACAACACAGCTATATGTTCATTGTAACACTGGCCAGATACATTTATTTTAACATTAGCCAGATACTGTTTTCTTCATACTGTTGTGCACCAAAGGTATTTGAGTTTAGCTCAAGGTCACTTACAGTATTAAATAGCATACAGTACAATGGCTAGCACATTGGGGAATGATTTTTCCAATTACAACTTATGTATATGAACTATGATTTCTCCTTGGATACAAATATTTCAGCCTGGCCTTAAAGACTGGACGTAACATAGTAAATGTAAATCTGTGGCAATCAAATTATTCTCAAAAGTATGATATGTTGCATTTGGTATGTTTACATAAGACAGAAGGTTACTTAAGCCCAGAAAATGTATACATACCATACAAAGTGTAACATATCATGATACATGGAGGGAGACAGATTTAGGTTTACTATATTAGGTCTACCCCAGAGTCCAGGTTGAATAGTTATGAAGTAGGGATATAGAATATGGGCAGAGAACAATACAATATGAATAAGGCATGGTTTGCTTCCACTGTACACATAGATGCTATTTTAGTCATGTGAAAAAAGCTGGCACATGCACTAAGTAACATTGTGTGCTATTGCGTTCCAGTTCTACGGCCTGACAAAAAGCCTTGAGTGTAAACACCATGTCTGAAAAGACGCGGAGCGTAGCGCGGAGTGGGACCTGTCCACCAGTCCCATCTTTGGCCATCCGCCTGGATGGAACGTCTAAATATTTGGACATCTGATATGACTGAGCGTACCTGTTGGATACATTCAAACGAATTTGGTGTAAGGCAATGTGGTTTTTATCTCTGGGTGGCACTTTGGAGAGTGGATATCCCAGCAGGCGCTCCCTCTCACTCTCTCTCTTTCTCCATTGTTGATTGTTACAATCGAGGACACCTGTTATAATTATGACATATAAGTAGAAGTACAGTTGTTCCGTGTGTGTGTGTGTGTGTGTGTGTGTGTGTGTGTGTGTGTGTGTGTGTGTGTGTGTGTGTGTGTGTGTGTGTGTGTGTGTGTGTGTGTGTGTGTGTGTGTGTGTGTGTGTGTGTGTGTGTGTGTGTGTGTGTGTGTGTGTGTGTGTGTGTGTGTGAGAGAGAGAGAATGAGAGAGAGAGTGAGAGCACTCACACGCATGACTAGCCATATGCCAACTACTATGAAGATGCGGCTACTTTACACATTGTGCATTTTCAAGGCAAGCTATCACATACACAACTATAGATGTACAGGTAGCCTAGGCATGGGGAAGTGAGGAGAGGCAGTTGTGTAGAGATAACCATGTGTTGCTGAGATCAGAGAAGTGGCAGAGAGATGGAGAGCTGTCATGTGTGTTACTTACTGAGTGTTGAGCTATAGGGGGTAGGTGTTGAGCAGTGTTGAGCAATAGGGGGTGGGTATTGAGCAGTATTGAGCTATAGGGGCTGGGTACTGAGCAATGTTGAGCTAAATGGGCTGGGTATTGAGCAGTGTTGAGCTATAGGGGCTGGGTATTGAGCAATGTTGAGCTATAGGGGGTGGGTGTTGAGCAGTGTTGAGCTATAGGGGCTGGGTATTGAGCAGTGTTGAGCTATAGGGTGTGGGTGTTGAGCAGTGTTGAGCAATAGGGGCTGGGTATTGAGCAATGTTGAGTTATAGGGACTGGGTATTGAGCAGTGTTGAGCAATAGGGGTTGGGTATTGAGCAGTGTTGAGCTATAGGGGGTAGGTGTTGAGCAGCGTTGAGCTATAGGGGCTGGGTATTGAGCAGTGTGGAGCTATAGGGGCTGGGTATTGAGCAATGTTGAGTTATAGGGACTGGGTATTGAGCAGTATTGAGCTATAGGGGCTGGGTATTGAGCAGTGTTGAGCTATAGGGGGTAGGTGTTGAGCAGTGTTGAGCTATAGGGGCTGGGTATTGAGCAGTGTTGAGCTATAGGGGGTGGGTGTTGAGCAGTGTTGAGCTATAGGGGCTGGGTATTGAGCAGTATTGAGCTATAGGGGGTAGGTGTTGAGCAGTGTTGAGCTATATGGGCTGGGTATTGAGCAGTGTTGAGCTGTAGGGGGTAGGTGTTGAGCAGTATTGAGCTATAGGGGCTGGGTATTGAGCAGTGTTGAGCTATAGGGGGTGGGTGTTGAGCAGTGTTGCGCTATAGGGGCTAGGTATTGAGTAGTGTTGAGCTATAGGGGGTAGGTGTTGAGCAGTATTGCGCTATAGGGGCTAGGTATTGAGTAGTGTTGAGCTATAGGGGGTAGGTGTTGAGCAGTATTGAGCTATAGGGGGTGGGTATTGAGCAGTGTTGAGCTATAAGGGGTGGGTGTTCAGCAGTGTTGAGCTATAGGGGCTGGGAATTGAGCAGTGTTGAGCTATAGGGGGTGGGTGTTGAGCAGTGTTGAGCTATAGGGGCTGGGTATTGAGCAGTGTTGAGCTATAGGGGGTAGGTGTTGAGCAGTGTTGAGCTATAGGGGCTTGGTATTGAGCAGTGTTGAGCTGTAGGGGGTAGGTGTTGAGCAGTGTTGAGCTATAGGGGCTGGGTATTGAGCAGTGTTGAGCTATAGGGGGGTGGGTGTTGAGCAGTGTTGCGCTATAGGGGCTAGGTATTGAGTAGTGTTGAGCTATAGGGGGTAGGTGTTGAGCAGTATTGAGCTATAGGGGGTGGGTATTGAGCAGTGTTGAGCTATAAGGGGTGGGTGTTCAGCAGTGTTGAGCTATAGGGGCTGGGTATTGAGCAGTGTTGAGCTATAGGGGGTGGGTGTTGAGCAGTGTTGAGCTATAGGGGCTGGGTATTGAGCAGTGTTGAGCTATAGGGGGTGGGTGCTGAGCAGTGTTGAGCTATAGGGGCTAGGTATTGAGCAGTGTTGAGCTATAGGGGGTAGGTGTTGAGCAGTATTGAGCTATAGGGGGTGGGTATTGAGCAGTGTTGAGCTATAAGGGGTGGGTGTTCAGCAGTGTTGAGCTATAGGGGCTGGGTATTGAGCAGTGTTGAGCTATAGGGGGTGGGTGTTGAGCAGTGTTGAGCTATAGGGGCTGGGTATTGAGCAGTGTTGAGCTATAAGGGGTGGGTGTTGAGCAGTGTTGAGCTATAGGGGCTGGGTATTGAGCAGTGTTGAGCTATAGGGGGTAGGTGTTGAGCAGTGTTGAGCTATATGGGCTGGGTATTGAGCAGTGTTGAGCTGTAGGGGGTAGGTGTTGAGCAGTATTGAGCTATAGGGGCTGGGTATTGAGCAGTGTTGAGCTATAGGGGGTGGGTGTTGAGCAGTGTTGCGCTATAGGGGCTAGGTATTGAGTAGTGTTGAGCTATAGGGGGTAGGTGTTGAGCAGTATTGAGCTATAGGGGGTGGGTATTGAGCAGTGTTGAGCTATAAGGGGTGGGTGTTCAGCAGTGTTGAGCTATAGGGGGTGGGTGTTGAGCAGTGTTGCGCTATAGGGGCTAGGTATTGAGTAGTGTTGAGCTATAGGGGGTAGGTGTTGAGCAGTATTGAGCTATAGGGGGTGGGTATTGAGCAGTGTTGAGCTATAAGGGGTGGGTGTTCAGCAGTGTTGAGCTATAGGAGCTGGGAATTGAGCAGTGTTGAGCTATAGGGGGTGGGTGTTGAGCAGTGTTGAGCTATAGGGGCTGGGTATTGAGCAGTGTTGAGCTATAGGGGGTAGGTGTTGAGCAGTGTTGAGCTATAGGGGCTTGGTATTGAGCAGTGTTGAGCTGTAGGGGGTAGGTATTGAGCAGTGTTGAGCTATAGGGGCTGGGTATTGAGCAGTGTTGAGCTATAGGGGGTGGGTGTTGAGCAGTGTTGCGCTATAGGGGCTAGGTATTGAGTAGTGTTGAGCTATAGGGGGTAGGTGTTGAGCAGTATTGAGCTATAGGGGGTGGGTATTGAGCAGTGTTGAGCTATAAGGGGTGGGTGTTCAGCAGTGTTGAGCTATAGGGGCTGGGTATTGAGCAGTGTTGAGCTATAGGGGGTGGGTGTTGAGCAGTGTTGAGCTATAGGGGCTGGGTATTGAGCAGTGTTGAGCTATAGGGGGTGGGTGCTGAGCAGTGTTGAGCTATAGGGGCTAGGTATTGAGCAGTGATGAGCTATAGGGGGTAGGTGTTGAGCAGTATTGAGCTATAGGGGGTGGGTATTGAGCAGTGTTGAGCTATAAGGGGTGGGTGTTCAGCAGTGTTGAGCTATAGGGGCTGGGTATTGAGCAGTGTTGAGCTATAGGGGGTGGGTGTTGAGCAGTGTTGAGCTATAGGGGCTGGGTATTGAGCAGTGTTGAGCTATATGGGGTGGGTGTTGAGCAGTGTTGAGCTATAGGGGGTGGGAGGGGAAGAGAAGGGTGGGGATATTGCAACCAACAAGCCTCCCTCAGCTGGGTGGGTGTTAATTTCAAACTGCAGTCAGATGTTCTTAAGTTTGACCCCTCCGATGAGGGTCACTTGCCAGGGGAGGGAGGGAGGGATTTTTTTCTTCTCTTTTTTATACTTCCTTCTTGGGCAGAAGGCTGGCGTAATAGAAACCAGACACGAGTCAGAATGTGAGGCATTCACAGGAGAAAGAGTTCAGTTCCGTGCTCACTCAGTGGATAAACAGAAAAGAGAAAGGATAGACAGAAAATGCTGTAATAACATATAGTCTTAGTATAAGATGTTTGTTGATTTTACTATGTGGGGAAGATAATGTTGTTGTTAGCTAGTGGGGGTCACGGTATCAGATCAGGATCAGGATCAGGATGGACCCTCCATTTCATTGCTGTTGTGGAGACTATGCACGGGAGCTCTAGAGATGGCCGTGGAAATGTGGACAAAGTTATGTTTGAACATAGCGTGCGGTGCAACTTCTTCTCCAGGTGGGTTTTGTCAGTTCTCCGTCAACATTTTCTCCAAACCCTAGGATGCCTATCTCTGCAGAGTTACCGTATTTTTCACTGTCATACTGTAGGTGTTGTATTTGGGAAATAGAAAGTTGACTTCAACCCATAAAGAACTTGTCTCTGATTGCCAATGATTGAATTTGAATGGTAGGTTTTTTTATAGACTGAAAATGCAATATGAAATTCCAAGAAATGTGTCTGGGTAAAAATGCTAAATGCAAAAGTAGAATGTAAAATGAAACTGTTATGCCAGGTGTACCACAGTTTTAAATCCACAGGGTAAAAGTATAGCTTAGAAATAACATTGAGATAAGTGTCTATTAGAAATACTCAAGGGTTTTGATCCATATGCTCAACTAGGGCTGGAAATTGCCAGGGACTTCACCATGCAATATTATCACGATACTTAGGTGCCGATACGATATGTATTGCGATTCTCACGATTCTATATGTATTGCGATTCGATGTTCCAAACATATTGCTCACCATGTGTCTTCTGCAGAGGGACAAGAGACAGCCATGAGAACAAGTTTTGATCAGTCAGGGAAATAAAAGTGCTGAAAACAAATTGGCTCACTATTTAAAAATAAGATTGAGAACAATCTATGAAGGGCAACAATTAACAATTAACAATTAAGGCCTAGCGATTAATTAAGAGCTTTTGGCCAGTAACTGAAAGGTCACTGGTTCAAATCCCTGAACCAACTCGGTGAAAAAGTCTGACGATGTGCCCTTGAGCAAGGCACTTAACCCTAATTGATCCTGTAAGTCGCTGTGGATAAGAGCATCTGCTAAATGACTAAAACGTAAATGAAGGAAAAATACTGGAGTTTTGGTACAGCCAACAAGCACAAAAATTATATTGCGATATTGTCAAAACGATACGACATATCGTCAAAAATATTCTTATATGTAACTGTATCAATCTTTTTCGCCATCACTATGCTCATCACCTTAAAGCCCAATATGCCTCCTCTCTCTGACAGCAGTTTAATCTCAAACATCTGCATCCTTTAGTCCCGCTGTGTAAAACGTATTTTGCAGCAAAAAAAAGTAGTTAAACTTGACATACACCTCTGACCAGGGGCACAACTTTCAGTGGGACGGATGGACGGGGGGATCCTTATACAGATTTGTACGATTTGGAATATATTTGACGTGTTCAAAATATTGGTTTAGATCATGTTCAATGATGAATAAAAGTGATAGACTACAACTTTTCATTAGTTATTCATAATAGGACACAGGTCAAAGGTCAAGGTCAAGATCTTGAGGGCAAGTCAAGTTGCACTCCTCAGGTGCGATTGCCTTTAATGGGAGAACAAGGCTGGGGTCAATTCAAACTGAAGGCAGTCAGTTCAGGAAGTAAACTTAACTAAAAATGTATCTATTTTCAATAACTTCTCAATAAACTGAGGAGTAAAAGCTATTTATTTCAAAGATCCCCCCCCCCCAAAAAATGTATACATTAAAATCACTTTCTGAATTGACTGCCTTCAATTGTTATTGACCCCAGCCCTATGGAAGACCAAAGCATATGTTGTAATACAGAAATGGAAAGATAGCCTACATAATAACAGTGCATCTTTTTGGTCATATCACTCTGTTGTTTTTTCCTTCAGCTAAATCCAGATACTGAAATCGATATTTTCAAGATTAATTTATATTAGGAAAGGGAATAAAATAAGATATGCCTAAAATTAAAACTCACACATGAAGATAGTAATTGCGTTCATTAATACAGCATTCTCAAATCATGATTTTTCCATTACTTTGTTGAGACATGTTGTTTACAGAAATTAAACATTGTTATTCCCCAAAGGCTCTGTTAGCAGGCTTGTGAGCATGAAAACATGTTTATTGCTTTCTTGCATGGGTAACTTGCTCTTTCTGACATTAAGCATGGTATATACAGTACGTGTTAGAGATCCCGCAAAAAATAGTACAATATCACACAGCGGAAGAGTAGTGTTAACAAGCTACACAAAAATATATTCCCTTTTCAAGTTCAACTGTAGGATTTTCCAACTGAATAAAATTATGTTGCAAACTACCAACAAACCACTGAATTGCTGTATACAGTCCCACCTCTAAAGCATGCACTATTCATAATAAAGCTAAGCCATAATCCTCGATTGGGCTTCAGTTAAACAAACCTGCCTTACCTCAAGATCTAGGCAGTGATGTACTTTAGTGAAGTGTAATTTTACAGATACGGTTTACTAACTTATTACACTAGGTAAGTGTTTCAAATAAGGGTTCACCCACCTATTTTTTACACCCCTGGTCCTGGGGCAGATGAAGAGTTACCCACAGTAGCTGCCATCTGTGGCCTGGCCATGTGGTGCTAGCTGATCCTCCCTCCCTCCTCAGTGTGAGATTGAAGCAGCAGCACTGGGTCTGGAGGGCAGGCCTCGTGGCAGCTAGACAGACGAACAAGTCTCTCCTGTTCATTGTGTTCACTCAGATGGCAGCGAAGGGAGATCAGGGGAGATGGCACGTCCCACGCCAGGGAAAACAGTGCTGCTATATAGTCATGATACTATCAACTCACAAAGCGGGCAGTCAGCCTGCTCTGTGTGTGAGGGGAGTAGTAACACTAGTGGGACAACATCCTGGGGTATAGATGGTTTACTTTTGTTCAGCTAGAATTTGAATTTTTATTAGGATCCCATTAACTAACGCCATAGCGTCAGCTAGTCTTCATGGGGTCCATAGAACTTAAAAGAGATTGCAAAAAATTACATTTACATTAAGACATTACAAACATTTAACAGGTAGACGTCTCTAGACTAAGATTCAGCAGTCGATCTGAGAGACCCAGGTCAACGTTCAAGGGAACCTATAGGGATTCTCTCTCAGAATACCGAGACCAGCACACAGAGACACCTTCACATATGTGTTCTCTCTCTCCTCCTCCATATGCCTCCTATCTTCATATCACCCAGCTGCATCACTCAGTACACTCCTTTAACCTGGGGAGAATTAATCTAGTTATCCCTTCATTCAGTTATCAGAAGCTGCATCATTAAATAATATGAGAATAGTAGAAGCTTTTGAGTAATCTTTACAGTAAGTTAGGTACCCCTCACTATGTATGTATATGTTTGACTAGTCTAAGGTATAGCCTATGCAATGGATTACAATTTAAATGAGTTATATCATTGTCACACTAGGAATTTGTGTGATATGTCATAAAACATTTTTGTGTTTTTAGCTAAATTGAATTGATCATTAACATTATTTAAAAAAGAATGCACTCCAATAGTTTTGTGCGTTTGATAATTATAGTGTATAAGAAAGGACATACAAGAAAGCCAAATTAGGACATCGTTTTTTTGCACATGGAAGTGAGTGGGAACAGTCTATTAATCATTTGATTAATTTCAAACGGGGCCCAGGGATTATCTTCATAGTTGTTGCTTTTAATTAACATTAGTCTGTTGTGTTGTGTCCCTCTGAGGTCTTGCATGTCCAACGCCTTGGTTGACACTGACACTGTAGTGTGAATTTAATTGGATTATCTTGACTGCTGATGGGCTGAGGATCATTAAATGCCTCAGCTTGCCTTACAAAGCAACTTTGGCATCATGTACTATTTATTATAGCAAAAGTTGTGTGAAAATATATAATTTTAATGCATTTATTTTGTGTTCATGTTGGGATTATCTCAATATCAAATAATTTCTGGGTAACCATGAATTACCTTACTATGATTGTTTTCAATTAAAATGCTTATAAAGAAACAACAATAGTTTCTTTGCAAAGAGCAATTTCTCAAGCAGAATTTTGCTATGACTGTCAGAGTGGAGTGAGTGGGGAGGGGAAAACCAAAAACTAGTTGTTATTGGCAGAGAGCTTTGGAACCCTCTTTCTTATTGGTCTGTTAACTAATTGACCACCTGTTGACTTAACAGTATTATTCCAACTTCATAGTGTGAAAACATGTATAAAACACAGAAAATCACGTTTTTGACTGCACTGGGCCTTTAAAAGAAAAGCAGGTTTTAATGAACCAAACCCCTAATTATACTTATTCTGTGTTCCCAGATTCTAGTTGAAAAGCCTCTATGACCACCATGAGCTGGAGCTTTCTAACTCGTCTTCTGGAAGAGATCCACAACCATTCCACCTTTGTGGGGAAAGTGTGGCTCACAGTGCTCATCATCTTCCGCATCGTGCTGACTGCCGTGGGGGGCGAGTCCATCTACTCGGACGAGCAGACCAAGTTTACCTGCAACACCAAGCAGCCCGGCTGTGACAACGTGTGCTATGATGCCTTCGCCCCGCTTTCGCATGTCCGCTTCTGGGTCTTCCAGATCATCATGATCTCCACCCCCTCGGTCATGTACCTGGGCTACGCCATACACAAGATAGCCCGCGCTTCCGAGGTGGAGCGCCGGAAGTTCCACCACCGGAAGAAGCCCATTCAGGCCCACAGGTGGAGGGAGAGCCACCCGCTTGAGGAGGTGCTGGAGAATGAGGACGATGATGCAGAGCCCATGATCTACCAGGAGGACGTGGTGGAAGTCCAGGAGGTCAAGCTGGAGCCGGCCAAGCCTCAGAAACATGACGGCCGCCGGCGGATCATGCAAGAGGGCCTGATGAGGATCTACGTCCTGCAGCTTCTGTCCCGGGCCGTATTTGAGATTGGCTTCCTGGTGGGCCAGTATCTTCTCTATGGCTTCCGTGTTAATCCGTCCTATGTGTGCAATAAGGTGCCCTGTCCCCACAAGGTAGACTGCTTCATCTCTCGGCCCACAGAGAAGACCATATTCTTGCTCATCATGTACGTGGTCAGCTGCCTCTGCCTGCTCCTTAATGTTTGCGAGATGTTCCACTTGGGTATCGGAAAGTTCCGGGACACTCTCCGCAAGAGGAGGAACCAGGGGGGGCGGCGGCCCTCGTACAGCTACCCGTATTCCCGTAACATCCCCACCTCTCCCCCCATGTACAACCTGGTCATGAAATCAGACAAGCCCAACAGGATCATCCCCAATAGTCTTATCACCCACCATGAGAAGAACATGGCCAACGATGCCCTGGAACATCACCAGGAGTGCACCAGTCCAGACGAGAACATCCCCTCGGACCTGGCCAGCCTGCACCGCCACCTACGGGTGGCCCAAGAGCAGCTTGACATGGCTTTCCAGACCTACAATACTAACAAGAACCAGCCCACCTCCAGGACAAGTAGTCCAGTGTCTGGGGGCACCATGGCAGAGCAGAACAGGGTCAACACAGCCCAGGAGAACCAAGGAGCCAGGCCAAAATCAGCTACTACAGAGAAAGCTGCGACCATTGTAAAAAACGGAAAGACTTCTGTATGGATTTAAGAATGATTAACTTCACGTGGTACAGTAATCATACTGAAAAGCCATTTTTCAATTTCCAGGACCATATTCTGCAGATACTGGAAGATGTGTGAGATGAGAAAAGATATTAAAGGCTTTGGAGCATGAATCGATTGCACTGCCCGAATACACTGTAAAAAGTACAATTTCATTCAACATACAATTGTAAGGCAACCAGCTGCAATAGGATTGTGAGTTTGCTCAACAACATTTTCACACACAAATGTTTTGTTGTGAGTTTGCTCAACAACATGTTTGTTGAGCAAACTCACAATCCTACTGTATGTTGAATCAACATCTTTTTTTTTACAGTGTAGATTTAACTTTTGTCACCAGCAGAAACCAGCAGTGTGACATGTCGGATCAGGAGCACACAAAATAGGCACATCAGAACAATAGTAAACACTTTTTTTTAAACAAACAAACAAACAAACAAATACAGTAGTATGGATCCTATTATTAGTATATTATTGTGTGCTTTAAATGCCATAGCCTGAACATAATTAATATATGCATATGTTGCTTAGTCAAATTTTTATAATTTTAGCGATTTATAGGGAGATATAAAATAAACCATGCTGGCAATATAATTTTACCCTAGCTATTGAACTGGATTAATTTGACAAAATATATTTATAATGGCTTTAACTATAACAATTGTGGCCTCGTTAGCCTAGTTAAAAGCAATGCAGTGGTAAGCACTGTTTAATGGTACTATGCTTGAATCATGATGTTTGATAAATGGACAGTCAACCAAATGTGAAGATTGTTTTGTTGTTGAGAAATTCAGAACTGTTCAGATTTGCACTTGTAACTTTTTAACTCATTTTTGAGTTGTATTATGACATTTAGAGAAATTATGCATGAATAATGTATTTGTTTAAGAAATTTTGGATGTAGTTAGTATAGGTTTTGTTGAAAGAAGAGATGTGACATGTTATAGGACAAATGGTGTTCCATCAGCAGCAAACATTTGAGCTACACTGTTCTCCATAAAGTCATATTTTAATTCACTCCACTTCTCAAAGCTTTGTCGTGTTAAGCATTGTCGGAATAAATTAGTTAAAGAAGAAAAAGGTAAGTTGTTGTATTGAACTTACCGTAAACCAATTTCTGATAATTTCTGATGTTTTTGTGGGGCATATAATGCATGCTTTAACTTTAAAACATTGCTACATTTTTACACATATGACATATACAATACAATGTACATAGTCAAAAATCTGTCCTCATAAAGTTGACTCCATATTTTCCTATATTTAGGAATCTGTCTTGAATCAAGTAGTTTTCTGCATTGTTTTCATAGTAGATACATACTGTAATTCTGCCTTTAGCATTATGATACTCCAGTCCAAAGTGCCTCAAACGGTTAAGATTGTTCCTGTGTTTTATTCCCCAAAAAATAAACCTAGATTATAATGATTGGTGTGTCTCTAATTATATGTCATTGTATATTGTATGTGAAAGGGAATACCTAGTCAAATAAAATGTTATTTGTCACATGCGCTGAATACAACAGGTGTAGTAGACCTTACAGTGAAATATTTACTTACAAACCCTTAACCAACAATGGTTTAAGAAGTTAAGAAGAAAAACGTGTTAAGTAAAAAATGTATAAGTAAAAAAATAAAAATAAAAGTAACAAATAATTAAATAGCAGCAGTAAAATAACAATAGCGAGGCTATATACAGGGGGTACCGGTACAGAGTCAATGTGCAGGGGCACCAGTTAGTCGAGGTAATTGCGGTAATATGTACATGAAGGTAGAGTTAAAGTGACCATGCATAGATAATAAACAGAGAGTAAATAATAAACAGAGATGAGTAGCAGCTTAAAAGAGGGGTCTGGGTAGCCCTTTGATTAGCTGTTCAGGAGTCTTATGGCTTGGGGGTAGAAGCTGTTAAGAAGCCTTTTGGACCTAGATTTGGCGCTCCGGTACCGCTTGCCGTGCGGTAGCAGAGAGAACAGTCTATGACTAGGGTGACTGGAGTCTTTGACAATTTTTAGGGCCTTCCTCTGACACCGCCTGGTATAGAGGTCCTGGATAGCAGGCAGCTTAGCACCAGTGATGCCGAGGCCGAGCAGTTACCATACCAGGCAGTGATGCAACCAGTCAGGATGCTCTTGATGGTGTAGCTGTAGAACCTTTTGAGGATCTGAGGACCCATGCCAAATCCTTTTAGTTTCCTGAGGAGGAATAGGCGTTGTTGTGCCCTCTTCACTACTGTCTTGGTGTATTTGAACCATTCTAGTTTGTTGATGTGGACACCAAGGAACTTGAAGCTCTCAACCTGCTCCACTACAGCCCCACCGATGAGAATGGGGGCGTGCTTGGTCCTTCTTTTCCTGTAGTCCACAATCATCTCCTTTGTCTTGATTACGTTGAGGGATAGGTTGTTATTCTGGCACCATCCGGTCAGGTCTCTGACCACCTCCCTATAGGCTGTCTCGTTGTTGTCGGTGATCAGGACTACTACCACTGTTGTGTCGTCTGCAAACTTGATGATGGTGTTAGAGTCGTGCCTGGCCATGCAGTCGTGGGTGAACAGGGAGTACAGGAGGGGGCTGAGCATGCAGCCCTGAGGGGCCCCCGTGTTGAGGATCAGCGTGGCGGATGTGTTGTTACCTATCCTTACCACCTGGGGGGGGCCCGTCAGGAAGTCCAGTTAGTCCCAGGGTCCTTAGCTTAGTGATGAGCTTTGAGGGCACTATGGTGTTGAACGCTAAACTGTAGTCAATGAATAGCATTCTCACGTAGGTGTTCCTTTTGTCCAGGTGGGAAAGGGCAGTGTGGAGTGCAATAGAGATTGCATCATCTGTCGATCTGTTTTGGTGGTACGCAAATTGGAGATGGTCTAGGGTTTCTGGGATAATGGTGTTAATGTGAGCCATTACCAACCTTTCAAAGCACTTCATTGTAATTATTGTGATTATACTAGCAGAATAGCTTTTTGAACATGTGACTAATGGCTGATAACATAATGGCACTGTAAAATTGTCTGAACACAGTTCAGCAACAATGGATGAGTCTGCCCTTCTCTTTCTCACCGGTACAGTTAGAAATATTAGTAGTATTATTGGGGACGAAGTGATACTCCTCCTCGGCTTCTCTCAGCTATGAAGACAGGTTATCAGTCAGAACTGCCTGTGAAAAAGCAGCTAAATTATGCAAAAAGTTTAACATGGGGGGAAACATAAAACAAATAATCAATAGCTAGGCTTCCATCCAATTTGCAACAGATTTTCATGTGAATATCGTACAATCTGCATAAACAATACGTGCATTTTCCCACCAGAGATGTGTTTCCATCAAAATTACTTTTTGAGGGAAAAAGGTTGTGCGTGATGATGTTGTGCACATAAAAAAAAGTTGACGTTAAATTCTCATGTACAAAATGAAAAATACAAGTGAAATGGGTTTCCATCACATTTTCAACTCTATTGATGGTGTTGTCCCAAAATATTTTGCATTATATAGCAAATGTGCCCACTCTGATCTTGACACATGCGCTCTAGCCTAGCCAACATATTGCATATACAGTGCAGATAGGCTAACTACATTATGAGATTATTATGGATAAGAGCGATATTATTTGTATTTGTCAAACAGCAGCCAAGCATCGATCATCATATCACCAGAATAAGATCCTCAATATTTATTGGAAAGGAGCATCAACCTCATCACCACACAACATATCATCACGTGACTCCAAGTTTATTTCAATATGATGGTTATTATATCAATATTTGTGTATAAAGGCGTTTCCACCGTCATTTCTCAAATAATAAATTTTACTGACACAAAAAGTTCCCACTATGTCAAACGAACAAATTGTCTGTCAGCATTTATAAAATTGTACTGGCATTTCATGTTTCCATCATGTAACGGCTGTCGTCTTCCTCCTCCTCGGACGAGGAGAGGAGAGAAGGATCAGATGACCAAAATGCAGCGTTAATATTTATTCAAATGAAAAATGACGAAACACGAAATAACACTTGAATAATATACTACAAAACAAATAAACGATGTAGACAACAGACCTGAACAAACGAACTTAGATAACACGAAGAACGCACAAACAGGAAAAATAGACTACACAAAAACCGAACGAACAAACGAACAAACGAAACAGTCCCGTGTGGTGCAAACAGACACAGACACGGAAGACAACCACCCACAACACCCAATGTGAAAACACCTACCTTAATATGATTCTCAATCAGAGGAGATGAAAACCACCTGCCTCTAATTGAGAACCATATCAGGTACCCATAAACCAACATAGAAACACAAAACATAGACTGCCCACCCAAACTCACGTCCTGACCAACTAACACATACAAAAACTAACAGAAAACAGGTCAGGAACGTGACATAACCCCCCCCTTAAGGTGCGAACTCCGGGCGCACCAGCACAAAGTCTAGGGGAAGGTCTGGGTGGGCATCTGACCACGGTGGTGGCTCAGGCTCTGGGCGAGGTCCCCACCCCACCATAGTCAATCCCAGCTTTATTATCCCCCTCCCAATGACCACCCTCCAAGTACCCCCACCTAAAATAATAGGCCTCAGCAGGACAAGGGGCAGCACCGGGACAAGGGGCAGCACCGGAACAAGGGGCAGCACCGGGACAAGGGGCAGCACCGGGACAAGGGGCAGCACCGGGACAAGGAGCAGCACCGGGACAAGGAGCAGCACCGGGATGAGGGGTAGATCCTGGCTGGCTGGCTCTGGCGGATCCTGGCTGGCTGGCTCTGGCGGATCCTGGCTGGCTGGCTCTGGCGGATCCTGGCTGGCTGACGGCTCTGGCGGATCCTGGCTGGCTGACGGCTCTGGCGGATCCTGGCTGGCTGACGGCTCTGGCGGATCCTGGCTGGCTGACGGCTCTGGCGGATCCTGGCTGGCTGACGGCTCTGGCTGGTCATGGCTGGCTGACGGCTCTGGCTGGTCATGGCTGGCTGACGGCTCTGGCTGGTCATGGCTGGCTGACGGCTCTGGCTGGTCATGGCTGGCTGACGGCTCTGGCTGGTCATGGCTGGCTGACGGCTCTGGCTGGTCATGGCTGGCTGACGGCTCTGGACGCTCATGGCTGGCTGACGGCTCTGGACGCTCATGGCTCGCTGACGGCTCTGGCAGATCCTGTCTGGTTGGCGGCTCTGGCAGATCCTGTCTGGTTGGCGGCTCTGGCAGATCCTGTCTGGTTGGCGGCTCTGGCAGATCCTGTCTGGTTGGCGGCTCTGGCAGATCCTGTCTGGTTGGCGGCTCTGGCAGATCCTGTCTGGTTGGCGGCTCTGGCAGATCCTGACTGACGAATGGCTCTAGCGGCTCCTGACTGACGAATGGCTCTAGCGGCTCCTGACTGACGAACGGCTCTGGACAGACGGGCGGCTCTAATGGCTCGGGACAGACGGATGGCTCAGACGGCGCTGGACAGACGGATGGCTCAGACGGCACTGGGCAGACGGATGGCTCAGACGGCACTGGGCAGACGGATGGCTCAGATGGCACTGGGCAGACGGATGGCTCAGACGGCACTGGGCAGACGGATGGCTCAGATGGCACTGGGCAGACGGATGGCTCTGGCCGGATGAGGCGCACTGTAGGTCTGGTGCGTGGTGCCGGAACTGGAGGCACCGGGCTAAGCCCACGCACCTTCAGGCTAGTGCGGGGAGCAGGGACAGGGCACACTGAATTCTCAAAGCGTACCTTGGGCCTGGTGCGTGGTACCGGAACTGGTGGTACCGGGCTGAGGGCACGCACATCAGGATGAGTACGGGGAGAAGGAACAGTGTGTACAGGGCTCTGGAGACGCACAGGTGGCTTAGTGCGTGGTGCCGGAACTGGAGGCACTGGGCTGGAGACACGCACCATAGGGAGAGTGCGTGGAGGAGGAACAGGGCTCTGGAAACGCACTGGAAGCCTGGTGCGTGGTGTAGGCACTGGTGGTACTGGGCTGGGGCGGGGAGGTAGCGCCGGAAATACCGGACCATGCAGGCGTACTGGCTCCCTTGAGCATTGAGCCTGCCCAACCTTACCTGGTTGAATGCTCCCTGTCGCCCGACCAGTGCGGGGAGGTGGAATAACCCGCACCGGGCTATGTAGGCGAACCGGGGACACCATGCGTAAGGCTGGTGCCATGTATGCCGGCCCGAGGAGACGCACTGGAGACCAGACGCGTTGAGCCGGCTTCATGGCACCTGGCTCAATGCCCAATCTAGCCCTACCAGTGCGGGGAGGTGGAATAACCCGCACCGGGCTATGAACACGTACAGGAGACACCGTGTAACACGGTATCTGCCCGTACTCCCGCTCTCCACGGTTAGCCTAGGAAGTGGGCGCAGGTCTCCTACCTGCCCTCGGCCCACTACCTCTTAGCCCCCCCCCAAGAAATGTTTGAGGTTTCTTCTCGGGCTTCCAGCCACGTCTCCTTGCTGCCTCCTCATACCACCGCTCTTGGGCTCTCGCTGCCTCCATCTCCTCACGAGCGCGGCGATATTTCCCAATATGTGCCCAGTGTCCTTTTCCCTCCAATACTTCTTCCCATGTCCAAGACTCCTGTTTAGTAGGCCACTGCTCGAACTTACGCTGCTTGGTCCGGGTTTGGTGGGTGGTTCTGTAACGGCTGTCGTCTTCCTCCTCCTCGGACGAGGAGAGGAGGATCAGATGACCAAAATGCAGCGTTGAAGGTAGACATAATATTTATTCAAATGAAAAATGACGAAACAACACTTGAATAATATACTACAAAACAAATAAAAACCGAACGAACAAACGAAACAGTCCCGTGTGGTGCAAACAGACACAGACACGGAAGACAACCACCCACAACACCCAATGTGAAAACACCTACCTTAATATGATTCTCAATCAGAGGAGATGAAAACCACCTGCCTCTAATTGAGAACCATATCAGGTACACATAAACCAACATAGAAACACAAAACATAGACTGCCCACCCAAACTCACGTCCTGACCAACTAACACATACAAAAACTAACAGAAAACAGGTCAGGAACGTGACACATCAGCCGGTTGTGACTTTTTTCATGCATCAAGTAATTAATCCACATGAAATGGTTTGATGGAAACATTGTTAATGTAAAAGGAACTAATAAGTGCACAAGTTACAATTCAATAACTCTTTTTTTATTGTTCACGATAACTACAGTGCATTCGGAAAGTATTCAGACCCTTTGACTTTTTACACATTTTGTTACATTACAGCCTTATTCTAAAATGGATTAAATAAATAAACATCCTCATCAATCTACACACAATAACCCCACAATGGTGAAGCAAAAACAGTATTTTTGATACTTCTGTCAATTTATAAAAAAAAATATATATATAATTATTTACATAAGTATTCAGACCATTTGCTATGAGACTCGAAATTGAGCTCATGTGCATCCTGTTTCCATTGATCATCCTTAAGGTGTATCTACAACGTGATTGGAGTCCACCTGTGGTAAATTCAATTGATTGAACATGATTTGGAAAGGCACACACCTGTCTATATAAGGTCCCACAGTTGACAGTGCATGTCAGAGCAAAAACCAAGCCACGAGGTCGAAGGAATTGTCCGTAGAGCTCCGAGACAGGATTGTGTCGAGGAACAGATCTGGGGAAGGGTACCAAAATATTTCTGCAGCATTGAAGGTCCACAAGAACACAGTGACCTCCATCATTCCCGAAACGGAAGAGGTTAGGAACCACCAAGACTCTTCGTAGAGCTGGCTGCCTGGCCAAACTGAGCAATCGGAGGAGAAGGGCCTTGGTCAGGGAGGTGACCAAGAAGCCAATGGTCATTCTGACAGAGCTCGAGAGTTACTCTGTGGAAATTGGGAGAACCTTCCAGAAGGACAACCCTATCTTCAGCACTCCACCAATCAGGCCTTTATGGTAGAGTGGCCAGACAGAAGCCAATCCTCAATAAAAGGCACATGACATTCTGCTTGGAGTTTGCCAAAAAGCACCTAAAGACTCTCAGACCATGAGAAACAAGATTCTCTGGTCTGATGAAACCAAGATTGAACACTTTGGCCTGAATGCCAAGCGTCCCGTCTGGAGGAAACCTGGAATCATCCCTACGGTGAAGCATGGTGGTGGAAGCATCATGCTGTGGGGATGTTTTTCAGAGGCAGGGATTGGGAGACTAGTCAGGTTCAAGGCAAAGATGAAAGGAGCAAAGTACAGAGAGATCATTGATGAAAACCTGCTCCAGAGCACTCAGGACCTCAGCCAGGGGCGAAGGTTCACCTTCCAACAGGACAATGACCCTAAACACACAGCCAAGACAACGCAGGATTGGCTTTGGGACAAGTCTCTGAATGTCCTTGAGTGGCCCAGCCAGAGCCCGGACTTGAACCCGATCGAACATCTCTGGAGAGACCTGAAAATAGCTGTGCAGCAACGCTCCCCATCCAATCTGACAGAGATTGAGAGGATCTGCAGAGAAGAATGGGAGAAACTCCACAAATACAGGTGTATCAAGCTTGTAGCATCATACCCAAGAAGACTCGAGCCTGTAATTGCTGCCAAAGGTGATTCAACAAAGTACTGAGTAAAGGGTGTGAATACTTATGTAAATGTGATATTTCAGTTATTTATTTATTTATTTATAAATTTGCAAAAATGTCTAAATCTGTTTTGGTTTGTCATTATGGGGTATTGTGCGTAGATTGATGAGGGTAAAAAACGATTTAATCAATTTTACAATATGGCTATAACGGCTTGGGGGTAGAAGCTGTTCAGGGTCCTGTTGGTTCCAGACTTGGTGCATCAGTACCGCTTGCCATGCGGTAGCAGAGAGAACAGTCTATGACTTAGGTGGCTGGAGTCGGACAATTTTTAGGGCCTTCTCCTCTGACACAGCCTGGTATAGAGGTCCTGGAGGACAGGGAGCTTGGCCCCAGTGATGTACTGGGCCATACTCACTAACCCCTGTAGCGCCTTGCAGTCGGATGAAAAGCAGTTGCTATACCCAGTGGTGATGCAGCCAGTCAAGATGCTCTCAATGCTGCAGCTGTAGAACTTTGAGGATCTGATGTCCGGTTGCAAATCTTTTCAGCCTCCTGAGGAGGAAGAGGCATTGCCGTGCCCTCTTCATGACTGTGACTGGACCATGATAGATCCTTAGTGATGTGGACCCGCTACACTACAGCCCTGTCGACATGAATGTGAGTGCTCAGGCCTCCGTTTCCCATAGTCCACAATCAGCTCCTTTGTCTTGCTGACGTTGAGGTTGTTGTCCAGGCACCACACTGCCAGGTCTCTGACCTCTTCCCTATAGGCGGTCTCATCATCATCTGTGATAAGTCCAACCACTGTCGTGATGTCAGCAAACTTAATGATGGTGTGCGGCGACGCATTCATGGTTGAACAGGGAACTTAACACGCACTGCTGAGGGTCCCCCGTGTTGAGGGTCAGCGTGGCAGATGTGTTATTGCCTACCCTCACCACCTGGGGACGGCCCGTCAGGAAGTCCAGGATCCAGTTGCAGAGGGAGGCGTTCAGTCCCAGGTTCCCAGGGTCCTTAGCTTAGTAATGAGCTTGGAGGGCACTATGGTGTGCTGTAGTCAATGAACAGCATCCTCACATAGGTGTTTCTCTTGTCTAGGTGGGAAAAGGCAGCATGGAGTGCAATAGATATTGAGTCATCTGTGGATCTGTTGGGGCAGCATGCGAATTGGAGTAGGTCCAGGTTGTCTGGGATAATGGTGTTGATGTGAGCCATGGCCAGCCTTTCAAAGCATGTCATGGCTACAGATGTGAGTGCTACGGGGCGATAGTCATTTAGACAGGTTACCTTGGCGTTCTTAGACACAGGGACTATGGTGGTCTGCTTGAAACATGTAGGCATTACAGACTGGATCAGGGAGAGGTTCAAAATGTCAGTGAAGACACTTGCCAGCTGGTCAGCACATTCTTTGAGTACAATTCCTGATAATCCTTCTTGCCTTGTAAATGTCAACCTGTTTATAGGTCTTTCTCACATCGGCTATGGAGAGCTTGATCACACAGTAATCTGGAACAGCTGGTGCTCTCATGCATGGTTCAGTGTTGCTTGCCTCGAAGCGAGCATTTAAGGCATTTAACTCGTCTGGTAGGCTTGTATCACTGGGCAGCTTGCGGCTGGGTTTCCCTTTGTAATCCGTGATAGTTTGCAAGCCCTGCCACATCTGACGAGCTTCAGAGCTGGTCTAGTAGAATGTGATCTTAGTTCTGTATTGATGTTTTGCCTGTTTGATTGTTCATTAGAGGGCATTGCGGGATTTCTTATTGGCACCCGGATTAGTGTCTCGCTCTTTGAAAGCGGCAGCTCTAGCCATCCATGGCTTCTTGTAATCCATGGGATATGTATGTACGGTCACTGAGGGGATGATGTTGTCGACGCACTTATTAATGAAGCCGGTGACTGACGTGGTAAACTCCTCAATGCCATCGGATGAATCCCGGAACAAATTCCAGTCTTTGCTAGCGAAACAGTCCTGTAGCTTAGCATGCACTTCATCAAACCAGTTCCTTATTGAGCGCGTCATTGGTACTTCCTGTTTGAGTTTTTGCTTGTAAGCAGGAATATGGAGGATAGAGTCGTGGTGAGATTTCCCAAATTTGTGTGTGTGGAGTAAAGGTGATCTAGAGTTGCACAGGTAAAAAGCATAATATGTTCGGCGCTGAGGAGGGTGCGCATCTTTCCAGTTCCTGCTCGACTTTATTTTTGCGTTATTGCTTTGTTAGCTCAGAATGTTCGTGCAATTATTTTCTATGACCGACAAACACTTCTGGATTTGTTCCCCGCGCAGCGGGCTTACCTGTTGCTCTTGGCCAAGATGACCTAAGGCAACGCCGGCAACGAAGAAGAGGAAGGAAAGGGGGACTCCAAGTTAGGCTATATGGCCTCCTCGTCTTAGTATCCTGATGGCCAATGTCCAATCGCTGGAAAATAAACTTTGTGAACTCAGAGAAAGGCTTCAATTGCAAAGGGACATTAGGTACTGATGTGTCTTTGTTTTTACTGAGACGTGGCTTACAGACAATATACTCGACTCTGCTATTCAACCAGATGGCTTCTCCATATTCCAAATGGATCGATCGGCGGCTCCTGGTAAGAGTCAGGGGGAGGGGTATGTTTCCTCATAAACAATTTCTGGTGTACTGAAGTTGAAAACATCGCAAGTTGTTCACCTGACCTGGAGTTTCTGATATTAAAATGCCGACCCCACTATATGCCGAGAGAATTCACTTGTGTTATTATCACAGCATCTACCGCCACAAGCAAACACCAAGGCGGAACTCAGTGAACTGTACAGGATCATTAGCCAACAAGAATCCTCTCACCCGGAAGCAGTCCTCATTGTTGCGGGTGGATTTAACCAAGCCTGTCTAAAACACATTTTCCCAAAATATCACCAACATGTGTCCTTCCCCAGAAGAGGATCCGCCGTGCATGAACATGAATACACAAACATCTGTGATGCGTACAAGGCCATCCCCCACCCCCACTTTGGCCAATCAGATTACATCTCTCTGTTCCTACTTCCCACCTACAATCAGCAACTCAAGAGGGAGCCACCAACACAGAGAATAGTGAGGTGCTGGACAGAGGCAGACTCAATGCTGCAGGATTGTTTTGAGAATACTGATTGGAATTTGTTCAAAGATTCAACCACCCTGGACTCATCCATAAACATTGAGTAATATACAGTGCCTTCAGAAAGTATTTACACCCGTTGACTTATTACCATGTCTGAATTCTGGCTTCGGAAGGCCACCAAAAATTCTGAAATTTCCATCCCCAACTTCAACATTTTCCACCAAGATAGAACTGACAAAGGGAGTGGAGATGCAATCTACTGCAGAGATAGTCTGCAGAGTTCTGTCATGCTATCCAGGTCTGTGCCCAAACAGTTCGAGCTTCTACTTTTAAAAATCCACCTTTCCAGAAAAAAGTCTCTCACTGTTGCCACTTGTTATAGACCCCCCCCAGCCCCCAGCTGTGCCCTGGACACCATATGTGAATTAATTGCCCCCCCATCTATCTTCAGAGTTCGTACTGTTAGGTGACCTAAACTGGGATATGCTTAACACACTACAATCTAAACTAGATGCCCTCAATCTCACACAAATTATCATGGAACCTACCAGGTAAAACCCTAAATCCGTAAACACGGGCACCCTCATAGATATCATCCTGACCAATTTGCCCTCCAAATACACTTCTGCTGTCTTCAACCAGGATCTCAGCGATCACTACCTCATTGCCTGCATCCGTAATGGGTCTGCGGTCAAACGACCACCCCTCACCACTGTCAAACGCTCCCTAAAACACTTCAGCGAGCAGGCCTTTCTAATTGACCTGGCCCGGGTATCCTGGAATGATATTGACCTCATTCCGTCAGTAGAGGATGCCTGGTTATTCTTTAAAAGTGCTTTCCTCACCATCTGAAATAAGCATGCCCCGTTCAAAAAATGTAGAACTAAGAACAGATATAGCCCTTGGTTCACTTCAGACTTGACTGCCCTTGACCAACACAAAAACATCTTGTGGCATACTGCATTAGCATAGAATAGCCCCCGCGATATGCAACTTTTCAGGGAAGTTAGGAACCAATATACACAGGCAGTTAGGAAAGCAGAGGCTAGCTTTTTCAAACAGAAATTTGCACCCTGTAGCACAAACTCCAAAAAGTTCTGGGACACTGTAAAGTCCATGAAGAATAAGAGCACCTCCTCCCAGCTGACCACTGCACAGAGGCTAGGAAACACTGTCACCACCGATGAATCTACAATAATCGAGAATTTAAATAAGCATTTTTCTACGGCTGGCCATGCTTTCCACCTGGCTACCACCACTACCACTACCACCTGGTCAACAGCTCTGCACCCCCCACAGCAACTTGCCCAAGCCTCCCCCACTTCTCCTTCACCCAAATCCAGATAGCTGATGTTCTGAAAGAGCTGCAAAATCTGGACCCCTACAAATCAGCTGGGATAAACAATCTGGACCCTCTCCTTCTAAAACTATCCACCGCAATTGTTGCAACCCCTATTACTAGCCTGTTCAACCTCTCTTTCGTATCGTCTGAGATCGCTAAAGATCGGAAAGCTGCCGCAGTCATCCCCCTCTTCAAAGGGGGAGACAGTCTAGACTCATACTGTTACAGACCTATATCTATCCTAACCTGCCTTTCTAAAGTCTTTGAAAGCCAAGTTAACAAACAGATTACCGACCATTTCAAATCCCACCGTACCTTTTCCGCAATGCAATCTGGTTTCCGAGCTGGTCATGGGAGTACCTCAGCTACGCTCAAGGTCGTAAACGATATCATAACCGCCATCGATAAAAGACAATAATGTGCAGCCGTCTTCATCGACTTGGCCAAGGCTTTCGACTCTGTCAATCACCGTATTCTTATCGGCAGACTCAATAGCCTTGGTTTCTCAAATGACTGCCTCGCCTGGTTCACCAACTACTTCTCAGATAGAGTTCATTGTGTCAAATCGGAGGGCCTGTTGTCTGGACCTCTGGCAGTCTCTATGGGGGTGCCGCAGGGTTCAATTCTCGGGCTGACTCTTTTCTCTGATTACATCAATGACGTCGCTCTTGCTGCTGGTGATTCTCTGATCCACCGCTACGCAGACAACACCATTCTGTATACTTCTGGCCCTTCTTTGGACAGTGTTAACAAACCTCCAGATGAGCTTCAATGCCATACAACACTCCTTCCGTGGCCTCCAACTGCTCTTAAATGCAAGTAAAACTAAATGCATGCTCTTCAACCAATCGCTGCTCGCACCCACCCGCCCGTCTAGCATCACTACTGTGGATGGTTCTGAATTAGAATATGTGGACAACTACAAATACCTAGGTGTGTGGTTAGACTGTTAAATCTCCTTTCAGACTCACATAAACCATCTCCAATCCAACATTTATTCTAGAATCGGCTTCCTATTTCGCATCAAAGCATCCTTCACTCATGCTGCCAAACACACCCTCATAAAACTGACTATCTTACCGATCCTTGACTTCGGCGATGTCATTTACAAAATAGCCTCCAACCCTCTACTCAGCAAATTGGATGTAGTCTATCAAAGTGCCATCCGTTTTGTTACCAAAGCCTAATATACTACAACCCACAACTGCGACCTGTATGCTCTTGTTGGCTGGCCCTCGCTACATATTCGTCGCCCACTGGCTCCAGGTCATCTATAAGTCTTTGCTAGGTAAAGCCCCGCCTTATCTCAGCTCACTGGTCACCATAGCAGCACCAACCCGTAGCACGCGCTCCAGCAGGTATATTTCACTGGTCATCCCCAAAGCCAACTCCTCCTTTGGCCGTCTTTCCTTTCAGTTCTCTGCTGCCAATGACTGGAATGAATTGCAAAAATCACTGAAGCTGGTGTCTTATATCTCCCTCACTAACTTTAAGCATCAGGTGTCAGAGCAGATTACTGATCATTGCACCTGTACACAGCCCATCTGTAAATAGCCCACCCAACTACCTCATCCCCATATTGTTATTTATTTTTTGCTCCTTTGAACCCCAGTATCTCTACTTGAACATTAATTTTCTACACATCTATCACATAAGTGTTTAATTGCTAAATTGTAATTATTTCGCCACTATGGCCTATTTATTGCCTTACCTCCCTAATCTTACTACATTTGCATACACTGTAGATATACTTTTCTATTGTGTTATTGACTGTACGTTTGCTTATTCCATGTGTAACTCTGTGTTGATGTTTGTGTCGCACTGCTTTGCTTATCTTGGCCAGGTCGCAGATGTAAATGAGAACTTGTTCTCAACTGGCCTACCTGGTTAAATAAAGGTGAAAAATTCATAAAAAGGTGAAAAATTAATAAATTAATAAAAATTACACATTTTGTTGTGTTACAGCCTGCATTTAAAACTGATTGAATTGTGATTTTTGGCACTGGCCTACACACAATACCCCATAATGTCAAAGTGGACTTTTGTTTTTAGAAATTTTTACAAATGAATGACAAGCTGAAATGTCTTGAGTCAATAACTATTCAACCCCTTTTGTTATGGCAAGCCTAAATAAGTTCAGGACTTCAAATGTACTTAACAAGTCACATAATAAGTTGCATGGACTCACTGTGTGCAACAATAGTGTTTAACATGATTTTTGAATGACTACTTCACAGAGTTGTGGACTCGAGTCACATGAATGAACCCCAATGACTCGTGATGTGTACAAGGAAAGCAGGTACGAGGTCCGCAAATCCATTAGGGACACAAAAAGACAATACAGACTCAAACTTGAATTGATGTTTGACAACTCAGACATGCATGTGATAAGGACTACAGACTATCACAGACTACAAAGGAAAATCCAGCTGTGCGGTGCCCGCCGAAGCATCCCTCCCACACGAGCGTAACACATTCTATGCTTGCGTCAAGGCATATAATACTGAGCCATCCTGGAACACGGTCGCTGCTCCGGATGACCAGGTGCTTTTGCTCTCTGAGGCTGACATGAGGAATCTCAAGAGTGAATACTCCCAAAGCCTCTGGCTCAGATTACATCCCTGGCACGTGCTCAGAGTGTGTTGACCAGCTGGCGGGCATCTTCTCAGACATCTTCAACCTGTCCCTCTCCCAGGCTGTAGCCACCACCCCCACCTGCTTTAAGGAAACCACCATCGTTCCAGTACCCAAGGAAAACAAGGTGACATGCCCAAATGACTATCGTCACGTCGCACTCACCTCAATCATCATGAAGCGCTGGTTTTAGCTCACATCAAGGCCAGCATGCCAGGCACACTGGGCCCATTCCAATTTGCCTAAAGCTCCAACAGATCCATGGAAGATGCCATTTCCATTGCTATTCACACGACCGTAACACATCTGGACAAGAGGAACACCTATGTGAGAATGTTGTTAACTGGCTACAGTTCAGCATTCAACACTATTATTCCCTCCAAAATCGACACTAAGCTCAGAGCCCTTGGTCTGCACACCACCCTCTGCAACTGGATCCTGGACTTCCTGACGGGCAGACCACAGGCTGTGAGGATTGGCAACAATACCTCATCCACACTGACTCTTAACACAGGGTGTTTCCTCAGTCCTCTGCTGTACTCCCTGTTCACCCACGACTGCGTGTCACAGTTTATGTGTTATTTGATTGTTGTTTCCTTAGGTTACCACTTCGAACTGCAGGCATCAACGTTTCCCACCGAGGGTTCCAGAGTGGCATACATTATCTCCTTGCTCTCAGGACGGTCTCTGGCCTGGGCCACGGCCATATGGGAGCAGCAATCAGAACGGACTCAGTGAGGTTCTCAAGGATGAACTGGCTTCCCCTGACACTCTGGATGAGCTTATTGTTCTGGCCATCCGGATTGACAACCGGCTTCGGGAAGGTTGTCGTGAGAGGACGGAGGGGTTCTGAGTTGTTTCGGGTTCAGCGGAGGGAGTCGGTTCTTTGTTTGTTCCACTGCCTTATGCTGTGTCTGCTTGTCCTGTACCCCGTCAGAATTCTCCTTCAGAGGAGCCGATGCAATTGGTACGCACAAGACTTTCCGCTCTGGAGAGAAGGTGCAGGATTAACAAGCAATGTTGTCTTTACTATGGACAGTCTGGACATTTCCGTGCCTCCTGTCCCGAGCTGATCGGAAACAGGATGACTCGTCAGTAGACGGGAGAATACTGGTGAGTCAGATACAGTCCCCAGCTGCCGACACGGTATGCACCTTGCTTCTGGCCAACCTGCAGTGGGACAATGGGCAGTTGAACATTCCTGCTTTCATAGAATCTGGGGCTACTGGCTGTTTTCTGGATCGTTTTCTGGATACATTAGCTCGCCAACAGGGGCTGCCTCTCACTAAGCTGGACATACCGTTGTCGGCCACTGTGTGCTGGATGGTCAACCCCTAAGGTCTGGGAAGGTGAAGCAACTCACCATGCCTATTCAGCTACGAGTTCTGGATTATCATGTGGCGTTTATCCAGTTATATTTGGTCTCCTGAGCCTCCCCTGGCTCTTGGACATCCGTGGCTTTCTATCCGTAATCCTCAAATTGAATGGCCCTCGGGAAGAGTTCTGGGATGAAATCCTTGCCAGTCCACCCACCAGCAACTCTCTCCACACCTTTCCGGCCCTGCTTGTCTGGAGGCTTCCGATTCTCCTGTTCCCCCGGCTGGGGATGACAAGCCTGATCTTTCCCACGTACCTTGGGAGTACTGGGATCTGGGTCAGGTCTTTAGCAAACGAAGGGCCAGTGAACTGCCTCCTTACAGATCCTACGATTGTTCCATCGACATCCTGCCCGGCACCACCTCTCAGAGAGGAGGGCTGTATTCTCTCTCAGGTCCAGAGACTGCAGCCATGAACAGCTACAGTTGAAGTCGAAAGTTTACATACACTTAGGTTGGAGTCATTAAAACTTGTTTTTCAACCACTCCACAAATTTCTTGTTAACAATCTATAGTTTTTGCAAGTTGGTTAGGACATCTACTTTGTGCATGACACAAGTAATTTTTCCAACAATTGTTTACAGACAAATTATTTCACTTAAAATTCACTGTATCACAATTCCAGTGGGTGAGAAGTTTACATACACTAAGTTGACTGTGCCTTTAAACAGCTTGGAAAATTCCAGAAAATTATGTCATGGCTTTAGAAGCTTCTAATAGGCTAATTGACATCATTTGAGTCAATTGGAGGTGTACCTGTGGATGTATTTCAAAGCCTACCTTCAAACTCAGTGCCTCTTTGCTTGACATCATGGGAAAATCAAAAGAAATCAGCCAAGACCTCCGAAAACAATTGTAGACCTCCACACGTCTGGTTCATCCTTGGGAGCAATTTCCGAACGCCTGAAGGTACCATATTTATCTGTACAAACACTAGTACGCAAGTATAAACACCATGGGACCACGCAGCCGTCATACCGCTCAGGAAAGAGACGCGTTCTGTCTCCTAGAGATGAACGTACTTTGGTGCGAAATGTGCAAATCAATCCCAGAACAACAGCAAAGGACATTGTGAAGATGCTGGAAGAAACAGGTACAAAAGTATCTATATCCACAGTAAAACGAGTCCTATATTGACTTAACCTGAAAAGCCGCTCAGCAAGGAAGAAGCCACTGCTCCAAAACCACCATAAAAAAGCCAGACTACAGTTTGCAACTGCACATGGAAACAAAGATCGTACTTTTTAGAAATGTCCTCTGGTCTGATGAAACAAAAATAGAATTGTTTGGCCATAATGACCATCATTATGTTTGGAGGAAAAAGGGGGAGGCTTGCAAGCCAAAGAACACCATCCTAGCCGTGAAGCACAGGGGTGGCAGCATCTTGTTGTGGGGGTGCTTTGCTGCAGAAGAGACTGGTGCACTTCACAAAATAGATGGCATCATGAGGGAGGAAAATTCTGTGTATATATTGAAGCAACATCTCAAGACATCAGTCAGGAAGTTAAAGCTTGGTCGCAAATGGGTCTTCCACATAGACAATGACCCCAGGCATACTTACAAAGTTGTGGCAAAATGGCTTAAGGACAACAAAGACAAGGTATTGTAGTGGCCATCACAAAGCCCTGACCTCAACCCTATAGAACATTTATGGGCAGAACTGAAAAAGCGTGTGCGAGCAAGGAGGCCTTACAAACCTGACTCAGTTACACCAGCTCTGTCAGGATGAATGGGCCATAATTCACCTAACTTATTGTGGGAAGCTTGTGGAGGGCTACCCGAAACGTTAGACCCAATGCTAACAAATAGTAATTGAGCGTATTTAAACTTCTGACCCACTGGGAATGTGATGAAAGAAATTGAAGCTGAAATAAATCATTCTCTCTACTATTATTCGGACATTTCACATTCTTAAAATAAAGTGGTGATCCTAACTGACCTAAAACAGGGAATTTTTACTCTGATTAAATGTCTAGAATTTAGAAAAACTGAGTTTAAATGTATTTGGCTAAGGTGTTTGTAAACTTCTGACTTCAACTGTAAATTAACGAGGCGCTGGCGGCTGGATTTATTTAGCGGGTTTTTTCTTTTTTGGAAAGAGGCATGGGGGATTACGTCCCTGTATCGATTACCGGGGTTTAAATAACATTACCATCAAGAACCATTACCGTCTTCCTCTTATGTTGTCAGCCTTTGAGAGACTCCAGGGAACTACGATTTTCTCAAAATTGGATTTACGGGAACGCATACAATCTGGTGCACATCAGACAGGGAGACGAGTGGAAGATAGCGTTCAACAACCCAAATGGACATTATGAGTACCGTGTCATGCCCTTTGGACTTACAAACACTCCAGCCGTTTTCCAGGCCCTGGTTAATGATGTGCTGCGTGACTTCCTTCACCAGTTCGTGTTTGTGTACCTTGATGACATCCTCATCTTCTCCAGGTCCATGGTTGAACACATCCAACATGTTCGCCAAGTTCTTCAAAGACTCCTCTCTCACCAATTGTTTGTGAAGGCCGAAAAGGGTGAGTTTCACATTCCTCAGATCTCCTTCCTTGGGTACATCGTGTCTCAGGGCTGTGTACGGATTGACTCCCAAAAGGTAGAAGTGGTGGTCAACTGGCCGCAACCCAGCACAATCAAGAAAGTCCAGCGTTTTTGGGGTTTGCTAATTTCTACCGGAGATTTGTGAGAGACTTTACTTCGGTGGCTGCGTCATTGACAGCGCTCACCAAGGGCAATGCTGGGCATGTAAGCTGGACCCCTGTGGCTGAGAAGGCGTTCCAGAACCTGAAACGTTGGTTTTCTTCTGCACCCATTCTAGTTCATGCAGATCCTTCTCTTCCTTTTGTGGTAGAGGTGGATGCCTCTGCCGTTGGCGTGGTTGCGGTTCTGTCTCAGTGCTCGGCTAAAGATCAAAAGCTTCATTCCTGTGCCTTCTTCTCCAGGCGTCTCACTCCAGCAGAGAGGAACTATTATGTCAGCAATCAGGAGCTGTTTACAGTCAAAATGGCTTTGGAGGAGTGGCGGCACTGGTTGGAGGGTTTGGAACATCCATTTACGGTTTGGACTGACCACAAGAACCTGGCCTACATCCAGGAGGCTAAATGCCTCAGTCCCCGACATGCTCGTTGGGCTCTTTTCTTCACTCGGTTCAGATTCACGTTATCTTAATGTCCGGGGTCTAAGAACGTGAAGCTGGATGCCCTTTCTCGCCAGTTCTCCAGCTCCAGTGAGGATTGGCCACTTGGATCCATCATCCCCAGGTCGCTCATCCTAGCGCCAGTGTCCTGGGGTATAGAGACTGTAGTGAGGGAGGCACAAGGTAGGGAGGCAGTTCCTGACGGCTGTCCATCTAACAAACTTTTTGTTCCTCTTGAGGCACAGTCCAAGGTACTTCAGTGGGCTAACTCATCGAGTCTCACCTCTCATCTGGGAGGGCAGCGAACGCTAGAGTTAATGAGGAGGAGGTTTTGGTGGACCTCTGAGGAGGCGGAAACTCGGACCTTTGTGGCTGCCTGTCCGACATGCATCCGGAACAAGACTCCTCGTCAGCAGCCTCTGGGGCTTCTTCATCCGCTGACAACACCTCTTCGACCCTTCATCACGGGTTTTCCATCCTCAGAGGGCCACACTGTTATCCTGGTCATTGTGGACTGCTTTTCCAAGGCGGCACATTTAATTCCGCTGCCTAAGCTTCCATCTGCCCATGAGACTGATCAGCTACTTATTCAGCATGTTTTCCGCCTTCACAGACTTCCTCTGGACATCGTCTCCGACAGGGGCCCCCAGTTTGCCTCCAGATTCTGTAGGGCGTTCTGTACTCTTCTGGGGTCATCAGCCAGTTTGCCCTCGGGCTATCACCCTCAGTCCAACGGTCAAACGGAGCGGGAGAACCAGGATCTGGAGACCGCCTTACGGTGCCGTGTGTCTGCCAACCCCGCCACTTGGAGTCAGCATCTTCCCTGGGTGGAGTACGCACACAACACTCTCCAGTGTTCCTCCACCGGCCTGTCACCATTCCAGGTTTTGTTACGGATATCAGCCTTCTCTGTTTCCAGATCAGGAGATTGAAGGTGCGGTTCCATCCGCTCAATGTCTCATCTCTCGTTGCCGCCGGACCTGGCAGTGGCTAACCATATGATGGATTGCGGTCTCTCCTTTTCCATAAGAAACAAACATGTAAATCTGTAATTAATTTGGGTGAACTATGCTATCCCTTTAAAATAGGACCATAGAAAATCCTGCCTCGAGGTAGCTCTCCAAGAGGGTTGGCTACCACTGATCTATGTTTACAAATACTGGGTGTTTCTACAAATTACTCCACATTCATGATAAGTCTAATGAATATCAATCTTCAGGTGGTTGAGACTGATTTGTAAAACATTTCCATCATCTTACTCTAGGCACTGGGCTATATTGTCATATGCTGTCAAAAGGAAGCATTCTGTGACTAATTAATTTATTGACAATTATGTGTACAAAACATAGCTACAAGTTGCCTTACTACTCTTTTGACAGTTGAGTTCATCAACTTAGTTCAGAAGATAACAAACATGCCTGTCCAGTCTGCCAGTGGCTGTCTGCTTGACTCTAATCATGAGGGGTCTTTCATTACATTTATAAACTGGGTGGTTTGAGCCCTGAATGCTGATTGGCTGACAGCCATGGTATATCAGACTATATACCATGGGTATGACAAAACATGTATTTTTACTGCTCTGATTACATTGGTAACCAGTTTATAATAGCAAAAAGGCACCTTGGGGGTTTGTGGTATATGGCAATGAATGCATGGCAAAAAGGCACCTTGGGGGTTTGTGGTATATGGCAATATACCACGGCTGAGGGCTGTGTCCAGGCACTCCGCAATGTGTCGTGCATAAGAACAGCGCACCTTAAACGCGCACCTACTAAACCAAATCACAAGCTTCAATCTGTTGCTTTTCACAGTGCGGTGGCAGGAAAATGAATAAGAAAATAGAGGCAGTACTTTTTTCAATGCCTGAGAAATAAGAGGTGTGGTGTGTGAAGAGGGTCAAATGAGTGAGAGTTGGCAGCACTGAATCAATATTTCAGTTGTATGAAGGCTTAAAAATCCTTCTTCAGCCTATCTCCTCCCCATCATCTAAATTGATTGAAGTGGAAGTAAATGACATCAATAAGGGATCATTGCATTCATCTGGATTCACCTGGTTAGTGGAAAAACAGTGGCCATGGAAAAAACAGGTCTTCCTAATGCTTTGTACACTGTGTAGTAGACGGTCCATGAATCAGCGTACGCGGACGTGAGTGGATTACCTTGAAAACAACAGGCGGGCGGACATCTTGGAAGCAGTCTTATTAACGTAAACTCACTCACTTTTGTACATCGCCTTGGTCCATACAATTGACCTTATTTTAGCGCCCCAAAAACGTAATACTTCCAGATCAAGTGTAATGTCAATACCATTGTAAAGCACAATTTCTCCCCTTTCCAACAGTATCAATTACATGACCCCACGCTGCCCGTTTCTGCATGATTCAAGAAGGCAATGAGCCCCGTCAGGTCTTTTTAAAAATGGCCGGTGGGGAAGCGAAACTAATGTGTGATAGTGAGAAGGAGAGATGTTGTGTGGGAAAATTGCTTTTTTTCACTCGATCTGTCCAACTTATCACCTTATCGCCTCTAAAATGTAAATAAAACACTATAAAGTTTATATAATGTGTCATTACATACCTATTTGAAGGTTTGTGTCGAATTTGAATCGGGTTTTTAGGGCGGTGCTAAAGTGATCTTAGAATTAAACAGCGGCTTTGAGAATGATGATCGCAATGATGACGCAAAAAATGACTAGGTATCCATCCCCCTTACCCCGTCACTGTCCATTTCTTGTTTTTAAAGGATGAGAGAAGTGCTACACCTGGTGGAGAGAGATTGTAAGACAGAAATATTTGCTTTATGCTTGCTGTACGTTACGACACGTCACGATGTAACGGAGGGTCCGTTTTTTCAACTTTTCTCCAATACTATAGAGCCATTACCATGTTGATCAACGCTTGAATAGCAACCTAGTTCACACCCCCGATTTTGAAGTCAACACAGTCGCTACAGTCCCATTTGTTTTCTTTGAAGCCTCGTTTGAATGTTGCGGTTGCGCACATTTGTACGGAATGGGGTGAGTTTACGGTTAACAGTGCTCTGAACACACGAATCTTCTGGAACGCACCCATCGTCGTGACGTAAACGCACGCAGTGCATTGTGGGATTCAAAATGGAGTTTGTTATCAAGATTTCAGCTGTTACGTCCCGTCTCGGACTTATTTAACGCATTTTATTTAAATGTCCAGTTGCTGTTTTTCGCACACGTACCAAACAATGCACCGTATGGGATTGGTTTGTTTCGCTAGGGCCGCGGTTGGTCCAAACTCTTTACTTCGACTCTACTCACGCAATTTCAATGCTAGAAAATGTTCCGAACCCCGGTACCAGTGGACAGGTGCTTGGTGCCAAGCAGGATTGACCAACATCAATAATTACAGTCAGGAAGCACGTAAGAATGAATTGGGACAGTATGTTTGCTATCATCTTCCACACAGGACCTTACTGAAAGTTCAAGGGCAAGATACAAGATCGTTTCTTCAAGGTATTGTAACCAATGACATGGAACTCTTTGCAAAAGAGGAACAGAACGTTTTGTATGCGCACATGCTGAACGTTCAAGGAAGGACACTGTATGACATTATCATATACAGGTAATGCCTTATTGTAAAAGCTACATCTTGTTTACAGTCAGGCTAGCCATAACCTCAATTGTGGGCGTGGCTTGCTTATCTAACTACTAAGTTTCACATGGAAGTTACTGTGCAGCAGTTAAGACCGTTTCAATTAGTTACTAGAAACCCAGGCATGATATACATTTGAAGCACTCCCACATGATGGCTGACATGTTCTTTCTTTTATTGTTATTTAGGTTGAAAGTAGCAGAAGCGGGTTGTGGTGTTCTGGTCGAGTGTGACACCACCATAAAGGATGTAATTTTGAAACATTTGAAGGTGTACAAAATCCGCCGGCAGGTGAAGATCAGCACCTGTCCAGAGCTTTCTCTATGGGCTGTGTTGCCTCAGGGAACAGCCCCAGGCCACGAGAGGCCTAAGCCAGATCTCACTGCCCCAGAAAAAGCTCTGATGTGGGAGGAAGATCCGAGAACTGAAGCCATGGGCTGGAGGTTGGTGGTGGACAACAAAGTCGATCCTCTTGAAATGATTCCATGGTGTCAGCAAGGCGACTCAGAAGAGTACCACAGGCACCGCTATGCAATAGGTAGGATCAGCCAACTAGAGGTTTAAGTGGTGGAAATGGTTTGCTTGCCTCATCTAATACTATGTGGTGTAGCCAACTCTATGGTTGTATATTTTCAACTACTGGGTTGTTGTTATGCCATATACAATAGAACAGTTGGTTGCAGCATACGGTATGGGGTGGCAGGTAGCTTAGTGGTTAGAACGTTGGACTAGTAACCGAAAGGTTGCAAGATCAAGTCCCAGAGCTGACAAGGAAAACATCTGTCGTTCTGCCGCTGGACAAGGCAGTTAACCCACGGTTCCTAGGCCGTCATTGAAAATACGAATTTGTTCTTAACTGACTTGCCTAGTTAAATAAAGGTAAAATAAAAAATATGGCTAGCAGGGCTGTTGTATTGAAATTATTCCTGTAATCGCCCTATGTTTCTATCTACCTGTTTCTCTTAGGACTTCCTGAGGGGGTGAAGGACCTTCCTCCCGGGGTGGCTCTTCCTCTGGAGTCCAACCTGGTCTACATGCAGGGCATCAGCTTCAGTAAAGGCTGTTACATTGGCCAGGAGTTGACCGCCAGGACTCATCACACCGGGGTGGTGCGGAAGCGTCTGATGCCTGTACGCATGTCAGCACCAGCCGAAGGCCTGGAGGAAGGAGTATCGCTACAGACCCAGTCTGGCAAGCCAGCCGGGAAGCACAGGGCCGGGGTTGGAGAGCTGGGCCTGAGCCTGATCCGCCTGGCTCACGCTAAAGAGCCACTGACACTCAAGGCGTCAGAGGACACCACAGTGACTCTAGAGGCCTCCGTGCCAGACTGGTGGCCCAAAGACACTAAAGCAAAATGAGGATAGAGGTATTTATTGACCCCAACAATATGAAACAATATGAATATGAAACAAACAATATGTTCAAAAGAGCCATATAATTTCTACATGGATAGGGTCCATAGTTACATCTTCTCATTCCAAATTAATCTAATACAGTATTTAATTGGTACCACTAGCAGCCATATCTGACAATAGTTTTACTTTGTTTGCAGTATTGAAATTGCTTTAGATAGACTTTCTGAAATTATAATTTTCCTATCTTCCTTGAAACTATGCTGTTTGCCAGTTGTGCACCACCATTTACTAGCTATTGTCAGAAATATTACTATGCATCTCTGGTGTAATAAACATACAAGGACACAAAGTATGGATGTTTCTCATTTTCTCAACATCTCATTCACACAAAACATTCATAAACATATGTATTTCAAGACATCAGGCAAGTTATTTGGGCTACCTATCTCTGAAACCAAAGCCTTATCAACCAAATGTATTGATAAAGATGCTCAGAAAGGGATACAGTGGCCTACTCCTGGTAAAGGGAGTGCTGCCCTCTAGTGGAGTGTATGGTTTCTTTAATCTGCTGCAGTAAAATTTCATTTTTTTAAATTATTATTTTTATTTCACCTTTATTTAACCAGGTAGGCTAGTTGAGAACAAGTTCTCATTTACAACTGCGACCTGGCCAAGATAAAGCAAAGCAGTTTGACACATACAACAACACAGAGTTACACATGGAATAAACAAAAATAGTCAATAATACAGTAGAAAAAGTCTATATACAGTGTGTGCAAATGAGGTAGGAAAAGGGAGGTAAGGCAATAAATAGGCCATGGTGGCGAAGTAATTACAATATAGCAATTAAACACTGGAATGGTAGATGTGCAAGTAGAGATACTGGGGTGCAAAGGAGAAAAATAAATAAATACAGTATGGGGAGCTGTGAGCTGCTCTGACAGCTGGTGCTTAAAGCTAGTGAGGGAGATATGGGTCTCCAGCTTCAGTGATTTTTGCAGTTCGTTCCAATCATTGGCAGCAGAGAACTGGAAGGAAAGGCAGCCAAAGGAAGAATTGGCTTTGGGGGTGACCAGTGAGATATACCTGCTGGAGCGCGAGCTACGGGTGGGTGCTGTGTGAGCTCAGAGTTGAATGGTCCAGTTTCTTAGTCTTTGCAGAGCATGCATTCTAGAATGTGAGCCACCCTCTGCAGGTCACAGGCAGCGCGGTCAGGGTATCTGAAAGATGCAGGGGGTAATTTGAGGAGGCGTTTCCAGAGCAAGAGCTCAAGAAAGACATGCGGTTGTCAGCGACGATCTTTAGGAAAGAGGCAAACTCCCTGTAGTCAATCCCAGAGAAAGACTTCATGATGACCTGGAAAACAAAAACAGTTACTACAGACCACACAGCTTTTTAAAAATAAATCTGCTTTTGACATACAGTATCTCCAAGTGTTACTCCACTATCTCCCTCTGGATAGCAGACAGCTCGTTCTGAAGAAACTGTCACATAATGTACACATTGCAGCCATTCAACCAGTTATGGTTGATAGAGATGGTGTCTTCCTGCAGGATTATGAAACAAAAATGGGGTTATTACAGTTCAAAATTAGCCAGATGAGCTTATATGTGCTTAACTGGGAATGATTTACAAATAAGCTCTTGCACCACATCCAAACAGCAGCACTTACCAAATTATAAACCTGATGGTGCCAACCACTGAGCACAAGAATGATCTCCCCCGGCTTCCTGAATGATCTCTAGTGGTTGGCAGGCCTCAGAGTGTGGGAACTGCCCCTTGTCTTGAAGCTCGGGGGCAGTGACGTCATAAGCAAGGTTGCCATGGCTGTCTCGTAGAAACTCTTCTTGGCCCGGGGAATATAGAAGCCATTTTCTCCTGCCACAGATATTCACTGACCAGCTGTAGGAGCGAAACGCATCAGTGTAGAATGGCGTCCTATAGTGATGAGAGAAACAAGCATATGATGTTAAGGGAGAGTGAGATAAGAGGATATCCATATTAGGGTCTATAATGAAATATGTTTTGTTATACCATGAGTCTTTGGGTCCCATGTAGACGAAGCGGTAGTCGTCCACCTCCAAGGTATCCCAATACTCATTGAGCCAGTCAGAAGAAAAGAAGACTGGGGTGGTGTAAACGTGTTCAGGAAAATCCCTGTGGCAGAAAGGAAGGAACAGTTGAGCAATGTCTAAATCTAATCAAATTTAACATCAAATCAAATTTTATTGGTCACATACACATGGTTAGCAGATGTTAATGCGAGTGTAGCGAAATGCTTGTGCTTCTAGTTCCGACCATGCAGTAATATCTAACAAGTAATCTAACAATTTCACAACAACTACCTTATACACACAAGTGTAAAGGAATGAATAAGAATATGTACATATAAATATATGGATGAGCGATGGCCAAACGGCATAGGCAAGATGCAGTAGATGGCATAGAGTACAGTATATACAGTGGGGAGAACAAGTATTTGATACGCAAGGTCCCCCTGCTCAAGCCAGCGCATGTCCAGGCTCGTCTGAAGTTTGCCAATGACCATCTGGATGATCCAGAGGAGGAATGGGAGAAGGTCATGTGGTCTAATGAGACAAAAATAGAGCTTTTTGGTCTAAACTCCACTCGCCGTGTTTGGAAGAAGAAGAAGGATGAGTACAACCCCAAGAACACCATCCCAACCGTGAAGCATGGAGGTGGAAGCATCATTCTTTCGGGATGCTTTTCTGCAAAGGGGACAGGACGACTGCACCATATTGAGGGGAGGATGGATGGGGCATTGAAGATGGGTCGTGGCTGGGTCTTCCAGCATGACAATGACCCGAAACACACAGCCAGGGCAACTAAGAAGTGGCTCCGTAAGAAGCATCTCAAGGTCCTGGAGTGGCCTAGCCAGTCTCCAGACCTGAACCCAATAGAAAATCTTTGGAGGGAGCTGAAAGTCCGTATTGCCCAGCGACAGCCCCGAAACCTGAAGGATCTGGAGAAGGTCTGTATGGAGGAGTGGGCCAAAATCCCTGCTGCAGTGTGTGCAAACCTGGTCAAGAACTACAGGAAACGTATGATCTCTGTAATTGCAAACAAAGGTTTCTGTACCAAAACAACTTATAAATGGGTTATTTGTTCATCATAACTGCAGCACAAATTATATCAGATAATTCCACAGACGATGACATATGGCTGTCAAATCACAGATCAGAACAGCCCTTGCATAGGTTAATCAAACTCGTTCATTTCACACCAACATTATGAATACAAAGTTACTGGGCATTGTAATAGATCTGTAACAACATTTATTTACCAAATTGCTGCAGCAGTTTCTGGAAGGTTGGTTTCCCCTCTTCAGTGACCCACTGTTTTCTGCATGTCCAGTCTAATGAATTTCCTCGAGAACATGCATGGGTGGTTGGAAAGTAAGTACTTTTTAAAGAATTTGGAATAGCTCAACTCCTTCTCTATGTAATCCACAAAGTGCGATGACCAGAATTGTTCATAGGATTGCCTTGGTATTTTGACAAGGCTGCAGCAGTTATAGTAAGACTCCTTTTCCATGATATTCAATAATGTAAACAAATCCTGGATATAGCTAACTAGTTAGCAAGCAATTAAAACTGGCGACGTACCTACGATATAACTATATAATGTCATGATATGTCACGTCAATCCCTCTGCCACAATTTTTGGATTTGCATTACAAAGATATGTCGAAAATTTGGAGGGTCTGGTTCGTTTATTCGAACCTAAAAATAGCTTTCTATTTGACATGCTATGGCTATGATATTCAGTTTACATTGCAGGGGAACACATGTATCGATGCACAAGCCCAATATTAATTACAAAGCTACATTTGTAAAAAAAAAAAAATTGCAACTTATTGTTTGCGTACATCTTGAACATTGTCTGCTAATTCAACGTTGTCTTAAAAATACAATTTATGTTGTACATATAAGCAACGAAATTAGACAATCATGTTAATCTACACATTTAAGGTAGCAGGATCATTGTTTCTAGACGGACTGTAAACATGTCTGTACTGAGAACCTGCCGTTGTTCCACTTCCTTAACAAATCAGTCGCCTTCAAACAGGTGTTTTTATTTAATTTTACGAATTATTAAACTGACAGATTGAAATATATATATTCACAGGACAACTGTACTCGAATAAAAATAACTTTTGCACAATCGATAATATTAGCGCCTTGCCCAACATTGCAGAATTGTTGCCATTGATTTCCTGGAATAGTCATAACCCTGCAGGAGCTCACGTGCCAGGTTTCTAAAAGTAAACAAAAACATGAACGTTGAATGGTCGCTAGCTATTTTGTTTGGTTACAGCTATTCTTTAGTTTGCACACGAATGTAATTTAATGCAAAATACATTTTATTTTAATTTAGAGGTAAGCTTATGATGATGACTGCTGGCTGGATAACTAGCTAACGTTAGATAGCTTCCTGGCGTATTATGATTATGCATGTTTTTCTTGCAAGCTAGCAATCTTAGCATATACACAGTGGCCCTAGCAAAGTAACGTTAACTAGTGCACGGTAACGTATGTTTCTAGCTGTAACGTTACTGCCCTACTGTAGGTCTAAATAGCTAGTCCAAAATTCATTGATTACCATGATGACATCTAGCTAGCTACTTGAAATACCTAGCTAGTAGTTCCAAAGGTTTAGGGTCTAATCTTTAATCTTGATTAACATCTTGACCTTGATTCAAATACTCTGTTATTTCTAATATGACATCAGAACTTATGTTCACCCCTCTTTACCTAGGTGAGCATCTGAAGCCAAGTCAAGATGACAAGCCCAAACCGAGACATCCCCATCCACAGCTGGCCAGGCTCCTACTACATCAACAGCGAGAAGCGCTGGGAGGCCGGGACCCTGTCCCTGACCCGCACCATATTGCGCTTCACCTCAGACCAGAGCAAAGAGAACCTGGTTGGCTTCCGCCTCACCAGGATCATGAAGATCAAGATGGAGTCGTCCAGCTTCATCTTCAGCACTCTGACTGTGTTGGAGCAGGGGAATCTCAAGCATTGGTTCGGCTCACTGAGGCCCAACCGGTTGGTGGTCTACAATGTCCTGGAGCATTTCTGGAGGGAGAGGTTGTTGTCCCCCTCTACTGTGGTCCAGGGGGCCGAGGCACAGCCCACCAAGGGGAGGGGGCTGATTAATCTGGTGGCGGGGGCTCAAAGTCGGCTAGAGGACACAGGGAATGTCCTCCACCACCAGGGAGATCAGTTTGATAACGTCATGCAGGGCCTGGACAAGATCGACTCTGATCTGGGCGTGGCAGACAAGTAAGGAGGATTTTGATATTGTATTCTACCTCTGGGCCTTGTCATGTAACTGTTTTATTGTTTTTATGTTTTCAAATATTGTAGCTTGCCATGGATATTGTCTGACGTTTTGATGCCTTTCTATTTACATATAGTAGTAAAGAATTAAGATTGGATAGAGATAATCCAGAAGATGTTTACCTTTTTTGATTTGTGTGAACCGTCACTGAATTAGATGGATTCCTCTAACTTCTGTCACCATTCACTCCGCAGGCTACTGTCTGAACTGCAGTCTCCCCCTTGGTGGCCTTTTGGCAAATTACCCTGGAAGAGTCAGCAGGATGCCAATGCTGAGCATGCTGCCAGAGAGGCCACTTGTAAGGGAAGAGCAACAGGCAAGCACAGAGTGATCACCAGCATACCAGCCATCGTTTCCAGAGGTGGAGACTCGGACCTGAAGCCTGGCTGCTTGATGGTGATGGTCTCCTCTTTAGAAGTCCGAGACACAAACTATGTGCTCCTCCACCGCTTTGAGAGGGACGAGGTGGATGACATCCGGGTGCACAACCCTTATGAGATCAGTGTGAGGCAGAGGTTCATTGGGAAGCCAGACATATGCTTCAGACTCCTGTCGGCTAAAATGCCGGAGGCCATGTCTGTGCTAGAGATGCAGTATAAGAAGAAGGTGGAGTACACAAGTGAGTACTCTGCCTTTAAGACGACCCCAGCCACAACCCCAGGTGACCAGGATCAAGGTTCAATATGGAATGCAGGTAAGAACTGTAGATTTCACCTCTGAAGTCACAGGCAGGTGTTCTTCTTTGTTTATTTTGTATTGCACATTGGTTTGTATTTGACCACCAAGTGGCAGTAAAGGTCTGTATTTTAGCATTAGTTTAATATACATCTTTGAAATTGCTTTAGGCTCTCTTGAGGCTCAAATGTCATGATACACTCTAGATCAGGGTTCCCGAATAGGCGGCCCGTGGGCCAAATTCGACCTGTGGTTGATTTTATTTGGCACCCCAAGTTTTCTGATTAAAAACATATATCATTTTTGTTGTTTGACATAAGACTGTAAAATCCCCAGGATATCAGCTCAAAGTGTATTTTAATTTCGGAAATCTGTTCCCAAGTGCTCCCACACATAACTGGTCGTATTCCAATGTAATCAAGGTTTTAAAGGATTCTGTGTTTGTCAAATACTATATCTGTTTGGGATTCTTGCAGTCAATTTTGCTGTATACAAATTATTTATAACTATGTTGACCCCTGCTCTAGATTATTGATTTATTACACAATTCTGCCTTTTATGTTATGAGCTTTCCCCCATACATTATCATGGGGATACTGTGACGCTCATAGGATGATAATTTGTTTGTTTGAGTTGCCTTCTCATTGTATCTCTGTCCCCCTTCCGGGGCAGCAGGCTTGCAGCAGTACCAGGAGACAGAGGTCCCCAGTACGGTCCCAGCAGGAGAGCTTTCCCAGGTGCATTTACATGTCCTTAAGCCAGAGGTTACTCAGGCTGAGGTTCAGGAGCTCCGACAGGTGAGAGATCTCTCCTTCTGTAAACTAAAGCATGTGATCCTATGGAAGCCTAACCCTATAACAGTCTAAAGTTATACTGCCCTTACATTTTCTCTCTTTCTGCTTAATACCTGTCCTGTAGACACCTGTTTTGTATGTAGAGGAAATGCATAATTGAATAACCATGTTAAGATTCAGTAAAAGTATTCCATTTCAATAGCAGGTTTTAAAGAACAAGCATAACTTTGCCTATGGAAATCATGGGAAGATAAATGCTCTATTTCCATTCCAAACAGAGATTCACTGTAATGATTTAGATTTGTCAAATTATATTTTATATGTAGGTCGGTGAGACCACAAACCAAACTCCAATGGGTTTAAGAGAGAGAGAGGAGAGAGGGAAAGATACATGGCCAGCTATTTGGTCAACTTTTCTGGTCAGACAGTGTATAAAGTATTTCCATTCAAAGCCATAATGTTGAACAGGGTGACCTCCATACATGGTCTATGGTCGCGAGACATAAACAGTGACGCAAATGCAGTCAATAATTTTTTATTTAACACATTATTATAAGTTGCTCAGAATGCTGTATTCCATATTAAACCTCTTCAAAACACAACATTTTGTGTATATCTAAGACCACATATGTAATTGGTTGGTGAACCGTTACAGGTATGTCGTCATTTTCATAATCCTCCTGAAACATAGGCTACAGTCTCTCCAGACATGGATGTTTCTTACTGTCCCATAAGCAATTCTATAAAGCTGAATGAAGCTAAGATTGAATGAGCCTTTTGTGGAAACTGCGTTTACAACGGAATAGTTAGTTAGGTATTACAAGTTAAGTATTGAACACTTCAGAATGGTCTCAATACGATTGTATCTCAATATAGTTTTATATATAATCATTTTACAAACAAATCGATCATGTAAGTGACGTTTTTCTCAATTAGTCTGTGTACAATTCAGGGATGTGTATTCTTTCTCTATCAATGGATTATTATGTTGTGCTGATAAGTCTTAATGGTTCTTTTGAACTACAAAGCCTGCCACTTTCTCAAGTGATACAATAGTACACTTTTTGACACACCCAACCCTTCTCTTGAAGTCATTCATATCATGATTAGAACCTATAGTGAGAGCCCCTCGTTGAGAGCCACTTTCAACCTTATTTCCTACCCAAGTGTATAGCAAATAGACCCTTTTGTCAAAAGATATTTGATACAGATTATCAATAGGTTTATTGTTCAAATCAGTTAAATATTTACAGTTCTTTATGTCCTAAACAAATTCCTACGAGTCGAGTCACCTCACCTCACCTTTCATCAGTTTACTGAGGTTATTAGCCTGTTTTTTTAAACTTGTGTGTATTTTACTAACATATCTGACTAAGTTAATACACCCAAACAAACCACATTTTCAAGCAGTGGTGTGATGATATTGAACTTGAGCAGTAGGACTGAGTTAAAGGTCCTGTGCACATTGTTTCTGTGTCACTTACTGGCAGTTGAAAACGTACATAATGTCAATGGGTGTGTGTGTGAGCATGTGTAGGATAACATAATATTAGTTCAGAAACCACGATGGTGGGGTTTGGAGTGAATGTTTATTAGGTTTTGCTTGGCACAACGCAGTTTATTTTAGATGTTCCATTGACCATTACATACACAGTTGTTGGAGCTTGGAGATGGAGTTGCAGAATTCCCTGAACACATGGAAAGTTGAAATAACATTTAATTTGACTTGTTTGTTATCGATGACCAGAGGAGTACCTCGGTCAAACCACCATGTGCTTGAGTATCATATACTAGTCACATGAATATTGTTTCACATGGAGATTGTGTCTTCAACTAGCGATGTAAATTCAGTTATTATAGATTGTTTTCTTTCTGTCTCCTTGGCCCCGGCAGGCAGTGGAAGAAGAGTTATGACTGAGAAGAAAGTGTTATTCCTCCTCTCTGCTCATCTCCCCCGTCTTTTCCACTGACTGACTCACTCCCTCTCCTCTCAGGACATAACGCCTAGACAAGACACTTTTCCCACCACATCAAGAAACAGAATTACTCCCACAGACCTAGGTCAAATACATATGTCAAATACTTGAGCTGCACTTGATTTACTTTGCCCTGTAAAGTGAAACAGAAGAAATGGATCCAAAAGTGCGAACCACTAGCTAAACCAAGCGTGTGTGTGTGCCTATATGTTTCTCTCCCTGTTCTCTCAGATGCTAATGCAGCTGAAAAATCTTGCTCTGGAGGCTGAGACTGAGCTGGAGAGGCAAGACGAGGCCCTGGATGTTCTGACCACCTCTACGGACCAGGCCACCATGCACATAGACAAACACACCTGCCGCATGAAAAGGCTGCTGTAACTAACTCACTTACAACACAATGCAGAAATGCACTGTGAGCTTCTGTTGCCTTACGACAAATGTATTCTGTTAGAAAGTTGTTGTACTGTACCTCTATATTTGAGGTTCCATAACCATTGAAACCAGATTTTACCATCTGCTTCGTTGTAACACATCAAGTTATGTCTTAGCCTCAGGTGTAATCATACACCCTTACCTCATTGTAACATGTAAAATATAGAAATTGATGTTCCTCTCAATGTGGTAATTACTGACCAGTCCACTAGATGTTATTTACACCAAGGTGAGGAAGCATTCACTCTCATCAGCACTTTGTGGAGATATCGTCCTCTTAGCATTGACAAACCATGAATAGATCCAAACTTGGTTGTTGTTGACGGGAGGTTGGACAGACAGAATGGTCTCTGTCACACATGTAATCCATGGTTTCTGATGCTGTACTTAAATCACAGTGAGGAACGATTGTCACACGTGTTTTTTCCTTCTTCTTTTTCAGTTGCAGGTGTCAGTAAAGCCATCCCCCTCCCTCCATGCACATGGTTTCCCTCCAGCTCCAAGTGTTGCATGTTCCCATGTTTCTGCTGAATAAAGCGATGCATCGAGTGGGATCTGTAGAACTGTAAGGTTTGCAGTGGGTATGTAACATGTAGCAACGGCCGTTGAAACTGTGTCCCTTGAAATACACGGAATACTGTACAGAGCCCCTACTCTAAGTCAATTCCTATTCCATAATGTTCCGTACTAGAGAAAGCAGGGAGTAACTCACAATAGGTTGTCTCTCTAACATTATCATTGGAATTAGGAATATCTGTATAATCTTGTGTATATGAATGACTTGCATATTTCTATGCTGTAGTATACTCGATGTTCTACTGAAATGTAATTATTGTCTCGCTATCATATGTGAACTTGCGATAAACTGTTATTTAAACTCAATATCTGGTAAATAATGCTTTTCTCCGTAAAAATAATGCCCAAGGCTCCCCATGCTACTGTACTGTAGAGAGCAGAGGAAGTATTTGAGTGGCGTGTAATTATACAATAAAACACATTTACATAAAATACAGACGAATGGCTTTAAGTAGTACAGTACAACCCGCCCAGTTCATAAAAGGCAATTGACACTGAAACAAAATATAAATGCAACATGTTAACTGTTGGTTTCATGAGTTGAAATAAAAGATCCCAGAAATATTCCATGCGCGCAAAAAGCTTATTTCTCTCAAATTTTGTTCACAAATTTGTTTACATCCCTGTTAGTGAGCATTTCTCCTTTTCCAAGATAATCCATCCACCTGGCAGGTGTGTTATATCAAGAAGATGATTAAACAGCGTGATCATTACACAGCTGCACTTTGTGCTGGGGACAATAAAAGGTCACTATAAAATGTGCAGTTTTGTCACACAACACAATGCCACAGATGTTTTGAGGGGGCGTGCAATTGGCATGCTGACTACAGGAATGTCCACCATAGCTGTTGCCAGAGAATTGAATGTTAATTTCTCTACCATAAGCCGCCTCCAACATCGTTTTAGAGAATTTGGCAGTACGTCTAACTGGTCTCACAACCGCAGACCAGGTGTATTCATGCCAGCCCAGGATCTCCACATCCGGCTTTTTCACCTGCGGTATTGTCTGAGAGAAGCCACCAGGGACAGCTGATGAAACTGTGGGTTTGCACAACCAAAGAATTTCTGCACAAACTGTCAGAAACCGTCTCGGGAAGCACATCTGCGCGCTCGTTGTCCTCACCAGGGTCTTGACCTGACTGCAGTTCGTCGTTGTAACTGACTTCAGTCGGCAAATGCTCAATCGCTTTTCACGGATGAATCACGGTTTCAACTGTACCGGGCAGATGGCAGACAGCGTAGCGTGTATGATGTCGCGTGGGCGAGCGGTTTGCTGATGTCAATGTTGTGAAGAGAGTGCCCCATGGTGGCTGTGGGGTTAAGGTATGGGCAAGCAAAAGCTACAGACAATGAGCACAATTGCATTTTATCAATGGCAATTTGAATGCACAGAGATACTGTGACAAGATCCTGAGGCCCATTGTCATGCCATTCATCCGCTGCCATCACCTCATGTTTCAGCATGATAATGCACGTCCCCATGTCGCAAGGATCTGTACACAATTTCTGGAAGCTGAAAATGTCCCAGTTCTTCCATGGTCTGCATACTCACCAGACATGTCACCCATTGAACATGTTTGGGATGCTCTATCTACGTGTACAACAGCGTGTTCCTGTTCCCGCCAATATCCAGCAACTTCGCACAGCCATTGAAGAGGAGTGGGACAACATTCCACAGGTCACAATCAACAGCCTGATCAACTCTATGTGAAGGAGATGTCTATGCGAATGAAATGTGTCGCACTGCACGAGGCAAATTATGGTTACACCAGATACTGACCGGCTTTCTGATCCACGCCCCTACTTAAAAAAAACTATAGTTTGTTAACAAGACATTTGTGGAGTGGTTGAAAAACGAGTTTTAATGACTCCTGACTTCAACTGTAGGTTGGAGTCATTAAAACTCATTTTTCAACCACTCCACAAATTTCTTGTTAACAAACTAGTTTTGGCAAGTTGGTTAGGACATCTACTTTGTGCATGACACAAGTAATTTTTCCAACAATTGTTTACAGACAGATTATTTAACTTATAATTCACTGTATCACAATTCCAGTGGGTCAGAAGTTTACATACACTAAGTTGACTGTGCCTTTAAACAGCTTGAAAAATTCAAGAAAATTATGACATGGCTTCAGAAGCTTCTGATAGGCTAGTTGACATAATTTGAGTCAATTGGAGGTGTACCTGTGGATGTATTTTAAGGCCTACCTTCAAACTCAGTGCCTCTTTGCTTGACATCATGGGAAAATCCAAGGAAATCAGCCAAGACCTCAGAAGAAGAATTGTAGACCTCCACAAGTCTGGTTCATCCTTGGGAGCAATTTCCAAATGCATGAAGGTACCACGTTCATCTGTACAAACAATAGTACGCAAGTATAAACACCATGGGACCACGCAGCCGTCATACCGCTCAGGAAGGAGATGCGTTCTGTCTCCTAGAGATGAACGTACTTTGATGTGAAAAGTGCAAATCAATCCCAGAACAACAGCAAAGGACCTTGTGAAGATGCTGGATGAAACAAGTACAAAAGTATCTAAATCCACAGTAAAACGAGTCCTATATCGACATAACCTGAAAAGCCGCTCAGCAAGGAAGAAGCCACTGCTCCAAAACCACCATAAAAAAAGCCAGACTACGGTTTGCAACTGCACATGGGGACAAAGATCGTACTTTTTGGAGAAATATCCTCTGGTCTGATGAAACAAAAATAGAGCTGTTTGGCCATAATGACCATCGTTATGTTTGGAGGAAAAAGGGGGAGGCTTGAAAGCCGATGAACACAATCCCAACCGTGAATCACATGGGTGTAAGCATCATGTTTTGGAGGTGCTTTGCTGCAGGATGGAATGGTGCACAAAATAGATGGCATCATGAGGCAGGAAAATTATGTGGATATATTGAAGCAACATCTCAAGACATCAGTCAGGAAGTTAAAGCTTGGTCGCAAATGGGTCTTCCAAATGGACAATGACCCCAAGCATACTTACAGAGTGGTGGCAAAATGGCTTAAGGACAACAAAGTCAAGGTATTGGAATGGCCATCACAAAGCCCTGACCTCAATCCTATAGAACATTTGTGGGCAGAACTGAAAAAGCGTGTGCGAACAAGGACGCCTACAAACCTGACTCAGCTACACCAGCTCTGTCAGGAGGAATGGGTGAATTGTGGGAAGCTTGTGGAAGGCTACTCGAAACGTTTGACCCAAGTTAAGCAATTTAAAGGCAATGCTACCAAATACTAATTGAGTGTATGTAAACTTCTGACCCACTGGGAATGTGATGAAAGAAATTGAAGCTGAAATAAATCATTCTCTCTACTATTATTCTGACATTTCACTTCTTTTTTTTTTTTTTCTCCCCAATTTCGTGGTATCCAATTGTTAGTAGTTACTATCTTGTCTCATCGCTACAACTCCCGTACGGGCTCGGGAGAGACGAAGGTCGAAAGCCATGCGTCCTCCGTAACACAACCCAACCAAGCCGCACTGCTTCTTAACACAGCGCGCATCCAACCTGGAAGCCAGCCGCACCAATGTGTCGGAGGAAACACCGTGCACCTGGCGACCTGGTTAGCGCGCACTGCGCCCGGCCCGCCACAGGAGGGTTAGCGCGCACTGCGCCCGGCCCGCCACAGGAGTCGCTAGTGAGACTAGGATATCCCTCCTGGCCAAACCCTCCCTAACCCGGACGACGCTAGGCCAATTGTGCGTCACCCCACGGACCTCCCGGTCCAGAGTGTCTGGTGGCACAGCTAGCACTGCGATGCAGTGCCCTAGACCACTGCGCCACCCGGGTTTGTGGTGATCCTAGCTGACCTAAGACAAAGTGGTGATCCTAGCTGACCTAAGACAGGGAATTTTTACTAGGATTAAATGTCAGGAATTGTGAAAAACTGAGTTTTTAAATGTATTTGGCAAAGGTGTATGTAAACTTCTGACTTCAACTGTAAATATTTGTATTCCCAGTCATGTGAAATTCATAGTATAGGGCCTAATGAATTGATTTAAGTTGACTGATTTACTGATATGAACTATAACTAAGTAAAATCTTTGAAATTGTTGCATGTTGCGTTTATTTTGGTTCAGTGTAGTTCCCTTTATTAATTTAAGAATGATAATGAATAGAAAACAAAACGGGCAACATAACAACACTCGGAGAAAGGCAAAGCAAGGCAACACCCAATAATAACAAGGTTCACATGTGACAAATTGGCATGGAGATTGTCAAAACTATGGCAAACGAGATGGAAGTGGAAGCTATTTACTATTGAAAGGTCTCCATGCGTGTCGGTCCCTGGCCTGTTGAATGAAAGTGAGTGCAGAGTAAACAGGCCTGTTGTTATTACATCCTGTTGGCACCAGGAGTTGGTTTGGTATCTGCTCACCGCCCCTGCTCACACACACATACGCACACCACCCAAGTTGTGGCCACGGGTAGGGGCCACTAGCTTTCACGAGAGGGGACCACCAGGAGCCAAAAGCCCAGATTAACCAGATTTGGTAGCATGCGATGGGGTGGCGGTACTCTCAATAATGACTCAGGAAGAAGATAAACTGGTTTGCAAAGAAGACTGGCGACCTCTCAAATGTCTCAGCCCGGGTCCATCACTTACGTCCAAGGTGGCTTAGCAGTTCAGACGTCTTTTTCTGTTCAGTATTGTTCGTGTCCTGTATATATATATATTTACACCTTTCTTCGCATATCTTTTATCTATTTTATTATCCAAGAACTCAACTACAAAAGCTTTCCTGCAAAAGCTTTCCTGCAACCCGCTTCACCAATTACAAAAAGTATTATTTACCTCAATCTGAAAATCCATCGTGGAAGCTAGCCAGGGGCTAATTCAGAAGCTAGCCTGAAAGCTAACCAGAAGCTACTCCGATAGCTAGCCAGAAGCTAATCTGTAGCTGCCCCGAAATTAGCCGGTTTGCTGGCTAGCGTTGGTGTTTCAGCTGCCCACGTTTAGTGGTCATCAGCTATTCCTTTAGCTCGATAATCTACCGGCACTTTTGTGCAACGCGACTCGGACCGGAGCATTCCGGGACTCTTTTTCTCTCAGTTTCCCCGGATTCCAGCCGCAGGCTCTGGACACTTGCACCTTGATTTCGCAGCTAGCTAGCTGCAAACCGTGTGACTATTGGCTTACGTCGACCCCGGAGCAAACTCAAATCATTCTGGAGCTAGCCAGCTGAGGAGTTCCATCACCATCCGGACCCGTTTCTTTTGTTGCTGCTGCAGATACGGAACCCCACCGGGCCTTCACGACTGACTGCCGCGACTGACTGCCGACGTTATCTGCCCGAGGGATTTATCCAACTGGCACCTCCGTCCCGACGTTACCTGAACGCTCATCTGAGGCCCGCTAATCGTTAGCTGTCTTATCGGCTGCTATTTGAACAAGTATATTGGACAACTATTATTATTATTATTATTTATTTATTTTATTTTTTCCTTGGGTCACTATATCTATTTTGCCAATTTGGATTGATCCCCTCTACCACACGGAACCCCACTACACGGAACCCCACTAACCTACCGACGGAAACGCACGAGGTATCTACAAACAGACCTCCATCCTATGCTGCTACCGATAGCCATATACCCGGCCAGCTGTCTGGATCGCCACGACCCCAACCAACCTCTACTCACTGGACCCTTATTGATCACTCGATTAGCATGCCTCTCCTTAATGTAAATATGCCTTGTCCATTGCTGTTCTGGTTAGTGTTTATTGGCTTATTTCACTGTAGAGATTCTAGCCCTGCTCTCTATACCATATCCAACCTCTCAGTTCCACCACCCACATATGCGATGACATCACCTGGTTTCAATGATGTTTCTAGAGACAATATCTCTCTCATCATCACTCAATACCTAGGTTTACCTCCACTGTATTCACATCCTACCATACCTTTGTCTGTACATTATTCCTTTAAACTATTTTATCGCCCCCAGAAACCTCCTTTTACTCTCTGCTCTAGTAGCTCTAGGCGACCAATTCTCATAGCTTTTAGCCGTACCCTTATCCTACTCCTCCTCTGTTCCTCTGGTGATGTAGAGGTGAATCCAGGCCCTGCAGTACCTGGCTCCACTCCTATTCCCCAGGCGCTCTCTTTTGATGACTTCTGTAACCGTAATAGCCTTGGCTTCATGCATGTTAACATTAGAAGCCTCTTCCCTAAGTTTGTTTTGTTCACTGCTTTAGCACACTCTGCCAACCCGGATGTTTTAGCCGTGTCTGAATCCTGGCTTAGAAAGACCACCAAAAATTCAGACATTTTCATCCCCAATTACAAGATTTTCAGACAAGATAGAACGGCCAAAGGGGGCGGTGTTGCAATCTACTGCAAAGACTGCCTGCAGAGTTCTGTTATACTATCCAGGTCTGTTCCCAAACAATTTGAACTTCTACTTTTAAAAATCCACCTCTCTAAAAACAAGTCTCTCACCGTTGCCGTCTGCTATAGACCACCCTCTGCCCCCAGCTGTGCTCTGGACACTATATGTGAACTGATTGCCCCCCATCTATCTTCAGAGCTCGTGCTGCTAGGCAACCTAAATTTGAACATGCTCAACACCCCAGCCACCCTACAATCTAAGCTTGATGCCCTCAATCTCACACAAATTATCAATGAACCTACCAGGTACCACCCCAATTCCGTAAACACGGGTACCCTCATAGATATCATCCTAACAAACTTGCCCTCCAAATACACCTCTGCTGTTTTCAACCAAGATCTCAGCGATCACTGCCTCATTGCCTGCATCCGTAATGGGTCAGCGGTCAAACGACCTCCACTCATCACTGTCAAACGCTCCCTGAAACACTTCAGCGAGCAGGCCTTTCTAATCGACCTGGCCGGGGTATCCTGGAAGGATATTGATCTCATCCCGTCAGTAGAGGATGCCTGGTCATTTTTTAAAAATGCCTTCCTCACCATCTTGAATAAGCATGCCCCATTCAAGAAATTTAGAACCAGGAACAGATATAGCCCTTGGTTCTCTCCTGACCTGACTGCCCTTAACCAACAGAAAAACATCCTATGGCGTTCTGCATTGCTTCCTGCAACACAAATTCAAAACAATTCCTTTGACTTCATGGCTTGGTTTTTAACTCTGACATGCACCTGTCAACTGTGGGACCTTTTATAGACAGGTGTGTGCCTTTCCAAATCATTGTCCAATCAATTGAATTTACCACAGGTGGACTCCAATGAAGTTGTAGAAACATCTCAAGGATGATCACTGGAAACAGGATGCACCTGAGCTCCATTTAGAGTCTCATAGCAAAGGGTCTGAATACTTATGTAAGTCAGGTATTTGTTTTTTATTTTTAATACATTTGCATACATTTAAAAAAAAAAAAAACTATTTTTGCTTCGTCATTATGGGGTATTGTGTGTGGTTTGCTGAGGATTGTTTTATTTATTTAATCAATTTTAGAATAAGGCTGTAACGTAACAAAATGTGTGAAAAGTCAAGGGGTCTGAATACTTTCCGAATGCACTGTATATGACAAGAAAATTGTTGCCAGAGAAGGAGGGTTATACCAAACACTGCTTCTAGTCTGATCAAAGATGGTAAACTGGAGAGCGTTTCTTCCATTGTTGATTTGAGCGATAAACAGTTCCATTCATTTGGGAGACCCGGTGTCCCGAACTCCAGAAGCATACCACATGGTTATGTGCATTCTTAGCCTCTAAAAAAAGGCGAGGAAGGGAGAGAGTGAACACATACTGCCGTGGTTTCAAAGCAGCCCTGCTATAGAAGGAAGTGGTGTCGGTCTGGTCTGACCACAGATGCATGAGATCCGGCGTTGCCTTCCTAGCGGATGGTATGGAGACACCATGCAGGCCTGGACTTCCAAGTCTGTTTACTAGATTGTCCCTGTGGTGAGGTCGTTCTTTCCAACAAGGAGCATGTCTCAATTGAAAGCCAATCAATCAAGTTGTGCTTGGAAAGAGCTTCACAAAGGCTGTGGGATTCTGTCAGGGCACATGTGGGTTGCTCTCTGCTCTCGAAAATAAGGAGCCATGTGATTGTTATACCAAGTCAGAGTTGTCATTTCCCCAAGGGCTTTGAGGTGGATGTTGTTTTTGCTTTCTGTAAAAATAGTGCTCAAGACATCTCTCATGACATCCTTTGTTATTTATTTACCATGGTTTTGTCTTTAGGTTACCTTGGCAATATTACCACAGATTGCATCAGTAAAATAATAGATGTTTTCAGTGTTGGTAAATGTAAAATATTTAACTGACAATTTTTCAGTTTATCATGCAAATTAAACTCTGTTAATGTTGGTAAGGATTTTGATGTTTATATTCATCAATGTGATTCATTTTGAGAATGGATTCCAAGGTCTCTAATTGGAAATGAGAGAAATACACAATATTATTTTATTCCTGTGTAGCACTATACTATTAAAGTATGTCTGTGTGTCTGTAATGGTTGGACTCTTGACTCACGTCCTGGCTGGTCTCCTACTGGTGCAGGTGTTGCTGCTGCTGTGTTCGTTTCACCACGCAGAGGGAGGCTCCAGTTTCAGGAAATTAGGCCTGTTGGTTAATGTTAGAACTGGGAGGAAAAGTTCCTGGAAGGTGGTTGAGTGCAACCGGGGGGGGGGCTGAATTGGTTCCCTTTCTATTAGAGAGAAGATATGACACCCACTTCTTATAGAAGGCTTTGGTTGAAAGTCAATTGTGGTATACACATTTTACAATACATTTGCTGTAAACTTACAGTACATGAATTGCATTTTATGTGTTTTCAATCCATTTTTATAACATTCCTCCATAGCCAAGTTGACTTCAATGATTGATGTGATAAAAGTAGTGGTAAGAGTTTGGGTTCTGTTTGTGTACCTGTTGTTGTTAATGAGGATTTGGCTTCAAATTAATTTAACTTCCCATTGCAGAAGATGCCCTATGTTTTACTATTAATGTGGTACTTTCCCAGATGCTGAGAGACAGAATGATATCATATGCCTCTTGCACTTGTTATTGTTATCTTTTCTTTGGTCTTCAGACGGAGGTGCACTTTGTTGGATTTCCGTTTCTCTTTATTCAGAGAGTGACTCTCATCTCTGCTAGAGGGAGTTAACTGCGAGTCGCCCTGGCCAAAGTAAACTCCAACCATGGTCTGGTCTTTCTGAAGCAACTCGAATGAAGGTCTACTACTCCATAAGCATGGGTGTGTGAACAGCACCGGCCTACTGTATTGAACAGCTGAAATAATTGTGTGTTCACTATTTTTGACATATTTCAACTTAAATTGACTTGTATGTAGTGACAGGTAGGTTTTAGCTGAAAAAGTAAACCAATGTGGGATTGTTACCCATTATTTAATATTTACACAGTAAATAAAAAATATATAAAAATATACAAGATTCTAATTGTTCTCAAGGAGCTGTGCATGGTTAAATATAGGGAAATGTAATCATTGTTGTTGAAGGACTGATAATGGGTACATTTCCTTTGAGATAGTATCCTAATGAGTGGTGTCTCAGTTATGTATGATCATGACACTTGTTAGATGTAGATTCAGAAGAGGGCAGCAGTGAGTTGCTTATTCAAGGGAATGTTGGGCTGCAGTTAATTGATAGCCAATTATCAGACCTCCTGAAGTTTCAGTACTTGGGTCTGGTGTCTTATTTCTATTGAAGCTGTATGTAAAGTTTTCACTATTTTGTTGTGATCGATTTGTGTTACTTTACATTCTAGATATGTTAACCGATGCTTCACTCTGAACTAGATTTGTCAATGGGCTTCTTATTGAGCAAACCTCATATTGTAAGCTAAAAAATCAACCCCCATTTTGACAGTCACTGTTCTTTCTCTATTTCATTCCAATTTTGGGTTCCTTATTTTCCTCTTCGTAATGATATAAAATTGTAAAAAATCTGCCCCATCCTCATTTCTACTCTTTCATATTATGGAACAGTTACAGGGAATTGGAAACCATTTCCCAAATAAACATCTTCTTGTTTTCTTTCTGAAACCTACCCCAAAAACGCCTCACACTTCTCTTGTGTCTGCTGAATGAAAACACAATGGTCAGGAGTGTAGCCTACCTTTGGCAAAGAGTTAGGAGCTAGGGACGGGGTCTTTTTGTGATGACTGGATTATGTATTCATTAAAATCACATCTATACTGCTCCCCAAACAGGTTGTCAGGCTGGGAGCCATCTCACACCGCATCAGTACTTTTACGAGTGGGCCCCCCAGAAACCTTCAGCGAGACTGTTTTTAGTGGCTCTTGCTGCAAATGGAAACACTTAGCTCCCACAATAAATTACCCTGCAGCCAGAGATGGTGATGCCACACTGCACAGACCCCCAGCCCTGCCACTCAGCCCTGCCACTCTGCCCGGTCAGAGAGATACTTGCACACGTAGCAGCAGAAGTGTTTGGATTGAGCAAAAGTATAAGTTATGGATAGTGGAATGATGATGGCAGACAGTGAACGGACATAAACAAGAAAAAGGAATGGGGTTGTTAGACTAGGGTGTAGTGTCCTCTGGTGAGGAGTGATAAAGGCAGGAGATATCATAGTCTCCCCCCCCCCCCCGGGGTTGAGATTGGGTTCGTGTCAGAATAGAGTCGAGTGTCTTGCTCTTCATTTTTTGGAGGGAAATAGATAAACAACCATTAGTGTTGTGGGAGTTCAGTGCTCTCCAGAGTAATACCCCCATCTCACCAAAGTACTACTATTCAATATAGCTACAATTATTTTGAATATGCTTTGTATGATTAATAGATACATTATAAAAGCTCTATAGGCTATTGTCAAATCAAGTAGCACTTTCTCGGCCAATCAATGACATACTCTCTTTCTACCAGACTCAGATGTGGTCAAGTTCAAACATTACAACAACACACTTACAGGTACTTTACTTAGCAGATGTTAATGCGAGTGTAGCGAAATGCTTGTGCTTCTAGTTCCGACAATGCAGTAATAACCAACGAGTAATCTAACCTAACAATTCCACAACTACTACCTTATACACACAAGTGTAAAGGGATAAAGAATATGTACATAAAGATATATGAATGAGTGATGGTACAGAACGGCACAGGCAAGATGCAGTAGATGGTATTGAGTACAGTATATACATATGAGATGAGTAATGTAGGGTATGTAAACATAAAAGTGCACAGTTTAAAGTGTCTAGTGATACATGTATTACATAAAGATGGTAAGATGCAGTAGATGATAGAGTACAGTATATACATATACATTATATTAAGTGGCATTGTTTAAAGTGGCTAGTGATACATTTTTGATCAATTTCCATCAATTCCATTATTAAAGTGAGCTGGAGTTGAGTCAGTATGTTGGCAGCAGCCACTCGATGTTAGTGGTGGCTGTTTAACAGTCTGATGGCCTTGAGATAGAAGCTGTTTTTCAGTCTCTCGATCCCTGCTTTGATGCACCTGTACTGACCTCGCCTTCTGGATGATAGCGGGGTGAACAGGCAGTGGCTCGGGTGGTTGTTGTCCTTGATGATCTTTATGGCCTTCCTGTGACATCGGGTGGTGTAGGTGTCCTGGAGGGCAGGTAGTTTGCCCCCAGTGATGCGTTGTGCAGACCTCACTACCCTCTGGAGAGCCTTACGGTTGTGGGCGGAGCAGTTGCCGTACCAGGAGGTGATACAGCTCGACAGGATGCTCTCGATTGTGCATCTGTAGAAGTTTGTGAGTGCTTTTGGTGACAAGCCAAACTTCTTCAGCCTCCTGAGGTTGAAGAGGCGCTGCTGCGCCTTCTTCACAATGCTGTCTGTGTGGGTGGACCAATTCAGTTTGTCCGTGATGTGTACGCCGAGGAACTAAAAACTTACTACCCTCTCCACTACTGTCCCGTCGATGTGGATAGGGGGGTGCTCCCTCTGCTGTTTCCTGAAGTCCACAATCATCTCTTTTGTTTTGTTGATGTTGAGTGTGAGGTTATTTTCCTGACACCACACTCCAAGGGTCCTCACCTCCTCCCTGTAGGCCGTCTCGTCGTTGTTGGTAATTAAGCCTATCACTGTAGTGTCGTCCGCAAACTTGATGATTGAGTTGGAGGCGTGCATGGCCACGCAGTCGTGGGTGAACAGGGAGTACAGGAGAGGGCTCAGAACGCACCCTTGTGGGGCCCCAGTGTTGAGGATCAGCGGGGTGGAGATGTTGTTACCTACCCTCACCACCTGGGGGCGGCCCGTCAGGAAGTCCAGTACCCAGTTGCACAGGGCGGGGTCGAGACCCAGGGTCTCGAGCTTGATGACGAGTTTGGAGGGTACTATGGTGTTAAATGCTGAGCTGTAGTCGATGAACAGCATTCTCACATAGGTATTCCTCTTGTCCAGATGGGTTAGGGCAGTGTGCAGTGTGGTTGCGATTGCGTCGTCTGTGGATCTATTGGGGCGGTAAGCAAATTGGAGTGGGTCTAGGGTGTCAGGTAGGGTGGAGGTGATATGGTCCTTGACTAGTCTCTCAAAGCACTTCATGATGACGGAAGTGAGTGCTACGGGGCGGTAGTCATTTTGCTCAATTACCTTAGCTTTCTTGGGAACAGGAACAATGGTGGCACTCTTGAAGCATGTGGGAACAGCAGAGCCCTGACAGTACAACCCACCTGTGAAGTCATTGTAAAGATGCACTTAAACATTTCCAATTGCAAATTATACATAAAGAGACGGACAAAATCAGTTACAGGTTGTGCACAACAGAATGAATGCAGGGACTGCAGGAGCATGTTTGACAAAGTAAAGCTGTGCCAGATTAAAGGGTTGCGCCTTTAATGAGGGTGTGGACCAAGAAGGTCAGGTCAGAGAGACTGACGTAGGCTGAGGTTCAAATTGTATTAGTTTTCATTCAAACACTCCCAGTGTTTGATCGAAAATGCCTGGAGCGCCTGATGGGCAGGATTTTGCACTCATGAGACTATTCCATTGATTCCAGTGCGCCAGGCAAACTCAAGTAAGCACAGCTAAAGTATAAACACAAATAATATATAAACACTTCCGTTCAAAGGTTTGGGGTCACTTAGAAAAGTCCTTATTTTTTAAAGATTTTATTTTTTGTCCATTAAAATAACATAAAATTGATCAGAAATACAGAGTAGACATTGTTAATGTTGTAAATGACTATTGTAGCTGGAAACGGCCATTTTTGGGGGGAATATCTACATAGGCGTACAGAGGCCCATTAGCAGCAACCATCACTCCTGTGTTCCAATGGCACGTTGTGTTAGCTAATCCAAGTTTATCATTTTAAAAGGCTAATTAATCATTAGAAAACCCTTTTGCAATTATGTTAGCACAGCTGAAAACTGTTGTGCTAATTAAAGAAGCAATAAAACTGTGCCTTCAGACTAGTTGAGTATCTGGAGCATCAGCATTTGTGGGTTCGATTACATTGGCTCAAAATGGCCAGAAACAAAGCACTTTCTTCTGAAACTCATCAGTCTATTCTTGTTCTGAGAAATGAAGGCTATTCCATACGAGAAATTGCCAAGAAACTGAAGATCTCGTACAACGCTGTGTACTACTCCTTTCACAGAACATTACAAACTGTCTCTAACAAGAATAGAAAGAGGAGTGGGATGCCCCGGTGCACAACTGAGCAAGAGGACAAGTACATTAGAGTGTCTAGTTTGAGAAACAGACGCCTCACAAGTTCTCAACTGGCAGCTTCATTAAATAGTACCCGCAAAACACCAGTCTCAACGTCAACAGTGAAGAGGCGACTCCGGGATGCTGGCCTGGAATCACATAGTAATGAAAAAAGTGTTAAACCAATCAAAATATATTTTATATTAGAGATTCTTCAAAGTAGCCACCCTTTGCCTTGATGACAGCTTTGCACACTTTTGGCATTCTCTCAACCAGCTTCATGAGGTAGTCACCTACTTTGTGGAATTGAATTTCCTTCTTAATGCGTTTGAGCCAATCAGTTGTGTTGTGAATAGGTATGGGTGGTATACAGAAGATATTCCTATTTGGTAAAAGACCAAGTCCATATTATGGCAAGAACAGCTCAAATAAGCAAGGAGAAACAACAGTCCATCATGACTTTAAGACATGAAGGTCAGTCAATCCGGAAAATTTCAAGAACTTTGAAAGTCGCAAAAACCATCAAGCACTATGATGAATCTGGCTCTCATGAGGACTGCCACAGGAAAGGAAGACCCAAAGTTACCTGTGCTGCAGAGAATGAGTTCGAGTTAACTGCACCTCATATTGCAGCCCAAATAAATGCTTCACCGCATTCAAGTAACAGACACCTCTCAACATCAACTGTTCAGAGGAGACTGCGTGAATTAGGCCTTCATGGTCAAATTGCTGCAAAGAAACCACTACTAAACGACACCAATAATAAGAAGAGATTTCCTTGGGCCAAGAAACACAAGCAATGGACATTAGTACGGTGGTAATCTGTCCTTTGGTCTGATGAGTCAAAATTTGAGATTTTTTGTTCCAACCGCCGGTCTAATGTCCATTGCTTGTGTAGAGAAGGTGAACGGATGATCTCCGCATGTGTGGTTCCCACCATGAAGCATGGAAGAGGAGGTGTGATAGTGTCACCAGCAAAGCACCCCCACACTGTCTGATTTACAGTTGAAGTCGGAAGTTTACATACACTTAGTTTGGAGTCATTAAAACTTGTTTTTCAATCACTTCACACATTTCTTGTTAACAAACTATAGTTTTGGCAAGTCAGTTAGGACATCTACTTTGTGCATACACAAGTAATTTTTCCAACAATTGTTTATGGACTGATTTCAGTTAATGACTTAATTCACTGTATCACAATTCCAGTGGGTGTCACGCCCTGGCCATAGAGAGGTTTTTATTCTCTATTTTGGTTAGGCCTGGGTGTGATTAGGGTGGGCATTCTATGTTTCTATTTCTTTGTTTTTGGCCGAGTGTGGTTCCCAATCAGAGGCAGCTGTCTATCGTTGTCTCTGATTGGGAATCATACTTAGGCAGCCTTTTCCCACCTGTGTTTTGTGGGTAGTTGTTTTCTGTTTTGTGTCTGCACCTGACAGAACTGTTTCGTTTTGTTCTACTTCGTTATTTTGTTTCAGTCTTCTGTTTCATTAAATATCATTAACGCTTAATACGCTGCATCTTGGTCTCCTTCTACTTCAAACAACGAACGTTACAGAACTACCCACCACAAAAAGACCAAGCAGCGTTGTCAGGAGGAATGGACGTAGTAGGACATTTTGAATGGGAAAGGATCCTGGACGTGGGAGGAGATCCTGGCTGGGAAGGATCGCCTCTCATGGGAGCAGACGGAGGCAGCAAGGAGGGAGCAACTTTACAAGGGGTCACGGCTAGCACGGAAGCCCGAGAGGCAGCTCCCCCAAAAATTGGGGGGGGGGGGCACACGAGGAGATTGGCTGAGTCAGGTTGGAGACCTGAGCCAACTCCCCGTGCTTACCGTGGGGAGCGTGTGACTGGTCAGGCACCGTGTTATGCAGTGATGCGCACGGTGTCTCCAGTGCGCACTCATAGCCCGGTGCGCTATATTCCAGCATGGAAACAAAGATCGTACCTTTTGGAGAAATGTCCTCTGGTCTGATGAAACAAAAATAGAACTGTTTGGCCATAATGACCATCGTTATGTTTGCAGGAAAAAGGGGGAGGCTTGCAAGCCGAAGAACACCATCCCAACCGTGAAGCACGGGAGTGGCAGCATCATGTTGTGGAGGTGCTTTGCTGCAGGAGGGACTGGTGCACTTCACAAAATAGATGGCATCCTAAGGAAGGAAAATTATGTGGATATATTGAAGCAACATCTCAAGACATCAGTTAGGAAGTTAAAGCTTGGTCACAAATGGGTCTTCCAAATGGACAATGACCCCAAGCATACTTCCAAAGTTGTGGCAAAATGGCTTAAGGACAACAAAGTCAGGGTTTTGGAATGGTCATCACAAAGCCCTGACCTCAGTCCTATAGAAAATTTGTGGGCAGAACTGAAAAAGCATGTCTGAGCAAGGAGGCATACAAACCTGACTCAGTTACACCAGCTCTGTCAGGAGGAATGGGCCAAAATTCACCCAACTTATTGTGGGAAGCTTGTGGAAGTATACCCAAAACGTTTGACCCAAGTTAAACAATTTGAAGGCAATGCTACCAAATACTAATTGAGTGTATGTAAACTTCTGACCCACTGGGAATGTGATGAAAGAAATTGAAGCTGAAATAAATCATTCTCTCTACTATTATTCTGATATTTCACATTCTTAAAATAAAGTGGTGATTCTAACTGACCTAAGATAGGGACTTTTTACTAGGATTAAATGTCGGGAATTGTGAAAAACTGTATTTGGCTAAGGTGTATGTAAACGTCCGACTTCAACTGTAGCCACCATCAAATGACCCACCCGCCCCGCTAAATGTCATTATAGCCGTCTAATTTGTATTTATTTTATTTTAGCTGAGAGGGATAGGCTCTATAGCCTAACCTAGGCCTACTAACCTTTCAGCCTACTTTTATTTCCCCTTTAAATTTTTTTTTCATTATTTGTAGTTATCGTGTTCACATAGGCCTCCACCATTTATAGGCTGTCAATTACGACACATTTACAGACCTAACGAAAGGGTCAATGTGTCATTTTTATACCTATGGCCTTATCCTGTTGATATTTCGTTTTAATAAAAATTAACAACTTATCGTATAGATCTCTCTTAAGGATTTGCCCCAACATTTATGTTTTATTTGGTCCAAACGATTAGCCCTATGTCCTTTGGGGGAGGTATTTGTAGGCTGGGCTATTGATTTTATTTTCTCCCTCTTTTTTTACCGTGGTCTGGACGGGGGCTACGTTGTCACTTACTTAGTGCGTGGCGGAGAGGATGAGGCATTTCTTTGGGGGGGGGGGGGGGGGGATGTTGTGCGTTGCTAACGGTTCCCATTTTTTTCCCGGAACGCAGAATTGAGACTGAGCGTGGGGTTAAATAGATCCAACGGGATATGTCGAGTTGTTTGGGAACTCGGCTGGGATGTTCAGAGATTCTTTTATGTACATCATTTATTTAAATTTTATGTGATCACAGCTGTAACTATTATCCACCTATACCCAGAGATGACTTGCACTAGAGTTCAATTACTGTTCGATGACGTTGAGTAGTACCTTTAATCTACTGACATGCAACTGCCATGGTCCAGGTCATGCAATGAAACGGAAAAAGATACTATGTGCTCTAAAAAAGGAAAAAGCAGACATCGCGCTATTACAAGAGACACACCTCTGTGATGCCGAACATGCTCAACTCCGCAGAGCTTGAGTGGGACAGGTGTATTTCTCGTCTTTCAAATCAAACAGTAGAGGCACAGCCACACTTATCCATAAGCATGTTCCATTTATAATTGACAAAAACATATCTGATCCGGAGGGGAGATTTATTCTGATAACTGGGTCACTGTGTGGGCAACCAATTACTATCTTAAGTATTTACGCCCCTAACACAGATACTCCTGCTTTCATGTCAAAAATGATAACCCTGTTCAATGAGCATTGTGTTTCCTTTGGAGTGCTGGCTGGAGATTTTAATTGTACCCCTCAACCCAACCCTGGACAAATCATCTCAAGTCCCCACCACAAACCCTAGATCTGCAAACATGTTGAACTCTCTTACTAAAGAGATGGGACTGATAGATATCTTGAGAGAGACTAATAGCTCGTCTATGGACTATACATACTACTCTAATGTCCATAATACCTACTCCCATATAGATTACATTTTCCCCCAAAAGATTTTCATAAATTCAGCCACGTGTACAATCGGACCCATAGCATTTGTCCACCTCCGCTTGGACCACTGCAAAAACAAAAACATCCCGAGGTCAAAGAGCTGGAAATTCAACACCTCCATGTTATCAAACAAAGCTTTCCATACATTGGTTACTACATGGATAGACAACTACACACAAGACAACAAAGACTCTCCTGTTTCTCCAGCCACAATGCTGGATGCTGCCAAAGCCACACTAAGAGGTCATCTAATTGCATATGCTTCCTCTAAGAAAAAATCACTGGAAGCACACAGGTTAGATCTTGAGAAGGAGCTGGAACGCTGTGAAAAAGTACATGAACAATCCCCAGACAGCGCCTCCTGGAGTCAACTTAATGCAGCCAAAGCCTAACTGAACTTGGACTATACTCGGGAGATAAAAATACGTTTTCTTTACTAAACAGAAATACCATGAGTATAGCAATAGGCCTTGTAGATTGCTTGCTTACCAATTAAAACAAGAGCAGTCCGAGCGTACAATCATGGCCATCCGAACAGCAGAGGACGAGGTCACATATGACACAAATAAGATCAATTTAACTTTTCATGATTTTTACTGCAAACTATATACTTCTGAGAGAAGACATACAGATGCAGAACTCTATTCCTTCCTAGAGGGAATCTCGTTAAAACCTCTTGGAAATAGGGGGCGGCCTTTTCATTTCTGGATAAAATTGTGCCCAATTTAAACGGCCTCGTACTCTGTCCTAGATCATATGATATGCATATTATTATTAATATTGGATAGAAAACACTCTGAAGTTTCTAAAACTGTTTGAATTATATCTGTGAGTAAAACAGAACTCATTTGGCAGGCAAACTTCCAAACAGGAAGTGAAAATTCTGAAATGGGTCTCTGTGAAAGGCTTCGCCTATTCAATTGTCTTGTATTTATGGATCTGTATGCACTTCATACGCCTTCCACTAGATGTCAACAGGCAGTAGAACGTGGAATGAAGTGTCTAGCCTTCTCTGGGACCGGATGGGAGTCGTTGGAGTGAGAGGTCAGCCATATTGGCAGTATTTGGCTACGCACTTAGGGCTTGTCATATCGTTGTCTGCAATGCGTTAGGTAGACACGAAGAAATGCTCCGTCTGGGACGTTATTGGATATATTTGTGAAAAACATCCTAAAGATGGATTCTCAACTGAGTTTGACCAGTTTATTCGACTTTTATTATCACTTTTGAATTTTTCGTTCATGCGTAAAGTTGCTAATTCGACAGAAGAAATGGACATTCTAAAATAAAACAACAATTTATTGTGGAACTAGGATTCCTGGCACTGCATTCTGATGAAAGTTCATCAAAGGTAAGGGAATATTTATGATGTTATTTCGTATTTTTGTGGACTCTTTGGACTCCAACATGGCGGAGAATGGCTGAGCGCTGTCTCAGATTATTGCATGCTGTGCTTTGTACTAAAGTTATTTTTTTAAATCTAACACAGCGGTTGCATTAAGAACCAGTGTATCTTTAATTATATGTGCAACATGTATTTTTCAGCAAAGTTTATGATGAGTTTTTCTGTTAGATTACGTGGCTGTCTAAAATTTCTCCGGACATTTTGGTGCCATTTGTGACCATGGCGGCAATGTAAAACCCAGATTTGTAGCTATAAATATGCACATTTTCGAACAAAACATAAATGTATTGTATAACATGATGTCATAAGACTGTCATCTGATGAAGTTGTTCAAAGGTTAGTGATTAATGTTATCTCTATTTGTGGGTTTTGTGAAAGCTATCTTTACGGTGAAAAAATGGCGTTGTGTTTTGGGCTATTGTGGTGAGCTAACATAAATATATGTTGTGTTTTCGCTGTAAAACATTTTAAAAATCGGACATGTTGGCTGGATTAACAAGATGTTTATCTTTAATTATGTGTACAACATGTATTTTTCATAAAAGTTTTATGATGAGTATTTCTGTATTTCACGTTGCTCTCTAATTATTCTGGCTGTTTTGGTGCCATTTGTGACCATGGCGGCAATGTAAAACCCCGATTTGTAGCTATAAATATGCACATTTTCGAACAAAACATAAATGTATTGTATAACATGATGTCATAAGACTGTCATCTGATGAAGTTGTTCAAAGGTTAGTGATTAATTTTATCTCTATTTGTGGGTTTTGTGAAAGCTATCTTTACGGTGAAAAAATGGCGGTGTGTTTTGGGCTATTGTGGTGAGCTAACCTAAATATATGTTGTGTTTTCGCTGTAAAACATTTAAAAAATCGGACATGTTGGCTCGATTCACAAGATGTTTATCTTTCATTTGCTGTATTGGACTTGTGATTTCATGAAATTATATTATATGATATCCCTGTGGCGCTAGGCTAAGCTATGCTAGTCAGCGTTTCTGATGAGAATGATCCCGGATCCGGGATGGGTGGTCTGTAGAGGTTTTAATCACTCTTCTTCCCAAAATAATAAAAGCGGACCAAACTGGATTTATTAGAGACAGGTACTCTTCTGATAACATTGGCCATCTTTTTGATATTATTGATCAAGTAAACGCACAGAAGACCCCTGTCCTGCTGGCTTCACTGGATGCTGAGAAGGAGTTCGACAGGATGGAGTGCAGCTTTCTGTTCTGTCTTAGAAAAGTTCAATATGGGCCCAAACTTTATTAAATGGATAATGTCCCTATATTCTCATCCAAATGCCATGGTGACTACTAACGGTCTGAACTCTGACAGACTCCCTTTGGGACGTGGCACAAGACAGGGTGCTCGCTGTCCCCCCTGCTCTACTTGTTGGGGGCGGCGGCTTTGGCAGAGTTGATAAGGAGCAATCCAAGTATTATGGGTGTTTCTGCAGGCCTGCAGCACAAGATTTCGCTCTAAGCGGGTGATGTCTTGCTCTACATATCCAACCCTGAGAAATCCCTCCCATTTTTGACACAATTGCTCAGTATGACAAGTTTTCAGGATATAAGATACATTTGAACAAATCCTCTGTTTGCCCTCTCAAGCTTACACTCACAGCTTTATGAAGACACTCTGTCCGTTCCAATGGAAGACACAGGGGTTTCAATACCTTGGGATCTTTGTAACACCAGATCTTAATTGCCTTTTCAAGGAAAATTATCTCCCACTCCTGGATCGAATCAAGAACGATCTCCAAACCTGGATCTCCCTCCCAATTAGCTTAGTCAGAAGAATCAATGTCATCCGTATGAACATCCTCCCTAGATGGAACTATTTATTTCAGATGCTCCCATGCTATCTTCGTTTCCTTTTTAAAACAACTAACCAAAGCATAACCAAATGAATATGGGGCAATAAAAACCTAGGATCAAGTTCTCCACTCCATTGAAACCTGAATCTAAGGGTGGTCTTGCCCTTCCCTCCCTTCAATTGTACTACTGGTCTGCCCAAATCCGCAACATCCTAACATGGATCACAAACAGACTACTCAATGTGGATTCAGATAGAAGCCCAATCCTGTGGTTCATTGCCCCTAAGCTCAATTATATTCATTAATAACTTTAGTGAAGTGGGACACATAGCCAAAACCTTTGTGATTTACAGCACCCAACTAACATGGAGGGACTGTAAGAAATACCTTGGCATTTCCTCCCAAATATGTTCTCACTCGCCTATAGTATGCAACCCAGACTTGAAAAAAGCCCTGAGTGATGCCAACTTTAATCTTTGGCATACTCTCGGAATCAGGACCTTTTCAGACCTGTTTCTTCAGAAAACCACTACACTGAAATATTTTCAAGAGCTCTGCAGTGAATTCAATGTGCCAAGATCCATTTTTTTATATCTTCAAATTAGACACATAATTTCCTCATTTACTTCCAAGAGGAGGTTTAGAGCTCAGCTGAATGAAGTTGAGACCCTTCTTGATACAGCACAATCCATCAAAGGCAAAATCTCCTATCTCTATAGACTCCTTTCTGAGAAAGGGGTCTCCTCCTTTACTCCTTTGAAAATAATCTGGGAAAAGGACCTTTGTCTGATTATCAGTGATGAGTTATGGGTGGATGTTTGCGACTCTACTAATGTAAAAATGAAAGAATCTAATTACACATTTTTGTGCAATTTTTTTTACTCCCCAGTGAGACTCCATAGAATGAATGCGGACATTTCTCTTAACTGTAAAATATGTAACTCTGAAAGTGGAACTTATATGCATGTATTTTGGAGTTGTAGAGAGATTACCAGATTTTGGCAATCTATACATACTGCTGCACAGAAAATACTAGTACAGTTTGATATGACCCTGTGTCTCTATCTTCTTAATGCCCAGTTTGTTTGTTTTGTTTTTATATTTTATTATATTATTTATGTCTGTCACATCTATTAATGTGGAGTGTGTTTTGTTGGTTGATTGAAAAACAAGAAAACTTAATAAAACTTTAAATCGAGAAAAGAAATTCCCCCCCACAAATCTGCCGTTTCCAGGTTCAATAGTCATTTACAACATTAACAATGTCTACACTGTATTTCTGATAAATTTGATGTTATTTTAATGGTCCCAAAATGTTTTGCTTTTCTTTCAAAAACATGGAAATTTCTAGGTGACCTCAAACTTTTGAACGGTAGCTTATGTGTTTTCCTGTCACGACCGTCATATGAATAATTGGACCAAGGCGCAGCGTGAGTAGAGTTCCACATTTTAACGATAGTGAGACTTCCAAAACAACAAAGACATAACGATCGTGAAATACGTAGTGCACATAGGCACTCACACAAAACAATATCCCACATCGCAGGTGGGACAAAGGACACACTAAGTATGATCCCCAATTAGAGGTAACAATCATCAGCTGCCTCCAATTGGGAACCATACACACACACCAACATAGAAATATAATACCTAGAAACCCCCCTAGTCACGCTGTTTAACAGTCTGATGGCCTTGAGATAGAAGCTGTTTTTCAGTCTCTCGGTCCCTGCTTTGATGCACCTGTACTGACCTCGCCTTCTGGATGATAGTGGGGTGAACAGGCAGAGGCTCGGGTGGTTGTTGTCCTTGATGATCTTTTTGGCCTTCCTGTGACATCGGGTGGTGTAGGTGTCCTGGAGGGCAGGTATTTTGCCCCTGGTGATACGTTGTGCAGACCTCACTACCCTCTGGAGAGCCTTACGGTTGTGGGCAGAGCAGTTGCCGTACCAGGATGCTCTCGATTGTGCATCTGGTTAAGTTTGTGAGTGTTTTTGGTGACAAGGCAAATTTCTTCAGCCTCCTGAGGTTGAAGAGGCGCTGTTGCGCCTTCTTCACCACGCTGTCTGTGTGGGGGGACCATTTCAGTTTGTCCGTAATGTGTATGCCGAGGAACTTAAAACGTTCCACCTTCTCCACTACTGTCCCGTCGATGTGGATACGGGGGTGCTCCCTCTGCTGTTTCCTGAAGTCCACAATCATTTGTTTTGTTGACGTTGAGTGTGAGGTTATTTTCCTGACACCACACTCCGAGGGCCCTCACCTCCTCCCTGTAGGCCGTCTCGTCGTTGTTGGTAATCAAGCCTATCACTGTAGTGTCGTCTGCAAACTTGATGATTGAGTTGGAGGCGTGCATGGCCACGCAGTCATGGGTGAGCAGGGAGTAAAGGAGAGGGCTGAGAACGCACCCTTGTGGGGCCCCATTGTTGAGGATCAGCGGGGTGGAGATGTTGTTACCTACCCTCACCACCTGGGGGCGACCCGTCAGGAAGTCCAGGACCCAGTTGCACAGGGCGGGGTCGAGACCCAGGGTCTCAAGCTTAATGACGAGTTTGGAGGGTACTATGGCGTAAAATGCTGAGCTGTAGTCGATGAACTGCATTCTTACATAGGTATTCCTCTTGTCCAGATGGGTTAGGGCAGTGTGATTGTGATTGCGTCGTCTGTGGACCTATTGTGGCGGTAAGCAATTGGATTGGGTCTAGGGTGTCAGGTAGGGTGGAGGTGATATAGTCCTTGAAGTACTTCATGATGACGGAAGTGAGTGCTACGGGGCGATAGTCATTTAGTTCAGTTACCTTAGCTTTCTTGAAAACAGGAACAATGGTGGCCCTCTTGAAGCATGTGGGAACAGCAGACTGGGATAAGGATTGATTGAATATGTCCGTAAACACACCAGCCAGCTGGTCTGCGCATGCTCTGAGGAAACGGCTGGGGATGCCGTCTGGGCCGGCAGCCTTGCGAGGGTTAACACTTTTAAATGTGTTACTCACATTTGCTGCAGTGAAGGAGAGCCCGCAAGTTTTGGTAGTGCCAGTGGCACTGTATTGTCCTCAAAGCGAGCAAAGAAGTTGTTTAGTTTGTCTGGGAGCAAGACATCGTGGTCCGCGACGGGGCTGGTTTTCCTTTTGTAGTCTGTGATTGACTGTAGACCCTGCCACATACCTCTCGTGTCTGAGCCGTTGAATTGCGACTCTACTTTGTCTCTATACTGACGCTTAGCTTGTTTGATTGCCTTGCGGAGGGAAATATCTACACTGTTTGTGTTCGGTCAAGTTTCCGGTCACCTTGCCCTGATTAAAAGCAGTGGTTTCAGTTTTGCGCAAATGCTGCCATCAATCCACGGTTTCTGGTTGGGGAATGTTTTAATAGACGCTGTGGGTACAACATCACCGATGCACTTGCTAATAAACTCGCTCACCGAATCAACTTATTCATCAATGTTATTGTCCGACGCTATGCGGAACATATTCCAGTCCACGTGATCGAAGCAATCTTGAAGCGTGGAATCCGATTGGCCGGACCAGCATAGTTTCTGTCTATAGGCTGGGAGCAACAAAATGGAGTCGTGGTCAGATTTTCCGAAAGGAGGGCGGGGGATGGCTTTATATGCGTCGCGGAAGTTAGAATAACAATGATCCAGGGTTTTGCCAGCCCGGGTTGTGCATTTGATATGCTGATAAAATTTAGGGAGCCTTGTTTTCAGATTAGCCTTGTTAAAATCCCCAGCTACAATAAATGCATTCTCAGGAAATGTGGTTTCCAGTTTACATAGAGTCAAATTAAGTCATTTCAGGGCCGTCGATGTGTCTGCTTGGGGGGGATATGCACGACTGTGATTATGATCGAAGAGAATTCTCTTGGTAGATAATGCGGTCGGCATTTGATTGTAAGGAATTCTATGTCAGGTGAACAAAAGGACTTGAGTTCCTGTATGTTGTTATGATCACACCATGTCTCATTAATCATAAGGCATACACCCCCGCTGGACATTGGCGGGTAGAATGCTTGGGAGCGGTGCGCGATGTGCCCGTCTACGGAGCCTGACCAGAAGACCGCTCCGTCTGCCCCTTCTGCGGCGCCATTGTATTGGGTCGCCGGCTGGGATCCGATCCATTGTCCTGGGTGGTGGACCAAACAGAGGATCCGCTTCGGGAAAGTCGTATATCTGGTCGTAATGTTGGTGAGTTGACGTTGCTCTTATATCCAATAGTTCCTCCCAACTGTATGTAATAAAACCTAAGATTTCCTGGGGTAACAATGTAAGAAATAACACTAAACAATAAACAATAAAAATATATTTTTAACAATAAAAATAACAATAAAAAACAAAATACTGCATAGTTTCCTAGGAACGCAAAGCGAGGCGTCCATCTCTGTCGGCGCCGGAACCCGTTTACACAGCGGGAAATGCAGAACAATTTTATTTTTCACTATGATCAGCGTGCCAAAAATGTACAGATACAAACTTGAAACAACTGATCATGACAATGAGGTGAAACTCCCGGACAGGAGTTGTGATTGTCCATTCCATATTGTCCATTTTACTTTGACCTGTCCTTTTTCTTAGGATATGTTGTTTGTTAACATGACAGCACATTTTTTTATTTGATTGAGCACCATTTAGGTTAGGCTATTTGAGTTAAGCTATTTGATCTGAGAAACCTGCATGATCATTACACTGTCATACATTTTATCTCCAGTCTGTAGGCTACAGAAAACACCACTTACTCTTTATTTCATTTCCTATATCTGCTACATGATTTACGTTAGATCATTTTTTTGATGGAATGTTGGTGGTGCACTGCAGAGATACATCTCTCCAACAGTACCCTGGAGAGGCACGCTGGGAATGGACATGCAAAATATTTTGCACCTCTGACAAAGTGGGTACTGCTTATCTAAGGGCGGCATCAGCGCTCACCTAAAAAGCCCATATGCCACTGGTTGAGAGAAATTGGCATTGTTTTTGTACATAATTATGTGAGGTTTTATGTGTTGTTGTTGGAGGTGCGTCTTGGTCAGTTTAGCTCAGAAAATGCCACCATAGGCGGCCACTTAATCCTGCTTAATGAGTGGGCCGGCCATGGGCACTCTCATTTTCGTTTGTCAGATTTTTACAAATGCACTTCTTGTAATGTTTTCACCTTATTCCACTCTCCCTGAGTGTTTCTTGCCATGGTTTTGTAATGCGTCTGTGTGTAGCTGGTGATGAGTCAGGCGCAGGACAGCAGATATGAGTAATGAAAGCAATTTTACTCAAATATATCACAATACACATCGTATAAATACAAGGCCTCAAAGATGGACCGCAATACAAAAAACCTATTACTCACAAACAAACATGGGGGAACAGAGGGTAAATAATGAACAAGTAATTGGGGGATTGAAACCAGGTGTGTAAGACAAAGACAAAACAAATGGAAAATGAAAAGTGGATCGGCGATGGCTTGAAGGCCGGTGACGTCGACCGCCGAACGCCGCCCGAACAAGGAGAGGAACCGACTTCGGCGGAAGTCATGACAGGTTTTCACTGTTTTCTTAGAAGCACAAATGATTAGAATATTCCTTTTATTGTAATTTTGCATTTATTTGTGAACATCTTTCAAGCTTTAACACATTGTGACAGAGGACACAGTAGGGTGAAGGAGAAAGCAGAACACATGGTAGACAGATTGATTCCATTTAAATTATAAGATTTCTTATTTTTATATATTTTTCTTTCTACAAAATACAAACTTATACATACGAACAACAACTCACAGATGCCCACAAACAACGACAAACAACGCAAGCAGGCACATCTCTAGTGCCTGCATTTTTACAATAAATCAGAAAATGTCCCAGATTTACTATTCATGTACCATGCAGGTCTTTCTCTATCTGTCTGTCTCTCTCTACCATCCGTCTCTCTCCATCATCTTCTGTTTCTGTGGGTTTATTTCCATAACCGCAAGGAATTTTTGGACAACACCTATTTTGTGGAAACCCCTTCCACAATCCCAAACGGTTTGTCCACGTAACCTCAGAGGAGCAGCCAGCAACTATGTAACTGGAGAAGATTGAGTACACACACACTAGACCGTAGCCTGGTGAGACTATTGAGAAGCTAAAACAAAGATTACCAGATGCTTACCCAGTCCAGTCCTACCATATGTGAGTGAGGTTGAGGATACTGTGCAAATGTGGGAGAGAGAGAGAAGAGGCGTGTGAACCTTTGACCTGCAGTGTTCATTACAGATTGAAAAAAAGAAAAAGCCCTGAATGTCTATTGACCATAAAGCTAATGGAAAACAATGACGTGCTATGTCGTCTGTCAGTTGGTTGGTTTTCCTCCTGAGGAAATGTAGTTTTCCTCTCAGGATATCACTCAGGAATCCCCTTCTTCACTGATGTAAACCATGGAGCAGTCAAAACAGTTGCTCTGTAATTCCGCATGCGGCCTGGTTTCAATTAAAGCTTTGGATATCAAAGACAATCACTCCCATTTTAATGTGCCTTTTTTATGTGTACCCAGTATATTTTGATGGAACATTTGTGGGTGGAGCACTTGCTAATTGGTATGGAAAACTTGCACCTGTGGTAGACCAATGTTTTGAGAGTCAGAAAAATGTAATATTTGCGTTCTTTTGGTCTCTTTTGAGGAGGAGTTTGAGTTTATCCCCAAAAAATTTCAGACCACAATCGCATCTGACCATATTAGGCAGTCAGACAGTGAACAATAGACATATTTGGTGCTTCTGCTCCAGCTCAGTTATAACTGTCAAGTAACCTACCAAAACCCCAGCTGGCCCTAATGATATACATTTGCCTTGCACCAAGTTCGGGAACAAAACATGAAAATAAACAGAAAACTTTGGGAATCGGGGACGAGGGCCACTTGCCATTAAGAGACAACTGTGCTGCCAGACTCCCAGGACTGCCACAGTGGCTAATCCCTGTGCCACCACCTCATTAGTGGTAATCATGAATGAACGAAATGTCAAGTTCCTTTAGATCAGATCATCTTGTGTCAGAGTTGAGTACTAGCAGGTTGAGGGAGGATATTATGTCACTGTTTCACGGCTCAAAACACAACCTTCTGGGACGTCATTATATGACCCACTCTTACACAGCAATGTCACAGATGACAGCGATGTTGAATGAATACTACTCTATGGGTTTATACATCATTCTAGTATGTTAATTTTGAACAATAACCAACTGTACCAACCCATTAGAATAGTCTAATATCGGGACCCTGTGTTGTGCAAAATTAATTAACAATAGGCCTACTTGTATTTTGACCAGCACATAAAATGAAACCAAAATCCCCTATTCTACATTTTTCTGATGAGGTTGTCACAGTGAGTGAGTTGTTTTTGTTTTCTTCCTCTGCATGCGTTCGGCAGGGGAGGATCCATCAAGACATTCTTTCCATTCTGGAGGAAGGAGAGGTGGAATCACTCCGTCTATATATATGACGATGTGCGTCATTCTCCTCCCTCCTCTCCTGCCCTGTGGTTTTCTGGACTGGGGATATCTATATTCTATGATGTTAAAGTTACTGTGGTGATCTCTCATTTGTGGTGGAGCCCTAATCCCTAAATTAGAGGGGCAATATCATTAAATATTCCTTACATCTGCAAACCGAATGAGAGAGAGAAGTTTCCCTTCTAGATAGAAGGATGGTAGAGGGTTCATATGGCCCACTTGATCAGGTACACTGTAGACCACATATTTACTGTACATAATGGCTGCAGTGGTGAAGCCTTTGTGGTTTATGAGTTATGATGCAGGGGGAGATGCTCTCTTAAGAGATTTACCATAAGGATTTACAGTGCAGATGCAGAAAACATATTCTCTTAGGTAAGAGATATACTGAAATGAACCTCTAAAGGTTTCATCCTTATTGGAGCAGTGTATAGCACGGGCTGGGAGATCCGGGTTTGAGACCTGCAGCGGGCGTACGTTGCGAAATCGCTACATTACTGTAAGAGAAGGATTTGCATCTCTTCTTGGATTGTTATAGTCAGCTGATGCATCCGTCATCAACTTGAGTTGACCATCATTTTAAACAGGCTTAAAGCATCTGCATATTGGCCATGTCAGGTGCACAATGGGGATACAATGTGTTTGGATATTTTTCTGCAAGACTACATTTCTAGTCCTGACCTTTTCACAATGCTTGAAAAGAGATCTGGCTGTTACATTGTAATAACATATTCATCTTTTCTGCATACCAAACATGATTTTAATGATAAAATAACACTTAGTTAAACCCACCATATCCCTTGTTCAACAAAACCCTTTTGAGTGAATCGTGATTTATTTGAGTATGAATTTAATGGCATTAAAACAATTCTAGTTGTGTGCCATCAACTGTTCCTTCAAAGAATCCCGTTCCATTGAAAATACAGCCTGGGAAAAAATGTAAATCAATTGTATAAGCATAGTATTCTGACAGATACATTAGAGCACTGCTCTGCTCAGTACACTACAACAATGGGTGCTGGCTGTGGCCTAGGAATAGCGCCACCTGTTGGAGGACAACATATTACTGTAACAGTACTATTAGTAGGGTTGCACAATTACAAGAACTCAGGAAAAGATTTGACCTCCACAAGTCTGGTTCATCCTTGGGAGCAATTTCCAAACGCCTGAAGGTACCACGTTCATCTGTACAAACAATAGTACACAAGTATAAACACCATGGGACCATGCAGCCGTCATACCGCACAGGAAGGAGATACATTCTGTCTCCTAGAGATGAACGTACTTTGGTGCGAAAAGTGCAAATCAATCCCAGAACAACAGCAAAGGACCTTGTGAAGATGCTGGAGGAAACAGGTAAAAAAGTATCTATATCCACAGTAAAACGAGTCCTAAATCGACATAAACTGAAAGGCCGCTCAGCAAGGAAGAAGCCACTGCTTCAAAACCGCCATAAAAAAGCCAGACTACGGTTTGCAACTGCACATGGGTACAAAGATTGTACTTTTTGGGGAAATGTCCTCTGGTCTGATGAAACAAATATTGAACTGTTTGGCCATAATGACCATCGTTATGTTTGGAGGAAAAAGGTCGGAGGCTTGCAAGTCGAAGAACACCATCCCAACCGTGAAGCACGGGGGTGGCAGCATCATGTTGTGGGGGTGCTTTACTGCAGGAGGGACTGGTACACTTCACAAAATAGATGGTATCATGAGGAAGGAAAATCATGTGGATATATTGAAGCAACATCTCAAGACATCAGTGAGGAAGTTAAAGCTTGGTCGCAAATGGGTCTTCCAAATGGACAATGACCCCAAGCATACTTCTAAAGTTGTGGCAAAAAACCAACAAAGTCTCAAGGTATTGAAATGGCCATCACAAAGCCCTGACCTCAATCCTGTTGAAAATTTGTGGGCAGAACTGAAAAAGCATGTGTGAGCAAGGAGGCATACAAACCTGACTCAGTTACACCAGCTCTGTCAGGAGGAATGGGCCAAAATTCACCCAACTTATTGTGGGAAGCTTGTGGAAGGCTACCCAAAACGTTTGACCCAAGGTAAACAATTTCAAGGCAATGCTACCAAATACGAATTGAGTATATGTAAACTTCTGACCCACTGGGAATGTGATGAAAGAAATTAAAGCTGAAATAAATCATTCTCTCTACTATTATTCTGACATTTCACATTCTTAAAAGTGTTGATCCTAACTGACCTAAGACAGGGAATGTTTACTAGGATTAAATGTCAGGAATTGTGAAAAACTGAGTTTAAATGTATTTGGCTAAGGTGTATGTAAACCTCCGACTTCAACTGTATATATGTATGTATATATATATATATTAAGGATATTTCATGCTGAAACCCTCAAATCAAACACCAATGGTATTCACTAAGTTGATGGTTTATATCTAGGTAAATGTTTTACAGCTTGTCATTCAAATGTTTTTATTTTTGTATCTTTTTTTATTATTTTATATGTTTTACATGTGATAAGGCCACACAGAGAGACAGAAATAATTACAGACACCTGTGATAATCTGAAGTACCCAAAAAGGCCACTAGATGTCGCGTAATAAAATACCCCCCAAAAATGGAAAGTTACCATATTCTGGTAGTTTACTGGTAAACTTTGAAAGTTACCAGTAATATACCCTTTCTTTGCAACCCTAACAATTAGCAATAGGACAAATGATCTCAATCCTCATTCAAATGGAAATGGTGTTGTACACTGATGCATTTCTTGAGTATTAGATGAAGATCTGCTTCAATTTTGCCACACAAATGAGTCAATTCATTCACATGTGAATAGGAGGGCTTGAACTTGCAGTTGGGTGATGACATAGAATGACATACTTTGTGTATATCAGTCATCAGAACAATAGGTTATGACACAGCGTTGTAATATTCCATCTGGACCAGAGATCTGAGTTAAAAAAAAATATATTTCTCATTGTGAAAAACATAACAACCTTATTTTGAGCACATTGCCTGGTATCTAAAACACAGTGCTTCAATTTACTCCAACAGAACCCCAACAAGTGAAACCGCAGTCTTTTGTGGGTCACTCCACTCGCTCACACCCATTGTCACAAGTCTCTTAACGTGATTTATAGGGGTCTAGCATTTCACAATAGAATTTATTAGTTTGGTCCTCGTCAATTTGTTTTCCGCCAGAGACGCAGCTGACCTTTTGTGAGAATATGAAAAATAAATGTTGGGCTCGTTTAGATTAGTTACAGAACCATTAAGCCGCTTCCTCCCATAGGTTCCACAAAGTCCTAAGAGCACACAAACACGTTGCTCAATGATCGCATTAGAGCATTACTATATACTGAGGTGATATCAAAACCCAATCCACCACCTAGTAATAATTAGCCCTAGGTCATCATGTCTCGGGTACAACTGGGCCAAGAGATATGTTGTAAGCAATTTTGTGTCAGCATGCTCTTCATTATCATGTAGAAAATATCTCCCTTGGTTCTCTAGTCCAGACATCTAAAGGAACCTGAACCTGTTGGGAGTTCCTTTCCATAATATTTCTCTTACACTCTCCTTGGGTCATTTTTTTTCTTCATATACCCACTGTGCTGTATTATGATAATTTATTGTGTTCCAGGTGTTGAATGAAGTTATTTAATCTCCTCAGTTTTTCTGCAAAGTCATATTGCTGGGATTTAGGAATGGTTTTCATAATGTGTGCACACCTGCTCCAGATGCATCGTCTGACTCAAGGTCTTTGATTAGGCAATAACGACTGTTGATATTATGGGAATTCATGGGAAGGACGCATACAGATGTAGGATCTTAATTTAAGCCAGTTTGCTATGGAAAGGAAATAATCCTGCAGAACAGGAATTATTATGTGGATTATAATTCTTTGACATTTTTGTATGGGTTGATACATTTTTCATAAGAGAAAATCAACTATGACATTTCAAAGTGGAAATTAAAAACTTCAGAAGCCTTTTTAAACCTCAAATACACTACATGCTTTAATTTCTTTGATTGCAGGAAAGTTCTCCTGCAACAAGGTGACAAATTAAGATCCTACATCTGTTCTGCTTTTTACAATCCATACAAGAAATCTTCAGAGGCATAGATATAGCAAATTAGTGTTCTCAACTATTAACATGTCTGGTTGTGTTAGTAGAAACCTCAGCCATAACCTTCAGAGCTTTTACAATCCTATTCAAGGTCTGTTTCTCTCTTATTTTGGTTTTTACAGTAGATTACCTGGAGGAATTTGAATTAGCTTGTGACCTCTGACCCCACCCAATGTAATCATCTTGCCTATTTTGAAAGGAGAGAAACATGTATTTTAATATCTCTGTTCAGTGCCAGGCATTAGTTTAGTGTCTTTCTCTTAATACGAGCCAAAGATCTCATTCATTCCAATAAAATACCTTCTCCACAGTACCATTAGTTACCCTGAGAACTGGGGGGGATTTTTGTGGAGTAACTTCCTTCTCATTGACTCCTCAAACTAAATGCACATATGGGGCTGTTTCTCTGCAGTGAGCATCAACCCAGGCCTGTAATTTAAGACTTGTGACTGACTGTTGGGGATGGTGACCTCCTGTGTGTGTGAGTAAGCCTGTGCAGGCTGCTAGCGCGAGGCGGGCCAGGGCCAGAGAGAGGGGGACAGGACAGGGGTTTTACTAGGCCCACCCGCTAGGAGAATGCAACAATTTCCTCTTCATAAATCAAAATGGACACAGTCTGTCTGGGGGCCTTCAATAGAAACAGACTAGAGAATGTCCAGTTTCCTTTATAGGGTCTGAAATTAACTTCCTTGTTTGGAGGATTGCCAGCCATTTAATACGTTTTTCACTTTGGACCAAAATGTACACATCTCCCACTTAGATAAATAGTCCTAAAACCTACCCAATCTTCCCATTTATCTTCAGCCCTTTTGAATAACCTACGGAATCCTGAGCAAACCGTTATCGTAAAAGGAATGTGCTCTAGCAGAGAAGACTAGGGCATAAAAGCTGCATCACAAACTAAACCGAGTCATTTAAAACTAATTAGATTAATCTCACTGTTATTTATGATTCTTGTTTTTGTAAAGTTGCGAGAGGCATTCCTATGAAAGTGTAACTGTCTTGGTTAACGTCACGTCTGCTCCGCCAGTCCCTCCCATTGGTTGTGTTTGGTCATTAATATTACTTTCCACGAGTAAAGATATTGTCATTTTCAACATTTACGGGCTCCTAACCAACTGTGCCATTTTGTTTGTTTTTTCGCATTCTTTTCAACTTATTTTGTATATAATGTTGCTGCTACCGTCTCTTATGACTGAAAAGAGCTTCTGGACATCAGAACAGCAATTACTCACCTTGAACTGGACGAAGATTTTTTAGTTAATGAGTCCGACGCGAAGGATTTACTGCTTTGTCAAGCAAGGCCCAAATCCCCGTCATCAGTGTGAAGAAAAGACGGAGAAAAAGGGGAGGAGGTTGGGGTGCCTTGTAAGAATTCTCCGACGAGTAGGTAAACCTCCACTTCCTTCCGTATTATTGGCTAACGTGCAATCATTAGAAAACAAACTGGACGATCTACGATTAAGACTATCCTACCAACGGGACATTAAACTGTAATATCTTATGTTTAACTGAGACGTGGCTGAACGACGACACGGATAATATAGAGCTGGCTGGCTTTTCCACGCATCGGCAGGACAAAGCAGCTACGTCTTGTAAGACGAGGGGTGGGGGTGTTTGTCTATTTGTCAATAACTGCTGGTGCGCGATGTCTAATATTAAAGAAGTCTCAAGGTATTGCTCACCTGAGTTAGCTGTAGACCACACTATCTACCAAGAGAATTCTCATCTATATTATTCATAGCTGTCTATTTACCGATGCTGGCACTAAGACCGCACTCAACGAGCTGTATAAGGCTTCTGGACATCAAACAAGAAAATGCTAATCCAGAAGCGGCTCTCCTAGTGGCCGGGGACTTTAATGCAGGCAAACTTAAATCCGGAACGAAAAAACTCTAGACCACCTTTACTCCACACACCGAGACGCATACAAAGCTCTCCCTCACCCCCCATTTGGCAAATCTGATCATAATTCTATCCTCCTGATGTTAGGATTGTGTATTGGAGGCAAAGTCAGGTGCAGGAGAGCAGAGTGTAGTGAACAGGCACACTTTTTATTCCGGTCAAGATGACAGCACAAAGTAACATAAAATGTGCCCAAAACACGGAACATAGACAAAAAGTAATGCGCGTAACAATATCCACAATATCAAAATACACGTAACACAAACAATCCTACACAAAGACATGATGGGAAACAGAGGAATAAATACATATGAATTGATTGGGGAATGAAAACCAGGTGTGCAGGGAACAAGACAAACAAATGGATACATGAAAAATGGAGCGGCGATGGCTAGAAAGCCGGTGACGTCGACCGCAGAACGCCGCCCAAACAAGGAGAGGAGCCGACTTCGGCGGAAGTCGTGACACCTGATTCCTGCATACAAAGAAAAACTAAAGCAGGAATTCCAGTGACTCGCTCAATACGGAAGTGGTCAGATGACCACTCCAACAGACTGGAGTATGTTCAAAGGATTCATCCAATGGCATTGAGGAGTATACCACCTCAGTCACCGGCTTCATCAATAAGTGCATCAACGACGTCATCCCCACAGTGACCATATGTACATTTCCCAACCAAAAGCCATGGATTACAGGCAACATCCGTACCGAGGCCAGTGCTGCCGGTTTCAAGGAGTGGGACACTAATCTGGACGCTTATAAGAAATCCCGCTATGCCCTCAGACGAATCATCAAACAGGCAAAGTGTCAATACAGAACTAAGATTGAATCGTACTACACCGGCTCTGATGCTCGTCGGATGTGGCTGGGCTTGAGAGCATCAGTTGTTCTGGACGATTGTGCTCTCCGTAGCCAATGTAAGCAAGACCTTTAAACAGGTTAACATTCACAAAGCAATGGGACCAGACGGATTACCAGGACGTGTACTCAAAGCATTTTCAACCTTTCCCTGACCGTGTCGGTAATACCTACATGTTTCAAACAGGCCACCATTGTCCCTGTACCAAAGAAAGCGAAGGTAACCTGCCTAAATGATTACCGCCCCGTAGCACTCACGTTGGTAGCCATGAAGTGCTTAGAAAGGCTGGCCATGGCTCACATCAACACCATCATGCCGGAAACTCTACACCCACTCCAATTCGCATACCGCCCCAACAGATCCCCAGATGACGCAATCACAATCGCACTCCACACTGCCCTTTTCTACCTGAACAAAACGAACACCTATGTGAGAATACTGTTCATTGACTACAGCTCAGTGTTCAACACCATAGTGCCCACAAAGCTCATCACTAAGCTAATGACCCTGGGACTAAACACCTCCCTCTGCAACTGGATCCTGGACTTCCTGACGGGCCGCCCCCAGGTGGTAAGGGTAGGCAGCAACACATCTGTCACGCTGATCCTCAACACTGGGGCCCCTCAGGGATGTGTGCTTAGTCCCCTCCTGTACTCCCTGTTCACTCACGACTGCGTGGCCAAACACGACTCCAACACCATCATTAAGTTTGCTGACGACACAACAGTGGTAGGCCTCATCACCAACAACGATGAGACAGCCTATAGGGAGGAGGTCAGACACCTGGCAGTGTGGTGCCATGACAACAACCTCTCCCTCAACATGAGCAAGACAAAGGAGCTGATCGTGGACTATAGGAAAAGAAGGGCCGCACAGGCCCCCATTAACATTGACGGGGCTGAAGTGGAGCGGGTCTAGAGTTTCAAGTTCCTTGGTGTCCACATCACCAACAAACTATCATGGTCCAAACACACCAAGACAGTTGTGAAGAGAGCACGACAACACCTTTTCCCCCTCAGGTGACGGAAAAGATTTGGCATGGGTCCCCAGATCCTCAAAAAGTTCTACAGCTGCACCATGGAGAGCATCCTGACCGGTTGCATCACTGCCTGGTATGGCAACTGCTCTGCATCTGACCATAAGGCGCTACAGAGGGTACTGCGTATGGCCCAGTACATCACTGGGACCAAGCTTCCTGACATCCAGGACCTATATACTAGGCAGTGTCAGAGGAAGGCCCAAAATATTGTCAAAGACTCGACTCACCCAAGTCAGAGACTGTTCTCTCTGCTACCGCACGGCAAGCGGTACCGGAGCGCCAAGTCTAGGACCAATAGGCTCCTACCCCACAAGTCATAAGACTGCTGAACAATTAATCAAATGGCCACCCGGACTATTTACATTGCCCACCCCCACCCCACCTTTGTTTTTACACTGCTGCTACTCGCTGTTTATTATCTATGCATAGTCTATTTACAAATGACCTTGACTAACCTGTACCCCCGCACATTGACTCGGTACCGGTGCCCCCTGTATATAGCCTCATTATTGTTATGTAATTTTCTTGTTACTTTTTTTTACCTTTAAAAAAAATATATGTTTTACTTTAGTTTATTTAGTAAATATTTTCTTAACTGTATTTCTTGAACTGCATTGTTGGTTAAGGGCTTGTAAGATGTAAAATGTGATTTGATTTGTCTGTGACGACGTATCTTGATGTCTCCTCCCATCACAAAAACAGAGCCATTTTCCCTGTAATCAGATTCTCTACAGGGACAAGAGGATACGGAACACACGTACAGAGCAGTCATATGAGTCACTTCACCAAGCTCTGTCTGTGTGTGTGTGTGTGTGTGCGTGCGAGAAGAGAAGAGAAGAGAAGAGAAGAGAAGAGAAGGGGAGAGAGAGAGAGAGAGAGAGAGAGAGAGAGAGAGAGAGAGAGAGAGAGAGAGAGAGAGAGAGAGAGAGAGAGAGAGAGAGCGAGATGTCAACGACACTGTCTTTAGCCATTAAAAGCTTTCACTATCCACAAAGAATCCAGACAGTCGTTAGTCATCCCACATCTCCTAAGAGATAAGAAATTAGTTTGAATGTTTTGGCTTCTCATTGAAATGTACTGTCTGGGCTGTGTCATCAAGTATTTATTAGTAATGAGTTATGCAATGATTATTCATCTTTGCAAATGTGCAGCGTACTTTTAGAACCTGTAGTAACACATGCTATAATTAAGGAATAAGGCCAGAGGAGATGTGGTATATGGCCAATGTATCACGGCTAAGGGCTGATCTTAAACACGACACACAGCCCTTAGCCGTGGTATATTGGCCATATATTACAAACCCCCGAGGTGCCTTATTGCTATTATAAACTCGTTATCAACGTAATTAGAGCAGTAAAAATAAATGTTTTGTCATACCCGTGGTATACAATCTGATATACCATGGCTGTCAGCCTATCAGCATTCAGGGATCGAACCACTCAGTTTATAATGTGTCATAAGTCACAATTCGGACATTGACATTCATTCACATAGGGCTGTTTTTTATGCTCATATTCTGAATATGCCAGTTATATACCAACGAGTAAATGTCATAGCATAAAAATTAAAACAAAAGTATGGGAAAGACTCCAAAGGTTTAAGTTGGAGATAGAGCCACTAAATTGGCATGTGCAAAATCAATCTTGAACATCCGCCCCACCTTGTCTCCTTGCCTTCTTTTTCAAAATATTGGTGGTAAGATGAAAAAATGTCAGTCCTTGGCAGCCCATATTTCCAATGTAAACCCACAGGAAGGATGTACTGGAGCAATTCACCCTGCAAGGCATCTGGCTGAGAATCTGCAGGGCTGTGTATGTGCGTGCGTAATTGGTCCAGCAGCAGAGCAATGACCTTAAGTTTAGTTTCAGGCAGTTGGGAGACCTTGGAGACAGACTGCATCAATCCCAGAGCCTGGGAGATTCAGGTTTCCACTAGCTTCTATAGCGACAAAGTCAGATTTCAGAGCCACAAAGCCAGATTTCACTGACAAAAAGTCAGATTCCACAGCCACAAAGTCAAAATTGTCTACAATTTTAATTTTTTTAAATCTTAATTTAAGGTTAGGGTTAGACATAAGGTTAGCAGTGTCATTAGATTTAAAATAACATTTTAAGAAGAGAAATTGTAGAAATGGGCAGGGCTTATGGCTTTGTGGGTATAAAAGCTGGTGACGACCCAGAGCCTGTCCCTCAGATCCCTCGCATTCTCTCATTCTGAGGGTCGAGTAGAGTAGTAATACTATGCCGCTGAGGAAAACGCATGCACACATAATAAGGCTGCCTGGAGTGCCTGCAAAATTCTGACATTATTATATATTGTAAAAATGTGTTTAATGAAATCTCTACGATAATATGGAGTGTCTGTAATAGTTATAATATCAATGTAATGACATATTTGTCTGTTTTTACAGAAACAGGCATTGAGGTTACATGGAAATGGAATAGATTCATGTATGGTGAATGCACCAATTTGTAAGTCGCTCTGGATAAGAGCGTCTGCTAAATGACTTAAATGTAATGTAAATGTATGTTTATGAAGTAGACAGTCAAGTGGGCTGTGCTAGCTTGTGTGTATTTACAGTGGGAGGTGGGCAGGGAAAGGAGAGACATCCATTACCACTGAAGGAGATGGTTAGCAAGTAGCGCCCCAGCCCAGCGAATATGTCTGCCATGAGAAAGCTATGTCTCTAGCCCGACTTTGGGTGTGATGCCCTCATACACACGCACGCTACTTGCACCAGGTCCAAGTTCATGCGAGACATCTGGCTGGTACTCACTCAGGATGTAAGGAGGGTTGTCGAAGTAGAAAACCTGACCCCCACCCTCCTCAACACATACACACACTTTCTCATACACACACACCCGCCCACCCCATTTTTATTTGTACAACATTACTAGTGGTCGTTATGGAACTGGTGAACAGAGGAACTTCCCACTGATCATGAGAGGAGCGGAGCTGGTCCGGGGAGGGATCCAAGCAGCTGGGGCATTAAGTTAGCTGGAGCTGGGGAAGCCTCCGTGCTCTCCAGCGTGAACTGAGGTAATGCTTTAGACATCTGCAGCACTTTCTAATTATGCCAGACGTTCGACGCTGTGCAACTACTTTGTGTGTCTGCTGGCTGCACTTCGCCAACTGGTAGAGGAGCCAACGCAAGCCATTTTAACTCTGTTGAATGGGTGAGGCAGACATAAAGGGATGTCCTTGTGTCCTCATTATGCCATCATGCTCTTGTTTGGCCAATGGCACATGCAGCATTTACTATCTCGCCTCAGATAGATTGTTAGATTATGTAGATATTAAATCACAATAATCAACTTCTGTGATTTCAGACATTCGTCACCAGACACTTGTCTATTAAAGTTCATCATTACGGAAGCCCTGAAACCGAAGTCAAACAAAAAAAAAATATCCAAAAGCTTAACTTAAGCATTCGGAATTCATGAATGATTATGCTGAGCAGGAGGGGAGGAGCAACCCAGGGTGTCAAAAACACAGAAATTTGAGGTTTGGAGAAACTTCTAAATTTGACATTTGGAAATACGTGGATAAATGTAGGAATCTGAAGTCAAATTGGTAAAACCGTGAGATCTTGTTGGCCCACATACTTGCTCTGGCATTCAAAAGCAGCCCTATCAAAGACCTGTAGAGGAATAATCATATCAATGTATGGAATCAGTGAATGAATGGCTGCAAGAACGGCCTGACAAGCACAACTGGCGCTGCATAACAAATTAGGTCTAATTAGACAACAGAACTTAAGTCATTCAAATGACTTAGTATCTCGTTCGAACAACTTAGTATCTTGTTTGAATGACTTATTCGTTTGAACAACTTATTCATTTTCTTAGTTGTTCAAACAAAATACTAAGTCTTTCAAACGAGATACTAAGTCGTTTGGATGTAAGAGTGTAATTGATTTATTTTTTATTGCCTTAGCATTAAGATACATGTAGGGTTGTTTATGTTATCCTGCATATTACTCCAGAAGTAGCAAAAAGGAGAATGGTGGCATACTGGGCCACCTCTATTTGTATTCTTCACAACAACAAAAATTAAGTGTTATTTAAAGTGAAATGACATGCAGAAGAAAGGAACAAATCTCATAATAACCTGTGACAGTGGCCATTGCCACAACTCAAGGTGATGCTACTGTATATTCAGTACAGTCCTGTTGCTGCATAGAGGCCAGGACACCTCCTGGGGAAAGGAAGTGTTTAAGGTCAGTGTTTTATGACCTCACTAACGATGCTGACTTCCTGTTAGGTGGGTAGCCTACAGCAGTGGTTTCCAAACTGATGGTTGGCAGGGAGGCGCGCCGGTTTTTATATATATATTGAGAGTCAATATATATATAAACAGTTGAAGTAGGAAGTTTACATACACTTAGGTTGGAGTCATTAAAACTTGTTTTTCAAACACTCCTCACATTTCTTGTAAACAATCTATAGTTTTGGCAAGTCGGTTAGGACATCTACTTCGTGCATGACACAAGTCATTTTTCCAACAATTGTTTACAGACAGATTATTTCACTTATAATTCACTGTATCACAATTCCAGGGGGTCAGAAGTTTACATACACTAAGTTGACTGTGACTTTAAACAGCTTGGAAAATTCCAGAAAATGATGTCATGGCTTTAGAAGCTTCTGATAGGCTAATTGACACAATTTGAGTCAATTGGAGGTGTACCTGCGGATGTATTTCAAGGCCTACCTTCAAACTCAGTGCCTCTTTGCTTGACATCATGGGAAAATCAAAAGAAATCACCCAAGACCTCAGAAGAAAAATTGTAGACCTCCAACAGTCTGGTTCATCATTTGGTGCAATTTCCAAACGCCTGAAGGTACCACATTCATCTGTACAAACAATAGTACGCAAGTATTAACACCATGGGACCATGCAGCCGTCATCCCGCTCAGGAAGGAGACACATTCTGTCTCCTAGAGATGAATGTACTTTGGTGTGAAAAGTGCAAATCAATCCCAGAACAACAACAAAGGACCTTGTGAAGATGCTGGAGGAAACAGGTACAAAGTATCTATATCCACAGTAAAACGAGTCCTATATTGACATAACCTGAAAGGCCACTCAGCAAGGAAGAAGCCACTGCTCCAAAACCGCCATAAAAAAGCCAGACTACGGTTTGCAACTGCACATGGGGACGTACTTTTTGTGGAAATGTCCTCTTGTCTGATGAAACAAAAATAGAACTGTTTGGCCATAATGACCATCGTTATGTTTGGAGGAAAAAGGGGGAGGCGTGCAAGTCGAAGTACCCCATCCCAACCGTGAAGCACGGGGTTGGCAGCATTATGTTGTGGGGGTGCTTTGCTGCAGGAGGGACTGGTGCACTTCACAAAATAGATGGCATCATGAGGAGGACAATTATGTGGATATATTGAAGCAACATCTCAAGACATCAGTCAGGAAGTTAAAGCTTGGGTACTCCAAATGGACAATGACCCCAAGCATACTTTCAAAGTTGTGGCAAAATGGCTTAAGGACAACAAAGTCAAGGCATTGGAGTGGCCATCACAAAGCCCTGACCTCAACCCTATAGAAAATTTGTGGGCAGAACTGAAAAAGCATGTGCGAGCACGGAGGCCTACAAACCTGACTCAGTTACACCAGCTCTGTCAGGAGGAATGGGCCAAAATTCACCCAATTTATTGTGGGAAGCTTGTGGAAGGCTACCCGGAACGTTTGACCCAAGTTAAACTGTTTAAAGGCAATGCTACCAAATACTAACTGAGGGTATGTAAACTTCTGACTCACTGGGAATGTGATGAAAGTAATACAAGCTGAAAAATCATTCTCTCTACTATTATTCTGACATTTCACATTCTTAAAATAAAGTGGTGATTCTAACTGACCTAAGGCAGGGATTTTTACTAGGATTAAATGTCAGGAATTGTGATAAACTGAGTTTAAATGTCTTTGGCTAAGTTGTATCTAAACTTCTGACTTCAACTGTATGTATACATATATATTTTTTTAAGTAACTCAATCCGGATTTGAATTTACTCTTGAAAGTTAGTATAGTAGAATCCACAAGGTGCAATTTCGAAATTGGGTAGTGCATCATCAGTTTCTCTTGTCATATTAGTCATTGCATACCTTGCTTAGAGAGATATGTATAACTTGTCAGAAATGTCCAGATCAACTAGCCCATGTCAGCAGTTTTTTTATTTAGGTTTCTTAGCCCATAGATATTGCTATAATTTTTCTGTCACTCAAATATCACATGAATACATTAGACATGCCAAAATGTATAGATTTGCAAAACGAGGGATGTTTACATTTTGTGTCATGAACAGTGTTTGTGCCCATAGAAATAGACTTGGCACACGTGCACGGGATGTTCCCCAATGCTGGAAGGTGGGCCCCGAGTGAAAAATGTTTGGAACCCCTGGTCTACAGTACAGTGTGATTCATATTCATATTTGAGAGTCAATAAAAAATCATAATTTACCTCCACTTTTACTGTATCTACCTGCCCAGTGGCTATAGTTGAAAATTAGCCAGCTGGCTAAATCTGGCACATTTAAAGACATGTTGATTCATGTGAATTGTCCCTGTCAAATGAACTCAGAAGTAGGGTAAAGTAAAGCTACTTGTGCATCAGTATGTTGAAATTAGTTTTTTTCCTTTTCTTGTTACATTCCATGAAAAAAAAATATTTTCACAAAATCAACGTACAATCTCCTCCATGACAACATTGTATGTTTGTTAGCCAAGCTTGGTCTTAAAATAAGGTGGCAATAAGACCAAAGAAGTGCTTTTGAATGAAACCATTGATTTGAGTAAGCTGTAAACTGTTTATGTTGTCAGTGACTAACATAAACCATTTCCTGCTATTGTAACCTGTGTGGTATACACTGAAACAGAGATTGGTGTAGCAGGCTCTACTACAAAGATACAGTACCTGGTAATTATTATCTTAATTATTGTCTTAATTATTCCACTGAATGGGCAATAATTCTACTTTATTAAAGAGATGGAGATTTTCCATCTGTCAGTTCGAGAATTGATGTGCTCTGCTGAACTGTAAGTTTCTGTATTTACTTTCTTAGTCAACCTTGTGTTCTGTTTCTTTGTGTTCTTGAACATAGCCCTGTCTTTCATTTTTGTTTATTGATTTTACCTGTGTTAGTTACTCACCTGATCTCATCAGCTCCTTATTTAGTTCATTTCATTCTGTTTATGCCTTTGTGAGGTATTGTTTGTTTTGACTCTACTAAGCCTTTTCCTAGCTCGTTTGTGAGAACCAGTTATAGCCTTCAGTCCTAGTTTTGATTCACCTGCCTGTTTGCCTACCTGTGTATGACCGTTGCCTGCCTGTGACCACGATTCCTGCCTTCTGTGAAGGCGAAGGAAACACTTGCCGCGCTCTGCGCGTGAATCTACACCTTTTTCTCCCTGAGTATTCATTACAGGAACCTTACATCACTGAATTGTTACACTTTTGCCCTCCTTGAAACTTAATCTCTGCTGTCCCACCTCCTTCCCAAACCGGCACACACATAGAACGTTGCCAGTGTTTGCACCTCACCGGCGGTTACAATTACAATTTTGAGCTTTGACAACAAACGAAATCTGGGTGAGTAATTTAACTTGAGAAATCTCATCACTACCTATGCTGCAGGCAGGGGTAGAGAGAAGACAAAATCCCCAAGTAGTCCCACCTCAGAAATAGTGGTGACAGTTTAATGATCAGCGCTCTGAGCACCACACCCTTGCCACTCTATTTAAAAGACCCCATTTCCAAGCCTAGTTACTCATCTCATTGGTTCGAAGGGGAGGGGTAAATGGAGTTGGAACTGAGTTGGATATGGCCGCTGTGGTGTTGTGATGTCAGGTGCTTGAACTCGTGGGCTCCTCGAGCTCCAGCCCCAGCTCTCCACTCTGTTCTGTTCTTGGCCAGATAATTTACAGGGGGTGTAATTCCCTCAGAGCAATGACATTACTGTGCGTGACTGTGAATGGAACACTAACACCGCTCCATCTCTGTCATGGCTCCCAATGCTACCATTTATTTCTCATTTGTTTATGCTAATCAGTAACAAATGTGAAGTTTTTTTTCCTCTTTATAGATCCTGGGTGAGGTGAGGTGATGTTGCTGCTCAAATTGTTAACTGGAAAGATACTTTAAATGAATGTGATTATCATGTTCACAAGGGGAATTCGAGCTACATTTCTTTGCTTATATTCATGAACAACTCCTGCAAGCACCTATTAAAAAGGCTGAAATAACTTCTTTCTCAGTCATCACTTAATTTATTATAGTTTTTTTTTTACTTTTAATTTACTTTAGATGTTTTTTTTCAGAGGGTGGAGGGGATTACAGGTACAAAAACAATCAAAGAAATGCATACAAAGATAACCCCAACCCATTCCCTCCCTCAGTCCCCATCCACCCGCATCCTCCCTCCCCACCTGGAAACCATGTTTCCCACCTCGCCTAGCCCCTCTCCACCGACCTGAAAGAACCATGCCTCCCATCCCAAGCAGCAATGTAGGTTGCTTATCAGTCCCCCAACCCATCCATCCCCAGAGACTCCCCTTGCATACCCCCCCCCCCCCCCCCCCCAAGTATATTTGTCCTGGCCTTAATTTTTCTTTGACTAGCACCATTAATTCTCGCTGTCAAAAAATCTAATGTTTAACTTCTAATAGTAACTGTATCCACTGGTTAAAATGGGAGATAGTGAGGTGGTTGACATCTTAGAGACACATTTTTTTTCACAGCATTGCTGCCTGCCAGCAGTAATCTTCTCTGATTGTTGGAGAGACTCAAGGGGCTATCCATCGTTAAGTTACATAATATATGCAAAGTATTGAATATTTAAATTCATGCTCTTCAAAAATATTTAACTTTTCCCCAGAAGCATTTAACTGCAGACCACTCCCACATCATATGAAGGTATGTGCCTACCTGATTTAGGGGACAAAGTGAACAGTTGGGAGTTGGGTCGAATTTCATCGTAAAACATTTCCTTGGTGCTAAATACAGTCTGTGAACAAATTTAAAAAGTTGATCATTCGGATTATGGGATGCCAAGGTCCTATTTTTCCATATTATGTTCCAGTTAAAAGGTTGTTCAGATTCAATTATATATGTGGACCATAATTTTTTTAATGGCTAGCTCAGAATATGAGCTTTGCAAAAGTTCTTTATATATTATAAAGATCAGTCCTTTCGGGAGCCCAGAATTTATTTATAAATTTTTCGGTAGTTGGTTTACCCATGGGACTCCATAGGCCAGCATGGCTAACCTAAATTGTAAATATAGAAAAAAAGCAGTTGCCTGGTAATCTTGGAATGTTCTCAAACCATTACTGTTCATGATATCGGTAAGGGTACAGATTCCACATTTGGACCATTGGGGGGTTACAAAAGGTTACCCTACAGATCGCAGTGAAATATTGGAGTATCGGCGTACCTTTTTGTTTCCCAGTTACATTGTTTTTCAATTTTGCGGAAAATAGAAATTGTGTGAGCAATAATAGGACCGAAGCGTAGTTTGCATTGTTTAAGGGATATTTCAGTGAAGACCAAACTTAGGATGGGGCGAAATGCTAGTGCCTGGAAGTACAATTTAAAGTTTGGTGTGGATAGTCCACCTACGTCTTTACCTCTTTGTAAATGTGTTAATTTTATCCGGGATCGTTTACCTTGTCATATACATTTTGAAACTGCACTATGAATTTTATCCCAATAGCCAGAAGGGAGAGCCCTGGGAAGCATTGAACTACAGAAATTCAGCCGTGACGTAAAATTTGATTTCTATTGAATTGATTTGAGCATTCTGTTAAAGTTTCTGACAACGATTTTATCTAAGGAAAAATCTACTCCCAAATATTGGAAACGATTAGGATTCCATAAGTGGAGATAGAGTCCTTCATTGGGGTCTTGAGAGGCAGTGGGGCTGATTTGGTTAAATACATTTTATAACTTGAGATTAAGCTGAATCTATATTCAGTGTGTTTGGGAGCGATTGAGGTACACACATATATATATATACAAAAGTATGCAGACACCCCTTCAAATTAGTGGATTTGGCAATTTCAGCCACACCCTTTGTTAGAATGGCCTTACTGAACATCTTAGTGACTTTCAATGTGGCCGTCATAGGATGTCACCTTTCCAATAAGTCAGTTCGTAAAATGTCTACCCTGCTAGAGCTGCCCCGGTTAACTGTAAGTGCTGTTATTGTGAAGCAGAAACGTCTAGGAGCAACAACGGCTCTGCCGCGAAGTGGTAGGCCACACAAGCTCACAGAATGGGAGTGCTGAGTGTTGAAGTGCGTAGCGAGTAAAAATCATCTGTCCTCGGTTGAAAAACTCACTGACGAGTTCCAAACTGCCTCTAGAAAGCAATTTCTGCACAAAAACTGTTCGTCGGGAGCTTCATGAAATGGGTTTCAATGGCTGAGCAGCCACACACAAGCCTAAGATCACCATACACAATGCCAAGCATTGTCTGGAGTGGTGTAAAGCTCACCGCCATTGGACTCTGGAGCAGTGGTAATATGTTCTCTGGAGTGATGGATCACACTTCACCATCTGGCAGTCCGACGGACAAATCTTGGTTTGGCGGATGCCAGGAGAACGCTACCTGCCAAAATGCATAGTCCCAACTGTAAAGTTTGGTGGAGGAGGAATAATGGTCTGGGACTGTTTTTCATTGTTCGGGCTAGGCCCATTAGTTCCAGTGAAGGGAAATCTTAATGCTACAGCATACAATGACATTCTAGACGATTCTGTGCTTCCAACTTTGTGGCAACAGTTTGTGGAAGGCCCTTTCCTGTTTCAGCATGACATAAAGCAAGGACCATGCAAAAATGGTTTGTTGAGATCGGTGTGGAAGAACTTGACAGGCCTGACAGAGCCCTCACCTCAATCCCATCGAACACCTTTGGGATGAATTGGAATGCCGACTGCCCGACCTCACTAATGCTCTTGTGGCTGAATGGATGGATTACATGCAAAATTCGCCCTGAGCTAAAAGGTAGAGCTGCCACTTTCAAGGTGCGGGACTTTAACCCGGAAGCTTACAAGAAATCCTGCTATGCTCTGCCACGAACTATCAACCAGGCAAAGAGTCAATACAGGGCTAATCATACTCCACCGGCTCCGACACTCGTCTTTTGTGGCAGGGCTTGCAAACTTTTACAGACTACAAAGGGAAGCACAGCCGCAAGCTGCCCAGTGACACAAGCCTACCAGACGAGCTAAATCACTTCTATGCTCGCTTCAAGGCAAGCAACACTGAGGCATGCATGAGAGCATCAGCTGTTCCGGACGACTGTGTGATCATGCTCTCCGTAGCCGATGTGAGTAAGACCTTTAAACAGGTCAACATACACAAGGCTGCGGGGCCAGACGGATTACCAGGACGTGTGCTCCGGGCATGTGCTGACCAACTGGCAGGTGTCTTCACTGACATTTTCAACATGTCCCTGATTGAGTCTGTAAAACCAACATGTTTCAAGCAGACCACCATAGTCCCTGTGCCCAAGAACACAAAGGCAACCTGCCTAAATGACTACAGACCCGTAGCACTCACGTCCGTAGCCATGAAGTGCTTTGAAAGGTTGGTAATGGCTCACATCAACTCCATTATCCCAGAAACCCTAGACCCACTCCAATTTGCATACCGCCCAAACAGATCCACAGATGATGCAATCTCTATTGCACTCCACACTGCCCTTTCCTACCTGGACAAAAGGAACACTTATGTGAGAATGCTATTCATTGACTACAGCTCAGCGTTCAACACCATAGTACCCTCAAAGCTCATCACTAAGCTAAGGATTCTGGGACTTAACACCTCCCTCTGCAACTGGATCCTGGACTTCCTGACGGGCCGCCCCCAGGTGGTGAGGGTTGGTAGCAACACATCTACCACGCTGATCCTCAACACTGGAGCTCCCCAGGGGGGCATGCTCAAGTCCCCTCCTGTACTCCCTGTTCACCCACGACTGCATGGCCAGGCATGACTCCAACACCATCATTAAGATTGCAGGTAAAACAACAGTGGTAGGCCTGATCACCGACAACGACGAGACAGCCTATTGGAAGGAGGTCAGAGACCTGGCCGGGTGGTGCCATAATAACAACCTATCCCTCAACGTAACCAAGACTAATAAGATGATTTTGGACTACAGGAAAAGGAGGACTGAGCACGCCCCCATTCTCATCGTCGGGACTGTAATGGAGCAGGTTTAGAGCTTCAAGTTCCTTGATGTCCACATCACCAACAAACTAGAATGGTCCAAACACACCAAGACAGTCGTGAAGAGGGCACGACAAAGCCTATTCCCCCTCAGGAAACTAAAAAGATTTGGCATGGGTCCTGAGATCCTCAAAAGGTTCTACAGCTGCAACATCGAGAGCATCCTGACTGGTTCCATCACCGCCTGGTACGGCAATTGCTCGGCCTCTGACCGCAAGGCACTACAGAGGGTAGTGCGTAGGCCCAGTACATCACTGGGGCTAAGCTGCCTGCCATCCAGGACCTATACACCAGGCGGTGTCAGAGGAAGGCCCTAAAAATTGTCAAAGACCCCAGCCACCCCAGTCATAAACTGTTCTCTCCACTACCGCATGGCAAGCGGTACCCGAGTGCCAAGTCTAGGACAAAAAGGCTTCTCAACAGTTTTTACCCCCAAGCCATAAGACTCTTGAACAGGTAATCAAATGGCTACCTGGACTATTTGCATTGTGTGCCCCCCCCCCCCAACCCCTCTTTTACGCTGATGCTACTCTCTGTTTATCATATATGCATAGTCACTTTAACTGTACATTCATGTACATACTACCTCAATCAGCCTGACTAACCGGTGTCTGTATGTAGCCTCTCTACTATTTTAGCCGACCAACCAGTGCTCCCGCACATTGGCTAACCGGGCTATCTGCATTGTGTCCCACCACCCACCACCCGCCAACCCCTCTTTTACGCTACTGCTACTCTCTGTTCATCTTATATGCTTAGTCATTTTAACCATGTCTACATGTACATACTACCTCAATCAGCCTGACTAACCGGTGTCTGTATGTAGCCTCTCTACTATTTTAGCCTCACTACTGTATATAGCCCGTCTTTTTACTGTTGTTTTATTTCTTTACTTACCTAATACCTTTTTTGCACTATTGGTTAGAGCCTGTAAGTACAGTGAGGGAAAAAAGTATTTGATCCCCTGCTGATTTTGTACGTTTGCCCACTGACAAAGAAATGATCAGTCTATCATTTTAATGGTAGGTTTATTTGAACAGTGAGAGACAGAATAACAACAAAAAAATCCAGAAAAACGCATGTCAAAAATGTTATAAATTGATTTGCATTTTAATGAGGGAAATAAGTATTTGACCCCCTCTCAATCAGAAAGATTTCTGGCTCCCAGGTGTCTTTTATACAGGTAACGAGCTGAGATTAGGAGCACACTCTTAAAGGGAGTGCTCCTAATCTCAGTTTGTTACCTGTATAAAAGACACCTGTCCACAGAAGCAATCAATCAATCAGATTCCAAACTCTCCACCATGGCCAAGACCAAAGAGCTCTCCAAGGATGTCAGTGACAAGATTGTAGACCTACACAAGGCTGGAATGGGCTACAAGACCATCGCCAAGCAGCTTGGTGAGAAGGTGTCAACAGCTGGTGCGATTATTCGCAAATGGAAGAAACACAAAAGATCTGTCAATCTCCCTCGGCCTGGGGCTCCATGCAAGATCTCACCTCGTGGAGTTGCAATGATCATGAGAACGGTGAGGAATCAGCCCAGAACTACACGGGAGGATCTTGTCAATGATCTCAAGGCAGCTGGGACCATAGTCACCAAGAAAACAATTGGTAACACACTACGCCGTGAAGGACTGAAATCCTGCAGCGCCCGCAAGGTCCCCCTGCTCAAGAAAGCACATATACATGCCCGTCGGAAGTTTGCCAATGAACATCTGAATGATTCAGAGGACAACTGGGGGAAAGTGTTGTTGTCCGATGAGACCAAAATGGAGCTCTTTGGCATCAACTCAACTCGCCGTGTTTGGAGGAGGAGGAATGCTGCCTATGACCCCAAGAACACCATCCCCACCGTCAAACATGGTGGAAACATTATGCTTTGGGAGTGTTTTTTGGCTAAGGGGACAGAACAACTTCACCGCATCAAAGGGACGATGGACGGGGACATGTACCGTCAAATCTTGGGTGAGAACCTCCTTCCCTCAGTCAGGGCATTGAAAATGGGTCGTGGATGGGTATTCCAGCATGACAATGACCCAAAACACATGGCCAAGGCAACAAAGGAGTGGCTCAAGAAGAAGCACATTAAGGTCCTGGAGTGGCCTCGCCAGTCTCCAGACCTTAATCCCATAGAAAATCTGTGGAGGGAGCTGAAGGTTCGAGTTGCCAAACGTCAGCCTCGAAACCTTAATGACTTGGAGAAGATCTGCAAAGAGGAGTGGGATAAAATCCCTCCTGAGATGTGTGCAAACCTGGTGGCCAACTACAAGAAACGTCTGACCTCTGTGATTGCCAACAAGGGTTTTGCCACCAAGTACTAAGTCATGTTTTGCAGAGGGGTCAAATACTTATTTCCCTCATTAAAATGCAAATCAATTTATAACATTTTTGACATGCGTTGTTCTGGATTTTTTTGTTGTTATTCTGTCTCTCACTGTTCAAATAAACCTACCATTAAAATTATAGACTGATCATTTCTTTGTCAGTGGGCAAATGTACAAAATCAGCAGGGGATCAAATACTTTGTTCCCTCAATGTAAGCATTTCACTGTAAGGTCTACACCTGCTGTATTCGGCGCACGTGACAAATAAACTTTGATTTGAATTGTCTAGGCCAGGGTTCCATGGAAAATAATTATATCAATTGGATTGCCTTGTCTGCTGCTTCTAGTGATTCTGAATAGAGCAGGGCCTGGTTTCCCGATAGCGATGGCTACAAGTGTTTTAACAATGCTTTGGAAAAATAACGTCTGAAGATGTCACACCGTTTCCCAAAACACCACGCAGTGTACATGTTACAAAGTTAAACTTAACTGTGTCATTACAGGAGCTGTCCCTCCTTGAAAATGATGCCAGAAGATAGGCTAAAGAGCTCACTGTAGCTCTTAAATTATTTATGGATATTCAATGTAATCTTAAAAGAAAATCTATTTTCCACAGTACAGTTTTCCCATCAAGAGAAGAAATGTTCTGCAGCCTATTATGTATTTAAGTGTTTGTATTGTTTGCCATGTGTTACATATTCAAAATGTTTTTCTTATGCTATTTTGTATGCAATGTTTGATTATGTACATACAGCATTTCTGAATGAAGCCAAAGTCAAGTCAGTCGTTTCCTTGTTCAGAAAATATTAACGTGAGTTAAAAATAGGATATGATGACAATTGTTTTCGGAATTGCTCAATAAATCTACCTAATGGCAGGCAGGAATTAAGCATCATTTTTAATCCAAGATGGCGTAGCAGTCAGACGTCTTTTGTCCTCGTCTTGTCGTGTCCCGTGTATATATATCTTTTATATATTTTTCTTTGCATATATTTTTATATATTTTTTCTTCTAAAAACTCAACTTCAAAACACTCCTGCAACCCGCCTCACCCAATGTGGTGCGGATCTGTTTTTTTCTGAAGTATTATTCACCTCGAATCCGAAATCACCAACAGAAGTTAGCCAGCTCACTAGCTACTAGCTAACGTTAGTGTTCAGCTAATCCACGGCTAGCGGTCATCAGCTATCCTTTAGCTCAGAAAGCTCTCACCAGTTTTGTACAACGCGACTCAAACCAGAGCATACCAGACCTATTTTCTCTCCTTATCCCCGGATTCCTACTGCAAGCTCTGGACATTTCCACCTGGATCTTGCAGCTAGCTAGCTGCTATCAGAGTGACTATTGGCTAACGTCGGTCCCGGAGCAAGCACCAATTAGCTGGAGCTAGCCCATGCTAGGCCCTTTCTCCTGGCTAGCTAAAGAGGCCCATCAGCCACTCACTCCTGGGCTACAATACCTGGACCCCTTCTACTGCCGGTACAGGGCACAGAAAACCGCCGATCCTTCAAGACTGGACTACGACATCCCCTGATTTTTCCCACCGCAAGCTGTGTACCCCTTCTACTGCCGGTACAGGGCACAGAACCCCGCCGATCCTTCAAGACTGGACTACGACATCCCCAGAGTTTTCCCACCGCAAGCTCTGTACCTTTTCTCCTGGATCATTGCAGCTGGCCAGCTGCAATCTGAGTGTCTACTCCTGGCTAACGACTCTGTCCTGAAGCTAGCACCAATTAGCCCAGAGCCAGCCCATGCTAGGCCCATCTTCCAGCTAGCTGAAGAGTTCCATCAATCACTCCTGGGCTACAATCACCTATCCGGACCCGTTTACTGCCGGTGCGGAGCCCCACTGGGCCTTCACGACTGGACTACCGACGTTATCTGCCCGAGGGGGTTATTCAACTGGCTGCTCCGTCGCGATGTAACCTGAACGCCCATCTGCTAACTGCGTCCCGCTAATCGTTAGCTGTCTAGAGCATATCGGCTGCTAGCTGAATAGGACCATCGGACAATTTTCTTGGGCCACTATAACTATAACTATTTTGGATTGGTCCCACTATAACAATTGGATTGGTCCCCTCTACCACACGGAACACCACTAATCTACCGACGGAAACGCACAAGGAGGCTATAAACAGACTTCCTCCGTCTTCTGCTAGCTTGCTACCCCTGGCCCGGCTAGCTGTCTGAATCGCCATGTCCCCAACCAACCTCACTACTCACTGGACCCTTATGATCACTCGGCTAAGCATGCCTCTCCTTAATGTCAATATGCCTTGTCCACTGCTGTTCTGGTTAGTGTTTATTGTCTTATTTCACTGTAGAGCCTCTAGCCCTGCTCAATATACCTTATCCAACCCTTCAGTTCCACCACCCACACATGCGATGACATCACCTGGTTTCAATTATGTTTCTAGAGACAATATCTCTCACATCATCACTCAATGCCTAGGTTTACCTCCACTGTATTCACATCCTACCATACCTTTGTCTGTATATTATGCCTTGAATCTATTTTATCGCCCCCAGAAACCTGCTCCTTTTACTCTCTGTTCCGGACGTCCTAGACGACCAGCCCTTATAGCTTTTGGCCGTACCCTTATCCTACTCCTCCTCTGTTCCTCTGGTGATGTAGAGGTTAATCCAGGCCCTGCAGTGCCTAGCTCCACTCCTATTCCCCAGGCGCTCTCTTTTGATGACTTCTGTAACCGTAAAAGCATTGGTTTCATGCATGTTAACATTAGAAGGCTCCTCCCTAAGTTTGTTTTATTCACTGCTTTAGCACACTCTGCCAACCCGGATGTCCTAGCCGTGTCTGAATACTGGTTTAAGAAGACCAACAAAAACCCTGAAATCTCCATCCCTAACTACAACATTTCCCGCCAAGATAGAACTGCCAAAGGGGGCGGTGTTGCAATCTACTGCAGAGATAGCCTGCAGAGTTCTGTCCTACTATCCAGGTCTGTACCCAAACAATTTGAACTTCTACTTTTAAAAATGCACCTTTCTAGAAACAAGTCTCTCACCGTTACCACTTGCTATAGACCACCCTCTGCCCCCAGCTGTGCTCTGGACACCATATGTGAACTGATTGCCCCCCATCTATCTTCAGAGCTCATGCTGCTAGGTGACCTAAACTGGGACATGCCCCGGCCATCCTACAATCTAAGTTTGATGCCCTCAATCTCTCACAAATTATCAATGAATCTACCAGGTACAACCCCAAAGTCGTAAACACGGGCACCCTCATAGATATCATCCTAACCAACTTGCCCTCTAAATACACCTCTGCTGTTTTCAACCAAGATCTCAGCGATCACTGCCTCATTGCCTGCATCCGTAATGGGTCTGCGGTCAAACGACCTCCCCTCATCACTGTCAAATGCTACCTGAAACACTTCAGCGAGCAGGCCTTTCTAATCGACCTGGCCCAGGTATCCTGGAAGGATATTGACCTCATCCCGTCAGTAGAGGATGCCTGGTTATTCTTTAAAAATGCCTTCCTCACCATATTAAATAAGCATGCCCCATTCAAGAAATTTAGAACCAGGAACAGATATAGCCCTTGGTTCTCTCCAGACCTGACTGCCCTTGACCAGCACAAAAACATCCTGTGGCGTTCTGCATTAGCATCGAACAGCCCCCGTGATATGCAACTTTTCAGGGAAGTTAGGAACCAATATACACAGGCAGTTAGGAAAGCCAAGGCTAGCTTTTTCAAGCAGAAATTTGCTTCTTGCAACACAAACTCTGGACCCCTACAAATCAGCCGGGCAAGACAATCTGGACCCTTTCTTTCTAAAATTATCTGCTAAAATTGTTGCAACCCCTATTACTAGCCTGTTCAACCTCTCTTTTGTGTCGTCTGAGATTCCCATAGATTGGAAAGCAGCTGCGGTCATCCCCCTGTTCAAAGGGGGGGACACTCTTGACCCAAACTGCTACAGACCTATATCTATCCTACCCTGCCTTTCTAAGGTCTTCGAAAGCCAAGTTAACAAACAGATTACCGACCATTTCAAATCCCACCGTACCTTCTCCGCTATGCAATCTGGTTTCAGAGCTGGTCATGGGTGCACATCAGCCACGCTCAAGGTCCTAAACGATATCATAACCGCCATCGAAAAGAAACAGTACTGTGCAGCCCTATTCATCGACCTGGCTAAGGCTTTGGACTCTGTCAATCACCACATCCTTATCGGCAGACTCAACAGCCTTGGTTTCTCAAATGATTGCCTCGCCTGGTTCACCAACTACTTCCCCGATAGAGTTCAGTGTGTCAAATCGGAGGGCCTGTTGTCCGGGCCTCTGGCAGTCTCTATGGTGGGTGCCACAGGGTTTAATTCTCGGGCCGACTCTCTTCTCTGTATACATCAATTATGTCGCTTTCGCTGCTGGTGATTCTTTGATCCACCTCTACGCAGACGACACCATTCTGTATACCTCTGGCCCTTCTTTGGACACTGTGTTAACTAACCTCCAGATGAGCTTCAATGCCATACAACTCTCCATCCATGGCCTCCAACTGCTCTTAAATGCAAGTAAAGCTAAATGCATGCTCTTCAACCGATCATCAACCGACCATCACTACTCTGGACGGTTCTGACTTGGAATATGTGGACAATTACAAATTCCTAGGTGTCTGGTTAGACTGTAAACTCTCCTTCCAGACTCACATTAAACATCTCCAATCCAGCATTACATCTAGAATCGGCTTCCTATTTCGCAACAAAGCATCCTTCACTCATGCTGCCAAACATATCCTCGTAAAACGGACCATCCTTCCGATCCTCGACTTCGGCGATGTCATTTACAAAATAGCCTCCAACACTCTACTCAACAAATTGGATGCAGTCTATCACAGTGCCATCCGTTTTGTCACCAAAGCCCCATATACTACCCACCACTGCGACCTGTATGCTCTCATTGGCTGGCCCTCGCTTCATACTCGTCGCCAAACCCACTGGCTTCAGGTCATCTGTAAGACCCTGCTTGGTAAAGCCCCGCCTTATCTCAGCTCACTGGTCACCATAGCAGCACCCACCCGTAGCACGTGCTCCAGCAGGTAGCTGGAGACTCTTACCTCCCTCACTAGCTTTCAACACCAGCTGTCAGAGCTGCTCACAGATCACTACACCTGTACATAGCTCATCTGTAAATAACCCATCCAATCTATCTCATCCCCATACTGTATTTATTTATTTATCTTGCTCCTTTGCACCCCAGTCTCTCAACTTGCACATTCATCTTCTGCACATCCTACCATTCCAGTGTTTAATTGCTATATTGTAATTACTTCGCCACCATGGCCTATTTATTGCCTTACCTCTCTTATCCAACCTCATTTGCACATGCTATATATAGATTTTTCTACTGTATTATTGATTGTATGTTTGTTTGTTCCATGTGTAACTCTGTGTTGTTGTATGTGTCGAACTGCTTTGCTTTATCTTGGCCAGGTCGCAGTTGCAAATGAGAACTTTTTCTCAACTAGCCTACCTGGTTAAATAAAAATAAAACAAATATGTGGGAACTCCTTCTAGACTGTTGCAAAAGCATTCCAGGTGAAGCTGGTTGAGAGAATGCCAAGGTGGCTATTTGAAGAATCTCAAATATAAAATATATTTTGATTTGTTTAACACTTTTTTGGTTACTACATGATTCCCTATGTGTTATTTCATAGTTGTAATGTCTTCACTATTATTCTACAATGTAAAAAATAGTAAAATAAAGAAAAACCTTTGAATGAGTAGGTGTTCTAAAACTTTTGACCAGTAGTGTATGTTGACCTTTGATTTATTGGTTAAGCTACAGTGAATTGCGTGACCTTTTCGATAATAGTAGCCTATAGGCCTAACTGGCTCAGATGTAAAAAATGGCATATTACTAGGAAGGTCTATCAATTGCACATACATGCAATTGATGTCAATATTTAGCATAATGATCTAGCAAGTATATGATTTGGTTTTAAAAAATGTATCCTTGCTTCACTTGTTTATAACATTGCAAACCTTTTTGCCTAATTATATTGAACTATAAAGTTATTGGTGGTCACAGAGAGACAGATAAACATCTTCATTCTTTGTTTAGAGGAGATCTCCTGTGTGTAAAGTGACACGGTGTGGCAAATGGAAACAATATTGTTGCTTTGATCACATCAGAAGATATCCTCCTTGCAATCTCCAAAATTCAACATCCACAGGACAACTTTGTTTGGACGTCTTAAAGGACTATTCGCCGAAACTGAAGAGATATACCTAGCTAACGACCTCCTTTTCCACGTGAAAAAAAATGCTGGACAGAGACTTGTTTGCTAGGTAGCTGGGATTTTCTACAAGGAATCTGCCTCCCGAAAAAAGCTTCACCCAAGTGGGTGTGACACCTACTCCCGTTGCCTGCTGCATTGCTGCTTGGATGTTTGTTCCCACACTCAGGACTCTGACTCTCTATGGTTACACAGACTCTTGGCCTTCCATACTATTCTAACCACCTCTCGCCGGCTTTGTATTCATGTTACCTGATGAAATTGCTGTACAATATAATCTTGTTACCATCTAATGCAAATTCAAATATCATAAATCAACACTGCAGAGCTCTCCATGTCCTTTGCCGTACCCTGATTGTATTACTACTAATGATATCTGGAAATGTGCATGTACACCCTGTTGCTAGCCCCAATTCTGACTTGTGTTCTGATATCTGCTTCACTGATTTCTGCTCTGGTCAAAGCCTGGGTTTTCTGCACATTAACACAAGAAGCTTATTACCTAAAATTGATAAATTGAAAGTGTGGGTTCTCAGCTCCAATCCAGATATGTTGGTCATTAATGACACATGTTTAAGAAAGTGTGTTTTGAAAACTGATGTTAACCTTCCTGGTTATAACCTTTTCTGCAAGACAGATCTTCAAAGGTGGTGGAGTGGCAATCTTTACCAAGGAACACCTTCAGTGCTCAGTTGTCTCCACAAGTCTGTCCCCAAACAATTTGTTTTGCTGGTTTTAAGCATTACACTTTCAAATTGCTCTTTGTTGACTGTTGCTAGGTTTTATCGTCCACCATCAGCACCGGCCTGTACCCTAAATGCCCTAAGCTCTCTCCTGACCCCTTACACCAAGTCTGAATTTTTCCTGCTAGGTGGCCTGAACTGGGACATGCTTAAATCACCTGACCAAGTCCTAAAGCAATGGGACTCCCTAAATCTTTCTCAGATTATTATGACTCTAAACACCCAGAAAAGGCTAGTCTCCTTGATGTTATCCTCACAAATAATCCTGATAGGTATCAGTCTGGTGTTTTCTCTAATGACCTTAGTGATCATTGTTTTACAGCCTGTGTTCGTAATGGCTGCTCAGTGAAATTACCTGTCCTTGTCATAGACGCTTCATGACCTAATAATAAATAAGTGCACTCAGGCTATCCCGAAGGCCAAAGTTAGTTACTTTAAGGAGCAGTTCTCTCTTTGTGGGTCTAAACCCAAGATGTTCTGGAAAATGGTTAAGACCTGGAGAATAAACCCTCCTCCTCACACCTGCCCAAATCCCTTAATATTGATGATGTTGTTGTTACTGACAAGGAGCACATGGCTGAGCTCTTTAATCACCACTTCAATAAGTCAGGATTCCTATTTGACTCAGCCATGCCTCCTTGCCCGTCCAATGTTTCCTCATCTCCCACCCCTTATAATGCGACTAGCCCCGATGCTCCTCCCTCTTTTTCCCCTGCCCCGCTACAAAGTTTCTCCCTGCAGGTGGTCACTGAGTCCGAGGTGCTAAAGGAGCTCCTTAAACTTGATCCCCAAAAAAACATCTGGGTCAGATTGTTTAGACCCTTTCTTCTTTAACCTCTCTTGGGCACGTGAGACGGTAGCGTCCCACCTCTTCAACAGCCAGTGAAACTGCTGGGCGCCAAATTCAAATACAGAAATACTCATTATAAAAATTCAGAAAACAAAACATATTTTACATAGGTACAAGAAACTTGTAATCATTCGATGAGCAACAGTCGTCACATTAACTAATACAACGTCACGACACGTGTGTTGTTACCATGCTGTGTTGTCATGTGTTGCTGTCATGTTGTCACGATCGTGTGGAAGAGATTCGGACCAAAACGCAGCATGAGGAAAATAAGCCATCTTCTCTTTATTATTGAAGAAGGCAAAACGAAACAAAACACTTACAAACTACCAAAACAACAAACGATCGTGAAGCTAAATAACGTAGTGCACACACACAGGCTACAAACGTTCTACATAGACACAGCTAGACAACTATACTAAACATAAAGCCAACTACTCTAAATAAACCCCCTAAACCTTACAATCACCCTGGACACTACAAAACCCACATAAATACCCATGTCACACCCTGACCTAACTAAAATAATAAAGAAAACAAAGAATACTAAGGCCAGGGCGTGACATAGCCCCCCCCTTAAGGTGCGAACTCCGGGCGCACCAGCACAAAGTCTAGGGGAGGGCCTGGGTGGGCATCTGACCACGGTGGTGGCTCAGGCTCAGGGCGAGGTCCCCACCCCACCATAGTCAATCCCAGCTTATATCTCCCCCTACAAATGACCACCCTCATATTACCCCCACTTAATCTTTTGGGTAACATCGACACAAGGGGCAGCACCGGGATAAGGGGCAACACCGGGATGAGGGACGGCAGCTCCGGGCTGAGGGACGGCAGCTCCGGGCTGAGGGACGGCAGCTCCGGGCTGAGGGACGGCAGCTCCGGGCTGAGGGACGGCAGCTCCGGGCTGAGGGACGGCAGCTCCGGACTGGCTGGCGGATCCTGGCTGGCTGACGGCTCTGGCTGGTCATGGCTGGCTGACGGCTCTGGCTGGTCATGGCTGGCTGACGGCTCTGGCTGGTCATGGCTGGCTGACGGCTCTGGCTGGTCATGGCTGGCTGACGGCTCTGGCTGGTCATGGCTGGCTGACGGCTCTGGCTGGTCATGGCTGGCTGACGGCTCTGGCTGGTCATGGCTCGCGGAAGGCTCTGGCTGGTCATGGCTCGCGGAAGGCTCTGGCTGATCCGGTCTGGCGGAAGGCTCTGGCTGATCCGGTCTGGCGGAAGGCTCTGGCTGATCCGGTCTGGCGGAAGGCTCTGGCTGATCCGGTCTGGCGGAAGGCTCTGGCTGATCCGGTCTGGCGGAAGGCTCTGGCTGATCCGGTCTGGCGGAAGGCTCTAGCGGCTCCTGTCTGGCGGACGGCTCTAGCGGCTCCTGTCTGGCGGACGGCTCTGTAGGCTCATGGCAGACGGGCGGCTTTGCAGGCTCATGGCAGACGGGCGGCTTTGCAGGCTCATGGCAGACGGACAGTTCAGACGGCGTAGGGCAGACGGGCAGTTCAGGCGCCGCTGGGCAGACGGGCAGTTCAGGCGCCGCTGGGCAGACGGGCAGTTCAGGCGCCGCTGGGCAGACGGGCAGTTCAGGCGCCGCTGGGCAGACGGGCAGTTCAGGCGCCGCTGGGCAGACGGGCAGTTCAGGCGCCGCTGGGCAGACGGGCAGTTCAGGCGCCGCTGGGCAGACGGCAGACTCTGGCCGGCTGAGACGCACTGTAGGCCTGGTGCGTGGTACCGGAACTGGAGGTACCGGGCTAATGACACGCACCTTAAGGCTAGTGCGGGGAACAACAACAGGGCACACTGAGTTCTCAAAGCGCACTATATGCCTGGTGCGTGGTACCGGACTGAGGGCACGCACCTCAGGACGAGTGCGGGGAGAAATAACAGTGTGTACAGGACTCAGGAGACGCACAGGTGGCTTAGTGCGTGGTGCCGGAACTGGAGGCACTGTACTGGAGACACGCACCATAGGGAGAGTGCGTGGAGGAGGAACAGGGCTCTGAAAACGCACTGAAAGCCTGGTGCGTGGTGTAGGCACTGGTGGTACTAGGCTGGGGCGGGAAGGTGGCGCCGGATATACCGGACCGTGAAGGAGGACACGTGCTCTTGAGCACCGAGCCTCCCCAACCTTACCAGGTTGAATGGTCCCCGTAGCCCTGCCAGTGCGGCGAGGTGGAATAGCCCGCACTGGGCTATGCAGGCGAACCGGGGACACCACCTGTAAGGCTGGTGCCATGTACGCCGGCCCGAGGAGACGTACTGGAGACCAGATACGTTGGGCCGGCTTCATGGCACTCGGCTCGATGCCCAACCTAGCCCTCCCAGTGCGGCAAGGTGGAATAGCCCGCACTGGGCTAAGCACGCGTACTGGGGACACCGTGCGCTTTACCGCATAACACGGTGTCTGACCAGTACGACGCCCTCTTACTCCACGGCAAGCCCGGGGAGTTGGCTCAGGTATCCAACCCGGCTTCGCCACACTCCCCTTTAGCCCCCCCCCAAGAAATTTTTTGGGTGTTACTCACGGGCTTCCAGCCACTCTGCCTTGCCTTTGCCTCATAAAACCGCCTCTCCGCTTTCGCTGCCTCCAGCTCCGCTTTGGGACGGCGATATTCCCCTGGCTGAGTCCAGGGTCCTTTGCCGTCCAGGATCTCCTCCCATGTCCATGAGTCCTGTTTACTTTGCCGCTGTTGTTGGTTCCGATCATGCTGCTTGATCCTGTTGTGGTGGGGAATTCTGTCACGATCGTGTGGAAGAGATTCGGACCAAAACGCAGCATGAGGAAAATAAGCCATCTTCTCTTTATTATTGAAGAAGGCAAAACGAAACAAAACACTTACAAACTACCAAAACAACAAACGATCGTGAAGCTAAATAACGTAGTGCACACACACAGGCTACAAACGTTCTACATAGACACAGCTAGACAACTATACTAAACATAAAGCCAACTACTCTAAATAAACCCCCTAAACCTTACAATCACCCTGGACACTACAAAACCCACATAAATACCCATGTCACACCCTGACCTAACTAAAATAATAAAGAAAACAAAGAATACTAAGGCCAGGGCGTGACACATGTTATGTTGTTGTCTTTAAAAAAAAATCCCAGCCACCATCCCTGCAGGAGGCCTTTTGCCTTTTGGTAGGCCGTCATTGTTGATAAGAATTTGTTCTTAACTGACTTGCCAAGTTCAAGGTTAAATATTGTTTTTTACAAAAAAAATGTGATCGAACGACGCACTTAGCTGTTCTATGAGTGGTCTGAGGCAGGCGTTTCAAGTGCAACGTTAATGAAGATGTTTTGGGGAAATGGCCCGGAAATGTAAAGATGCTCTTAGGAAGGTTATAATGATGAATTTAGCCTGAAGATGCTTTTGTGAAACTGGGCCCAGAGCAGATACTGCCTGTTATAACTATGGCTGAGGGATTGGCATATAGCATTGAAATTGGAGCCAATTCCCATATTTTCTTACACAGACACGAGATATGACCATTCTAGTCTATCGAAAGCTTTTTTTTGCATTGAGATGTAATACAGCCTAAGGAGCTGTTGTTTCTGATGAAGCATTTTAAATATGCAATATTACAGCCTGACAGGATGCTCTCAATTGTGCCTCCTGAGGTTGAAGAGGCACTGTTGCACCTTCTTTACCATACTGTCTGTGTCCGTGGACCATTTTAGTTTTTCGGTGATATGTACACCAAGGAACTTAAAACTTTCTACCTTCTCCACTGCTGTCCCGTCGATGTGGATGGGGGGGGTGCTCCCTCTGCTGTTTCCTGAAGTCCATGATCATCTCTTTTGTTTTGCTGACATTGAGTGAGAGGTTATTTTCCTGACACCGCACTCCGAGGGCCCTCACCTCCTCCCTGTAGGCTGTCTCGTCATTGTTGTTGGTAATCAAGCCTACCACTGTAGTGTCGTCTGCAAACTTGATGATTGAGTTGGAAGCGTGCATGGCCACGCAGTCGTGGGTGAACAGGGAGTACAGGAGAGGGCTGAGAACGCACCCTTGTGGGTCCCCGGTGTTGAGGATCAATGGAAGTGGAGATGTTGTTTCCTACCTTCACCACCTGGGGGCGGCCCGTCAGGAAGTCCAGAACCCTGTTGCACAGGGCGGGGTCGAGACCCAGGGTCTCAAGCTTAGTGATGAGTTTGGACGGTACTATGGTGTTGAATTCTGAGCTGTAGTCAATGAACAGCTTTCTTACATAGGTATTCCTCTTGTTCAGATGCGATAGGGCAGTGTGCAGTGTGATGGCGATTGTGTCGTCTGTGGACCTATTGTGGCGGTAAGCAAATTGGAGTGGGTCTAGGATAACAGGTGGGGTGGAGCTGATATGATCCTTGACTAGTCTCTCAAAGCACTTCATGATGACCGAAGTGAGTGCTATGGGGTGATAGTCATTTAGTTCAGTTATCTTAGCTTTCTTGGGAACAGGAACAATGGTGGTCATCTTGAAGCATGTGGGGACAGCAGACTGGGATAGAGATTGTTTGAACACCATCCAGCTGGTCTGCGCATGCTCTGAGGACGCGGCTAGGGATACCGTCTGGGGCGGCAGCCTTGCGAGAGTTAACACATTTAAATGTTTCACTCACATCAGCCACGGAGAAGGGGAGCCCACAGTCTTTGGTAGCGGGCCGTGTTGATGGCACTGTATTGTCCTCAAAGCGCGCAAAGAAGTAGTTTAATTTGTCTGGGAGCAAGACGTTGATGTCCGCAACGGGGCTGGTTTTCTTTTTGTAATCCGTGATTGTCTGTAGACCATGCCACATACGTCTAGTGTTTGAGCCGTTGAATTGCGACTCCACTTTGTCTCTGTACTGACACGTTGCTTGTTTGATTCCTAACAGAGGGAATAACTACACTTTTTGTATTCGGTCATGTTTCCAGTCGCCTTGCCATGATTAAATGTGGTGGTATGTGCTTTCAGTTGTGCGTGAATTCTGCAATCAATCTATGGTTTCTGGTTAGGGAAGGTTTTAATAGTCACAGTGGGTACAACATCTCTTACACACTTCCTTATATACTCACTTTTAGTTTCTGCCTATAGGAGGGGAGCAACAAGATGGAGTCATGGTCAGATTTTCCAAAAGGAGGGCGGGGGAGAGCCTTGTAGGCTGCGCGGAAGTTAGAGTAGCAGTGGTCGAGTGTTTACTCGCTCGTGTACTGCAATCGCTATGCTGATAGAATTTAGGTAGCCTTGTTCTCAGATTAGCTTTGTTAAACTCCCCAGCTACAATAAATACAGCCTCAGGATATATGGTTTCCAGTTTGCATTGGATATAATACGGTCGGCATTTGATTGTGAGGAATTCTAGGTCAGGTGAACAAAAGGACTTGAGTTCTAGTATGTTGTTACAATTACACCATGAGTCGTTAATCATGAAACATACATCCCCGCCCTTCTTCTTACCAGAGAGATGTTTGTTCCTGTTGGCGCAATGCACTGAAAATCCCATTGGCTGTACGGACTCCGACAGCATGTCCCTAGCTAGCCATGTATCTGTGAAACAGAGTATGTTACAATCCTGGGTATCTCTTTGGAAAGCAACTCTTTCCCTAATTTCGTCGACTTTGTTAACTAGGGACTGGACATTAGCGAATAATATACTCGGAAGCGGCGGGTGGTGTGTGCGCATCCGAAGCCTCACTAGAAGACAGCTCCAGCACCCTCTCCTCCGACGGCGTTGTTTTGGGTCGGCCTCTGGAATCAGTTGAAATGCCCTGGGAGGTGCAGACAAAGGATCCATTTTGGGAAAGTCATATTCCTGGTTGTAGTGCTGGTTGTGCTGGTAAGTTGACGTCTCTCTGATATCTAATAGTTCTTCCCGGCTGTATGTAGTAACACTTACAGTTTTCTGGGCTAACAATGTAAGAAATAATACATAAAAAATGAAATACTGCACAGTTTCCTAAGGACTTGACGCAAAGCTGCCATCTCTATCGGCGACATCTTTTCATGTGTTAATTTAGTTACATTTCATATTGATCACAGAATGTAGGATTTTTTATTAATTAAACATTGATACGCTCCCCAGTGGTTGGGCCTGGCTGCCAAGTGGGTGGACCTCCAAGGCCCACCAATGGCTGCACCCCTGCCCAGTCATGTGAAATCCATAGATTAAGGCCTAATACATTTTTTCAATTGACTGATTCCTTATATGAACTGTACCTCAGTAAAATCTTTGAAATTGTTGCATCTTGCATTTTATATTTTTGTTCAGTATATGTTGACAATTATTTGAAAATACGTATTTTAATTCAAAGTTATTTTGCAAAAGAAAGCCACGAGAAAGCCACGTGTTTCAATCGATGCCACAGGAACTGGAACCCTGTTTTCATCTATCATTAACAAACTATTCTTAAGGTGAAACCCCAATTTTACTTTCCACTGTTTTCTAAGCTTTTCTTCTTTTGCAATACAAGTTCAGATACACACAGATACTTAGGGATGCACAGAGATACACAGTCATAGACTCCTTGCCTCCCCCATGCCACATGCTATAACGTTGGGACTTGGTTTGAGGGGGACTGTTGAAAGTTTACTGGAGCCCGAGAATCCTCTGTGGCCTGTCAACAAAGGTTTTCAATGTGAGAGACTCCAGATGGAATCCCACACTTTGAGCTGTCATAACGAACGGCATCACCAGAACACATAAGTGAAAATTGCTGATGTGGAGAGAGAGAGAAAGAGAAAGGGAACATCATTAATAAAGATAATGAAGCAGATGGCTCTGTCTAATGGCTCTGTTGGGACACATTCTGATGAGAAGTCAGTGGGGGGTTGGGGCGTAGGGTGGGCCTCAGTGGGAAAGCCTCTAATGTAGAAACAGGCTGCTGGTACAGCATGTTTTTGACCTCAAAAAGCCATAATAAACAAATGCTTCTTGGGCCACAAGAAGGCCCTCCGTTGCCAAAAGAAATGCAGAATAATATCAGTTGGGGTCCAAGAGTTACTTCCTGGAGCCATGTGTGACTGATTTGGTGTCAATTTGGGGATTTGGATGTCATTACAATGACATTATGATGACACATTACACTTTCCAATTCAAATTAAGATGATTCTTCATAGTTCTCCCAGATGTTTGCAAGACTCGACTTTTGGGTTTTGCAATGACAAGATAATGTGTCTTCTTGGGAGTTTCTCAAGATTTGTTGTTCCAAAGGTCACTTTAAAAGAATATGTGCTTCCCCAATGGACACAGACGTCAGTTCAACTTCTAGTTTTGATTTACATTTGGTTGCGTTGTCAACTAACGTGAATTCAACATGAAATCAACAAAACATTTCACCATGTCATTGGATTTAGGTTGAAAGCTGGGTGAGAAAAGACTACATTTCCATATGTTGATGACTCTTTGCAAATCCAATCCGTTTTCCATGTTGATTCAAAGTGATCACATACAGCTCTGGAAAAATTAAGAGTAGTTACACATTTTCGGGAATATTCAGATTTGGAAACTTTCCGTGGGAATTAACGGGAATATATGGGAATTAACTGGAATATATGCAAATTATTATTAATACCATTTAAATGTAGATGTTTTTTTTTGCATTGGATATATTTACCATATCATATTGAGACAGAAACATAAACCTTCTACCTTATCATAAGTAGACATAATTGCAAATTATTATTATATAAATAAAAAAACGATTTAGTTGCGAATTGAACTTTAATTAAACGAGTTGACTCTTCACATGGGATGATTTCACTGAACAACAAAAGAAAGGGAATATTAAATGATCCCCAACGATCCATTGCATCTCCCAAAAACATTTTTCAACATACATCTGTAAAATGATATCTGTAAACCTTTGTTTGTCTTCCTCTCAAGCTTCCATGTCTTCTTCCTGGGCCTCCTCAATGTCCACCTCTTGAACATCAGACTCTTGAGGCCTCATCTTCACTGTCACTTTCCAACCTTGTTGAGAACGGCTCGTTGTCAGGCTCAAAAAGCCAAAAATTTGCCCTGATGGCCACCCATTTTTCAACCCTTGTATTGGTCAGCGTGTTGCATGCTTTAGTGTGTGTGTTCCCAAACAAGGACCACTTGCGCTCTGCGGCAGCTGATGTTGGTGGGATTTGCAGGATGATGGAGGGTGATTGAGGCAACAGGGGAAAGAGCCTCAGATCCACAAAGTCCCTTCCACCCGGTGGCTGATGAGATATGTTGGCTTGACTGCCATATTGCATCTCCATCCCAAAGCCCTTGCTTGGAAGTGTACTTCACCAGACTCCGAAGAACCTTGCCCTCATCCAGGCCAAGATGGTGAGACACGGTAGTGATGACACCATAGGCCTGGTTGATCTCTGCACCAGACAGGATGCTCTTGCCAGCATACTCGGGGTCCAACATGTATGCTGCGGCGTATATGGGCTTCAGGCAGAAGTCTTCACACTTTTTGATGTATTTCAGAACTGCAGTTTCATCTGCTTGGAGCAACAGTAAAGTGGCCAGGGCAGTACGTATTTCTTCTCTTACATCTGCAAGCAGAGTCTGAACATCAGACAGGATGGCATTGTCTCCCTCAATCCGTGCAATGGCTACTGCTATAGGTTTCAGGAGTTTCAGGCTGCTTACCACTCTCTCCCAAAATACATCATCCAGGAGGATCCTCTTGATGGGGCTGTCCATATCGACAGACTGTGATATGGCCATTTCTTGGGAGACTCCTTCCCCTCCAGGAGACTGTCAAACATGTTGCTGGGCAGTTTCAATGTGGTGCTCTTATTCTTCTCACTTTGCTTGGTGAGGTAGATTGCTGCTATGACTTGATGACCCTTCACATACCTAACCATTTCCTTGGCTCTCTTGTAGAGTGTATCCATTGTTTTCAGTGCCATGATGTGCAGCACAGCAAATGGGTGTGATGTGAGGTTAGGACTCCTCCACTTTAGACCAAGTAACCTTCATGTTCGCAGCATTGTCTGTCAAAGGTGCAAATACATTCTGTGATCCGAGGTCATTGACTGCCTTCAGCTCATCTGTAATGTAGATACTGGTGTGTCTGTTGTCCCTTGTGTCTGTGCTCTTGTAGAGTACTGGTTGAGGGGTGGAGATGATGTGGTTAATTATTCCTTGCCTACGAACATTTGACTGCCCATCAGAGATGATTGCAATACAGTCTGCTTTCTCTATGATTTGCATGACCTGCACTTGAACTCTGTTGAACTCTGCATCCAGCAAATGAGTAGATAAAGCATGTCTGGTTGGAGGGGTGTATGCTAGGCGAAGAACATTCAGAAATCTCTTACAATACACATTGCCTGTGAGCATCAGAGGTGAACCAGTTGCATACACGTTCCTCCATTGAGTCAAAAAAACGTCTGATTCCAGGAGGATCATGCGCTGTTGATATTGATTAGGTTTCTGATTCAACATTTTCACCTCAAATAGAAGGAGGTTGTTTGTCGTGAGCGTTGAGGGAACTTTATGCACTTGGCCAGATGATTCTGCATCTTTGTTGCATTCTTCACATATGATTTGGCACAGTATTTGCAAATGTACACAGCTTTTCCTTCTATATTAGCTTCTACATTCCTTCTACATGTCTCCACACATCAGATAGTGCCCGTGGCATTTTCCTGTAAAGATTAGAAAAAAATGAATTAAAAAAACCTAAATGCAATTCCATGTACAGATAAATAGTTAAGCAGTTAGATTGAACAACTCCTTTGTAGGATAAATGTTTTAAAATGAGACATGTATGGAAACAGGTGAAATAACACTCCTCATTTAGCAGGCTCAAGCAAGCTAAAACCCACATGGTAGCAAAAACTAACTAGCAGAAATTGTTAACAAGTTATAAATGATTTAAACACACTTTTCTGTAGGCTACTAATTACTATTTAAAAAATCATGTATGTCATAATATATATTCACCCCACCCAGTATTGTAATCATCAATGATCGTCCACCAAATTTCACAGTGGGTGCGAGACCTGGAGAGGCCTACAAGCCACAGTGTCTCGCACCCACTGTGAAATTTGGTGGAGGATTGGTGATGATCTGGGGGTGCTTCAGCAAGGCTGGAATCGGGCAGATTTGTCTTTGTGAAGGATGCATGAATCAAGCCACGTACAAGGTTGTCCTGGAAGAAAACGTGCTTCCTTCTGCTCTGACAATGTTCCCCAACTCTGAGGATTGGTTTTTCCAGCAGGACAATGCTCCATGCCACACAGCCAGGTCAATCAAGGTGTGGATGGAGGACCTCCAGATCAAGACCCTGTCATGGCCAGCCCAATCTCCAGACCTGAACCCCATTGAAAACCTCTGGAATGTGATCAAGAGGAAGATGGATGGTCACAAGCCATCAAACAAAGCCGAGCTGCTTGAATTTCTGCGCCAGGAGTGGCATAAAGTCACCCAACATCAATGTGAAAGACTGGTGGAGAGCATGCCAAGACGCATGAAAGCTGTGATTGAAAATCAGGGTTATTCCACCAAATATTGATTTCGGAATTCTTCCTAAGTTAAAACATTACTATTGTGTTGTTTAAAAAGGAATATGAATTTATTTACTTTGCATTATTTGAGGTCTGACAACACTGCATATTTTTTGTTATTTTGACCAGTTGTCATTTTCTGCAAATAAATGCTCGAAATGACAATGTTTTGGGGGGAATTTGGGAGAAATGTTGTCAGTAATTTATAGAATAAAACAACAATTTGAATTTTACCCAAACACATGCCTAGAAATATTAAAACCAGAGAAACTGATACTTTTGCAGTGGTCTCTTAATTTTTTCCAGAGCTGTATAATTGTTTTGTTTAAATGACATGTAAACAACATTGATTCAACCAGTTTTTGCCCAGTGGATCGTTTGACTGGCTTGTGTCCTCCTCTACTGGTAATGGTTAGGTTGTCATACCGCATGCATTGCATTAACAAGAGAATACGTTGAACTCTAATATTGACCCATTTACGGTAGAGGAAGGAAAGAACATCAGTCACCGAAACATGAGCAGTCTACAGTTATGGATATTTTCTTGTTGTTGATTATCCATCGTTTGTTGTGAATGACGATTCCTATATTTGTTCATGCAAATATAACATTACATATCACTCTCCATGAATTCTGTTTGAATCGAGTCTCATATTCTGTATACAATAGTTGCATATTCTTCTTCAGTACTGTTTCTATAGAGCACTGAGGCTTGCCTGAAGAAAGATAGCCCTCTGAGAAGGGGAAACTGGGTGTTGATACGCCCAGGGGCAGTGGAAAAAAACTCTCTGTGTGAACTGTCATCACCAGATAGCCACAAGGCCAGCTAATCTGCTGCCAGGCCGCCATGTGGCACTTGCGCTCTCCCTGGACGGCTTCCTCAGTAAGCAGGCAGGCACTAGGAGAGGGCTTGGGTTGGGTGTACCCGCAGCTGAGCTGGAAATCCTGAGCAGGGATAGGACACATACTAATTACGATATTGGGTTTCTTTCTTTCAAAAACATCAGATGTGATGTGATTGAAGCTTAGGATGGAGACACATGTCCTGCATGGGGATGGGGAGGGACATCAGCGTGAGTATACAGTAGGTTACGTAGGCATGTTACACTTGAAAACGCATGGACATGTCTGTCTGAGGGAGGACTGTGTTATCTCATGCTGTAATGTGTGGGGACGTGTTGACATGAAGCCTGTAAATTAATATTCCATATTCCAGACAATGGAAAGTAAATAATTGAATCAGCTTCTCCCCGCTAAATATGAAGACAAATAGAGAGATTGTTTGGGATGGATGGAAAAATCTCAATATAGAGTAAGTGGCTAAGGAGGAGACCCTGCCCATGATTTCATATCCTTCTAAGCTCTTTCATGAAACTGCTTGGTGTTTCCCCTTGCTTTGTTGCTGTGGAGAAGTGATGGTTTTGTCATCAGGGTTTTATATGGAACCCATGTCCAATCGTGTTCTCAATGAAGTGTTTGATTGTGCTACCATAGCACTTGGTTGTTTTCATTTTATTAATGTTGACAATTTTTTTTACCCATATAGCACAAATACATGAAAACAATTTGACGTTATCTTTAAAAAAGTTGTTTGTTTTATTCGAAGATGAGATTTGAGATGAAAACCACTAAGAGTTTGACTGGGCTTTTATATAGACAGGAGTTGCAACAAGGCATCATCTTATAATCTCTTCAGGTGGCAGAGGGACCCTAGCCTCCACATTTCTCCTGCCAGTGAGATGGTCAGTCATAGACACACTGGTGGCCACGAGTCATGAAGCAGTCAAATTCCATGTGACCGTTTAGTCACGGTAATTAGGCTTCTCCAAACTCTGATGCCGCTGATGGTCATTAGTAGCCTACCAAACTTACTAACTGCCTGGTACTCAGCACTCTATTGTCCCTCTAATCACTCTGAAATCAATGGAAATGTATTCTAAAATCGAATCAAACACTTAATGAGAGCCCATGAGCTCATGTTGCAAAACATTTCAATAGGCTATGCAATTCTGCGAGAAAACAGTGATGGCATCTACTGAAAAGAGTATGATCAACTTTCAATAAGCTAGGCTACTATATCTTTTTTTCAACTTTCCTAATATTGAGCACATTGCTTATATTTACAACAGGAGTATAGCCTACCTGGCTGGCATGAAAATAAACCATGGGGAAAGCGTCCTCCATTCGCTATTTAAGTACATACTGTAGATGTATTAGAGTACATTGATGTATTTTTTCCTACTGCCCCTGTTTCGATTCAGGTGCAGGATAACGGTCCATTCTAAATCAAAACAAATGTCACAGATATATTATTTAGTATATGTAAAGACAAGACTAAATCAAGTATAGTCTGATGGGTGACAATATTAGCCTATCACTTGTGAATGATGCCCAGCATAAGAAACAATGCCTTTTTTGCGACTTTTTCAATTCATAGTTGCACACCTCATGTAGCCTAGCCCATAGATATGTTTTAATTAGATTTGTATCACAACTTAAGTGGCCAAATAACTTCCTAAAATTAAGCACATTATTCTGCTTTACAAGGGGTGTAGAGCCTAACTGGCATACTGTACATCTTTTTATTTTTTTTATTTCACCTTTATTTAACCAGGTAGGCTAGTTGAGAACAAATTCTCATTTACAACTGCGATCTGGCCAAGATAAAGCACAGCAGTTCGACACATACAACAACACAGAGTTACACATGGAATAAACAAGCATACAGTCAATAATACAGTAGAAAAAAGAAAGATATATATACAGTGAGTGCAAATTAGGTAAGATAAGGGAAGTAAGACAATAAATAGGCCATGAGGACGAAGTAATTACAATATAGCAATTAGACACTGGAATGATAGATGTGCAGAAGAATAATGTGCAAGTAGAGATACTGGGGTGCAAAGGAGCAAGATAAATAAATAAATACAGTATGGGGATGAGGTAGTTGGATGGGCTGTTTACAGATGGGCTATGTACAGGTGCAGTGATCTGTGAGCTGCTCTGACAGCTGGTGCTTAAAGCTAGTGAGGGAGATATGGGTCTCCAGCTTCATTGATTTTTGCAGTTCGTTCCAGTCATTGGCAGCAGAGAACTGTAAGGAGAGGCGGCCAAAGGAGGAATTGACTTTAGGGGTGACCAGTGAGATATACCTGCTGGAGCGCGTGCTATGGGTGGGTGCTGCTATGGTGACCAGTGAGCTGAGATAAGGCGGGGCTTTACCTAGCAGAGACTTGTAGATGACCTGGAGCCAGTGGGTTTGGCGACGACTATGAAGCGATGGCCAGCCAATGAGAGCATACAGGTCGCAGTGGTGGGTAGTATATGGGGCTTTGGTGACAAAACGGATGGCACTGTGATAAACTGCATCCAATTTGTTGAGCTGAGTGTTGGAGGCTATATTATAGATGACATCGCCAAAGTCGAGGATCGGTAGGATGGTCAGTTTTACGAGGGTATGCTTGGCAGCATGAGTGAAGGATGCTTTGTTGCGAAATAGGAAGCCAATTCTAGATTTAATTTTGGATTGGAGATGTTTAATGTGAGTCTGGAAGGTGAGTTTACAGTCTAGCCAGACACCTAGGTATTTGTAGTTGTCCACATATTCTAAGTCAGAACCGTCCAGAGTAGTGATGCTGGACGGGCGGGCAGGTGCAGGCAGTGATCGGTTGAAGAGCATGGACTTAGTTTTACTTGCATTTAAGAGCAGTTGGAGGCCACGGAAGGAGAGATGTATGGAATTGAAGCTTGTCTGGAGGTTAGTTAACACAATGTCCAAATAAGGGCCAGAAGTATACAGAATGGTGTCGTCTGCGTAAAGGTGGATCAGAGAGTCACCAGCAGCGAGATCGACATCATAGATGTATACAGAGAAAAGAAATGGCCCGAGAATTGAACCCTGTGGCACCCCCATAGAGACTGCCAGAGGTTCGGACAACAGGCTCTCCGATTTGACACACTGAACTCTATCAGAGAAGTAGTTGGTGAACCAGGCGAGGCAATCATTTGAGAAACCAAGGCTGTTGAGTCTGCCAATAAGAATGTGGTAAATGACAGAGTCGAAAGCCTTAGCCAGGTCGATGAATACGGCTGCACATTAATGTCTCTTATCGATGGCGGTTATGATATCGTTTAGGACCTTGAGCGTGGCTGAGGTGCACCCATGACCAGCTCTGAAACCAGATTGCATAGCGGAGAAGGTACGATGGGATTCGAAATGGTCGGTAATCTGTTTGTTGACTTGGCTTTCGAAGACCTTAGAAAGGCAGAGTAGGATAGATATAGGACTGTAGCAATTTGGTTCTAGAGTGTCTCCCCCTTTGAAGAGGGGGGTGACCACGGCAGTTTTCCAATCTTTGGGAATCTCAGACGAGACGAAAGAGAGTTTGAACCGGCTAGTAATAAGGGTTGCAACAATTTCGGCATATCATTTTAAAAAGTGAGGGTCCAGATTGTCTTGCCCGGTTTGTAGGGGTCCACCTTTTTCAGTTCTTTAAGAACATCAACTATCTGGGTGAAGGAGAAATGGGGGAGGCTTGGGCGAGTTGCTGTGGGGAGTGCAGGGCTGTTGACCGGTGTAGGGGTAGACAGGTGGAAAGCATGGCCAGCCGTAGAAAAATGCTTATTGAAATTCTCAATTATAGTGGATTTATCCGTGGTGACAGTGTCTCATAGCGTCCAGTGCAGTGGGCAGCTGCTCTTATTCTCCATGGACTTGGACCATGTCCCAGAACTTGTTTGAGTTTGTGCTACAGGATGCAAATTTCTGCTTGAAAACGCTAGCCTTAGCTTTCCTAACTGCCTGTGTATATTTGTTCCTGACTTCCCTGAAAAGTTGCATATCACGGGGGCTATTCGATGCTAATGCAGAATGCCACAGGATGTTTTTGTGCTGGTCAAGGGCAGTCAGGTCTGGAGAGAACCAAGTGCTATATCTGTTCCTGGTTCAACATTTTTTGAACGGGGCATGCTTATTTAAGATGGTGAGGAAGGCACTTTTAAAGAATGACCAGGCATCCTCTACTGACGGGGGAAGGTCAAAATCCTTCCAGGATACCCGGACCAGGTCGATTAGGAAGGCCTGCTCGCTGAAGTGTTTTAGGGAGCGTTTGATAGTGATGAGGGGTGGTCGTTTGACCGCAGACCCATTACGGATGCATGCATTGAGGCAGTGATCACTGAGATCTTGGTTGAAAACAGCAGAGGTGTATTTGGAGGGCAAGTTGGTTAGGATGATATCTATGAGGGTGCCCTTGTTTACGGATTTGGGGTTGTACCTGGTGGGTTCATTGATAATTTGTGAGAGATTGAGGGCATCAAGCTTAGATTGTAGGATGGCCGGGGTGTTAAGTATGTCCCAGTTTAGGTCACCTAGCAGCACGATCTCTGAAGATAGATGGGGAGTAATCAATTCAGATATGTTGTCCAGGGCACACCTGGGGGCAGAGGGTGGTCTATAGCAAGCGGCAACGGTGATAGACTTGTTTCTGGAAAGGTGGATTTTTAAAAGTAGAAGCTCTAATTGTTTGGGTACAGACCTGGATAGTAAGACAGAACTCTGCAGGCTATCTCTGCAGTAGATTGCAACACCGCCCCCTTTGGCAGTTCTATGTTGGCAGAAAATGTTATAGTTAGGGATGGAAATTTCAGGGGTTTTGGTGGTCTTCCTGAGCCAGGATTCAGACACGGCTAGGACATCTGGGTTGGCAGAGTGTGCTAGGGCAGTGAATAAAACAAACTTAGGGAGGAGGCTTCTAATGTTAACATGCATGAAACCAAGGCTGGGGAATGGTAGTGGAGCTAGGCACTGCAGGGCCTGGATTAACCTCCACATCACCAGAGGAACAGAGGAGGAGGAGGATAAGGCTACGGCTAAAGGCTAAAATAACTGGTCGTCTTGTACATTCAGATCAGAGAGTAAAAGGAGCAGATTTCTGGGCACGGTAGAATAGATTCAAGGCATAATGTACAGACAAAGGTATGGTAGGATGTGGATACAGTGAGGGTAAATCTGTGCATAGAGTGACGATGAAAGAGATATTGTCCCTTGAAATATCATTTAAACCAGGTGATGTCACCGCATGTGTGGTAGGTGGAACTAAAGTGTTAAATAAGGCAGGGCTAGAGCAGGGCTAGAGGCTCTACAGTGAAATAAGGCAATAAATACTAACCAAAACAGCAATGGACAAGGCATATTGACCTTAGCGAGAGGCATGCGTAGCCGAGTGATCATAGGAGTCCAGTGACTGGCTTCAGGCAGCTTGCGGGCCGGGGCAAGCAAGCTAACAGATGAGCCTTGGAGGGACATCGCGACGGAAGAAAGTCTGTTGTGGCCCTCTCTTGCTCTTACATCGGCAGACGGATCAGCAGGGCTCCGTGCGGCAAACCAGGCCAATTGGCAGAATAGGTATAGTGGCCAAAGAATTTGTCCTGTGGGCCTCTTAAGCTAACAGTCCGATATGCTCTGGACAGCTAGCAAGCCGCGGCTAGCATGCTAGCGGATGGGATTTCAGGGGACGAAGCGACGGTGAAGCCAGTTGAGAAAAACCCCATCGGGTGAATCACGTCGGTGGTCCAGTCGTGATGAGTCGGCGGGGGTCCAGGCCAGTTGGCAAAAAGAGGTATTGTAGGCCAGGTAGTGGCTGATGGACGTCTTTGGCTAGCCGGGAGATGGGCCTAGCAAGGCTAGCTCCAGGCTAATTGGTTATTGCTTCGGGACAGTGACGTTAGCCAGAAGTGGCCACTCGAATAGCAGCTAGCTAGCTGCGGTGATCCAGGTGATGAAAAAAAGAAAGAAAAAAGTTCAGAGCTAGCGGTAGGAATCTGGAGATATGGAGAAAAATAAGTCCAATTTGCTCTGGTTTGAGTCGCGCTGTGCAGACTGGCGAGAGTTGTTCGTGCTAGAGGTGGCAGATGACTGCTAGTAGTGGATTTCTGACTACTAGCTACTAGCTAGTTAGCTGGCTTGCATCTGTTGGGGTTCCGGTTCAGGCGACGGTTCAGACGACGGATCAGCAGGGCTCCGTATGGTGGGTATAGTGGCCAAAGAATTTGTCCGATGGGCCTCTTAAGCTAACAGTCCGATGTACTTTAGACAGCTAGCGGGCCGTGGCTAACTAGTAGCCAGTTAGCTGGTAGCCAGTTAGCTGGCTAGCTTTTGATGAGTTGATGAGTTCTTAAGTATAACAATAGCAGATCCGTACCGCATTGGGTGAGGCGGGTTGCAGGAGAGTATATTCAGTCCGTAGATAGAAAGTGATATTAAAATATTATATATATATACACGGGAAAAAACTATGAAAAACGATGTTTACAAGGGACAGGAAGGGACAAGACAGAAACACATGTCCGACTGCAATGCCATCTTGGAAGAGTAGACAGAGCATAAACAGCGCATGAATTTCAAGTTTGGGGAAGATCATTTTCACCATAAAAATGCACCTTTATAATAAAAGCATTACATGCATGATTGCATTTGCCTTCACTTTTGATAATGGTGTTTTCCACGAATGGAACATTTGTGCTTATAGCCTACAACCATGTGCGCATTCCTGCGCTTATAATGTGAAGAAGTAGTCTAATAGTTTATCAACATTTTAAGCTAAAATGTTCTGAAAAGCTAAAATGTTTTTTAAGCTAAAATGTTCTGATCTGTTACGTCAGCCACATTGTGTAAAAAATGATTTTTGATGCCAGTGGTTGTATTAATTTGGGATCTTTCGCATCACATAACTGTCCCAGGCTATGTTTGGAATATTTATTTCTCTCACAGAATAGAATAGGTCAACCTTTGTGCTATGGGGGATAGCAGATTGACATTGGCTAGTGCTTTTGCTGTTCGTTAGGCCTACTCATCTTGTTGGCTGATAAAAATTCAATGTGGACAGTTCTTTCAATATCTTCAATATGAACCTCGGAATTGGATAAGGAGGTGCGCAGTTGCGTCCCCGGTTTGTCTGTCTTTACTTGTAGCCTGTGAGAAAGACCCGATCAGGTGATGGTGTGCACAGCACTCAGCAAGAAAGGCACAACTGCCACTTGGTGCAATATGCATAGATTTTTTAGGGTGCATTACAGCCACAGGGGGATGCTGCCGTGAAATTATTATCAAGTGCTTGTTAAATTCTGAATAAGTGACTATTGTAGTGTGTACAGCCTGCGCAAAAAACAAAGCAGAGCTCATGCCTTTCAAGCTACTTTTTTCAAATCATCATTAGAGTCGCATCTTGCAGCCTTACAATGTATTAAAAATCAAAACATATAGCCCAACGTTTGTAGAACAACTAAAGCTACATTAATAACTCTAAATTAAGCATATAGGAATACCTATTTCTTTGTTAACCGCTCAACATAGAATAGCCTCACGTGCGCACTCACTTAAATAATTTGGAGACAATATCCTTTCTATTTTATTCAGCTTTGTTCAATTGTATTCTTCATACTATAAAATAATACCATGGAATTCTAAGCAAATCTTGTCTGCTAAATGAATTAGTACACTCCACAGCCATTTGGCATAGCCAGAACAGGACCTAACATAAGGACAACTCAAGAGTATGCTATTCTGTTCTTCTGAAATAGACTACATTTTCTTCATATCATGCCTCTTTAGACCTGTCTAAAGTAAAATATTGGATTTATTGTGAGTTTGTAGGCTAAATTACATGGATTTATTTGATTTTTTTTAAATGTAGATGTTCCAAAGGTTCAGCATCAGTGGCTTGTAGGCTATGTGTGGAAGCCAGGAGATGCCAAATGTGTTTATGTTAATTAACTGACAATTACCATGAGACCGACAGTTATTTGCTGGACAATCACCAGCTGCCGAAATTTCGTGACCACCACAGCCCTAGTCAGTCAGTGAGTTGGTCCGTCTGTCCATTGGTCCGACAGATCAAAGTGGGAATCGGCCCCACCAACAGAGATAAATACACACTTCCTCTCTACCCTTTCACACCGCTCTTTCCCACACCCCTAAAACCCTTGTTCTGTAGCATAGCCAGCTCTGAGGAAATGACAGACCACATCAAGAGGCTCTATTGCTTCGACAGGAACGCCTGCACTAACTTTCAGGAGAGAGGGGAGACTCTAAGATATTTATGATTGTGTGTTATTTGTGTGTATTTTATGTCAACTTTCACAAGTGGCAACACGTCCAAACCTAATATGATTTATACTCATTTTGACCTGTCATTTAAACTGCTGCTCTGAAGGCAGCTTGTTAATTTTCTATATTTAAATAGTCTAATAGCGGAGGTACATAAAGATGGCACCCCCCATGGGCTTACCATAAATTCCTTGTCCACCCTATTGTACATGCTCTCTGTTACTCTTTTTTTTGGTATGGTCATTAGCAGAGGATACATGATCCCAATTATATTTTCAAGACACCAGCAATTTGAAAAACAAAAAAGTTGATTGTGCTGATTTATTGGCACATTTAACCATATCGTGCGTTGTAGTTTAAAAACTTGGTCGATAGTACTAGAACAATGATGTCATACAGTGGGGCAAAAAAGTATATAGTCAGCCACCAATTGTGCAAGTTCTCCCACTTAAAAAGATGAGAGAGGCCTGTAATTTTCATCATAGGTACACTTCAACTATGACAGACATAATGAGGAAAAAAAATCCAGAAAATCACTTTGTAGGATTTTTTATGAATTTATTTGCAAATTATGGTGGAAAATAAGTATTTGGTCAATAACAAAAGTTTATCTCAATACTTTGTTATATACCCTTTGTTGACAATGACAGAGGTCAAACGTTTTCTATAAGTCTTCACAAGGTTTTCACACACTGCTGCTGGTATTTTGGCCCATTCCTCCATGCAGATCTCCTCTAGAGCAGTGATGTTTTGGGGCTGTTGCTGGGCAACACGGACTTTCAACTCCCTCCAAAGATTTTCTATGGGGTTGAGATCTGAAGACTGGCTAGGCCACTCCAGGACCTTGAAATGCTTCTTACGAAGCCACTCCTTCGTTGCCCGGGCGGTGTGTTTGGGATCATTGTCATGCTGAAAGACCCAGCCACGTTTCATCTTCAATGCCCTTGCTGATGGAAGGAGGTTTTCACTCAAAATCTCACGATACATGGCCCCATTCATTCTTTCCTTTACACGGATCAGTCGTCCTGGTCCCTTTGCAGAAAAACAGCCCCAAAGCATGATGTTTCCACCCCCATGCTTCACAGTAGGTATGGTGTTCTTTGGATGCAACTCAGCATTCTTTGTCCTCCAAACACGACGAGTTTAGTTTTTACCAAAAAGTTATATTTTGGTTTCATCTGACCATATGACATTCTCCCAATCTTCTTCTGGATCATCCAAATGCTCTCTAGCAAACTTCAGACTGGCCTGGACATGTACTGGCTTAAGCAGGGGGACACCTCTGGCACTGCAGGATTTGAGTCCCTGGCGGCGTAGTGTGTTACTGATGGTAGGCTTTGTTACTTTGGTCCCAGCTCTCTGCAGGTCATTCACTAGGTCCCCCCGTGTGGTTCTGGGATTTTTGCTCACCGTTCTTGTGATCATTTTGACCCCACGAGGTGAGATCTTGCATGGAGCCCCAGATCGAGGGAGATTATCAGTGGTCTTGTATGTCTTCCATTTCCTAATAATTGCTCCCACAGTTGATTTCTTCAAACCAAGCTGCTTACGTATTGCAGATTCAGTCTTCCCAGCCTGGTGCAGGTCTACAATTTTGTTTCTGGTGTCCTTTGACAGCTCTTTGGTCTTGGCCATAGTGGAGTTTGGAGTGTGACTGTTTGAGGTTGTGGAGAGGTGTCTTTTATACTGATAACAAGTTCAAACAGGTGCCATTAATACAGGTAACGAGTGGAGGACAGAGGAGCCTCTTAAAGAAGAAGTTACAGGTCTGTGAGAGCCAGAAATCTTGCTTGTTTGTAGGTGACCAAATACTTATTTTCCACCATAATTTGCAAATAAATTAAGTAAAAATCCTACAATGTGATTTTCTGGATTTTTTTTCTTCTAATTTTGTCTGTCATAGTTGAAGTGTACCTATGATAAAATTACAGGCCTCTCTCATCTTTTTAAGTGGGAGAACTTGCACAATTGGTGGCTGACTAAATACATTTTTTGCTCCACTGTATCTGAATTCTGCCAATTCTTTATGCACGTTCGCCATTGGCTTTGAATGTACTCTACGTCATCACCCATTAACAAATGATAAATTCAGGTCCCATGTTTAACAAACACAAATACATTCAATAGATTTACTGTACAATGTTTTGTCATTTTACAAGCCAATGAACACAGACATGAATAAGTCCATCATTGACCTACCTTTGACCTCAGTGAACTACGCAGACAGCTGGCAACGCTTGTAAACCACTCTCTCCGTTTGTCTTTAACCTACTTCCTCCCTCCATCTCAGTTCCTCCTTTTTTTTACCTCTCTTTTGTAGACTTCCAGTCTCGTTTGATGAGTATTTCATGATGACTTTCAGTGTCAAAAGGGAAATCTGCATTTTCTACGTAAGTTTTTGGACTTATAAATGAATTAAATATATACCCATTAAGAATATAACTCATAAATACTTAGTGAGCTTAGTTGAACTGTCTTAGTCCATCAAAACCCAAAATATAAGCTTGTTTTGCTCCAATGTTTGTAAACACGGTAATTGTAAACAAACACTGTATAGCCTCAAAACATGGATGGTGTCATGGATGGTCAGTCCCTGCATCCATAGCTCTGTCTATGAATTTGAATTTCTCCAGCCCCATTCCTTAGCTATTTACCAAAACAGTGGTGGGGTGCCCACTTTTTTATTGTTTTAATTGCTGATGTCAAGGGCCAACTCTATTTCAATTCAGTCAATTCAGGAAGTAAACTGAAATTGTAATTCATATTCCAATTTTCCTCATTAAAAAGTAATGAAGAGGAATTGAGGAAATGCCGCTGCTTCATTTAAATCGAATTGACCCCAACCCTGTCACTCACGTGTAGATGACTAACCTGGTGATTTCCCTCAAAATGAGGCAACTTCCCTGTTTCACAGCCGATTAGAGTGTTGGCTACTCCTGGGTACAGTAGAGTAGCACGCTAGAGTGCACTTAAAAGTCATGTAAATCTAGTACTATTGATCTCACACCAGTGCTCAGTGGGATTAGCTATAAATTGATGGAATGCACCAAACAGAGTAGACAGGAATATATTGAATATAAATATTGAAATTGCCTAGCCCCAGTGACCCTTATCATTGTCCTCTCCTTTAACAAAATGTCCACTGAGGACACGAGAGATAGTAGCTTTAATATTTAAAGTTTTCTGTCTCAGCTCCTTATGTAGGCCATAATAGCCTTGAAAAACAAAAGCTTACACATATTATTTAAAGTTGCTTTACTAGGTTTGGCCCTGACGTTCACCTGTTTCCTCAATCTGTGACTAGCACCAAAAAGCTCCTCTCATTTGGACAACCTGAAGGAGTAAATCAACAGTGTTTTTCTGGCCCTTCTAGCAGGCTCCCTTCTGAGACATGTTCTCGTCATGGTTAAAAATGGCAGCTGCTTGAAAAATCCACCCGGGGCAATGAATTATATTCAGCCATTCCCTAAACACTGCCTGTTTTTATTTTAGGGGGGGATACACAAGGCCACCCAAAACAAAATTGTATAACGTTAGATTATTCCACTCGCTTTACTACAAACAAGAGGAGAGCACGCCAGGCCAGTCCAGGCGAGTCCTACTAATAGGACCCTACACCGCTTTTCCAAATTTCTTCTGCACAATTTTATTTAATGCCTCTCCTCCACCGGAAATCCTCGCACGTCTCATAAGTTTCTCCACCTGTTTGGAAATGTCTTTGAAACATTTCGGGTCCCTGTGAAAGATCATAAGCAAGTCAATTAATGAGCAAATAAAGTTTGTCCCTTGCTCAGAAGCAGTCCATTCTGGAGAATATGAATCATCTTGTAGATTCATCTTTGGGTAACACCTAATATTGTCTGTGATTCATGCAGACATGAATAGTAGTTGTAGCTTCAAAGAGACTCACTGGGAGAATTGAGCCATGATGTCCCAAAGCTCTTTTACACCTCATTGTAGCCATCTCAACTGGTTCCGCCCAATCATAAGCACCTCCACAGGACTTAAGATTCGGTTGATAAAGGCACGTGTGGTGAAATGTATGGAAATGTGCTTCTCATGCAATACAAACGTGCAATGATTAACTTTCTATATTTGAGAAAGGGATGCCTTTGTCAACACTGATCAAATGTGTTATTGATGATCATAAAATGGTAGCCCGTCAAACACAATATGCAATACATTGTTCAAACATTTAATGGCATTGGCATCACATCCGAGAATCGAAAAAGTTAGGAAAACAACACTTGTTCTTTCTATTCACATTATCACAACAGAACAGGAGCTAGGCAATGTTATCAATGCACTTCATAGGCTATGTTATACTCTTTGCAATTCAAATGATGAAAGCTAGACAGGTGTCCTAGTTAGCGGAGCATGAATTCCTTTTGGGTCCTGCACAGTGTAAGAGAAGTGCTGTTTAAAACCACCTGGAACTGTACCTAGGTCTGCCAACCCCAGTCTCACTAGTAGGGCCTGCGTTAGCTAAGAGATGTGGACGGAAACCAGAAGTATGTCCAGCCAATGAGAAACAGGTGGCTGCCTGGCCAGAAGTGAATTAGCTGTAAGGACAAGTGTAAATTGGTGCTGGCAATAATTTAAGGAATTCGACACTGAAGAGGGAAAGTGGCTTTGTAGGAATGATGGCACATGATTGTAAAAGTTCAGCCTATTATCAGTACTGACAGTCCAGTTCTCTGACATTCTCTCACACCAACCCCAACCCAACAATCTCTGCTGTCTTTTGTCTTGTCACTGTTTATCATCAACGAGATTCAACAAGAGAGCCCCAAGCTACCACAACTACTACTACCACCAACTACTACTACCACTTGGTGCATTCCTGTCCATGAAAAGTCACAATGTAAAGCCCAGCACATTATATTACTTGCATTTTAACATCTAACCTGACTTTTCAGTTTCAGCAATCTGTTTGTTTATTTCCTTAAGTTCCCTTGTGGGTCCTTTAAAGCTCCTTGGCATGGGTCTGATTTTGCCTGGCAGCCCCTCTTCACCACACACCTTCCCTCTTGCCATCCATAACTACCACACTGGTCGAATCTTGGTCCTGTCCAAAAGCCACTGCAGGTCTGATTTTTGTTGGCTTGGCTCCCCTCTGACATGCCTGGGAAGGGCAAGGAAAGGAAATGGGTGGACCAGCCGCTCTGCTCCCTCCCACCCTTCTATTCGTTCCCCCAGAGCCAGGCCTGGCCTTGTTGGGCTGGGAGAAGCCAGCAGCCCAGTGTGTTTTGACTCCCTCGGCCGAGCCGAGCTTGTAAGGGAGCACGGCCCATCTGGTTCTAATAAATCCTCCATGCATGTGGCTGAGGCTGAGGCTGAGCTCTGAGCGGCTGAGAAACAGGAATTGCCTGCTGACCTGTTTGGGGACCTGATCGCCCAACCCGCCAATGCAGTAATTTCTTTGTGGGATAACATCAGGCGGAGGAAGATTGTCAGAGCGCTGGGTGTGCACATCATCAAACTATAGGGCCCCCAAACACTTTATCATCTCAGTACAACACTCACACAAAGCAGACCCCCTGTTGGGGCTTGGGGATGCATATGGGGTGTAATAGTTGTGGTGTATTGTAATGATGCATTCTTACCAATGGTGGGCAGTGTATCACTGTCTTCCATTGGGCCTCTCCATAAGAGTCTAGATAAAATAATATTGGTTGTTTCACGGTTGATCAAAGTCAGGCAATGAAGAGCTGAAAGATTACACAGTCAAACCAATTTCCTAATAGGTTGTGGCAGTCAGAGTAGTTGTATTTGTTATTTCATTGTTGAAATTATCTCTATCAGGTCAAGGATTTCTGATGAAATTGAAGGAACAATACTTGTCCCTTTAAATATTGCTGTAGGACAATTTTCTGAACTAACAGGCCATCAGACTTAACTAAGCTTCCCACTTTTCAGGCAAATACCATGATCATGTTGAAGGGTTTATTGGGGAATTGTTGGGAAAAGAGTTGTGTTTGAGCTTACGTGTGTGTTAATGTGTAACACTTTACATTAAGTTGCACTTACACCCGTGTAATAATACACATTACAAACTGGGTGGTTCGATACTTGAATGCTGATTGGCTGAAAGCCGTGGTATATCAGAACGTATACCAAGGGTTTATAATAGCAATAAGGGACTTTAGGGGTTTGTGGTATAAAATATGGTCAATATACCACGGCTAAGGGCTGTATCCAGACACTCCGCTTTGCGTCGTGCATAAGAACAGCCCTTAGCCATGGTATATTGACCATATACCAGACCTCCTCTGTGATTACTGCTTAAATATCACACCTGCCTAAACGTGCATTGAGCGCTACAGTAAATCTGCACACAGAGTTGCAGTTACAGTGAGAAAACGAGCAGCATGGTTACAAGCAAAACAACACGCGACTGAATCAAATGCCTATACCCAGCCTTGACAGATTAGGTCATTCACTACTCTGTTGGTAATGTCTGTCTCTGGATCCCAGGCCTGTATTTATGACCTTGGCTACTGGGTCCTGCTGACTCATGCTTATGAGGTGAAAGTCATCAAGGTGACCTCACCATAGGAGACAACATAACATCTGTCCTCCTTTTTCACACCTTCGCTGTGTGGCGGAGTTTCCTCCCTCACTCAGACCTCCCTGCCTCTCTGCAGTCACACACTCTCTCTCTCTCTCTCTCTCTCTCTCTCTCTCTCTCTCTCTCTCTCTCTCTCTCTCTCTCTCTCTCTCTCTCTCTCTCTCTCTCTCTCTCAAAATGCTTGGTCTATTTATTACACTGACTGAAAAAAGCTATTCATAGACACTAGGTGAAATATGGTAGGCTACAGGGTTGTGTCCATTAAAGCTTTGGAACTGGCAGGTCTTTATTCATGTATTTAACCTTTTTTTATACAGGTAAGGCAATTAATAGAAAATGACTCAAGTAAAAGTGAAAGTCACCCAGTAAAATACTATTTGAGTGACAGTCTGAAGGTATTTGGTTTCAAATATACTTAGGTATCAAAAGTAAAAGTAAAAGTTTGAATAATTTCAAATTTGTTATATTAAGCACACCAGAAGACACCATTTTCTTGTTTTTTAAATTTACGGATAGCCAGAGCCACACTCCAACACTCAGACATCATTTACAATTATAAACTGGGTGGTTTGAGCCCTGAATTCTGATTGGCTGAAAGCCATGGTATATCAGACCGTATACCACGTGTATGACAAGATATTTACTGCTCTAATTACGTTGGTAACCAGTATAATAATATCAATAAGGCTCCTCTGGGGTTTGTGATATATGGCCAATATACCACTGCTAAGGGCTGTGTCCAGACATTCCGGTTTGCGTCGTGCATAAAAACAGCCTTTAGACGTGGTATATTGGCCATATACCACACCTCCTCTGGCCTTATTGCTTAAATGAAGCATGTGTGTTTAGTGAGTCCGTCATATCAGAGGCAGTAGGGATGACCAGGGATGTTCTCTTGATAAGTGCGTGAATTGGACCATTTTCCTGTCCTACTAAGTATTCAAAATGTAACGAGTACTTTTCGTTGTCACGGAAACTTTTCTGATTAAAAAGTAGTGTTTGGAAATGTACAGAATTGTGATAGAGTAAAAGTAAAGATACCTTAATAGAAAATTACTCAAGTAAAAGTGAAAGTCACCCAATAAAATCCTACTAAAAGTATAAATCATTTCAAATTCCTTATATAAAGCAAACCAGACAGCACCATTTTCTTTTATTTTATTTTATTTAAGGATAGCCAGGGGCACGCTCCAACACTCAGACATCATTTTCAAATGCAGCATGTGTTTAGTGAGCCCGCCAGATCACAGGCAGTAGGAATGACTAGGTTCTCTTGATAAGTGTGTGAATTGGACCATTTTCCTGCTAAGCATTCAAAATGTAACGAGTACTTTTGGGTGTCAGGGAAAATGTATGGAGTAAAAAGTACATAATATTCATTAGGAATGTAGTGAAGTTAAAGTAAAAGTTGTCAAAAATATTAACAGTAAAGTACAAATACCCCCAAAAACTACTTAAGGAGTACTTTAAAGTATTTATACTTAAGTACTTTACACCACTGCCAATGTATCAAATTAGCATAGCTAGCAAATTTCAGTCTACTGACAGCTGACAGCCAAATGTAACGATCGTCCTGGGAAGAAAGAGAGGACCAAAGCGCAGTGTGGGAAATGTTCATGTTAATTTAATAAATAAACTGAACACTGAAATAACAAAAACACCAAAGAGAGTAAACGAAACGAAACAGTCCTGTCTGGTGCAGACACAAAACAGAAAACAACTACCCACAAACACAGGTGAGAACAGGCTACCTAAGTATGGTTCTCAATCAGAGACAACGATTGACAGCTGCCTCTGATTGGGAACCATACCAGGCCAAACACCTAGAAATACAAAACATAGAACAAAACATAGAATGCCCACCCCAACTCACGCCCTGACCAAACCAAAATAGAGACATAAACAAGGAACTAAGGTCAGGGCGTGACACCAAAGCCAAATAATTACATGAAAGCTTGAGAGACGTGTAGCATTTAGAGAATAAGTTAAATCCTTCACTCCAAATGTACTACTGTGTTTACTGTAGCATGGCCTGACCAAGCATTTCCCAATGTTTTGCTTGGTGTAAAAGGTGGCACACATGAAAATCATGTGCCTCAGCCGTCAGTCACTTTTATTAATTGCACAATATCCCACAGGTATTATCCTGTAATCAAAATGTGGAATAATAGGATTTCGTTTTGGGTTGGGGTAGGGTAGGGAGACCACACAAGAGGTTATCCTAAGCTTGTATTGTTCATGCCGCTTCATCTGATTAAAGCTTTAAATGTGATTATGAAAGAGAATGACATAAACTTACTTCACAGGAATGTAGACATCTACTGGATCCATACATATTTAGTATCCCTCTCCAACCCAAGTGGGCAGAAACTATTCCACTATAATTTCATAATGTAACCACAACTTTACGAGATACTCTTGCATTGTTTTACATAGCTTTATATCCGACATGGACTGACACTATACAAGTGCACTGGCTGCTGATATGCAGACATACATCTGTTAGATGATCAGTTGGAATCTATAAAACATGCCATTGTGTAATGGTGTATGTACTGTATGTTCTTCAGGGTAAGGGTGTCCACTTATTATTAATCTAGTAGTCTGGTGAGAATAGACCATTGTTATTGTTGATTTGGGGGTGAATCATATTGGGTTGGTGTTTAGCCTGAACCTATGCCATAGTCTAATGAAACGTGACAAGGGCTTGTCCTGGCAGTTCGATCAGGTTTTCTAAACACTCTGTGGGTGGGTGGACATTTCCATTACTTCATTTTGGAGTGCCTTCATTGTGTAATACAGTCCTGCAACTCAAACCAGGCTCTCCGGAAGCCCCTGATCTATAAAGACCCCATTGGGATGAGAAATTATATCTAAAAAGGAAAATTTGATTTTCCCCATGTGGCAGCCATAGTTGGAAACTCATACATGAGGTAAACCATGGTTGCTATGGCGGTATCGTTTTGATAAATTGAAAACACCTAAACCCACACATCTCGTTCCCATACAAAACATACACATACAAACAACAACATCATACAAACATCAACTACGTCGCACCTGGCCAGATTCACTAGCACACACCCCCATCTCCCACGCACTTTCAGCATTTAAAAAATAAATCATTACATTTTTCCATTGTGTTAATGATGGCGGATTGATTGATTTCCACGTTTTTATTAGACTTTTTAAAAAGATGAGTGATGGGAAGAGAATCGTCTAACACATCGGGTATCTCATTACACCCCCATATGCCATGTCTTGAAATATGCAGACAGACGGATTAAAAGTACATTTAAGTTGTAATACTTCTGACAGCCAACTTTCTAGCTATGCCCACAACTTCAGGACTTTTTGGCATTCCCAGAAAGCATGAATTATTGAGTCATTATTTGTTTTACACTTAAGACATGTCTCTGTTATTGTGCTGTAGAATTGATAAATTTTGTATATTGTATAGTAAATTCTATACATTAGTTTATACTTAATTAAGTGTATGCTTCAACTTTCCCTCCATCTTCTGCAAACATCAGTTATTTTAAGTCTTGGTTCCAATAATGTATATTTGTTTCTTAGAGATTGTCAGTTGGATATGCTCTCTGCAAGGTTTTGTATATCTTCCCTATCATATGAACATCCTTTTCTGACTCAAATAAGATTCCCTCAAGGTTGCTCTGATGTCCAAAAGATTTCAAATAGACATTTCGTGATGAATAATATTTGAAACTATCTACATTGGTCAGTTCAATATTACTTTTTAATTCTGTCATGGAAATAAATGTATTTCCTGTTACCAAGTCACTTACGGTTTCTATGCCTTTAGTTTTCCAAGTGGACCAATTTATCTGTGAATTCTGAAAAGCTTTCTAAGGATTGTTCCATAAGGTTGTGTTTTTAGGAAGTGATATTTCATTATATTCCATATTTTTATAGTGTTCTTAATTATGAAGTTGTTCATGTTTCACAGCTTTATACTTTGAAAATAGACAGGTAAAAAGATTATGGGGTTGAGAATGCACATCTTCAATATGTACCCATTGTTCTTCTTTAGTGCATTTAACTACATGTCGCAAGTAAAAGCCTTGGGTAGCGAGTTTATACAATTCTAAGTCTGGAAGGTTAAAACCACTATCAGACTTAGGAAAATGTAAACTTTCCTTTTTATTTTATGAATTTTATTTGTCCATATCATTTCTGTTATGATTTATTTATTTATTTATTCGTTTTTATTTATTTATTTGCAACAAAGAAAACAAGTGACAGACAACAATACAGTGAAACAAGTAAAAACAACAGTGTGCAGGTGTGGTTGGAAGCCCAAGGGTTTATATGAAAACCACACCACAAAAAACAATATACAATACACAAAGATATACACAAATAAAAAAGGTTTGTTAAAACGGGATAACAAAACCTACTAATTATAAATGTATCCATGAATTGATCAGTAATCACAACAAAATATATATTTTTGTTTTGTTTAAATGTGTGTGTGTGTGTGTGTGTGTGTGTGTGTGTGTGTGTGTGTGTGTGTGTGTGTGTGTGTGTGTGTGTGTGTGTGTGTGTGTGTGTGTGTGTGTGTGTGTGTGTGTGTGTGTGTGTGTGTGTGTGTGTGTGTGTGTGTGTGTGCGTGCGCATGTGAGTTTGTGAGAGTTAGGTAAAATGGAGGAGATTACTGAGTAGTTTGGTTCATCAGGCTGACCCAGTCTTTGTTTGAATTTGTTGAGGGATGATGATGTTTTGGCAATGCGAAGATAAGATTTTCAGTGTATGGTACCTTTATATCTGATAGAGAATTGACTATGTAAGGTGCGGCAGTGTGGAGGGTGAAGTTTACCACAGTGTCTTGTGTTGTATACAGTACCAGTCAAAAGTTTGGACACACCTACTCAGTTTTTCTTTATTTTGACTATTTTCTACATTGTAGAATAATAGGGAAGACAACAAAAATATGTAATAACATATATGGAATCATGTACTAACCCTAAAAGTGTTAAACAAATCAAAATATACACTTTAGCTTGAAATGAAACCACTTTCTGTCAAAATTAGAAACGTGTAATATCTTAAAATGTAGCTAGCTATGCATGATGGACGCGTCTCCCTGTCACGGATGCCATGACACGGTTTCCTTTAGTTTGAAGATGTAATCCGGAGACAGGTGTTTTCTCCAACACAGACTGACCAGCTCAAATATACAGAGGCCTCTATATGGCAGACCAATCCAAACTCCTCTCTCGGCATGTCCAGCCCAACAAATTGAATATGATCTTTCCAGGATAACTTTTCATCAATTAGATCTCAGAGGAATCTAGTGGATGTGACTTGTTCCATTTCATTCCCACCAATTGAGATTCTGGCTCTTTTTTTCTTCTTTTTTTTTTTTTTTTTACAATATTTGTTATTCTTACTAGTGAATACAAGAACATTTTTGTTGTAACAGTATACTTTTTTAAAGAATGTCGTCAGTGGGGTAATTAGTATTACAAAAAATAAATACAAAAACTTTGGCAGCTATTCCATTCTAAAGAGGTTTATTCTACCTGTAAGATTTATGGGAAGATTATTAAAATGCTTTCATGTTGTTGAGTAATGGAATAAAATTATCTATATTTGTTGTTTGTTGTCACTTATTAAGCATCCTAAGTATTTAATATTTTTTTGTGGTCCACTTATAGGATTGCTGTAGATCGTGAGTTATCTTTTTTAATGTTGCATTTTTCCTATTGCAATTATTTATTTATTTTCACGTACGTTTTATATCCTGCAATTTTTTTTTATATTATGAAAATATTTTTAGCAAAGGGGAATTGAGTTTTCAATGTTGGTCAGGTATATCAGGAGATCACTGCAAATAAGTTTAGTTTATATTCGTGTTTACCAATATTGATACCTGTTACATTTGGTTCCTGTCGGGGGGAGAGGGGACATCCCAGTCTTGTGCCCCTTTCTAAAGCAATATAATCAGATGAAGCATTATTTGTGTACATATCTGCTTTAGGACATGTATATAACCTTTTTCTTAAATGTATTATTTCAGCTAGAAAGTTGAAAGCTTCCAAAGTTTTGAATAGAAAAGTCCATTCAAGACGGTTGAAAGCCTTTTCAGCATCCACAGACATTCTTGATAAATCTATATGTTGTTTTTTTGCGTAATGTATTCAACTGAAACATGTTCTTGTATTTGTTTGTAAGTGTCTCTTTTTTATAAACCCTGTTTGATTGATATGAGCTCCCGAGTGGCGCAGCGGTCTAAGGCACTGCATCTCAGTGATAGAGGTGTCACTACAGACACCCTGGTTCAATTCCAGGCTGTATCACAACCGGCCGTGATTGGGAGTCCCATAGGGCGGCGCACAATTGGCCCAGCATCGTCATGGTTTGGCCAGTGTAGGCCTTCATTGTAAGTAAGAATTGTTCTTAACTGACTTTCCTGGTTAAATAAAGGTTACTTTTAAATAATAATAATAATGTCTAGTAAGACTTTTGACATTTTATTGCTTATAAGCTTGTTCCCACAATTTCCATGCATGCTTTTCAGTACAGACTTATCATATCAGAAACCACCTCGCAAAAATGGAAAACGCTCTGTGAGTGAAATAACACCTTTGTATCAACAATTTGCGGGTACAGGAGGAGAAATACCCAGCACACCTTCCTTCCTTGTTAAAATAACAAAGCTGCCCATATGCTAACCTTCTTTTCTTGGTTGGTTGGTTTGTTTATGCCTTGCATTCACTTTTTTCATACAGTAGCGTGGAATTTGGAATTGAAACAACAATAAATGTTCCTTTCTTAACCCCTCTCTAATAACATAAACATCTTATGAGCACATGGGGTTGAACTGACCTTTGGCTTTCAGACCAAAAAAACTAACTTAATCGACATGACAGTACTTTCAATTTTCGAACAAACCATGTCCCCTGTAGTACTTCATTATTTCTTCTACAAGAGTGCATATATTTTCCACATAGAGGGCACCATGAAAAGAGAAACACCTGGTACATATCAGTGAAATTTCAAGGGAGGAGAGAAAACCATATGCAGTACCAATCTTCAAAAGAAGTTAGAATGCATATCTAAATGCATTAGAAGATTCAAACAATTCTGCATGAAATGTATTGCTGAGTTGAAATGCCTCTTTACCCTTGACATTTGTAAACACTGGATAGTTTCAAAGCAATAATGGTTTGACCAAGCATCTGCGAAATTTGACAGTTATTGCCCATGGCATACCATGTGTGTTTGCAGACATATTGTGGTATAGAGATAATTGCTCTGTTTGATCCCAGCTAAACAGACTAGAATCAAATCAGTACCCACTGGAAAGGCTGGTCAATATTTGTGACCTTTTACTCATTGTTAAAGCAGGCCTTTGCTCCAAAATATCACATACATATTAGCTTTTTATATATTTATTGGGATTTTACATTATGTTTTTGGGTTATTAGTTGCACATCTATTTATATAAAGTTAATGTAATAACAATGTATGTAGATTGACCAAACAATGCTAATAGTAGTCCACCAAAATCGATCATGATTTATTAGTTGAATTTACCACTGATGGTGTCTTTCAGATTGAAAGTATTGTGAATCGAGTCAAACAGCGCAGTCATTTCCCGGCCCTGCATATGAAGGTGTCATTTCATAACAAATAACATGTAGTGGGTGGGAGGATGAGGAGGGAGTACTCACTCTCCTTGGGACAGAGCATACACATGGAAGTTAGATAAACTTCAAACAAGGCCTGGACGTCCTGAGTGGTGGACAGTGGTTTGGCATGTCTCATTGGACCAGAGAGGAAAGAGAGTTTTGGCTGTGTTTCGAATGGAGAAGTCTCTGCTGATAAGATTTATTTGTGATGTCTAAACAGAGATTGTAACGGCTTTCTTCCAGGGGTGAAGGAGAGGACCAAAGTGCAGCGCGGCTAGTGTTCAACATGTTTAATTAAAGAACAAGTGAAACACTACAAACAACATACAAAAATAACAAATGTGAAAAAACCGAGACAGACCTATCTGGTGCAGACAAACACAGAAACAGGAAACAAACACCCACAAAATCCCAACACCAAACAAGCCTCCTATATATGATTCCCAATCAGGGACAACGATTCACAGCTGTCTCTGATTGAGAACCATATTAGGCTGGACACAGAAACAGACGAACTAGACACACAACATAGAATTCCCACCCAGCTCACGCCCTGACCAACACTAAACAAGCAAAACACATAAGAACTCTGGTCAGGACGTTACAGTACCCCCCTCCTGAGGTGCGGACTCCGAACGCACCCCTACAACTCAAGAGGAGGGTCTGGGTGGGCATCTGTCTGCGGTGGCGGCTCCGGCGCAGGACGAGGACACCACTCCACCACTGTCTTTGTCCCCCTCCTTAGCGTCCTTTGAGTGGCGACCCTCGCCCACGACCTTGGCCTAAGAATCCTCCCCAAGGCCCCCACATGATTTAGGAGGTAGCTCAGGACAGAGAGGTAGCTCAGGACAGAGAGGTAGCTCAGGACAGAGAGGTAGCTCAGTACAGAGAGGTAGCTCAGGACAGAGGGGAAACTCCGGACTAATGGCAGCTCCGGACTGAGTGGCAGCTCCGGACTGAGTGGCAGCTCCGGACTGTAGGGCAGCTCATGACTGTAGGGCAGCTCATGACTGTAGGGCAGCTCATGACTGTAGGGCAGCTCATGACTGTAGGGCAGCTCATGACTGTAGGGCAGCTCATGACTGTAGTGCAGTTCCTGACTGGCTGGCGGCTCCGGCAGCTCCTGACTGGCTGGCGGCTCCGGCAGCTCCTGACTGGCTGGCGGCTCCGGCAGTTCCTGACTGGCTGGCGGCTCCGGCAGCTCCTGACTGGCTGGCGGCTCCGGCAGCTCCTGACTGGCTGGCGGCTCCGGCAGCTCCTGACTGGCTGGCGGCTCCGGCAGCTCCTGACTGGCTGGCGGCTCCGGCAGCTCCTGACTGGCTGGCGGCTCTGGCAGCTCCTGACTGTTTGGCGGCTCTGGCAGCTCCTGACTGACGGACGGCTCTAGCGGCTCCTGACTGACGGACGGCTCTAATGGCTCGTGACAGACGGGCGGCTCTGAAGGCTCGTGGCAGACGGATGGCTCAGATGGCGCTGGGCAGACGGATGGCTCAGACGGCGCTGGGCAGACGGATGGCTCAGATGGCGCTGGGCAGACGGATGGCTCAGACGGCGCTGGGCAGACGGATGGCTCAGAGGCAGGCAGGCAGCTCAGACGGCGCTGGGCAGACGAGCAGTGCAGGTGGCGTTGAGCAGGCAGGCAGTGCAGACGGTGTTGGGCAGGCAGGCAGTGCAGACGGTGCTGGGCAGGCAGGCAGTGCAGGCGGCGTTGAGCAGACGGCCGACTCTGACCTGCTGAGGCGCACAGTAGGCCTGGTGCGTGGTGCCGGAACTGGAGGTACTGGCCTGGAGACACGCACCATAGGGAGAGTGCGTGGTGCTGGAACTGGAGGTACTGGGCTGGGGCGGGAAGGTGGCGCCGGATAATACCGGACCGTGCAGGCGTACTGGCTCCCTTGAGCACTGAGCCTGCCCAACCTTACCTGGTTGAATGCTCCCCGTAGCCCGTCCAGTGCGGGGAGGTGGAATAACCCGCACTGGGCTGTGTAGGCGAACCGGGGACACCATTCGTAAGGCTGGTGCCATGTACACCGGCCCGAGGAGACGTACTGGAGGCCAGATATGTTGAGCCGGCTTCATGGCACTTGGCTCAATGCTCAATCTAGCCCGCCCAGTGCGGGGAGGTGGAATAACCCGCACCGGGCTATGCACACATACAGGAGACACCGTGCGCTCTTCCGCATAACACGGTGTCTGCCCGTACTCCCGCTCTCCACGGTAAGCATGGGAAGTGGGCGCAGGTTTCCTACCTGCCTTTGCCACACTGCCCTTTAGCCACCCCCCCAAGAAATTTTTGGGATTTCTTCTCGGGTTTCCGTGCTAGCCGTGTACCTTCATAACACCAGTTCCTCTCTCCGGTTGCCTCCAGCTGTTCCCATGGGAGGTGATCCTTTCCAACCTTAGCCCAGGGTCCTTCTCCGTTCATAATTTGCTCCCATGACCACTCCTCCTGGTACCGCTGCTGCTGCCCGTTGCCACGCTGCTTGGTCCGGGTTTGGTGGGTGTTTCTGTAACGGCTTTCTTCCAGGGGTGAAGGAGAGGACCAAAGTGCAGCGCGGCTAGTGTTCACATGTTTAATTAAAGAACAAGTGAAACACTACAAACAACATACAAAAATAACAAATGTGAAAAAACCGAGACAGACCTATCTGGTGCAGACAAACACAGAGACAGGAAACAAACACCCACAAAATCCCAACACCAAACAAGCCTCCTATATATGATTCCCAATCAGGGACAACGATTCACAGCTGTCTCTGATTGAGAACCATATTAGGCTGGACACAGAAACAGACGAACTAGACATAGAATTCCCACCCAGCTCACGCCCTGACCAACACTAAACAAGCAAAACACATAAGAACTCTGGTCAGGACGTTACAGAGATGGAGATATTTGTTGTGTTTCACTGCTTTACATGAGCCAGTCAACATTGTAATCTTTACAAAATTGGCGTTGCAGTTTAAATATTTATCATGGTGAATTTGCAGTCATTTGGAATATTTGGATTTCCCAGGCTTTTTTCTTAGCCGTACGCAACAGTATGATTGGTTTACTGTCTTGAGATCCTCACTCTGCAGCACCTGATTAGCGGATGGTATACTTATGTCTGGGTATACTTCTGTAAAGACACATGTTCTACATTGTGATTGATTAGCACATCAATCTATGAGTCTTGTTTACTACTATACTGTACTGTTGCTGTGGTCTATCTCTAGAACTCTGCACATCTCAAAGTCTTGTTTATAACAGTGTTATAGACTGTAGCTTGATTACTATTTAATATATTATCTGTGGAAATGTCTATAGGCCTCTCTTTAGGGCAAAGGTAAATGAAATATTGGCAATAATAATCCATTCACACAACAGAGTAAATACATGTAAATATTGAATATACATACAATTAAATATTGAGAAGGTGAATCATGAGGCCAGCATGAGTCAATTAAGAGACACAGCTATTGTGAAATAAATTAATTTACTCTCTGCTTCCTCTCTGTTTTACTCTCTGTTTTACTCTCTGTTTGATTAGTGTAAAACCAATGTATATGAGCCTATAATCATATTCCAGTATATTATACTGCACTGTAAGTGTTGTGTTGGTATCCACTACTTAGAGGTAAAATACATTGCATAAGTTTGTTTACTGATTTAGATTTTCATATCTTCAAAACAAAGAGAGGTTGGGGAAAATGAATTGCTTAAGTTGCCAATTATTGCATGATGTATACATATTTTAATTACATTTACATTGAGATTTTAGTCATTTAGCAGAAGCTCATATCCAGAGTGACTTACAGTAAGTGCATTCATCTTAAGATAGCTAGGTGGGACAACCACATTCTCACTAATTGGTAGAGTTTCAGATGTTTTTGTAAGATGGGCAGGGACTCTGCTGTCCTAGTTTCAGGGTGAAGCTGGTTCCACCATTGGGGTGCCAGGACAGAGAATAGCTTTGACTGGGCTGAGCTGAGCTGCCCTCCCATAGGGGTGGGCCAAGAGACCAGAGGTGGCAGAACGGAGTACTTGGGTTGGGGTGAAGGCTTTGAGCATACCCTGAACATAGGGAGGGGCAGTTCCTCTTGCTGCTCCATAGTCTTGTAGAGGTTGCGAGCTTTGATTGGAAGACAGTGGAGTGTGCAGAGAACTTGGTAAGGTTGAACAGCAGGCGGGCTGAGGCGTTCTGGATAAGTTGCAGAGGTTTGATGGGACAAGCGGGGAGCCCAGCCAACAGTGAGTTGCACTAGTCCAGACCGGAGATGACAAGAGCCTGGATTAAGGCCTGCACCGCTTCCTGTGTGAGGTGGGGTCGTACTCTATGGATGTTGTAGAGCATGAACTTGCAAGAGCAAGTCACTGCTTTAATGTTTTACAGAGAATGACAGGGTATTGTCCAGGGTCATGCCAAGGTTCTTTGGACTCTGGGAGGTGGACAACGTTGAGTTGTCAACCGGAATGGAGAGGTCTTGGAGCGGGCAGGCTTTCTCCAGGAGGAAGAGCAGCTACGTTTTGTTAAGGTTGAGCTAGAGGTGGTGGGCCAACATCCAAGGGGAGATATCTGCCAGGCATGCAGAGTTGTGTGTCGAAGGGGGGGAAGAAGAAAAGTCATTGAGTGTTTTCTGCATAACAATAGTAGGAGAGACCATGTGAGGATATGATGGTGCGGAGTGACTTGGTGTATAGAGAGAAGAGGAGATGGCCTAGAACCAAGCCCTGTGGGACACCAGTAGTGAGAATACCTGGTGCAGACACAGATCCACTCCATGTCACGTGGTAGGAGTGGCCTGCCAGGTAGGATGCAATTCAAGACTTTGCCGAGCTTGAGGCAGCCAGCCTTGAGAGGGTGGAGAGCAGGATCTGATGGTTCACAGTGTCAAAGGCAGGAGATAGATCTAGGAGGATGAGAACAGAGGAGAGAGTCAGCTTTGGCAGTGCGGAGCGCCTCCGTGACACAGAGATCAGTCTCGATTGAGTGAACCATCTTGAAGTCTGACTGGTTAGGGTCAAGAAGATTGTTCTGAGAGAGATAGCGAGAGAGTTGGTCAGAGACAGCACGCTTAAGTGTTTTGGAAAGAAAAGAAAGAAAGGATCGTTTTTGATATCAGAGGGGTCGTGTGTTGGTTTCTTGAGGAGGGGAGTGACTCTGGCCATTTTGAAGTCAGAGGGGACGCACCCTGTCAAAATCAAATACAAATCAAATAATGTATTTGTAGACTAACAGTGAAATGCTTACTTACGGGACACTTCCCAACAATGCAGGGAGAAAGAAAATAGAGAAATAATAATAAAACACGTAATAATAAATACACAATGGTACCAGTACCGAGTCGATGTGCATGGGTTCTAGGTAATTGAGGTAGATATGTACATGTACATATAACTAGGAATAAAGTGACAGATAATCAACAGTAGCAGCAGCGTATGTGAGTCTAAAAGGTTAGTGCAAAAAGGGTCAATGTTGATAGTTAAATATTTAACCAAAAAGCTACCCGGACTAACTATTTAGCAGTCTTATGGCTTGGGGGTAGAAGCTGTTCAGGGTCCTATTGGTTCCAGACTTGGTGCATCGGTACCGCTTGCTGTGCGGTAGCAGAGAGAACAGTCTATGACTTGGGTGGCTGGAGTCTTTGGCAATTTTGACACTGCCTGGTATAGAGGTCCTGGATGGCAGGGAGCTCGGCCACAGTGATGTACTGGGCTACCCTCTGTAGTGCCTTGTGGTTGGATGCCAAGTAGTTGCCATATCAAGCAGTGATGGAGCCAGTCAAAATGCTCTCAAAGGTGCAGCTGTAGAACATTTTGAGAATCTGAGGGCCCATGCCAAATCTATTCAGCCTCCTGAGGAGGAAGAGGCGTTGTTGTGCCTTCTTCATGACTGTGTTGGTGTGTGTGGACCATGATAGATCCTTAGTGATGTGGACACCGAGGAACTTGAAGCTCTTGACCCGCTCCGCTACAGCCCTGTTGATGTGAATGGGGGCGTGTTCGACCCTCCGTTTCATGTAGTCCACGATCAGCTCCTTTGTCTTGCTGACGCTGAGGGAGAGGTTGTTGTCCTGGCACCACACTGCCGGGTCTCTGACCTCCCTATAGGCTGTCTCATCATCGTCGGTGATCAGATCTACCACTGTTGTGTCATCGGCAAACTTAATGATGGTGTTGGAATAGTACAAGGCAACGCAGTTATGGGTGAACAGGGAGTACAGGAGGGGATTAATCACACACCCGAGGGACCCCCATGTTGAGGGTCAGTGTGGCGGATGTGTTGTTGCCTACCCTTACTACCTGGGGGTGGCTCGTCAGGAAGTTCAGGATCCATTTGCAGAAGGAGGTGTTTAGTTCCAGGGTCCTTAGCTTAGTGATGAGCTTGGAGGGCACTATGATGTTGAACGCTGAGCTCAATTAACAGCATTCTCACATACGTAGGTGTTCCTCTTGTCCAGGTGGTAAAGGGCAGTGCTGATTACAATAGAGATTGTGTGGATCTGTTGGGGCGGTATGCAAATTGGAGTGGGTCCAGGGTGTCTGGGATGATGGTGTTGATGTGAGAGATGACCAGACTTTCAAAGCATTTCATGGCTACATATGTGAGTGCTACGGGGCGATAGTCATTTAGACTGGTTACCTTGGCATTCTTGGGAACAGGGACTATGGTGGTATGCTTGAAACATGTAGGTATTGCAGACAGTGGTAAGAGATGAGTTGATGAGGGAAGTGATGAATGGAAGAAGGTCTCCAGAGATGGTGCATAATGACTGAGGAATTATCCGTAATGACAGACCATATTGTTGTTTCTTGGGTGGCTTAGTGGCCAATTAACATTTAAACCATATGCCTAAGTGATCATCATTAAGGGTGTGCCTGCCACCATTTAGATGTGGAACGAGATGTGTTTTATAGCCGCTATGTTTCACTAAGATAGAAGCACTAATCACCGTAACTCAGCTAGCGGCAACCTGCTCCTCCTCAGGCGCCCAACCCTCTACATATCATAACAGATAACTGGATACACAAGACTCATTCATTGATTCTAGCTAGCATGTTGTTTAGCTAGCTCAGCTTGAAATGGTGGTCATTGTTGCTATGTGCAACTCCAGTGGATGCCCTTCAGTGGATGGTTTCTTCAGGTTTGAACATTCCACTTCAGAATGTCAAAATATTTTTAATTATTAAGCAGGTACGATGCATCTTGTAAATGGGTGGAAATTAGCATCTCTCAGATTTGCGGCTTTTGCTAACCGGAAGTTCATTAAGAGTAATTAACCAGAAACATCTACATTTGCCTATTTTTTACTGTCTTAATATGTACTGTGAACCACTGAGTTCATCTTAACACCATTAAAGGACAGGTTGCACGATCTATTTGCACACATGTAGTTTTCCTGTTTTCCTGTTTATGTAAGGTGTTTTACTTTACGTCATGCTCACCTCCTACTGCACCAACACAACCACTCTCTCTCTCTCTGAGTCACTTAGCCTGCCCTGCCTAAAGGTCCTGCACAGCCTCCTCCAGCCTCCACCCTAACAGAATAGCTTGCATGCGTGGCAGGAGTCAAGCTTATACCAACAGATAGCATCATAATAACTGTGATTACAGCATCGACAGTGAGCGATGATTTCCTCTTCACTGGAGATGGTGTAGAATGCTGCTTAACATGGAGAGGGGATTTCAGTGTACATTTTAGGACACCCTTGGTGGCTTGAAGCTGAGGGTGTCCTGAAATGTACACCATAGTAGAATTCCCGCATTGACTTCAAGGGTTTGGAGTCCTCTACGAAATACAGTGTTGCCTGGACATAACAGAAAAGCTCCTACATTCTGATGTCAGAGCTTCTCATGACGTCACAGCCATCACCTCGGAGCCTGTTTGACCACAGGACGCCCTCTTAGAATAGTTTTCAACTGTTTTGCTCAGTTTAGACTGCGGGTAACAAACTAGTCATAATTTTCTCATATTTCATCCTTACATCCATCCACCATGGATCAGCAACATGTATATTAAAGCAAACAACTAGGATTGCTTGAAGCTGGGTGGGTTTGTGCTTTGGTTTCAAACATTGGCTCTTCTCTTCTCAAAGGTGGGGAAAAAACTGAGCCTGAGCAGGGACGGCCACGCCTGTGCAGTCAGTGTCAGGTGAGTCATTTTATGTGGTAGTTCAGGTTGCGGTCAGTCTGAATGAGACCTGGGTTCAAATACTATTTGAAATCATTTGATTGAGCGTGCCTGGCACAATACAACCAATAGACTAGGCGCAAAACTGCAGACCCTGCCCATCTGGCACTCCAGGCAAAAGCTCAAAGTATTTGAAACATGTCAAGTACTGTTTGAACCCAGGTCTGGTCTGAAGTGCTTGGCTCGTCTTGCAGCCGCAGGGGATAACGAGTCATACCATGCAGGAGGGCGAGAGAGGGGGGAAAATGGTGTATACTTAATTCCTCCTGTTGTGACAGGTGTTGTTTGTTGTTTTTTTTACCTAGAAATTAAAGTAAGCCTCTTCAGAGTTGGAGCAGAGGGTTCCAGACCTTGGTGACTGGGCCAAATTACTGCCTCTACCACTTTGAAGGATTCAAGGTCTCTGTGTTTTTCATCATTCAGATCACTAGTTGGAATGCTGTCATTTTAGAATATAAGATATGCCATTTAGCAGACGCTTTTATCCAAAGCGACTTACAGCCAAAAAAGTAAAAAATAATTCCGTATGGGTGGTCCAGGGAATCAAGTTTAAAGTTGAAAAGTTGATTTGTCACATGCACAGGATACAGCAGGTGTAAAAGAGTACATAAAGTAAAGTATAAAGTACTCTTATAAAGTACTATTATAAAGTAAGAAGAAGTACGAAGTACGAACATGAGAAGTACGAAAGAACACACAAAAAACACAAGAATGCAAGCTATATTCAGGGTCAGTGCCAGTACCGTAATTACAATGTGCAGGGTTACTGGAGTAGTTGAGGTAGATATGTACATGTAAAAATGTCAGGATAAATAATAATGGTAATAATAATCAATAATAATCAATATAGCAGCAGCGTAAGTGGTGAGTGCATGGTGATGAGTGAGTGTGTGTATGCAGTGCCTCAGAAAGTATTCACACCTCTTGACTTTTTCCACACTTTGTTTTGTTACAGCCTGAATTAAAAATGGCAATTTAGATCTATACCCAATACCCCATAATGTCAAAGTGGAATTATGTTTTTAGATGTAATATTTTTTATTAAAAAAAATAAAAAGCTGAAATATCTTGAGTCAATAAGTATTCAACCCATTTGTTATGAATATCGCTTTGAGCATGGTAAAGTTATTAATTACACTTTGAATGGTGTGTCAATACACCCAGTCACTACAAAGATTACAGGCGTCCTTCCTAACTCAGTTGACAGAGAGGAAGGAAACCGCTCAGGAATTCACCATCATGCCAATGATGATTTTAAACCAGTTACAGAGTTCAATGGCTGTGATAGGAGAAAACTGAGGATGGATCAATAACATTGTATTTACTCCACAATACTAAACTAAATTACAGAGTGAAAATAAGCATTTAAGCATGGTGGTGGCTGCATCATGTTATGGGTATGATTGTCATCAGCAAGGACTAGGGAGTTTTTGGGGGGATAAATAGAAAAAGATTAGAGCTAAGCACAGGCAAGTCCTAGAGGAAAACCTGGTTCAGACTGCTTTCCAACAGACACTGGGAGACAAATTCAGCAAGACAATATCCTAAATCGCAAGGCCAAATATACACTGGAGTTACTTACCAAGACGACATTGAATGTTCCTAGCTTACAGTTTTGACTTTAATCAGCTTGAAAATCTATGGCAAGACTTTAAAATGGCTGTCTAGCAATAATCAACAACCAACTCAACAGAGCTTGAAGAATTTAAAAAAGAATAATGGGAAAATATTGTAAATCCATGTTTGCAAAGCTCTTAGAGGCTTACCCAGAAGGACTAACAGCTGTAATCACTGCCAAAGGTGATTCTAACATATATTGACTCAGGGGGTTGAATACTTATCTAATCAAAATATTTAAATGTTGTTTTTTTTCTCCATTAATTAAATGTTTTTTTTGTTTGTTAATTATGACATACACTTGGCTCCCAGTGTATGTCATAATATGTCATAACAGCTGACATAACTTGTCATAACATGGTCATAACACTGTCATGACCCATATATTTACACATGTTGTGACATACATTGTGTTATCTTATGGCTGCTTATGACACCCACGTAAGAGTGTCAAAACCCACATTTATTCTAATTCGTATTTTCCTTTCAAAGAAGTTTCCTTTCATTTGAAAGTTTGTTTCTTAAATCCTTTGTTGTTGTTTTTTAATCATATTTTAAATAATTTGTAGAAAATACACTCTATGACACTGTCATGAAGCATTATGACCAATCCTGTGTCACTTTCCTTGGACTAAAAAGATACACTTTATCACATTGTCAAGAAGCATTATGATCATCTGTGTCACTTTACTTGGAATAAGGAAATACACTTTATGACACTGTCAAGAAGCATTATGACCATCATAATCATTTAAGCCAGATAGGCCTATCACATATATGCCCTTATATCAGTCATCAGTCAAAAAGAGGGTGTCTTATCCTGGTCCTGAAATCTGCTCCTGCATTCATCCCAGTCACCAGCAACAGAGCATTGGGGTAGGTGCATGTCTAACATCAATGTGTGCGCAATTACAATGTCAATTACAGTGTCAAGTAAAGTGTTACATTATTTTTCTTTCACTTTGACATTGCAGAGTATTTTGTGTAGTTTGTTGACAAATGACAAATGACAATTCAATCCATTTTAATCCCACTTTGTAAAATAACAAAATATGGAAAAAGTGTGAATACTTTCCGAAGGCACTGTATAATAAGTGTATGGTGTCAATAAATTAGTGTATTTTTGTGTGTGTGTGTGTGTGTGTGTGTGTGTGTGTGTGTGTGTGTGTGTGTGTGTGTGTGTGTGTGTGTGTGTGTGTGTGTGTGTGTGTGTGTGTGTGCGTGCGTGCGTGTGTGTGCCCGAGTATGTGAGCAAGAGTGTCAGTGTAGGTGTGTGTGAATGAGTGGCTATAGACCTGTGAGTGAGCATAGAGTCAGTGCAGATAGTCTGTGGGAGAGGGTGAGCAGCCGTTGTTTAGCTATTCAGCAGTCTTATTGCTTGGGGAAAGAAGCTGTCTCTGTTGGTCCGAGACCCTATGCTCCAGTACCGCCTGCCGGACGGTAGCAGAGAGAACAGTCCATTGCTGCGGTGACTGGTGTCTTCAGCAATTTTTTCGGGCTTTTCCTCAGACATCTGGCATTGCAAGAGCCATGCTCTACCAACTGAGCTTTTGTGGTTCTAATTAAGCAGATCCTTCTGTATAACGATTAATATTCATCATTTAGGGTCAGTGTTTACTTGGTTGCAAACAAAACAGTGCCTATACACAATCAATTTCTGAAGAGTAAAAACAGTACGATGAGTGAATAATAAGTCCTCAGTATCTGATTTTCCCACATCTATTACACCAAACCTGTAATGTCTCAGAGTGAATGGTGATACAATTAAACAGGAATTTTTATGCAGATTATCAAGTGCTGCAAACCAAGAGGAGGCAGAAGGAGGAAGAGATAAGGGGGGGGGGGCAGTTAGCAGGGGTTGCATGGGGGAATTTCCAGACATGTGTTTTTGTTTTAAAATAGATTTATAAATCTCTTTGTTTTAGAATCCAGGGGTTGACCTATAGTGTACCTCCCCGCCTTCTCACCCTCTCCAATCTCGTTTAAGCCTTTAATCAAATGCACATCTGGATTGCATTGCGCGGCTGCAGAGAGAGAGGCCTGATTGCTGTTTAGCGGACCACGCGATGATGTCACTTCTCATTTATAACGATGCTGCCCAAAGCAGTCACATGTATCTTCCTGTCTGAAGATACAGGACACGGCAGCAAGCTGGGTCACACCATTGGTCAAACTCAGATAATAAGAGTTCTCTGCATGGCACTCGAGGTCACACAACTGATAAGGGCTGCAGGGTGATGCTGCCTGCTTAGTATGCTATCTAGAAGTAGGATGTCTTCAGTGCATTTCCTCATCATGTTTAATTGGATGATTATGATTAGTATGATTAGTATGATTGGTAATGGCATAAATCATAATAACAATACTTTAAAACTTACAAATTCGTAACATATCATAAGATTTACAGGACGTAACATATCACACAAAATGGATGACGTTGTGCAAAATTGTACACCATTTTCAGGGAACCTTTTTGGCTCGTCAGCTCTACTTTCAAAACTACTGGCTGAAATTATACAAAACCTTTATAACTCATCTTAAACGTGATGTGATGAGAACAAAGCAAAAAGAAAGTTAATAACATTTGGTAGAAAATTAAAAGGCCAGCAAAAAGACAAACGGAAAACATTGATTGGTAGCACATCCTTTAATTGGCCTGCTGAATGTTTTACAAGGCTGTCAAGCAGACATAACATTGGTCAGTAGACAGCATGTATTCACGACTCTTCAAGTTGATGAGGAATCAGGAATTTCTAGGATGACTATGACATTTCCTGTGTCAGAAACTATCCCACCGACCAACCACCTCCTCAATAGCAACCCAGGCCCCCCACACAACACTGGCATTCTCCTTTCTCAATAGAGTTTAATTAGAGCTTTTCACTTTCTAAGGAACCCACGGAAGTCGAGAAGTTGTGGACAAAACACTGACTGACTTTCATTACCAAAGCCTCCTCCAAGCGACTGGGCAAAGACAACTCACGCGGATTAAGACCACACAGCAGCGATGAGATAAAGGAAATAATAATGCTGTGTTACACTTTCCTAACATAACACTCAAGACTGGTATAATGAAACAAAATGAAACAAAATGAAACAAAATCTTCATTGGCTGTGTTTACACAGGCAGCCCAATTCTGATCTTTTTTACACAAATTGGTCTTTTGATCAATCAGATCAGATCTGATGTGAAAAGATCTGATGTGATTGGTCAAAAGACCAATTATTGGGGGAAAAAGATCAGAATTGGGCTGCCTGTGTAAACGCTGCCTTCGTAACTGGCCTTCAATACCTTCAACATGGAGGGTGTGAACATTTGCAGGACATTGAGTGCAGTTTGAATCTAGTCATGTGCACCTGTGATATAGCTAACATGAGCCTAGATTCAAATTGTTCAGCTTTAACACGTGATAACCGACATTCGTCGCCAAAATTGCAATAATAATATATGTTTTTTTTTATATACAGTACCTGTCAAAAGTTTGGATACACCTACTCATTCAATGGTTTTTCTTTATTTGTACTATTTTCTACATTGTAGAATAATAGTAAAGACATCAAAACTATGAAATAACACATATGGGAAAATGTATTAGCCAAAAAAGTGTTAAATTAATTTATTGGTTTCATTTAATTTTGATAAGAGATGAAAATGCAATGATTTGAAGGTTATTTGTTGATGTAAAAAATGTAATTGACAGATTTTAAGGTTGTCATTAGATTTAGGATGGGCTGGTGTCGCGAGAAATTCTTTGGAGAAAAATGGGGTCCCTAGAAGTTCGGGCCAAAAAAATGGCAGCCCCGCTGAACAAGTTTGAATACTGCTGGTCTACACGTTTTCATTCTAAACATCTTACCCAAGTGGGACAGGTGTGGTTTTGTGACAATGACCACAAGAGCACCCATTGACTGATTTGACAGCTCTAACGTAGTTAAACTCCAACATCGCCAAAATAAAAACAATGACATGCAATGCGATATTCGGTTATCGCGAGTTTATTGCAGAACTGATTGAATTTATGACATAGTCTATTTGACATCTGACAAACATTCAGTCCATAATTCTTCAGAGCTTTTGCTGTATTTTAATTTGTCTTCATCGTGGTGAAAAAGAGAAAGACAGCATAAATTATTGCCCATGGTCATGGTAATGTCAATAATTAGTTCCTATTTAAGTCCATATTATAAGGTCCCCACACTGTGTTAGGATTAGGATCAGAATATGATTGATGATAGTATAGTAACAGCGCCAGGTTTCATTCCTCTGCACAGTCGTCTTGCTGACATGGTCTTGAACTTGAACAATTTGGTATGACATTTTTCAAATACTGCTGTTCTATTCTATCAAAATATCTTTAATTATATTCAAATATGTCTTAATAACATGACAAGCCAAGAGAGAATTTGGTATCACAATTAGTACATGACATTGGCCTCCAATTCTTTTCTTAGTTTGAGTCAGAATGAGTTTTTCATCCGTCTCTCAAAACGAATGAGTTTGATAGCCATGTAACGTACAAACCCACTCAGACAAACATTCCAGCAAAGTGGCCAATTGAAAACATGGGACCTCAGATCCAACATCACTGATTGTTGGGGGATTTTCCATGCATACTGTAATCATGATCTGAGAGCCTTTACCTGGCATCATGGAAGTTACTGCAAATGTTAACAACGTGCCTACGCATTAAGTCCATGATTACTCTGTTGGTGATGAAGTGTAGGGTTTCACTGTTAGAGAGTCCTGTGGATATTATTACAACCCCCCCAACTAATTCTCACTAACGAGTGAAACATTTGGCTTTTTATCTACATAGATTGAAATGTTGATATGAATCTGTTTTTATGAAGAATAACCCTATTTTGAATGCATTAACAATCTTTATTGTCAGAAGTGGCTGTAATTGAGAGAATGACCTGCTATTGGAGGGAAGGAGATGAAAAAAAATTGTCTGAACAAAATATAGTTGAAGTCCATTATGTTATTGCCTTTATGGAAACTAGTTATATGACCTCCTCTAACAGGGCCTAAACAGCAGTGGTTTAAGTGAAACCGTATGTGGCAATTTTTTCAGTTACTCTGGACAACTGTATATTAAAAACAGCAGGAAAGCTTATGCTGGGTGCTTTGTAATTTTGACACCACTTGATGATTTATTTTAGTGGAAAATCTTTATCCTCACTAAATTAAATATCTCCAAGGAATGTGTCTTTAATAATGTTTAACAATTGGCTACAGCCATGAAAAGGCAGCAGCGATAGAAGAAAAATAATTTATTTAGAGAGAGAATCAAATGCTATGAATCCAAAAACGTATTTGTTAGAAGAATAAAACAATAAATACTGTACATTATGTAACCACAGTGTAGTTATGCTGTATCTAACTGTGTAAATATCATGTAATTACACAGATCAATGGAAAGGGTGACCGTTTAAGTCTGCAACCATATGAACTCTGCTGAAAGAATGTAGGAGCTGCATCATAGGTGTTAACAAACACATGTTCCTTATTGTTCAAAGGAGGTATGCACGCTATAGAATTTCAGCATGTCTAACATTCTATTGCTGTGATACTCATATAGCAGCCAAAAGGGATATCCGGCCAACACACACTTCTTTTTTAATGTCCCCCTTGCTAATATAATTGAGTGTTAGTGTTATACTATAATACTTGGTGATGAAAGGCCACGTAAGTACCGATACAGTGTCTTATACCTTGTAAGTACTGGGCCGTCACTGATTTGTGAGGTCCCATGTTACAGGGACCAACCTTTGAAGCGGATGTTAAGGCAATACATCACAGCACTTTAGTGAATAGAAAACATTTTATGTCTTTTAGCAATTTTAGGCATCCCATTAACATCTGCTTTCGATATTTATAAAGTTCTGTCTTCAGTCTCAATGACGCCTTGTAGTTTTTCCTCTGTCTGCTGCATGCCTTTGAAAAATGTGGACATCCCAAGTTCCAATAGATTGCATTTATCTCAAACATATGAAACGTGCAGCTATGGATTTCCTTTATAACCTTGATATTTGTGTATTTAACTTTAGAGCTTAAGAGACAAGACTGTAATCGGACAAGGGAATTAAAGGACATTGGCGCTATTTCTGTACCTGTTTTTCTTCGTCAATGAAGTACAGTTGAAGTCGGAAGTTTACATACACTTAGGTTGGAGTCATTGAAACTCATTTTTCAACTACTCCACAAATGTATTGTTAACAAACTAGAGTTTTGGCAAGTCGGTTAGGACATCTACTTTGTGCATGACACAAGTAATTTTTCCAACAATTGTTTACAGACAACTGTATCACAATTCCAGTGGATCAGAAGTTTACATACACTAAGTTGACTGTGCCGTTAAACAGCTTGGAAATTTCCAGAAGATTATACCATGGCTTTAGAAGCTTCTGATAGGCTAATTGACATCATTTGAGTCAATTGGAGGTGTACCTGTGGATGTATTTCAAGGCCTACCTTCAAACTCAGTGCCTCTTTATGGGAAAATCAAAAGAAATCAGCCAAGTCCTCAGAAAAAAAATTGTAGACCTCTACAAGTCTGGTTCATCCTTGGGAGCAATTTCCAACCACCTGAAGGTACCACGTTCATCTGTACAAACAATAGTATGCAAGTAAACACCATGGGACCATGCAGCCGTTGTAACGGATTTCCTCTTTGTCTGAGGAGGAGTAGCAAGGATCGGACCAATGTGCAGCGTGGTAAGTGTCCATAATGAGATATTTAATAACTCAACAGAACACTGAACAAAATAACAAAAGTACAAACAAACAACCGAAACAGTCCTGTATGGTGCAAACACTAACACAGGAAACAACCACCCACAAAACACAATAGAAAACAGGCTACCTAAATATGGCTCCCAATCAGAGACAACGACTGACACCTGCCTCTGATTGAGAACCATACTAGGCCAAACACATAGAAATATAACAACAGAACAAAACATAGAAAAACAACATAGAATGCCCACCCCAACTCATGCCCTGACCAACTAAAATAAAGATAAAAAAGGAACTAAGGTCAGAACGTGACAGCCGTCATCCCGCTCAGGAAGGAGACACGTTCTGTGTCCTAGAGATGAACGTACTTTGGTGCGAAAAGTGCAAATCAATCCCAGAAAAAATGAGAAAGGACCTTGTAAAGATGCTGGAGGAAACAGGTACAAAAGTATCTACAGTAAAACGAGTCCTATATCGACATAACCTGAAAGGCCGCTCAGCAAGGAAGAAGCCACTGCTCCAAAACCGCCATAAAAAAGCCAGACTACGGTTTGCAACTGCACATGGGGACAAAGATCGTACATTTTGGAGAAATGTCCTCTGGTCTGATGAAACAAAAATGGAACTGTTTGGCCATAATGACCATCGTTATGTTTGGAGGAAAAAGGGAGAGGCTTGCAAGCCGAAGAACACCATCCCAACCGTGAAGCACGGAGGTGGCAGCATCATGTTGTGGGGGTGCTTTGCTGCAGGAGGGACTGGTACACTTCACAAAATAGATGGCATCATGAGGAGGGAAAATCATGTGGATATATTGAAGCAACATCTCAAGACATCAGTGAGGAAGTTAAAGCTTGGTCGCAAATGGGTCTTCCAAATGGACAATGGCCACAAGCATACTTCCAAAGTTGTGGTCGGCTACCCGAAACATTTGACCCAAGTTAAACAATTTAAAGTCAATGCTACCAAATACTAATTGAGTATATGTAAACTTCTGACCCACTGGGAATGTGATGAAAGAAATAAAAGCTGAAATAAATCCTTCTCTCTACTATTTTTCTGACATTTCACATTCTTAAAATAAAGTGGTGATCCTAATTGACCTAAAACAGAGAATTTTTACTGGGATTAAATGTCAGGAATTGTGAAAAACTGAGTTTAAATGTATTCAGCTAAGGTGTATGTAAACTTCCGACTTCAACTGTATATCATACTCTCTATTTTCTATAAATATCACGTCCACTCTGAGATGACATGAGCAAAAAAATAAAAAAACAGACAGTGAAAAAGGTCAACAGTCACTTTAATAACAACAGACACTGAAAATGCAATTGATGATCGGCTGACAGTGAAAAGAGCCTTAACGTACGTTGGAGATATGTGACTGTCCTAATATGGACACTGTATCATTGGTCCTTGTACTCGAAGGTGAGGTTGGTTTAGCATGGACTGTGTCCACACTGACCGAGGGGGCAAAGAAGAGATGTCCTCCTTGGAAGAGCAGACCTAACATTAATGAGGATAATGGGTTTTAAACTTAAAGGGTTTTGCTGATTACGCTGCTTATCCAAATGACGAGTATAAGACATTTCAAAAGAGGAAGCCATTTATCTGTGCAGGACAGCAGCACTGGTCTGGAGAATCTCACTGTGCTAACTCTTATCACCAAAAGCCTGAGGAGAATCAGTGCATGATGGCACTCATTTGATCTCCAAGGAGGCAGTAGACTGTCTACTGTCAACTACTGACCTCGGCTGCTCTATATCCATTCACTCACATGTATTTATCTTCAGGGAGTTTCACCATTCTATGAGATAAATTAGACAATTACTTTTTTGCAAAAACACTCACGCAGGGGTTAGCTGTAAATAAAACTCAAGCCGATTCTACTTGGACGAGACACTTGAACCCCGAGAGAGAACTTGTCAATAACACTGTGAGTTGTTTCACCCCTAGAAATGAGTCGAAAATACTTCCACGAAATACCTTCCAGATTTGGGAATAAATAACATGCATGTCTAGTCTCTATCCCCAAGCAACAGCTATGCTATGATCATACACAGACCTTCTGTCAGTACAGAAATCATTAGAGAAAATGTGCTTCTAAAAAAAGATGAAAGCGTTGCAGCTGGAGCAGTGAGGTGGCCTTAAGCAGGTCTGCAGTGCTGTTGCGTGCTATCTGCTTCATCTCTGGGCACCTGGAGGTATAGAGGATGAACAGAAACACATGTGACCTGCAGGAGTGATTTCTGACAACAGTACAGGTCAGGTCATTCTCCATCTTCCTCTCTGTTTGAAGACGGGAAGGTAACACATTCTTTGAACCGTTAGGGGCCAGAAGCCCACATAACACTATCATAAACATAGGAGTCTTTGAGGAGATTAATTCACAATCTAGATAGGCCACTGAAATATGGCCAAGATATTCTAATGGCCAATTTACTTTTAATGTTCTATTTGACAGCTTTATGGTACGGTATGAGTAGTGGGATCATATGCATAATTCTTGTTCTTTCTAGTTTAGTAACCATGCATGAGACGTTCCTGAAGCTAATGCATAGGCTTTAGCTCAGAGGGCTAATGCAGTTTTTAGTTGTTTAGATGACCCTGGTTCAAAACCCAGTTGGGGTATCAATACTATCAGTGGTATTTGATTTCCAATCACTTTTGTTATTGTTTTGACCTTTTCTAGCATACTCTTTTCCAAATGATGTAATCACTCAGTTTTGGTGGCCAATTTTCACTACATTGTATGATTAATGAGAAAATAACTGGCAAGTTTGTTATCAACAACTTCACTCCCAGAAATGCAATCCTCATAATCACACCGTTGATCTGTAAATAAGCCTGGTGGGTGAGAAACTACACTTTCCATAACCTGTCAAGACTACTTAAGATGGTAAATTATATTTTGTTTTGGCCAGACCAAACATATTAAATCAATAAAATCCGAGCTCAATTTTCTCTGTTATTTGTATCAAGAGCCTCCTCATACCCTAGTTTACCCCATGACCATATTACTATCCCTTAGTAACAGACACAACCCTGTCTAATAAGGCACCATGTACACATAAATTCCAATTAGTCATTGATCTCTTACTAACATAAGCACAAAACGGTATACAATATCCTTCCCAAGAACATGACCATTTTTAATAGCCCACGTTACGATAAATCAGCAGTGTCTCCTCTGAACCAAATTGTAGTACTTCTGACACTGACATGTTCACTCCTTACCATTACCACCAGTATGGTGCAGGTGTCTCCCATTGGGGGAAATGAAAGCCACCGACGTGATTCCAACCGGCCTCTCCCAAGGTTTGTCTGCCAACACCTTTCTCTCAGTACCCCTTGGCATCTTCTCTCCTCTGTCACTCCCTTGCCCCCCCCCCAACCCTACATTATGGACAATTACACCGTATCATCACAGCTAGCTAGCTGCAACCGAGTGGCTACTACTGGCTAACACCTCTGTCCCGAAGCAAGCACCAGTTAGCCTTGAGCTAGCCTCGAGCTAGGCCCATCTGCCGGCTAGCCGAAGAGGTCTACCAGCGAATTCTTGGGCTACAATACCTCTTTTGCCAATTGGACTGGACCTTTTTTTGCCGACACAGAGCCCTGCCAATCCATCACAACTGGTCTAAATCAGCTACAAGCTAATTTAGCCATTTTTTTACCTCTTACCTGCTTTTACCTTCTGCACAGACACCAGCCCTGTTATTAGCCTGGATATTACTCACCAATTTACCAGCATCGGACTGTCTCTCGACAACAACGCCGGATTCCTGCCGTAATCCCTGAGCCACTACTTCTGATCCTCACAGCTAGCTTGCAGCTAGCGCAGCTAGCGCCACTGCCACGAAGCTAGCACCAGTTAGCAAACACAATTCTACAATTCACAACCTCTCTTTCGCCATCGCCATCCGGCTTGGATTCTCTGTCGACACGACCACGTCTGAGCAGACCCCCTCCGTCTGAGCAGACCACCCCCCGGGCTACTAACTTTAAACGCCGCGTGCTAGCTTAGTGGAGGCCTCCCTGCTCCATCTACGGCTGCCCCCTGGACACTATGATCACTTGGCTACATAGCTGATGCCTGCTTGACTGTCCATTAATTCACGGTACTCCATTCTGTTTATTTGTGTTTTATCTGTCGGCTCTGTGCTTTAACTCAGGATCTGTGTGTAGTTAATCCGACCCTCTCTGCCCAGTCGTCACCATTTTTACCTGTTGTTGCTGTGTTAGACTAGCACCCTGTTATTGCTGCTGTTATCTTACCTGTTGTTTTAGCTAGCTCTCCCAATCAAGACCTGCAATCACTTTATGCCTTATTGTATGTCTCTCTCAAATATCAATATGCCTTGCATACTGTTGTTCAGGCTAGTTATCATTATCATTGTTTTGGTTTGCAATGGACCCCGTAGTTCCACTCTCCGTACCTCTGATACCTCCTTTGTCCCACCCCCCACACATGCGGTGACCTCACCCATTGAGACCAGCATGTCCAGAGATACAACCTCTCTTATCATCACCCAGTGCCTGGGCTTGCCTCCGCTGTACCCGTGCCCCACCATACCCCTGTCTGCACATTATGCCCAGAATCTATTCTACCACGCCCATAAATCTGCTCCTTTTATTCTTTGTCCCCAACGCTCTAGGCGACCAGTTTTGATAGCCTTTAGCCGCACCCTCATCCTACTACTCCTCTGTTCCTCGGGTGATGTGGAGGTAAACCCAGGCCCTGCATGTCCCCAGTCACCCTCATTTGTTGACTTCTGTGATCGAAAAAGCCTTGGCCTCATGCATGTCAACATCAGAAGCCTCCTCCCTAAGTTTGCCTTACTCACCGCTTTAGCACACTCTGCCAACCCTGATGTCCTTGCCGTGTCCGAATCCTGGCTTAGGAAGGCCACCAAAAATTCTGGGATTTCCATACCCAACTATAACACTTTCCGTCAAGATAGAACTGCCAAAGGGGGAGGAGTTGCAATCTACTGCAGAGATTGCCTGCAAAGTTCTGTCATACTTTCCAGGTCTATGCCCAAACAGTTCGAACTTCTAATTTTAAAAATTAATCTCTCCAGAAATAAGTCTCTCACTGTTGCCGCCTGCTACCGACCCCCCTCAGCTCCCAGCTGTGCCCTGGACACCATCTGTGAATTGATCGCTCCCCATCTAGCTTCAGAGTTTGTTCTGTTAGGTGACCTAAACTGGGATATGCTTAACACCCCGGCAGTCCTACAATCCAAGCTTGATGCCCTCAATCTCACACAAATCATCAAGGAACCCACCAGGTACAACCCTAAATCCGTAAACATGGGCACCCTAATAGACATTATCCTGACCAACCTGCCCTCCAAATACACCTCTGCTGTCTTCAATCAAGATCTCAGCGATCACTGCCTCATTGCCTGTATCCGCCACGGGTCCGCGGTCAAACGACCACCCCTCATCACTGTCAAACGCTCCCTAAAACACTTCTGCGAGCAGGCCTTTCTAATCGACCTGGCCCGGGTACCCTGGAAGGATATTGACCTCATCCCGTCAGTTGAGGATGCCTGGTCATTCTTTAAAAGTTACTTCCTCACCATATTAGACAAGCATGCTCCGTTCAAAAAATGCAGAACCAAGAACAGATATAGCCCTTGGTTCACTCCAGACCTGACTGCCCTCGACCAGCACAAAAACATCCTGTGGCGAACTGCAATAGCATCGAAGAGCCCCCGCGATATGCAACTGTTCAGGGAAGTCAGGAACCAATACACGCAGTCAGTCAGAAAAAGCAAAGGCCAGCTATTTCAAGCAGAAATTTGCATCCTGTAGCTCTAACTCCAAAAAGTTCTGGGATACTGTAAAGTCCATGGAAAACAAGAGCACCTCCTCCCAGCTGCCCACTGCACTGAGGCTAGGTAACACGGTCACCACTGATAAGTCCGTGATAATCGAAAACTTCAACAAACATTTCTCAATGGCTGGCCATGCCTTCCTCCTGGCGACTCCAACCTTGGCCAACAGCCCCGCCCCCCCCGCTGCTATTCGCCCAAGCCTCCCCAGCTTCTCCTTTACCCATATCCAGATAGCAGATGTTCTGAAAGAGCTGGAAAACCTGGACCCATACAAATCAGCTGGGCTTGACAATCTGGACCCCCTATTTCTGAAACTGTCCGCCGCCATTGTCGCACCCCCTATTACCATCCTGTTCAACCTCTCCTTCGTATCATCTGAGATCCCCAAGGATTGGAAAGCTGCCGCGGTCATCCCCCTCTTCAAAGGGGGAGACACCCTGGACCCAAACTGTTACAGACCTATATCCATCCTGCCCTGCCTATCTAAGGTCTTCGAAAGCCAAGTCAACAAACAGATCACTGACCATCTCGAATCCCACCGTACCTTCTCCGCTGTGCAATCCGGTTTCCGAGCCGGTCACGGGTGCACCTCAGCCACGCTCAAGGTACTAAACGATATCATAACCGCCATCGATAAAAGACATTACTGTGCAGCCGTCTTCATCGACCTGGCCAAGGCTTTCGACTCTGTCAATCACCATATTCTTATCGGCAGACTCAGTAGCCTCGGTTTTTCTAATGACTGCCTTGCCTGGTTCACCAACTACTTTGCAGACAGAGTTCAGTGTGTCAAATCGGAGGGCATGTTGTCCGGTCCTCTGGCAGTCTCTATGGAGGTACCACAGGGTTCAATTCTCGGGCCGACTCTTTTCTCTGTATACATCAATGATGTTGCTCTTGCTGCGGGCGATTCCCTGATCCACCTCTACGCAGACGACACCATTCTATATACTTCCGGCCCTTCCTTGGACACTGTGCTATCTAACCTCCAAACGAGCTTCAATGCCATACAACACTCCTTCCGTGGCCTCCAACTGCTCTTAAACGCTAGTAAAACCAAATGCATGCTTTTCAACCGTTCGCTGCCTGCACCCGCACGCCCGACTAGCATCACCACCCTGGACGGTTCCGACCTAGAATATGTGGACATCTATAAGTACCTAGGTGTCTGGCTAGACTGCAAACTCCCCTTCCAGACTCATATCAAACATCTCCAATCCAAAATCAAATCAAGAATCGGCTTTCTATTCCGCAACAAAGCCTCCTTCACTCACGCCGCCAAACTTACCCTAGTAAAACTGACTATCCTACCGATCCTCGACTTCGGCGATGTCATCTACAAAATAGCTTCCAATACTCTACTCAGCAAACTGGATGCAGTTTATCACAGTGCCATTCGTTTTGTTACTAAAGCACCTTATACGACCCACCACTGCGACCTGTATGCCCTAGTCGGCTGGCCCTCGCTACATGTTCGTCGTCAGACCCACTGGCTCCAGGTCATCTACAAGGCTATGCTAGGTAAAGTGCCGCCTTATCTCAGTTCACTGGTCACGATGGCTACACCCACCCGCAGCACGCGCTCCAGCAGGTGTATCTCACTGATCATCCCTAAAGCCAAAACCTCATTTGGACGCCTTTCCTTCCAGTTCTCTGCTGCCTGCGACTGGAACGAATTGCAAAAATCTCTGAAGTTGGAGACTTTTATCTCCCTCAACAACTTTAAAAATCTGCTATCCGAGCAGCTAACCGATCGCTGCAGCTGTACATAGTCCATCTGTAAACTACCCACCCAATTTACCTACCTCACCCCCCATACTGCTTTTATTTATTTACTTTTCTGCTCTTTTGCATACCAGTATCTCTTCTTGCACATGATCATCTGATGATTTATCACTCCAGTGTTAATCTGCTAAATTGTAATTATTCGATTTATTGCCTACCTCATGCCTTTTGCACACATTGTATATAGATTCTCTTTTTTTTCTACCATGTTATTGACTTGTTTATTGTTTACTCCATGTGTAACTCTGTGTTGTCTGTTCACACTGCTATGCTTTATCTTGGCCAGGTCGCAGTTGCAAATGAGAACTTGTTCTCAACTAGCCTACCTGGTTAAATAAAGGTGAAATAAAAATTAAAAAATTAAAAAAATGTAACAGTGTTATCTCTGTGGAGCCCTTTCCTGAATCCTGGAAGGTTGGCAGAAGGGAAGTATTTAGTAACTGGTTAATAATAGGTTGCCATTAAGAGGAAACGGGCAGGCCCCGACGCTAACTGAGCCCTACCAGACACTAACTGGCTGCATGGTGGTGCTACTCTAAATGGAACCCCTATAGCAGATAATGTCTGTACGTCCCACACTGTGTGAAGTCTACTCTACAGCCCTTTCCCCTTTGAGACTCAGCCAAAGTACATGACTCAATATTAATTCCTTTAGTCATTGATGGCCCCAGAACAAAATATGTGGTATATTGTTTTAATAGGGGAGTAATAGTGACGCAAGGAGGGAGTGTTCTGACATCTCCAAAGGAAAGGGGTGGGGGGGGTCCTTTGTCTCAAATCAAATGAAGGTGGCATTGAGAGTGGTTCATTTGTTTGGATTCTCCCTATTAACTGTAATTTGTGTATGTCTATTAACTGCATTTGACCTTAAGTATGTACACATACTTTATTTGTCTTATCGTTTTTCTAAGACAAATCCCAGTGTAACTGACTGAGAAAGGGGGAAAGAAAGCTGGAACATTATGGATAAGTGAAGGACCTGTTGCATGTGAAGTGTACATTTGCGTGACTTGTTGTTTATTGCCCACATTCGGTTCGTGACTGTCTTCCATATTTGTGCCAAGACTCAGGCCACATTCTTAAATCTCTTTCTCCAGTTTGTTGCTGGAGAGATTTTTCTCTTCTGGGTTACACTTGGAGATCTCACATCAACTTGTATATTCCAAGAGATGTACTGTATATATTACATAAATATCCATCCAATGGAAACAATGTGTGACATATGCCAGCATGAGATAAGATTATCCAAAAAGATACTTTAAGCTCATGCAAGCCGAGAATATACAGACTTGTCAGCTTGTATCAATACAACACAGAATATACATCATTTTCATCACCATGTCACTAATAGAACTACAGTGGGGAGAACAAGTATTTGATACACTGCCGATTTTGCAGGTTTTCCTACTTACAAAGCATGTAGAGGTCTGTCATTTTTATCATAGGTACACTTCAACTGTGAGAGACGGAATCTAAAACAAAAATCCAGAAAATTACATTGTATGATTTTCTAATAATTAATTTGCATTTTATTGCATGACATAAGTATTTGATCACCTACCAACCAGTAAGAATTCCGGCTCTCACAGACCTGTTAGTTTTTCTTTAAGAAGCCCTCCTGTTCTCCACTCATTACCTGTGTTAACTGCACCTGTTTGAACTCGTTACCTGTATAAAAGACACCTGTCCACACACTCAATCAAACAGACTCCAACATCTCCGCAATGGCCAAGACCAGAGAGCTGTGTAAGGACATCAGGGATAAAATTGTAGACCTGCACAAGGCTGGGATGGGCTACAGGACAATAGGCAAGCAGCTTGGTGAGAAGTCAACAACTGTTGGCGCAATTATTAGAAAATGGAAGAAGTTCAAGATGACGGTCAATCATCCTCGGTCTGGGGCTCCATGCAAGATCTCACCTCGTGGGGCATCAATGATCATGGGGAAGGTGAGGGATCAGCCCAGAACTACACGGCAGGACCTGGTCAATGACCTGAAGAGAGCTGGGACCACAGTCTCAAAGAAAACCATTAGTAACACACTACGCCGTCATGGATTAAAATCCTGCAGTGCACGCAAGGTCCCCCTGCTCAAGCCAGCGCATGTCTAGGCCCGTCTGAAGTTTGCCAATGACCATCTGGATGATCCAAAGGAGGAATGGGAGAAGGTCATGTGGTCTGATGAGACAAAAATTGAGCTTTTTGGTCTAAACTCCACTCACCGTGTTTGGAGGAAGAAGAAGGATGAGTACAACCCCAAGAACACCATCCCAACCGTGAAGCATGGAGGTGGAAACATAATTCTTTGGGGATGCTTTTCTGCAAAGGGGACAGGACGACTGCACCGTATTGAGGGGAGGATGGATGGGGCCATGTATCGTGAGATCTTGGCCAACAACCTCCTTCCCTCAGTAAGAGCATTGAAGATGGGTCGTGGCTGGGTCTTCCAGCATGACAACAACCCAAAACACACAGCCAGGGCAACTAAGGAGTGGCTCCGTAAGAAGCATCTCAAGGTCCTGGAGTGGCCTAGCCAGTCTCCAGACCTGAACCCAATAGAAAATCTTTGGAGGGAGCTGAAAGTCCGTATTGCCCAGCGACAGCCCCGAAACCTGAAGGATCTGGAGAAGGTCTGTATGGAGGAGTGGGCCAAAATCCCTGCTGCAGTGTGTGCAAACCTGGTCAAGAACTACAGGAAACGTATGATCTCTGTAATTGCAAACAAAGGTTTCTGTACCAAATATTAAGTTCTGCTTCTCTGATGTATCAAATACTTATGTCATGCAATAAAATGCAAATTAATTACTTAAAAATCATACAATGTGATTTTCTGGATTTTTGTTTTAGATTCCGTCTCTCACAGTTGAAGTGTACCTATGATACAAATTACAGACCTCTACATGCTTTGTAAGTAGGAAAACCTGCAAAATCGGCAGTGTATCAAATACTTGTTCTCCCCACTGTATGTTTATATTAGTATACGATATCACAGCACCTATTATAGCATGGCCATTCTCCATTATATATTCTCTATTATTAAAATGAAATAAACTTCAGTTTAAAGTAACTGTTGATTAGAAATTAAGTTGGCCAGTGGTCATGTGTCATTGACATTGATGCAAATTGAAACTGCTCATCTTCTATCTTCATACATCTAGAAGGTGGACCTGGCTTTCTCTGCTCTCACACTCGACTGATACACAAAGAAGAGAAGGGTGGAACCCTGTCAGATCCCACCGGCATTGAACACATTACAAGTGCAAGTCCACACATTTTGTAAATTATGTTCATTAAGGAAAGTTTTTCATAATGGAATTTCTGTTGGTGTTCCCACAGCGATGTGCTCTCTCTCCCTCTCTGATCTATGAGTTAGTTATCTTTGGCATGGTAGCCGAACACGTAAATGTCTTTGGCAGATGGAAAGTGTGGTTCAGTGACTCATTCTCAAGTGTTAGGTGTTAGGTATGGTGGGGAAAACTCAACCAATTCACATTTTGTCAAAGATGACCCTGCCAATAGGTTCTTTTTACTTTTGTTGTGGTGCCAATCAAATATATTGCATTACGGTGGGGGGACACCAAAACGCATACGCTACCACTTACTTATGGGGTCAGTCTTTTAAAAAATTGTGCCTTAAAAACTGATGACATCTATATCTTTCCCTGGAGGTCTGGGCTATTTCCTTTAGCCTCTGTCATTCACGGTGTGCTCTCACGGAAAAGTGTGGCTCCGTCTCGACTTCTGCCAAATCTGAAACCTTGGAGGTTAATGGACCATGATTATTTAATTTTCTAAGAATGGAATATATAGGCCTATTCCACTTAGAGTAAGGAACAACATTCATATACTATTACACAGCATTTAAATGTGAAACAATAAGCTGACGAGCCCAAAATGTCCATAAAATAGAGTGTTCTGAATTGTGTTCTGAAGGTGTCTCAGGGAGAGATGGGATATGCAAAAAACACATTTCCCTTCCGCATGCGTATGAATACACACCCCCTTTACTATTTGACCTGTAATTTACACAGTAAAACTAGAAACCTGATAATCAATGGGTTTACAGATTCTACCAGTAATCAACCAGCGTAGGCTCTACCAATATACGTAGGCCTCACACGTCAGCAAGCAATTACTTGACAGCGTCATAGTTTATCAGACGACAGTCTCTCTAAGAACACTGGGAGGGGGTGTCAAGGGACCAATAATTACAGTCCCATCAGAAGGGTGATCATCATTTCAGTGGCACTTTTATATACTTTCCCATAGCCTGTCCCTGCTGTACCCAGTCCGAGGGGACACCACTGACGATGCTATCTGTGACCATGTTTACTTAAAATGGCACAAGAAAAACATAAAAATGAAATAATGGCAGACCATACAGACCATACAGACCATGGTAGAAAGTAGTCAATTATGGAGACCAGAACATATTATTATATTATTAACACATTGTGTGATTTCAATATAAATGCACATTGAAGAGATGTGACACAAGTAAGTACACATTATCTGATACAAGTGGAGCTAATCCAAACACTGACCCACCCAGCGATTGAACGTAATTTGCAGATTGTCTACCTTCCCCATGTCCCATTCACTGTGGTGGCTTTGATCATGTACTAGCTTACATTTCGTTTCAAAATAACATCTGAATCACAGAGATTGGGTGAGTTAAGACTCAAGCAAGCGGTTTTTCAACAAATGGGATCTTTTTAGAGCAAACCTTTTGCCTGTTTGGTGAGCTTGCCTGTTTGGTGAATTTAACAACCTAATTTTGGATTATCTTGTCACTGTGAGCCAAAAGGACACATCTAGTTTTCCTGCAGCACTAAGAAAATAGTACTTGGAACTACTGAATGTGGCCTGACATAATTCCTCTCATTAATGCTGTTTTAGCACACCGTGACTATGATTTAGTAATAGGGCTGGGCTCAACTCAAATCTAGAGGTCACATCCCTCAATATTTGTCAAGTTGATATACTGTAGGCAACCTAATTGAAAGGCAGTAGCTTGGCGGGCTGGCAGATGGAGTATTTTACAGAAGCATGTGTTGTTTTCTTTGGGTTCATGGTGAATCCTGAAACTGCAAGATTTTTTATATTTTCCTGTATGGATTTCACATTTGCATGGAAAAATATTTCTTGTGTGTTTGGATTTCCATTGTGTGGACAACATAAAGGGCTCTGGGATGGGATGTGGGGAAAAGGGAGTGTGCAGTTTGCCTAAGTGCATGTTTGGGTGTCTAGTTGACAGCCTTGGTCATTGGACTGATGTCAGTGGATACACAAACTCAATGGCCCATCCTTTCCCGCTCTAGGTTTTTTTCTTTTCTCTTTTTTGTTGTTGCTTTCTTTTATCCATTAAAGGAAACCATTGAAGAACTGCCACTGTAGATATCCCAGCTCCCCACATTATGGAAATCTGGCTTCCGTCCAACACATACAATTTTCAATCACTACCTTTATCATTTTAAACAAATTAGACCTTTGTGGTTGCAGTGGGGAAAAAAACTCTTCAGTACAGGGATTAAATTAACCAAGTGGCTTTTTGATGGCCACTTTGTCTGCCCAAAACTTAAGTACTTGAATTTCTTATATTTCTGAGGTCTTTTCACAATTCTGGAAGGAAGTTTCCCAGTCATTGATACAATTTTTTCTGACAAAATGTGGTAGGCTAGCTTAACCATCCTTGTTGGCGCAACATTCTTAATGTAAATCACTATTCACAAGAATATTTAATATTCCATAAAAATATGATGGATATATGTTTAAATTGTTGATAACTAATATAAGAGGACAATGCTTTGCCAGCATGAACTATAATTCTTGCTTTTTTCTGTGGGCTATAATAATGTGGAAATACTGTTACAAATATTGTTAAAAAAATGTCCATGGTATGATATTTCAACCCGGCACCATTTTCTCTGCCACCTTCTCTCTGCCATGTGAACGTGGGTCATGGGGTCAGGAAAATGTCTTTCTCATACTTTAACATATTTTTCTAAAGCAAGAACCATCGAGGCATAGCGAGTGTATCCTCTGCAGTGATCCAGATTCATTGGCCGGATCCCCTTTGTTGGTTTGAGGTGATCTCGCCAAGGCTGAGCCACATGCCAGAGGGCTGGCCACACCACATCCCATCCTCTCAGCAGACCTGGGTTCAAACAGTTTTATTTTTCTTTCGTATACTTTGAGCATTTGATTGAGCCTGCCTGGAGTGCCAGATGGGCAGTGTTTGAACTTTTGGGAATATTATTTTGGTCCATGCACCACCCGTCAGGCAAGGTCAATGAAACACAGTTAAAGTGTTTTCTATTTGAACCCAGGTCTGCCTCTCAATGTGCATGACAAAGCCCAGAGCTGTGACACATGCCACCTCATCAGGGTTAGCACAGTGATCATATAGGTGAAGAATCTTTAACATGAGAGGTGTTGTCCATCCCTCATTGAAAACTCCTTAAATTAACTAGCCTATTTCCCTCAAACCATTCTTGTCTGGGAGGGATCCCCACCGTCCCTCCTCGTCTTCCTCCGTCAAATCAAATCAAATCAAAGTTTATTCGTCACGTGCACTGAATACAACAGGTGTAGACCTTACAGTGAAATGCTTACTTACAGGCTTTAACCAATAGTGCAAAAAAGGTATTAGGTGAACAATAGGTAAGTAAAGAAATAAAAACAACAGTAAAAAGACAGTGAAAAATAACAGTAGCGAGGCTATATACAGTAGCGAGGCTATAAAAGTATCGAGGCTACATACAGACACCGGTTAGTCGGGCTGATTGAGGTAGTATGTACTGTACATGTAGATATGGTTAAAATGACTATGCATATATGATTAACAGAGAGTAGCAGTAGCGTAAAAGAGGGGTTGGCGGGTGGTGGGTTGCAGGACACAATGCAGATAACCCGGTTAGCCAATGTGCGGGAGCACTGGTTAGTCAGGCCAATTGACGTAGTATGTACATGAATGTATTGTTAAAGTGACTATGCATATATGATAAACAGAGAGTAGCAGCAGCATAAAAGAGGGGTTGTGGGGGGGGGCCGAGCAATTGCCGTACCAGGCAGTGATGCAACCAGTCAGGATGCTCTCGATGTTGCAGCTATAGAACCTTTTGAGGATCTCAGGACCCATGCCAAATCTTTTTTAGTTTCCTGAGGGGGAATTGACTTTGTCGTGCCCTCTTCATGACTGTCTTGGTGTGTTTTGACCATTCTAGTTTGTTGGTGATGTGGACACCAAGAAACTTGAAGCTCCCAACCTGCTCCACTACAGCCCCGTCAATGAGAATTGTTGAAAATGCTCCTGTCTTTGTTGTTAAAATAAATGTCTGGGGGATTTTAAAGTGTTTAATGAGTGTTCATATTTCCTGGATAACAAGAAATAATACATTCCAATACATTAGTTCAATAAACACAAAGTATTACTATTCATCAATAGTTAATGAGAGAAAAGCGTGTTTGGCACGAGGCTGGCTCGTCGCTGTGATGTGCCAGGAGCCTCTGTTCTGTCACTGAGAGAATCTGGGCAGCAGACCACCTCTTGGCACTGCCCGCTGCAGTTATATTTTCACATGATATTTAGCAACTGACTGTGAGTCTGGTGAGTTTTTTTCATCTTTTATAATGGGGACTGATCTTGTGGTCCGACCGGCTGTGTGGAATCACTGACTAAGACTGGGCGGTGAGGTAAAGTGGAGTAATGTGAAGTTTAGAACAAATATCTTTAGTCCAATTGTTCTCATACACTGTTCTGCGGTTGCGTCAAGGTTCAGGATTCCTCGCCAAAAGACAGATATGCCAGGGCATCGGCCGCTCTACAGTTCTAACGGAGGCAGCACCAGCGGCGTGCAAGTGAATGTCACCCCGTCCGACCACATCGAAAATACTGTGGTGTTGGCATGAGGGATTGAAATACCTTTCACAACCCTGTGATTGATGTCACCTCTGCAGGCTAAATAAAGCTGCCATAGACGGTGTACCTCGTTACACAAACAAGTTATTTAGGCCATTCAACTTTCCCCTCTGCTCATGTGAGAGGTGACAGAGGCAACAACGAGGTGTAGTGTTTCTCAACCTTTCATTTGAAATAATGACATGTCGGCGTTTGCAAATTAAACAGCACTTCAATGTATTTACTGTATATGCATTTGTTTAGACGTTTCGGGGATATGTAGCAAGTTTATGGAAAACGGTGTTTGCACATTTGAACAAAGTTAATTGTTGCATATTCAATCATATCAATACATTCAAACTCGGGTTGTCAATCACTCAGAAATGTAATTCAGACAGTAATGTCAACAAATCATCTTTACTTCACTATTGAAACACCTGAAGCTAGACCGATGAGGCAGATAATGGGGGCAACAGCAGCATGTTGCATTGACACACAGATTGTGGCAACTTCTCCTCAACCCATGTCTGTGAATTGGAAAGTGAATCCTGCTCCCCTGTGCCAAGCACAATAGAATACATGACATGGGAACATCTCAACTGTGTGGTTCTCCAACAGTGGACACCATGAGTCAGGTCTGAGAGGGGAGGCCCAGGTCTAGCCCAGTGGCTGTGGAGAGCTGTTCACATGAGAGGGGAGGCCCAGGTCTAGCCCAGTGGCTGTGGAGAGCTGTTCACATGAGTCTGATATGAACATGCCCTTGCCTCTCTGCCCCTGCCCGTATCCTGTTTTTCCTTCCTCGTCTCCGGGCATCCACAGCTCTGCTACCAAGGAACCACACGTTCTGGGACGGAAAATGACAGTCCTTGTGTCATGTTCTCAAACAATACGGTCGTCCCCACGGCTCGCCCCAAGGCGTGATGGGAAAGAGAATTTCCAACGGGTCGACAGATGTGGGGAAGCTCGCCTGGAGCAGGATGCTCATAAATACTTCACACCCACTAATTTCTTCAACTCTGTGTCGTCATTACTGTATCAACATCAATCAGTGGTACAGTATTTGAGAAACTCAAGTACTTTCGTAGATACTTTCCTAAATTGGGTGTTTTCTTGAACTTTTAGAACCTTAGGTATACGAAGTAATAATTACTAGGCATGCTATGCTGTCATAAGAAATTATTTTGGTAGAAGGTACAAGGCTTTTAATGAAGGCATGTCATGTACCTTTCTTACGTGCAGCAGGATTGGGGTCAATTCCACAAGCTAAATTCTAATTCAATTCTCTCTCTGTAAATTCCATTAATTCAATTTAAATTCCAGGTCAGTCTTTGAGATAATTAAATTCCTCTGAATTCCAATGTTAGGTCAATTCCAAGAATTATATTTCCAATTCAATATTATCACTAACAATTCCACAATTTCCAATTCAAATTCAAATCCCCCAGGCTTTCAGGCTGATCATGTCACTGTTCAGACAACCTAGCTATACTGGAAATATACAGGTAACTGCCAAATACAGGAGGTTGGTGGCACCTTAATTGGGGAGGGCGGACTCATGGTAATGGCTGGAGCGGAATCGGTGGAATGGTATCAAATACATGAAACATATGGTTTCCATGTGTTTGATGCCATTCCATTTGAGTCGTTCCAGCCATTATTATGAGCCGTCCTCCCCTCAGCAGCCTCCACTGCTGCCAAAATAATGGAAACACTTTGTTAAATGAGGGATACAAAGTATATCGAAACAGGTGCTTCCACACAAGTGTGGTTCCTGAGTTAATTAAGAAATGACCATCCCATCATGCTTAGGGTCATGTATAAAAATGCTGGGCAGGCCATTATTTTTCCTACCATGGCTAAGCCCCATAGGATGTTAATGACCCCATCCACAGGGCACGAGTGGTCACTGAATGGGAAAATAACCTCTAGCTTATTCAACTGATGGATTTAAAAAAAAAAAATTACGATGTTACTCAGATTGATGCATTTCTAAATATTGAATTCCAATTAAATTCCAAAGATTAAATGTTTTTACAATTCCAATTCAATTCCAAACAGTCTAATTCCAATTCAATTCCAATTCCATAACTTGAAGATTTTTTTTTATTTGAGTTTAATTCAATGTTTTTTCCCCATTTATTGAGTGAATTCAGTAATTTAATTGGAATTTCAAATTAAATTGGAATTGACCCCAACCCGGGTGAACAGTTTTCACTTTGAAACCATTTGCATTACCTTTCTTCTGATACCGTTTTCACATAATGTTAAAATCACTGTAAAGTGAATGGAAATTCCATATGAGACCCTCTGTCAGTTTGCTCCAAGCTAATCCCAACACGTAACCACCCCTGAGTTTTCCCACTGAACTAACTGAACTGTTATTTGACCTCTGAACCCTCCTGGTTCCCACCACTGCTTTGGGGATTACAGAACCTGCCACAACCCTGGCTCATACACAGAGGGCGCGCAAATACTGCTTTCCTCTGCTCCTTTTTTTCCTCTGAAAAACACGCTAGCTTGTGTTAGCTTGATTTAGCTGGCTAAATTTGAAAGAGTTGGTCTTTGTCCAAACTATTCAGATGCTGCTTTCACTAATTTCTTTCAAATTCATTGAGATACTCATTAGTCCTTAACGAGGCCAATAGTGTATATGTACTTTTTACCTTATTCTTATAATTAATTCCCCAAATCCTTTCTGTCAATACTCCGTAGTTTGACCTCTGGCTGCCTCATCTATGGGATCACTGTACAAGCCGTCTGCACCTCAGCTTTAAATGTCATGGGAACAAGACTTTCCAAGTTACTTTATTAGGAAGGTCCTCCTCAATCTCTTCTCTCTTCTCCTCATTCTCTCATCATCTCTTTGCATTGGACGGTAGCCTCATTGTTCTCTCAATGCATCATGGGCACATGTCTTTCATGATCGTCATCCTCTCAGAATGTCAGTGTCTGGCTCACATCAACACCATCATCCTGGAAACCATAGACCCACTCCAATTCGCATAACGCCCAAACAGATCCACAGATGACATAATCTAATTTGCACTCCACACTGCTCTTTCCCACCTGGACAAAAGGAACACCTATGTGAGAATTTATTAACTACAGCTCAGCGTTCAACACCATAGTGCCCACAAAGCTCATCACTTAGCTGAGGACCCTGGGACCCTGCAACTGGATCCTGGACTTCCTGACGGGTGACAAGGGTAGGCAACAACACATCTGCCACGCTGATCCTCAACAAGGGGACCCCTCATGGGTGCGTGCTTAGTCCCCTCCTGTACTCCCTGTTCACCCATGACTACGTGGCCAAGCACGACTCCAACACCATCATTAAGTTTGATGACGAAACAATGGTTGTAGGCCTGATTACCGACAACAATGAGACAGCCTATAGGGAGGAGGTCAGAGACCTGGCAGTGTGGTGCCAGGACAACAACCTCACCCTCAACGAGAGCAAGACAAAGGAGCTCATCGTGGACTACAGGAAAAGGAGGGCCGAACATGCCCTCATTCACATTGAAGAGGCTGTAAGGGAGCGGGTCGAGAGCTTCAAGTTCCTTGGCGTCCACATCACCAACAAACTTTCATGGTCCAACACACTAATATGGTTGTGAGCCCAACAATGCCTATTCCCCCTCAGGAGAGTTCCCAGATCCTCAAAAAGTTAAACAGCTGCACCATCGAGAGCATCCTGGCGGGTTGCATCACCGCCTGGTATGGCAACTGCTCGACATCTGACTGTAAGGCGCTACAGAGGGTAGTGCGTATGGTTCAGTACATCACTGGGGCCAAGCTTCCTGCCATCCAGGACCTCTATACTAGGCGGTGTCAGAGGAAGGCCCCAAAAAATGGTCAAAGACTCCAGTCACCCAAGTCATGGACTGGTCTCTCTTCTACTGTACAGCAAGTGGTACGGGAGCGCCAAGTCTAGGTCCAAAAGTCTCCGTAACAGCTTCTACCCCCAATCTATAAGACTGCTGAACAATTAATCAAATGGCTACCCGGACTATTGGCATTTGCATTACATTTTTTTCTCTGCTGCTACAGTACTTGATGTTTATTATCTACGCATAGTCACTTTACCCCTACCTTCATGTACATATTACCTCTATCTCGACTAACCTGTAACCCCGCACATTGACTTGGTAGTACCCCCTGTATATAGCCTCACTGTTGTTATTTAAAAAATAAAAATAAATTCCTTAACTGTATTTTAAAACTGCATTGTTGGTTAAGTAAACATTTCACTGTAAGGTTGTATTCGGCGCATGTGACAAATACAACATGATTTTTATATGATTTGGTAGGACATTTCTATGTCTGTAAGGTCATACTGTAGGCCAATATATAAATAACCCACACATGCAGCCTTATAACAGAGCCTCCCTCCAGAATACAAAGCCCAATCACCCAACAGAGTCTCCTTCCAGCAGACACAATCCTGTTGGAGAACCAAAATAAGAAAGGGAGAGGAATTAAAAGCAAAGGAAATAAAAGTAAGTGGTGGATCAACGTAAGGATCAGTGGTCTAGTGTCAGGAGGATTGACTGGCATTCTAGTTTCCCAGGCAGCCTCCAGCCTGGCCCGGCTCCGATGGGCTCCGTGCTCACAGGGGGCAGCTCCATCCAACTCCTGCTGGCTTCTTATGGGCTTAGGCCACTGGACTGGTGGCACCTGTCTCCTCTTCAGCGCCAGCCTGGCCGAGGAGACTGCGCCGCTAGCCCTGATCCCCGCACTAATTACGCTCAAAGCAGCCTGGATTATTGTGCTCTTCTGCAGGCGCCAATAGAGTCGCAGCATAGCAGCTCACTACTCTAGACGTCAGATTTGATTTGCCTCTCTATCTGGCCTGGGGGCAGCATGTGGGATGTGTCGTACATGTTGGAGGACACCAGAGAAACACCTATGTACTGTTCATCTTCGAGCGTCACTTGGATGGTGAGTCATGTCTAGAATAAGTACATTTTCTTCCATTGGCAGGACACAATGATAACCTGGTTCATATCTTCCTTTGAGAACCACAACCTCTCCAAGTCAAATTCTGATAAAACTGGGGATTCAACAAAATACAAAATGCTAAAAAAAAATCACTGAATTCAAGTGTGAGACTGAAAATAACACAGATATTTCAGTAGCTACATAATTTATATTTGGAATAAGAATAGCCTTTATGTTAATAAGCAATTACACCAATCATAACTAAGCAAAACTTCAGCTAATAGACTAGCTTAACCTGTTCAACTCTAACGCCTTCTGGTGGCATTTTCTAAATGACGTGTAATATTGTATACTACCCTCATAAAGTACATTTTGGCTTCAAAACTCCTAGAAGTTCTACAAACGCATGCAATTGGGGGAGGGGTCCCCCAATTGTCAAATGTTGGGAATTAAGAGATTTAAAAGTCAAGGTTTGACATAAAATATCTCACCAAATACTGTTCCAAACCTTTTTTGTTATTTTAAATTAAAAAAAAGAAAGTGAGATCTTTTACCTAATGGTGACGTGCTAAACATGCACAAATTCCCATAGGAACACAGACATTTTAAAAGTTTAGGACTTGTGAAACATACTTTTTCTGAATAATATACACTACAGTTCAAAAGTTTGGGGTCACTTAGAAATGTCCTTGTTTTTAAAGATTTTATTTTTTTTGTCCATTAAAATAACATCAAATTGATCATAAATACAGTGTAGACATTGTTAATGTTGTAAATGACTATTGTAGCTAGAAAAGGCTGATTTTTAAAGGAATATCTGTCACGTCTGCTCCCGCTCTTCCCCCCTCTGGCGCTTGAGGGCGCCAGGCTGCCCTGCATCACTCACTCCTATCATCTATTACGCACACCTTCCTTCCCTCGTCACGCACATCAGCAATATTGGACTCACCTGGACTCACTTACCATCTGTTTATTACCTCCCCTATATTTGTTAGTTTCCCTGCTCTGTTCCCTGCTGATGCATTCATTGTTTTTGTCTGTGGTACCTGTTTGCTGACGCTGTTACTGTCTTATTCCATGTCTGTTCTTTATTAAATGTTTTACTCCCCGTACCTGCTTCGTCTCTCAAGCGTCATACAATGTGACAATATCTACATAGGTGTACAGAGGCCCATTATCAGCAACCATCACTCCTGTGTTCCAATGGCACGTTGTGTTAGGCAATCTAAGTTTATTATTTTAATAGGCTAATTGATCTTTAGAAAATCCTTTTACAATTATGTTAGCACAGCTGAAAACTGTTGTACCGCTTAAAGATGCAATATAACTGGCCTTCTTTAGACTATTTGAGTATCTGCAGCATGCATTTTTGGGTTTGATTACAGGCTTGCCTGTAATCGCCAAGAAACTGAAGATCTCGTACAAATTGCCAAGAAACTGAAGATCTCGTACAATGCTGTGTACTACTCCCTGTGTACTACTCCCTACGCAGAACAGAACAAACTGACGCCTCACAAGTCCTCAACTGGCAGCTTCATTAAATATTACCTGCAAAACACCAGTCTCAATGTCAACAGTAAAGAGGCGACTCCGAGATGCTGGCCTTCTAGGCAGAGTTCCTCTGTCCAGTGGCTGTGTTCTTTTGTCCATCTTAATCTTTTCTTTTTATTGGCCAGTCTGAGATATGACTTTTTCTTTGCAACTCTGCCTAGAAGGACAGCATCCCTGAGTCGCCTCTTCACTGTTGACATTGAGACTGGTGTTTAGCGGGTACTATTTAATGAAGATGCCAGTTGAGGACTTGTGAGGCATCTGTTTCTCAAACTAGACACTCTAATGTACTTGTCCTTTTGCTCAGTTGTGCACCGGGGCCTCCCATTCCTTTTTCTATTCTGGTTAGGGCCAGTTTGTTCTGTTCTGTGAAGGGAGTAGTACACAGCGTCGTACGAGATCTTCAGTTTCTTGGCAATTTCTCGCATGGAATAGCCTTCATTTCTCAGAACAAGAATAGACTGATGAGTTTCAGAAGGAAGTGCTTTGTTTCTGGCCATTTTGAGCCTGTAATCAAACCCACAAATGTTGATGCTCCAGATACTCAACTAGTCTAAAGAAGGCCAGTTTTATTGCTTCTTTAATCAGAACAACAGTTTCATCTGTGCTAACATAATTGCAAAAGCGTTTTCTATTGATCAATTAGCCTTTTAAAATGATAAACTTGGATTAGCTAACACAACGTGCAATTGGAACACAGAAGTGATGGTTGCTGATAATGGGCCTCCGTACACCTATGTAGATGATCCATAAAATATCATCCGTTTCCAGCTACAATAGTAATTTACAACATTAACAATGTCTGCACTGTATTTCTGATCAATTTCATGTTATTTTAATGGGCCAAAAAATTGCTTTTCTTTCAAAAACAAGGACGTTTCTAAGTGACCCAAAACTTTTGAACCATAGTGTACATATGAACAGAAAGCTGAAGTCTCTACCTATCCATTGATGTAAATATATCCCCTGTCTGATTCCCAGTTCACTAGATAGCAGTAGGTGATCACATGATGTCTCTTTGCCACTTGGATCCAGTTGCGTCTGGTTTGGATAGTGAGTCACTGTGCCAAAGTGGGAGAACGGATTTTCAAACCTGACATCTTAAAACGACCCTAGCAATCAGGTCTTTCAAGTTATCAAGTTTGTATTTTGGAAATAAAACTAAATAAACTATCCAACAATTACTGGTCTAAAGAGGGATCTCTCTTTGGGGATGTTTTATTGCTTATTGTGTTTTCTAAAACCGAATTTGACAGATTGACCTGTATTGTATTGTTAGGATATTTTTTATTGGAATCAATTAAGAAATATTTAATTTCTTTACAGATGTCTATAGTCTAAGCAAATAACCTCACAGTTCCGGGTATATACAGTATTCGCCTGATTATAACCAGGTAAAGTATTTGTTCCACTCCAAAGGAAGCGAACCGTAAAACACATAGACCATTGTGCAGTGACCCTTCATACAGTAGCCTATTCTCTCTAACTCTTTCCTTTGCCCTGAAGTTGGACTGGGTCATTAATTTTACTAGTTCCTTATGGCTTAAAACATCCTTTGATGTTTTCCAACACACTGCACTTAACAGTCCCCCTGTACTTCTGGTCACTTGTGTGTGTTGAAGTGACAAAAAAGAACCCATGTATCCAAACACCATGCAGAGAAAAGTTATAAAAGCAAAGTGTCCGAAGCTCTTGGCCCTCTGCCATCATATACTGCTGAGATAAGGTCCCCGTTTGATGATGTCATCGGAACGAGGCCAGCTCTGGGAGGTCAGTGTACTCTTGACCCGGGCAACACATGCAAGCACACCTACTGAATATAATGGGTCAATTGACACAGGTTCAGGTCTGTGGAATGAAAAATATTCCTTCCTTGTTCCTTTCATTCAGTCCTATCACATATGACAGCACCCGGAATGTATCATATACCTTACTGGTTCCAAATATTTTCAAATAAATAACCTGATAAAAATCATATTGATAACATTGCATGAAATCTCATTGAATAATATCACATCATGATTCAAGGGGAAACTCCTAGCTTGATACACGGGTGCAATAAATCTCTGTAGCAGCAATACTCAGTTAATGCCATTTCTTATTTATCATCAAGATCTGATTTTGTTATGAAACACACTATATATACAAAAGTATGTGGACACCCCTTCAAATTAGTGGATTTGGCTATTTCAACCACACCCGTTGCTGACAGGGGCATAAAATCGAGCACACAGCCATGCAATCTCCATAGACACAGCTCAGTGACTTTCAATGTGGGACCGTCATAGGATGCCACCTTTCCAACAAGTCAGTTCGTCCAATTTCTGCCCTGTTGGAGCTGTCATGGTCAACTGTAAGTGGAAATGACTAGTAGTAACAAGGACTCAGCCGCGAAGTGGTAGGCCACACAAGCTCACAGAACGGGACCGTCAAGTGCTGAAGCCCCTAAAAACGTGCCTGTCCTCGGTTGCAACACTCACTACCGAGTTCTAAACTGCTTCTGTAAGCTACGTCATCACAAGAACTGTTCGTCGAAAGCCTCATGAAATGGGTTTCTATGGCTGAGCAGCCGCATACAAGGATAAGATCACCATGTGCAATTCCAAGCGTTGGCTGGAATGGTGTAAAGCTCGCCACCATTGGACTCTGGAGCAGTGGAAACATATTTTCTGGACTGATAAATCACGCTTCACCGTCCGATGAACGAATCTGGGTTTGGCAGATGCCAGGAGAACTCTACCTGCCCCAATGCATAGTGCCAACTGTCAAGTTTGGTTGAGGAGGAATAATGGTCTGGGGCTGTTTTTCATGGTTTGGACACTATTAACTAACCTCCAGACGAGTTTCAATGCCATACAAATCTCCTTCCGTGGCCTCCAACTGCTCTTAAATGCAAGTAAAACTAAATGCATGCTCTTCAACCGATCGCTGCCCGCACCTGCCCGCCCGTCCAGCATCACTACTCTGAACGGCTCCGACTTAGAATATGTGGACAACTACAAAGTCCTAGGTATCTGGTTAGACTGTAAACTCTCCTTCCAGACTCACATTAAACATCTCCAATCCAAAATTAAATCTAGAATCGGCTTCCTATTTCGGAACAAAGCATTCTTCACTCATGCTGCCAAACATACCCTCGTAAAACTGACCATCCTACCAATCCTCGACTTCGGCGATGTCATTTACAAAATAGCCTCCAACACTCTACTCAACAAATTGGATGCAGTCTATCACAGTGCCATCCGTTTTGTCACCAAAGCCCCATATACTACCCACCACTGCGACCTGTACGCTCTCGTTGGCTGGCCCTCGCTTCATACTCGTCGCCAAACCCACTGGCTCCAGGTCATCTACAAGTCTCTGCTAGGTAAAGCCCCACCTTATCTCAGCTCACTTGTCACCATAGCAGCACCCACCCGTAGCACGCGCTCCAGCAGGTATATCTCACTGGTCACCCCCAAAGCCAATTCCTCCTTTGGCCGCCTCTCCTTCCAGTTCTCTGCTGCAAATGACTGGAACGAACTTCAAAAATCACTAAAGCTGGAGACTCTTATCTCCCTCACTAGCTTTAAGCACCAGCTGTCAGAGCAGCTCACAGATCACTGACACCAACCTCATCCCCACACTGTATTCATTTATTTTTCTTGCTCCTTTGCACCCAGTATCTCTACTTGCACATTCATCTTCTGCACGTTCTACAATTCTGGTGTTTAATTGCTATATTGTAATTACTTCGCCACCATGGCCTATTTATTGTCTTACCTCCCTTATCCTACCTCATTTGCACATGCTGTATATATACTTTTCTACTGTATTATTGACTGTATGTTTGTTTATTCCATGTGTAACTCTGTGTTGTTGTATGTGTCGAACTGCTTTGCTTTATCTTGGCCAGGTCGCAATTGCAAATGAGAACTTGTTCTCAACTAGCCTACCTGGTTAAATAAAGGTGAAATAAATTACAACTTTTTTTTTTTTTTAAATAGACTGATAAACTGTCTTGTTTCTTATTGACCAACTGGCAGAGGTGCTCTAGTTCCTTATTGCTTACAGGTAAGAGGCCTTCAAACCATTCACCCAGCATCCCAAATGGATCCTAAAAAAAACAAACCACAGTGTTTGACCTTTTCAAGAGACTCTTGTACCAACAGGCTAGGCTCACCTTACAACTCATATCAGCTTCCATTGAAGTCCAAACAAAGGCTCAGTAATAGTATCCAAATAAATTACAAGCTCTGAGTAGGAGCCCTGCCGCTAGAGCCAAGGTACCAAGACATTGTGGGACGTGTGAATGTTGCAATGATGCAGAACCAGCCATCCAGAATTAACATTTTTGCATCAGACACAGTCAATACAATGTATCAATTCAATTGGTGTTCTCATTCTTCATCCTCGCAGAGTATTTATACATAGAAGCCACAGTACACTATGAGAGAGAGAAACAAAGTTGTCCTTTTTGGATATTATATTTGATCACTTCTCAGATATTCTCAGTTGTGTCCTATTAGAACCCTGATTTGCTTGTCAGAAATGTGACAGCCTTAAGAACCTGTCTGTAACACTGTACAGTATCAGTGGTCTTTGTGATATTAAAAGTCTGGTATCCTCTCTATTCTTATAGATTATAATTTTCATTGACACCGGGAAGGATGGTACTTCCAGGGGAGTAGCCCATTACGACTGAATTTGTAAATATTTAGGCTAAGCCACATTAAGCTGATTTGCTCTGCAGGTCTGCCATGAACACTTGAGACTAACTAAATCTGCTTTAATTGTACTGTGCCACTCCACGCGAGCTTCACATTCCCCATGGGACAATGTAAATGCCTGATCATCAGGATTTCTTTACATTAACAAAGGGAATTTATGAACAGTTTACGATTTTATTAGGCTTTTTAAACTCTCTGCCTTGGCGACAGTGTCAGGAGTATGGCGATTTCTTTTGGAATTCGGTCTGGTATTTTTGGAGATCGTCATATTAGACGTGAGAGGGACGCTTTCTTTCTTTCTTAGGAAGTTGGGAAAGTCTGGGAAGATCTGTAATAAATGATTTGAGGAGCCAAGGAGCCAAAGGTTCGAGCGTGAGTCTACTGGTCTATTGGGTAAATGAGGGATCCAGCACCAGGTTCTTGTGGTGAGACATTGGAGATGTTGCGGTGAAGGGCTAGGCTAAGCTCTTCGGGTGAAGGGCAGCGATCCCTGTAGTTGGGCTCTGAAGGAGCAATTACTGGAAGAGTTAAAAAGGGTTCATGATGAGCATTAGGCTAGAAGTTGAAACAGAGATATTTGTTTTTCCAAAATTCTCTAGTCTGTTTTAGATGTTGAGACATTTTTGTGAATCTCAATCAAAAGGTGGGATGCAGAAAGAGAAAGAATGCCTGTGGTTGAATCTTTGATCCGTTGTTTCAAGGTGCAGACCCAAACCAAAACATCCAAAATAAGGGAAATAGGATTCAATTATGAAATTATCCTAACGGGTTTTGTTTCCTCCAAAAAAATTAAACAAGACCAACGTTTTGGGGAAGGAATGATAATAGGGTTGTCAAAACATAATCCTGGAAATATTTCACCATCCCTGAATTTTTTTTACAAAGAAGATGAAACATGCTGTAAATTAATGGGTGACAGTGTTTATTTAAATTGTGGTGTCATCTATCAAAAACCCCTCCCCCTTCCCATCAACCCTATGTCCAGACATCTTCCACATGTGTAGTGCAACACGGCATTCAAATGAATTGGTTTCTGTGATTCCATCTCCAACGTTAGGAGGGCTGTTACCCCAGAATTCCCTGCGCTGAATCTTCTATCGGGCAAAATTCTTAGCACAAACCAGCCTGAAGAGCCAATGACGAGCTAGTCACACAAGTATTATGTTTTATGTTTCCCCATTACTGTCTACTGTTTCACATCGAGGTTAGGACCATCAAGCAAACTGCAGCTTACAAAAGAAAGGGCCCATTGATTCCCTGAGGAATATTTAGTGAAGGGAGAATTTAGAACAGGCCAGTTAAGAGAGAACTAGCTTCTTCTCCAGTTCTGTGATCCATGACTGGGTCTTAGTCAGAGGGGAGAAAGGGGACCCTAGACTTGCACCGATTCATTCCCGTCAGCTCAATGTGTGGGAGTGATGAAGTCATGTTTAGAACGATGTTTGTTTGTTTCATTCCGGAGCATAAGATGGATATGTCGGCTGCCTCCTACCTGGAATTCGGTACAACATAATTAATCAGTGTCTGTTTTCAGATATGCCAACGTAAGATAAGCAATACCTGTGAGATAAATACAGTAGTTGTTCATTTCAAAAAGCTATTGGATCGTTCCACCTCAAAAAGCAAGAACGAGGATTTCGACACCCACCATTTCAGTTCTGAAATTGTTTCTGTTGTTAGATTAGCATTCCTGCAACATTATTTTGTGGAAATTTTATGTAATCTCTGAGAAATTAACCTAATTGATTGCACCCAAATTAGCTATTTTCATTTATAGGATTCATATAATATAGAAGAAATTTAGTTCCTAACATTCCATTTGGACCAAACCTTTTTCTAACAAGGAGTTAGACATGAGGAATCCAAAGAAAGGGTGAAAAGCCACCCAAGGATCCCCCACACCCCACGCCAATCCCACCCCAACAATGAGTATATACTGAGTATACACTGAGTATACCAAACATTAGGAACAGCTTCCTTATATTGAGTTGCACCCCCCCTCAGAACAGCCTCAATTCGTTGAGGCATGGACTCTACAAGGTGCCGAAAGCGTTCCACAGGAATGCTGGCCCATGTTGACTCCAATGCTTCCCACAGCTGTGTCAAGCTGGCTGGATGTCCTTTGGGTGGTGGACCATTCTTGATACACACGAGAAACTGTTGAACGTGAAAAACCCAGCAGCGTTGCAGTTCTTGACACAAACCGGTGTGCCTACTACCACAATCCATGTCTCAGTTGTCTCCAGGCTTAAAAGTCCTTCTCTAACCCGTCTCCTTCCCTTTGTATTGTTTCTTCATCATTTTTTCTCAGTGAATTTGATGATGTTTTTTTTCTCCCACTTCAGATAAATTTGTCATTGAAGCTGTTGGTTTTATGTCCCATTGTACATCCTAATATTACCAGGTTCTGACCATTAGACGGTAATGTTCCTGCTATTAAGTGACCCCCCCTATTTTTAAAGGGATAGTTCACCTAAATTACTAAATTACATTACTGTTCAAAAGTTTGATGTCCTTGTTTTTGAAAGAAAAGCATTTTTTTTGTCCATTAAAATAACATCAAATTGATCAGAAATACAGTGTAGACATTGTTAATGTTGTAAATGACTATTGTAGCTGGAAACGGCAGATTCTATTATAGAATATCTACAAACAGTAGACGTATAGAGGCCCATTATCAGCAACCCTCACTCCTGTGTTCATTTTAAAAGGCTAACTGATCATTGAAAATCATTTTGCAATTATATTAGCACAGCTGAAAAGTGTTGTGCTGATTAAAGAAGCAATACAACTGGCCTTCTTTAGACTAGTTGAGTATCTGGAGCATCAGCATTTGTGGGTTCGATTACTGGCTTCAAAATGGCCAGAAACAAAGAACTTTCATCTGAAACTCGTCTAGTTGCGCCATTTTTCTTTGCAAGTGCACAACATCAAAATCATAAGTGCACTTATAAATCTATACATTGCATGACCTTTATATGCAATATGCATACTTTTAAAAAACAGTGACATATCATAGGCTTACCATTGAAACAGCTGCAGATTAGTGGCTGTAATACTGTACAAGGTTGTTGGCAGTCAGATAGGTCATGTTCATTGGAGTACGCACTCAGCACTCTAAAACAACACTGTAACACTCCTGTCGTCCATCACCTGGTCATGAGCTGTACAGCACGTTGTACTGTGGTGAACTGTCGACACCTGACTAGAGGAAATATGTGCTCTCTGTGTGCTCAGCCTCTTAGTCAGCCAGTAGAAATATCGTACTACGTTTTTGAAATCCCAACCTTCACTTGAAACATCTTGGATTTCAGAGATCTTTTCAGGTATAATTTTTTCTCCATCTAATGGTGATGAAAGTAAGACCAATGTAACCTGTTACCAGGTAAATATGCCTTCAAAAAGTACCAGGTAAATACTCAAACTGTATGTTAAATATCTAGACATACTAAAGTATAGGCCTAATCTACTGTATTCAGAGTTCATAGAGTGCATAGATCCAGAATGAAAAAAAAAGCCAGTGCTCCAACAGTCTTTGTTACATCGAGGCATCACTTCATTCCACATAAAAACAAACTTGAGAAAATGGCTCCACCAGGCCTCATTTGTCAGCCAGATCATTTGACTAGTTTTGTGTGGAGTCGACCCAAATCATGACCCGCTGTCATTGTGATCAGAGAATGCAAGGTGCACCCAACTAACTCCCCTGGCCCCGGTCCTAGCCGGTTACAGCCAGAAGAATGGAGTGCACAGAGAGAGAAGGCACTGACAGCTGTGGAATAGTGATGAGTAAAATGAATACATGGGAACACACAGCGAGGGAGACAGTTGCTCAACCTGTCGACAGAGTCTTCATAATTCAATAAGTCAAGGTGGAGGACCATTCCTGTGTCACTGCAGCACATCCATAAATACATGTATATGTCAGGCTTGTGAGGGGGTTTTTCATGGTATTCTTGCCTGTCTCTCTCAACAGGTCTGCTAACGTAATTGAAAACATTGTGAAGGAAAACAAGAACCACTGACACAAGGAATGTCTCTTTGTCCTGGTCTGCTATGTGTGTGTTTGCTCTCCTGTTTTAACACGTCGCCAGAATCTCCCAATCCGTCTACGGGTCAACTCGTTTGACAATGCACCCCTTGTTCCTAACAGTCTCTCCAAATGACATTATCTATCACTATGGGTGTGTTTGATACAGATGATGACAATGTTTGAATGCTTTGCATCGCTATGGAAAATACTCTTTGGTGGTATGATTTAACAATAAATATAAGAGATGGCAATGTATGACTGCTTGGTTTTTTCCTCAGTCAATTTGTCTTTTTGACATGTTGTTTAGTCCAACATAGTTTAGTTAACCTTGATTACAGTCTGGCAAAATTGTCTAATACCTTACCATTCATATCTTAATCTTCTTATCCAAGTAAACGTGTGATAATAAAGATAAAGTACATTAACTAAATCGGTAACAATCATGTTCAACTCCATTGCATTGATCAGGTAGCGGAGATGAGGAGGAATATCCATGGAGTTGGTTTTATAGTGAAACAAACCTACCGCAGTCCACCGTTCCAATTTCCTCTTCAGACTGATCTTCAAATTCCCTCTTTTTGTCAAAGAAAAGCATCATTTCAACTTTCCCACCATCTCCTCTCAATATCTCCCCCCCAGTCCTCATTGTGACTTAAGTCTCACTTGGAACCAGGCCAGTGTGTTAACTCCTGCAAAATCAATGGATTAACGAATTTCACCCCCCTGATCTTAAAGGGCCGACCTCAGACAACAAATGACCAAATTCACACAAAATGGAGATCCGCCCCCTCTCCCCATGTCCTTCTAGAATAGATCCCCCTCCTTTATGAGAGGTTCCCATTGAAATCCAGCAAGCCACACTTGTTGAGTTCTTGGTGACAGATATTTAAGTGCCTCTTGGTTAAACAAGACCCCCCTATCCACTGGGATTCAATTTGGTTGGCAAACACTGGCCTTGCCGACAAAAACCAGCCAGTGTGGGAATTCGCACTAAGGCAAACTATCTAGCATTTGTGGTTGGGATTACAGCAGTAGCTAGTGCTGTAGGGTTGTAGGACTCAGTGCATTCCTCAAACTCACTCACATTTCTGCCACGTTTCATTATGTCATTTACTATTGGCATGTCTTACGAAGTTAAAATACAATGGAAAAGAAAAGAAAGAACTAATGGGGATGGACCCTTATTTGCACAACAACATAATTAACTATAACACTGTTGGTTGACAATGAATAAGACAACATTTAATTCAGTAAATTGAAAGGGTGTTTGAATTGGCATCATGGACTTTGACATTGACTCAAATGAGGACAAATGTGACCGTGCTCCGTGAGGTTCTCTATTAATGTAGCTCACTAAGTAGACTGTTTGAATTGCACAGCTGGTGAGACAGAGGGTGTCTGCCCACTGCCTTTCCTCCCGGACACTAAATCCCTGTTCTGCTGCAGCTCTACAAGGGAAAATGTTTCCTTTATACAGCAATACTGTTTAATATTGTTTACTACTGTTGATAGAATACCAGAAAGATTCTGAGAGTCATCGAGAGAGTGAGACAGATAGCGAGGGTGAGAGAGAGGGAGGAAGAGAAAAAGAAAGAGAGAGAGAGAATGTGAGAGGCAGAGGGAGAGAGAAAGCAAGTAAGTAAGCGGCACTGCACACTCACAGGTTGAGCAGAGAATATTTGTGTTAGAATATCTGATTTTACGGGCTACTGCAATCACTACCTTACTTAAGCTAGTGCTGGTTATGACCCATGAGGTCAGCGTTTCTGTTGACTCTGAGCCATAGTGTCTGGTACTGTGTGTGTGTGGACTCCTTGAACCATGTGCAGCTGTGCAAGGCTGTGAGCTGGATGGCCTCGGGTGCTCACAGCACACACCATGCTGTCACACTGTTTGTCATTCCACATGTCAGTCAATTCAAGCTCTGCCCAGCCAACATGAACACATTTCGGTAAGAGGATACGGTGGAAAGCCAGAGTTCTTCCTGTTAACGTCACTGTTTCCCATGTTTTAAAGCTTTCCCATGCTTCCCATCAAGACCTTGTAAGTTGTTCCGCTTTGTAGAAATCAATGACTTCCCAATAGTTACTCTTCAGTGAGAACATGTATTCGATGTTTAATCGTCTGCAAAGGAAACTTGCTATTATGGTCATTTGGACTGTATTAGAATCAACACATTCATCTGGGTGATTTCTCTGCCTACATCGGCTGGTATTTCTCTACCTCCAGGGTTGTCCATGGATGGGCTTTAGTGTGCCCATGCCCAGCCTCATGGTGTGTTGTGCCCAATCCTGCCCATCCCATCTCATCCCATGGTGGCATCACCCATCCCATCTCCCATCATACATTCCCGGGGTGGGCCAGAGGCGCCTGGTCTAGCCACAGTGCCATGTGGCCTAATCACGTAAGCACAAAGCCTAATCCTTGGGACAGCTGGATAATCTTTACTGGACAAACTTTAGCAGGATCTGCTATGGACTGCAGACTGCAGCCTCACCGTCCCCATCGCCATCCATCTGAACCCCCTGATTGATCAGACTTTCCAACAGGCTACAGGCAGGGCATACACCTCTATATAGAAACAACCTAATAAGGGTCCCATAGTCAATGATCTTGTAGAGAGACGATTCCATGTTTACTAATTGGCTAAATGTTAAAGTGGGTATAGAATTTCACCAATGTTTTCATTTTATTTTGTGTAGATGTTTGCGATAAATTGTGTCATACAGTATTAATGTTTACCATGTTGAACCTTACCGTGCCCTTTGTTGTTCTTACATACAGCCGGTTGAGTTATTACATACAGCCGAAACTAACTTTTGGATATCAGAGCGGCAGTAACTCACCAGCATTACGACCAGGAATGAGTTGGATCCTTTGTTCACACCCCCCAGGGCAATTTAACTTATCCCAGAGGCTGTTCCAACACACCACCACCGGAGACGAGGTATTCGGAGTGGACCTCTAGTCTGACTTAGGAGGCAGGCACACCATCCACCGCTTCAGATTATATTATTTGTTAATGTTCAGTCTCTGGACAATAAAGTAGACGAGCTCAGGGCGAGGATTTCCTTCCAGAGAGACATCAGGGACTATAACATACTCTGTTTCACAGAATCATGACATACTCTGGATATACTGTACCCGTCCATACAGCTAGCTGGGTTCTCAGTACAACACACAGACAGTAATAAAGAACTCTCCGGGAAGAAGAAGGGCGGTAGTGTATGATTCATGATGAACCACTTGTGGTGTGATTGTGATAACGTACAGAAACTCAAGTCCTTTTGTTCACCTGACCTAGAATACCTCAGAATCATTATCGTATTACTTCCCAAGATATTTATCCTTCAGTTATAGTCACAGCCGTGTATTTTCCTCCTCAAGCCGATTCCACGACGGCCCTCAAGGAACTACACTGGACTTTATGCAAACTGGAAACCACATATCCTGAGGCAGCATTTTTTGTAGCTGGGGATTTTAACAAAGCAAATTTGAGGAAAACGCTACCGAAGTTCTATCAACACATTGACTGTAGCGCTCGCGCTGGGAAAACACTGGACCACGGCTATTTTCTCTTCCGGGATACCTACGAGGCCCTACCCGCCCAGAACATGATTCCAATTTGCTCCTCCCTTCATATAGGCAGAAACTCAGGCAGGTAGTACCCGTGCTAAGATCTTTTCAACGCTGGTTTGACTAATCGGAATCCATGCTTCAAGATTGTTTTAATCACGCGGCCTGGGATATGTCCTGGGTAGCCTTGGATAATAACATTGATGTATACACGGACATGGTCAGGAAGTATATAGGGGATGTTGTTCCCACAACTGCCCGAGTTACACCAGGAACGCCCAATCCCTCCATCAGTGCTCAAACTGTCCGCATTAGGCTGAGAGAGGCTGGACTGAGGGCTTGTTGGCCTGTTGTAAGGCAGGTCCTAACCAGACATCACCAGCAACAACGTCGCCTATGGGCACAAACCCACCATCGCTGGACCAGACAGGACTGGCAAAAAGTGCTCTTCACTGACGAGTCGCGGTTTTGTCTCATCAGGGGTGATGGTTGGATTTGCATTAATCGTCGAAGGAATGAGCGTTACACCGAGGCCTGTACTCTGGAGTGGGATCGATTTGGAGGTGGAGGATCCATCACAGTCTGGGGCGGTGTGTCACAGCATCATCGGACTGAGCTTGTTGTCATTGCAGGCAATGTCAACGCTGTGCGTTACATGGAAGACATCCTCCTCCCTCATGTGGTTACCTTCCTGCAGGCTCATCCTGACATGACAATCCAGCATGACAATGCCACCAACCATGCTGCTTGTTCTGTGCGTGATTTTCTGCAAGACAGGAACGTCAGTGTTCTGCCACGGCCAGTGAAGAGCCCGGATCTCAATCCCGTTGAGCACGTCTGGGACCTGATGGATCGGCGGCTGAGGGCTAGGGCCATTCCCCCCAGAAATGTCTGGGAACTTGCAGGTGCCTTGGTGGAAGAGTGGGGTAACATCTCACAGCAAGAACTGGCAAATCTGGTGCAGTCCACGAGGAGGAGATGCACTGCAGTATTTAATGCAGCTGGTGGTCACACCAGATACTGACTGTTACTTTTTATTTTGACCCCCCCCTTTGTTCAGGGACACATTATTCCATTTCTATTGGTCACATGTCTGTGGAACTTGTTCAGTTTATGTCTCAGTTGTTGAATCTTCTTATGTTCATACAAATATTTACACATGTTACGTTTGCTGAAAATAAACACAGTTGACAGTGAGAGGACGTTTCTTTTTTTGCTGAGTTTACATAGACATGGAATCACTGGTCACTTTAATAATGGAACACTAGTCACTTTAATAATGTTTACATACTGCTTTACTCATTTAATATGTATGTACTGTATTCTATTCTACTGTATTTTAGTCAATGCCACTCCGAAATTGCTCAACCTAGTTTTTATATATTTCTTATTTCCATTATTTTATTTTAAGATTTGTGTGTATTGTTGTGAATTGTTAGATATTACTACACTGTTGGAGCTAGGAACACAAGCATTTCGCTACACCCACAATAACATCTGCTAAATATGTGTGTGACCAATAACATTTGATTTGATTTGATGTACCTAGTTTGTTTAAGCCTGCCATTTCATTTAATATAGGCTACCTGTGGATTTTGTGAGAAAGCACAGCCTCTCCACTCGTCCAACTGGTCAATATTTCATGCCTCCCTGATGCAAATAACATGTGGAAGTCCGGTGGGGGAGTCTTCTTATAGTCCTTGTTTTTCAATACTTAGCCCAGATACTTCTACACTGTAGGTCCATTCAGGTCCTCTGAAGAGGGCATTGTACAACTATTGAGTGATGAAGTCAATAGGAAGTGTGTATCCCATGTGTCCTTCAACTTTCACATATGATATGCGTTTCTTTCCTGGTTGGATATCTATGGGGATGAATCGTTTTTATTCGGACTTGTCTCTGCTAGAGCATTTAGAGTGTCCAACCCCTCAGAGAACATGATGAATAATGGAGAAATAGAAGGAATTTCCTCTCAGAATAAAATGTTGCTAACCCTGCATCTCTCCTGGCAAGTGCACCAATTCCCCCGATGCAATCGCGAGATCATCAGCTCTGCCAAGCATAAAAGGCTTCTACACAGATCTATCTGTATCCAATCCCCCTAGAAACCCTGCTATGGGATCTCCAGGGGTTTTCTCACTCCCTAAGTATGTAAGTATGTAAGTATGTAAGCCAATGAAAGAAACACATTCTCCATTATTATTTATAGATGTATTTATTTTGATGATATTTTTTATGAAGGAATATTTTTTTTTAAGTGAAAAACAGCCCCAGACCATTATTCCTCCTCCGCCAAACTTTACAGTTGGCACTATGCATTGGGTTGGGGTAGGTAAAACTCCCCTGGCATCCGCCAAACCCAGATTGGTCCGTTGGACTGCCAGATGGTGAAGCGTTATTCATCACTCCAGAGAACGTGTTTCCACTGCTCCAGAGTCCAATGGCGGAGAGCTTTACACCACTCCAGCCAACCTTTGGCATTGCACATGGTAATCTTAGGCTTGTATGCGTCTGCTTGGCCATGGAAACCCATTTCATGAAGCTCCCAATGAACAGTTCTTGTGCTGACATTGCTTCAAGAGGCAGTTTGGAACTCAGTAGAGAATGTTGCAACCGATGACAGAAGAGTTTTATGTGCCACGCACTTCAGCACTCTGCGGTCCTGTTCTGTGAGCTCTTATGGCTGAGACGTTTTTGCTCCTAGATGTTTCCACTTCACAATAACAACACTTACAGTTGATCGGGCAGCTCTAGCAAGGCAGAAATTTGACGAACTGACTTGTTGGAAAGGTGGCATGCTATGACTGTGCCACGTTGAAAGCCACTGAGCTCTTCAGTAAGGCCATTTTACTGCCAATGCTTCTCTATGGACATTGCATGGCTGTGTGCTCGGTTTTATACACTTGTCAGAAACGGGTGTGGCTGAAATAGCACACCACACCACGGGGCCGGGCGTGGGCACGCCATACCATGGAGCTGGACGTGAGCGCGCCACACCCTGGGGCCGGGCGTGGGCACGCCACACCCTGGGGCCGGGCGTGACCACGCCACACCATGGGGCTGGTTTCCACATAATTTTGTAAACAGTGCAATTTGAAAGTATTCAGACCCCACATTTTGTTACGTTACAGCCTTATTCTGAAATGTATTAAATCGTTTTTTCCTTCATCAATTTACACACAATCCCCCATAATGACAAAGCAAAAAAAAATATGTTTTCAATGTTTGCAAATGTATTAAAATGAAATATCACATTTACATAAGTATTGAGACCCTCAACTTTGTTGAAGCACCTTTGGCAGCGATTATAGCCTTGAGTCTTCTTGGGTATGAAGCTATAAACTTGGCACACCTGTATTTTTTTTTCTCCCATTCTTCTCTGCAGATCCTTTCAAGCTCTGTCAGGTTGGATGGAGAGCTTCGCTGCACAGCTATTTTCAGGTCTGTCCAGAGATGTTCGATCGGCCTCAAGTCCGGGCTCTGGCTGGGCCACTCAAGAACATTCGGAGACTTGTCCCAAAGCCATTCCTGCGTCATCTTGGTTGTGTGCGTAGGGTTGTTGTCCTGTTGTAAGGTGAACCTTCACCCCAGTCTGAGGACCTGAGCGATCTGGAGCAGGTTTTCATCTCTCTGTACTTTGCTCCGTTCATCTTTGCCTAAATCCTGACTAGTCTCCCAGTCCCTGCTGCTGAAAAACAACCCCACAGCAAGATGCTGCCAACACCATGCTTCACCATAGGGATGGTGCCAGGTATCCTCTAGACGGGACGCTTGGCATTCAAGCCAACGAGTTTAATCTTGGTTTCATCAGACCAGAGAATCTTGTTTCTCATGGTCTGAGACGCTTTAGGTGCCTTTTGGCAAACTCCAAGTGGGCTGTCATGTGCCTTTAACTGAGGAGTGGCTTCTGTCTGGCCACTCTTTTGTAAAAGCCTGATTGGTTGAGTGGCACAGAGATGGTTGTTCTTCTGGAAGGTTCTCCCATCTCCACAGAAGACCTCTGGAGCTCTGTCAGAGTGACCATCGGGTTCTTGGTCATCTCCCTGACCAAGGCCCTTCTCCTGTGATTGCTCAGTTTGGCCAGGCAGCCAGCTCTAGGAAGAGTCTTGGTGGTTCCAAACTTCTCCCATTTAAGAATGATGGAGGCCGCTGTGTTCCTGAGGACCTTCAATGCTGCAGACATTTTTTGGTACCCTTCCCCAGATCTGTCCCTCGACACAATCCTGTACGGACAATTCATTCAACTTCATGGCTTGGATTTTGCTCTGACATGCACTGTCAACTGTGGGACCTTATATAGACAGGTGTGTGCCTTTGCAAATCATGTGCAATCAATTGAATTCACCACAGGTGGACTCCATTTAAGTTGTAGAAACATCTCAAGGATGATCAATGGAATCAGGATGCACCCGAGCTCAATATCGAATCTCATAGCAAAGGGTCTGAATACTTATGTAAATAAGGTATTTCTGTTGTTAATTTTTATACATTTGCAAACATTTCTAAAAACCTGTTTTCGCTTTGTCATTATGGGGTGTAGATTGTAGATTGATGAGGACAATTTGTAATTTAATACATTTTAGAATAAGGCTGCACCGTAACAAAATTAGGAAAAAGTCAAGCGGTCTGAATACTTTCCGAATGCACTGTATATAGTGTATGACTAGTAATGCTAAAATCCACCCATCATTAATCATACATATGTGTTTACTAACTATTGATTCTCATTCTCATGGTGTCAAATGCATTGAGTGATATAAGTCGGTAGTAGCTCCAAATTGTTGATCGTTCACCACTTTGCTCAGACACCTAACTGACTCGAAGATTCCACTACTATCACATAGCAGACCAGCATTTGAGCTCAAACAAAGTGATCCTTGTCTTCACAGCAAATTCCTTAACACAACTCATAACCAGATGCGAACAGGTGTAGGATATTACTTTGAGCCAGCAACAGGAAATGTAAATTATTATGTGAATTATAATGAATGGACATTTTTTGTGGAGGTTGATACATTTCTCATTAGGGCAAATCTAGTCTTGTGTTGCCATACCTCCAAAATCTCATCGTTGTCACGGCTCCCTTGGGGATCTGGAGAAATTTGTATTGCAGAAACGGTTTGAATGGTCCTCCTGGCTCCCAGCGGCAAGATTTTGATTGGATTTCAAGAACCTTCCCCCCCACACGCCCGTAGAAGGGATGCTGTGTGTTTTATGCATCATTGTTTTCCGTCCGGGTACTTGATGACTATGCTAGTTGTGGCCGACAGTCTGCAATTTATATGTTCTAAACTGCTCTTGCGACAAACACTTTTTTCATTGTCTCCATTCGTCCATATGGCTGCTGGTTGCGCTTTGCTACCCCCAAAAATATTGTGAAGATTGACCATTATTTTGTTTTTGTAAGGACCCACACAATGGAGGCAGTGGCAGAACCTATTCAAGTAAGTAAATACATTTTTAAAATGTAAAAACGATTATGTATTATTAGCTAGCTAGCTAGCTGGCTACTGTCACGCCCTGGCCATAGAGAGGCTTTTATTCTCTATTTTGGTTATGCCAGGGTGTGACTAGGGTGGGCATTCTAGTTTCTTTATTTCTATGTTTTCTGTTTCTATGTTTTTGGCCGGGTATGGTTCTCCATCAGGGACAGCTGTCTATCGTTGTCTCTGATTGGGAATCATACTTAGGCAGCCTGTTTTTCCACCTTAGTTGTGGGTAGTTGTCTTCGTTAATGCATGTATAGACTTACGGAGCTTCACGTTCGTTTTTGTTGTTTATTGTTTTGTTGGCGACATTTAAAAATAAAGGAAAATGTACGCTTACCACGCTGCACCTTGGTCCGGTCATTTCCACCCTGACGACGATCGTGACAGCTACATTAGGCCACTTTGTAGGCTAACTCAACTGAGCTGCTAGCTAGATATCTAGCTAACTTTACACACTGTTTAGCTTAGTGAATTAAATTTCATCAGCTAGCTAACGTTCTATTAGCTAGCTATCTTGATGTAATCATTGTAAATTAAAAACACAGTCTCCAAATGCATTTGTAGATAACAGCCATGGAAGAAGGTGAAATTGCAGCTCCAGCTGTCAGTAAAGGGAGCTTGTACGCTACTGGACACAATGACACAAGTCATTGTGTGGGAGGACATTATGAAAAGATTATCCAGTTCCTGTCCCTACAGGGGAAAACTTTAAGGACAGAGAAATAATAGCAATATATTATTCAGTGCTGTCTAATTTGAGTATAATGAAGACTTTTTCTTCGTGATGTTTTCTGTCCTCTAATAATCAAAGCTGTGAAAGCCTGTTTGCAGATGAAGAGAGAGGCCCCAAGAGCCTAAGGGTATATCCTATATGCCATGGGTTATATGGATAGGCCTACCTATGGGTGCTTGACTACAGTTGTTAGGTCAGCTAGCTAATGTTACGTGTATCTGTGTAGTAATATTATTCACATCTCAGAGCCATTTGCTTTGCTAGTTATTCCCTAATGTTAGCTAGTTAGCAGATTCATGCAGGGTAGTAATGTCATGAGTTGGGATTATGGTTCATTGTTTACCTAGCTAGCTAGCTACATTTCTTAACAAAAGACTCCACTATGTACGTAAGTAACCATTTCAATAGAACGTCACTGTGACAACTGTTGATAGACATAGCTGGTATATTAGCTCTGGCTATCTACTCTCGTCTGAGTATGCCAGAACGTAGAATAACTGACACATTTACAAACGCTCAACACCCGATGATTATGGCCGGTGTCTGTAAATGTTGGCAAAAAAACATCAATTGTTGTCAGCAGCACAGTTGCAGTCACCAATGCTCTGGATAGCATAAAAACAGACTAATCAGCTCTTCTAGAGTGAGTAAAATTGTCAGTGAGCTGTTCTCTCATTTGTGTCTGGAAGTAGCTAACCAGTTAACTTGGGTGCTTGACTGCTGTTCATAAAAATCTAATGTTATTTGTCACATGCGCCGAATACAACAGGTAGACCTTACAGTGAGATGCTTACTTACAAGCCATTAACCAACAATTCAGTTTTAAGAAAAATAAGTGTTAAGAAAGTATTTACTAAACAAACTGAAATAAAAGCAACAATAAAATAACAATAGCAAACTACATACAGGGGGTACAGGTACAGAGTCAATGTGCGGGGACACAGGTTAGTCGAGGTATTTGAGGTAATATAGGTAGAGGTAAAGTGACGAAGAAATAGATAATCAAGAGAGAGTAGCAGCAGCATAAAAATGGGGGTGTGGGCGGTTGGGGGTCAATGCAAATAGTCTGGGTAGCCATTTGATTAGCTGTTCAGGAATCTTATGGCTTGTGGGTAGAAGCTGTTAAGAAGCCTTTTGGACCTAGATTTGGCACTCTGGTACCGCTTGCCGTGTGGTAGCAGAGAGAACAGTCTATGACTAGGGTTGCTGGAGTCTTAGCAATTTTTAGGGCCTTCCTCTGATACTGCCTGGTATAGAGGTCCTGGGTGGCAGGAAGCTGGGCCGTACGCACTACTCTCTGTAGTGCCTTGCGGTCGGAGGCTGAGCAGTGGCCATACCAGGCGGTGATGCAACCAGTCAGGATGCTTTCGATGGTGCAGCTGTAGAACCTTTTCTGCCCTCCTTTTCCTGTAGTCCACAATCATCTCCTTTGTGTTGATCACGTTGAGGGAGATGTTGTTATCCTGGCACCACACTCCTCCCTATAGCCTGTCTCATCGTTGTCGGTGATCAGGCCTACCACTGTTGTGTCGTTGGAAAACTTAATGATGATGTTGGAGTCGTGCTTAGTCATGCAGTCATGGGTGAACAGGGAGTACAGGAGGGGATTGAGCACGCACCCCTGAGGGGCCCCCGTGTTGAGGATCAGCGTGGCAGATGTGCTGTTACCTACCCTTACCACCTGGGAGTCCAGGATCAGGGAGGGAGTCCAGGATCCAGTTGCAGAGGGAGGTGTTAAGTCCCAGGGTCCTTAGCTTAGTGATGAGCTTTGCGGGCACTATGGTGTTGAATGCTGAGCTGTAGTTAATGAACACCATTCTCACATAGGTGTTCCTTTTGTCTAGGTGGGAAAGAGCAGTGTGGAGTGCAAATGAGATTGTGTCATCTGTGGATCTATTTGGGCGTTATGCGAATTGGAGTGGCTCTATGGTTTCTGGGATAATGGTGTTGATGTGAGCCATGACCAGCCTTTCAAAGCACTTCATGGCATCAGGCGTGAGTGCTATGGGTCGGTAGTCATTTAGGCAGGTTACCTTGGTGTTCTCAGGCACAGTGACTATGGTGGTCTGCTTGAAACATGTTGGTATTATAGACTAGGTCAAGGATAGGTTTAAAATGTCAGTGAAAACACTTGCCAGTTGTTCAGCACATGCTCAGAGTACACGTCCTAGTAATCTGCCCTGTGGCCTTGTGATTGTTGACCTGTTTAAAGGTCTTACTCACATTGGCTACAGAGAGCGTGATCACACAGTTGTCAAGAACAGCTGGTGCTCTCATGCATGCTTCAGTGTTGCTTGCTTCGAAGCGAGCATATAATTAATTTAGCTCATCTTTTAAGCTCGTGTCGCTGGGCAGCTCGCGGCTGTGCTACACTTTGTAGTCCGTAACAGTTTGCAAGCTCTGCCACATCCGACGAGCGTCGGAGCCGGTGTAGTACGATTCAATATTAGTCCTGTATTAACACTTTGCCTGTTTGAGGACAACGTCATCGATGAACTTATTGATGAAGCCAGTGACTGATGTGGTGTGCTCCTCATTGCCATCGGAAGATTCCCGTAACTTATTCCAGTCTGTGCTTGCAAAACAGTCCTGTAGCTTAGCATCTGCGTCATCTGACCACTTCTGTATTGAGTGAGTCACTGGTACTTCCTGCTTTAGTTTTTGCTTGTAAGCAGGAATCAGGAGGATAGAGTTATGGTCAAATTTGCCAAATGGAGGGTGAGAGAGAGCTTTGTACACGTCTCTGTGTATGGAGAAAAGATGGTCTAGAGTTTTTTTCCCTCTGGTTGCACGTGTAACATCCTGGTAGAAATGAGGTCAAATGGCTTTAACCCTTGTGTAGTCTTAACATTCTGTATACTCTCCTTGTCCTAAGGGTAAAAAATGACCCGCCTTCACTAAACCCCTAAATAAAGCAGCTTAATTTAATTTCAAACCCCAAATCTATTTTACAATAAGAAACAACCTGTCATTCATCACAAACTTTGTGAATATCTGGGTTTTCCCTCTTCACAATGCAGAAAGACTGCATTTAATCAGTGAACACCACTCGTTTTTATTACAACACACCTGTCATAATTGTTTTCTTTACTAAAGTAGAAATGTATTATTATTATTATTATTATAACTAAAGGTACTGCATAGGTGTAAACATATTTTTTGTTACAAGACATAGCACTAAGAAAGTAGCAAAAACGTGCAGAAAGTAGTTTTGAATGCATTTTATTGAAGGGAAACAATAACAGTCTTGAACTTTTTTGTCAACATAGTGATATGCTCAAGGTGTCTGAACAACAACAATAAATAAGAATAAAATAAGATAATAGATACAAAACAAAAATGTGAAGAACATAAATCAATCAACTCTAACTAGCACATGTATGACAGTATTCAAGTGTGTGTGCATGGACTTTGCAGATGTATTTCTTACATGTGCAGGACATAGTATTTGTTTAACGGTCCTTCTTTTGGGGGCAGAATTGGCATCTCCTCCTCTTACCTACCCCAGCTGTAGCCTCAGGTGGATCAGGACAAGATTCAGCCCCCTGAACAGCTTTCACAAGCGCTGCAGAGGCTGCTGTGCGGGGGAGGCGCTCCCTTCTTTGAATGTGTGGGGTTACAAGTGCCTTTCCCAGCTGCTCCAAGAACACCATCCTCTTGTTCCACTTATCAAGCATCCAGATAGGGTTGATCTTGTTCCATATCACGAAGGCATTGTATGAGGATACATCAAGGATGTTATGAAAGATGACCAGGGGCCAGCGGGCAGTCGTCCTCCTGCAACTGTAAGTTCCAATCACCTTGTCCAGGTTGTCCATGCCTCCTTTGTTGTGGTTGTAGTCCAGGATGATGGCTGGATTCCTGTCCTCACGATCACTGATCTCAGCCGTTTTGTGCAGTGTGCTCAGGAGGACCACGTTCTTGTTCCTCTTTGGGAGGTAAGAAACTAGAGTGGTGGTGGGGGTGAAGGCAAACTTTGATGAAAAGGCCTCTCTCCCCGTTGTTGGGAGGAGTGCAGGGGGGAGCTCAGGCTTGTTCTTTCTAACTGTGCCAACCATGGTGATCTTCCTCTTCAGGAGCTGCTGGCTGAGTTCATAAGAGGTGAAGAAATTGTCACACATTGGATTGTGCCCCCTCAGTCCATCTGTCACATCAAGGACAACCCGCATCACCTGGTTCTTCTCCGGGCCTCTACCAGTCGGCTTCCCTCTGTAGACGTGCATCTTCCAAGCGTAGCTGGATTGTGCGTCACAGGCCACCCATATCTTGATACCATACTTTGCTGGCTTGCTGGGCATATATTGCCGGAAAGGACAGCAACCTTTTGAAAAAAGAGATTACTATCAGTAATTAGTATCAGTGTCACAGAAAACAATCACATAAATCAATGATATTACACCAATACATAATAAAATTAACAGTGTAAATCACTTACATTACAAATATGAAAATAAAAATGTACCTCTGAATGGAACCAGTTGCTCATTCACCGTTACTTCAGGCACAGGGTTGTAGAGGTATGGCAGACGCTCCACCCACTTCTCCCAGAACCTCTCTTATGGCCACCAGTTTGTCTCTCACATGTCTTGCAGGTCTTGACTCATGGTTGTCAAATCGAAGCATTCTTGAGAAAGTGTGAAAGACTTTCAGTGGCATCGTGGCACAGAAAATCTCCCTTCTACTCTCTGCATCCCAGAGACTACACGTAGCCTCGCCTCGGGACCTATATACACCCATTAAGATTAACAGCCCTATGTACGCACGCAGGTCAATCTCGTCCATCCTTTTCCAGTTGTCTCCATATTTACAGAAACCCTCCAAATTTGTCATCTGCAGGATGATTTTTTCGATGGCTGGTATGATAAACGTGTAGAATGTTGAGGCGATGTCCTGGGCATGGGCAACTGCATGTCTTGTGGGCCCTGAGTCATCCTTGTGACATTTTGTGCTGCCATCCTGCCCTGTTTGTCATATGATGACAAGGACCATGTTATTTTGCTGTTCTTGTCTCTCTTTCAGTTTTGGGGATTTCTTCTTCATCTGAAGATGATGCATCATTCTCTGGGTGGTATTCTTCCCCATCTTCTTCTCCAGATACTGCCTCCTCTTCTAAATCATTGTTCTCTTGTTCCTCCTGGACATCTAAAAAAAAATCTGAACTACGACCTGTTGGGCACTGAAACGTGCACTCATGGCTTCAGCAAAGAGAGAACTGGAGGGACTGTCATCTGCAGCACCTTTATAGCCTCTGACTGCATTCCCCATTAGTAAACAATGCTTTCAATAAATTTTTATTTTGTCTGAAATGTTGTTTATTTTGTCTGAAATTGTGTTTATTTTGCACATGCACAAGAACGTTTTAGTTGACTGAGTTCAATCAGTAGCACACATAATCTCAAATTCACAAATTCTTTGTGGTGTGTGTGTGTGTGTGTGTGTGCGTGCGTGCGTGCGTGCGTGCGTGCGTGCGTGCGTGCGTGCGTGCGTGCGTGCGTGCGTGCGTGCGTGCGTGCGTGTGCGTGCGTGCGTGCGTGCGTGCGTGGTTTTTGTGGTGTGTAAATTATTTTATAACTGCTTTGTACCCTGGTGGTATACAGCTTTCATGGAAATATGAACAAAGGCGATGTTTCACTTTTTCTAATGTTGGGCTAACTCTAGGAAAATGTATAAAGTTTCAAGTTGAAAGAAGATCATTTAGGGGGTTTTCTCTGCTGACATAGTGGCGGTCATAAGACAACACAAGGGTTAAGTTTCTTCTTATGGCTGCAGGGGCATTATTGAGTAGCTTGGATGAAAGGTGCACAGAGGTGCCCAGAGTAAACGGCCTGCTCCTCAGTCATAGTTGTTAATATTTGCATAGTATTATTAGTATTGGATAGAAAACACTCTGAAGTTTCTAAAACTGTTTGAATTATGTCTGTGAGTATAACAGAACTCATATGGCAGGCAAAAACCTGAGAAGTTCCACTTCCTGTTTGGATTTTTTCTGAGGGTGGCAGATTTTCCACCAAGCTCTCATTGAAATTACAGCGAGATATGGATGAGTTTTCACTTCCACGGCTTCCACTAGATGTCAACAGTCAATAGAACTTTGTCTGATGACTCTAATGTGAAAGGGGGCCGAAGGAGACAGGAATTAGTCACCACTGCCACGAGCTGACCATGCTTTGACTACGCGCGTTCACGTGATAGGCAGCTCCGTTCCATCGCTCAACTGAAGTCAATCTAATTCTCCGGTTGGAACTTTATTCAAGATGTATGTTAACAACATTCTAAAGATTGATTCAGTACATCGTTTGACATGTTTCTACTGACAGTTATGGAACTTTTGGACATTTCGTCACGTTATAGTGGACGCGCTTTGTGACTTTGGAATTGTTTACCAAACGCGCTAACCAAAGTAGCTAATTGGACATAAATAACGGACATTATCGAACAAATCAAGCATTTATTGTGGACCTGGGATTCCTAGGACTGCATTCCGATGAAGTTCATCAAAGGTAAGGAAACATTTATCATGTATTTTCTGGTTTCTGTTGACTCCAACATGGCGGCTAATTTGGCTATTGTTCTGAGCGCCGTCTCAGATTATTGCATGGTTTGCTATTTCCGTAAAGTTTTTTTTAAATCTGACACAGCGGTTGCATTAAGGAGAGGTATATCTATAATTCCATGTGTATAACTTGTATTATCATCTACATTTATGATGAGTATTTTTGTTGAAACGATGTGGCTATGCAAAATCACTTGATGTTTTTGGAACTAGTGAATGTAACGCGCCAATGTAAACTCAGATTTTTTTATATAAATATGAACTTTATCAAACAAAACATGCATGTATTGTGTAACATGAAGTCCTATGAGTGTCATCTGATGAAGATCATCAAAGGTTAGTGATTAATTTTATCTCTATTTCTGCTTTTTGTGACTGCTATATTTCGCTGGGAAAATGGCTGTGCTTATTGTGGTTTGGTGGTGACCTAACATAATCGTTTGTAGTGCTTTCGCTGAAAAGCATATTTGAAATCGGACACTTTGGTGTGATTAACAACAAGATTACCTTTAAAATGATATAGGACACATGTATGTTTGAGGAATTTTAATTATGAGATTTCTGTTGTTTGAATTTGGCGCCCTGCACTTTCACTGGCTGTTGTCATATCAATCCTAGCGGGATTGCAGCGATAACAAGTTAAAGTCTCCAGCCACTAGGAGCGCAGCCTCTGGATGAGCATTTTCTTGTTTGCTTATAGCCTTATACAGCTCGTTGAGTGCGGTCTTAGTGCAACCATCGGTTTGTGGTGGTAAAGAGACAGCTACAGTTAGGACAGAACGCTCGGATCAACTCTTAAAGAGATGGGTGGGCCTAAAGCTTAAGAGGGTGTGAACGATGTTGAATGGTGGTAGACAAAGAAGAGCTTTCCAGTAGGTACCAAAAATTCAAAGGCCATTTTCTCAAAAGTGAGGATACAAGTTTATCAACTTTCAAAGCAGAATTACTTTCCCATTGTTCCTCAACTGTAGTGTATTATATACCATTTTCTAGCTCGGAGTCTCTACTTTGAGGGGTGGCCAGAAGAGGACTGGCCACCCCTCATAGCCTGGTTCCTCTCTAGGTTTCTTCCTAGGTCCCGGCCTTTCTAGGGAGTTTTTCCTAGCCACCGTGCTTCTACACCTGCATTGCTTGCTGTTTGGGGTTTTAGGCTGGGTTTCTGTACAGCACTTGGAGATATCAGCTGATGTAAGAAGGGCTTTATAAATACATTTGATTTGATTTTATCCAATGTAAAAAAATATATATATATCAAATTTTGCTACATAAGACGGTCGGTCACAAACGTTGTATGCAGAAATACAGTTAAACATCAAAAACAATGTATAAACCTATTATAATTGGAGCAGGCCAACCCTGCTGGAGGTCTTCTGCATGTGCAAGGTTCTTCTTCAGCCCAGCAATAACGAAAATCGAATATGTTGATAATCCAGTGTTCTATTGCTGGGCTGGAATAGAAATCTGCTCACCCAGTAGATCAGGGATCAGTGGAGCAAGGTTGGCCACCGCTGGTACAGAGGGTTTTTTTTCACCTGAAATTATGCTTTAGTAATAATAGCCTACTTGTTACTTCTCAATTATATATTGTTGTTCATCATTACACCACCAGTCAAACGTTTTAGAACACCTACTCATTCAAGGATTTTTCTTAATTTTTTCTATTTTCTACATTGTAGAATAATAGTGAAGACATCAAAACTATGACATAACACATATGGAATCATGTAGAAACCAAAACAGTGTTAAACATATCAAAATATATTTTATATTTGAGATTCAAATATTTGAGATTCAAATAACCACCCTTTGCCCTGATGACAGTTTTGCACACTCTTGGCATTCTCTCAACCAGCTTCATGAGGTAGTCCCCTGGAATGCATTTTAATTAACAGAAATTTATGGAATTTCTTTCCTTCTTAATGCCTTTGAGCAAATCAGTTGTGTTGTGACAAGGTAGGGGTGGTATACAGAAGATAGCCCTATTTGGTAAAAGACCAAGTCCATATTATGGCAAGAACAGCTCAAATAAGCAAAGAGAAACGACAGTCCATCATTACTATAAGACATGGTCAGTCAATCCGGAATATTTCAAGAACTTTTAAAGTTTCGTCATGTGCAGTCGCAAAAACCATTAAGCGCTATGATGAAACTGGCCCTCATGAGATCTGCCCACAGGGATGGAAGACCCAGAGTTACCTCTGCTGCAGAGGATAAGTTCATTAGAGTTAACAGCACCGAAAGTAACAGACACATCTCAACATCAACTGTTCAGAGGAGACTGTGTAAATCAGGCCTTCATGGCCGATTTGCTGGAAAGAAACCACTACTAAAGGACACTAATGCAAAGAAGAGACTAGCTTGGGCCAATAAACTTTTGTCCTTTGGTCTTGTGTCCAAATTGGAGATTTTTGGTTCCAACCGCCGTGTCTTTGTGAGACGCGGTGTGGGTGAATGGATGATCTCCGCATGTGCATTTCACAACGTGAAGCATGGAAGTTGAGGTGTTATGGTGTGCTTCTACACCTGCCTTGCTTGCTGTTTGGGGTTTTAGGCTGGGTTTCTGTACAGTACTTTGAGATATCAGCTGATGTAAGAAGGGCTTTATAAATACATTTGATTTGATTTGACTTGTGGGGTGCTTTGCTGGTGACACTGTCTGGGATTTCTTTAGAATTCAAGGCACACTTAACCAGCATGGCTACCACAAAATTCTGCAGAGATACGCCATCCCATCTGGTTTGCACTTAGTGGGACTATCATTTGTTTATCAACAGGACAATGACCCAACACATCTCCAGGCTGTGTAAGGGCTATTTGACCAAGAAGGCGAGTGATGGAGTGCTGCGTCAGATGACCTGACCTTCACAATCCCCCGACCTCAACCCAATTGAGATGGTTTGGGATGAGTCGGACCGCAGCATGAAGGAAAAGCAGCCAACAAGTGCTCAGCATATGTGGGAACTCCTTCAAGACGGTTGGAAAAGCATTCCAGGTGAATGCCAAGAGTGTGCAAAGCTGTCATCAAGGCAAAGGGTGGCTATTTTGGAGAATCTCAAAAAGAAAACATATTTTGATTTGTTTTACACTTTTATGGTTTCTACACAATTCCATATGTGTTATTTCATAGCTTTGATGTCTTCACTATTATTCTACATTGTAGAAAATAGTCAAAATAAAGAAAAACCCTTGAATGAGTAGGTGTTATAAAACTTTTGACCGGTAGTGTACAAGTTAGCTTATTTGTACATTTTGAAGAGATGAAGTGTTGATTCTTTGAAGTGAAGTGTTTAATTTTGTTTTAATTGTTAAATGATTATTCAAAATGAACTCGTGTCAATGTTGATTAATCACATATCACAATCTTCAAATGAAGAGGGGAAGGGGTTATGTCTCTAATGTGTCTGTTTTTCTGTATTATATTCACAATTTAATATTTCCATTTTGTCTAGTTGTATGATCTCTAATCTGTTTTATTTGATTGTTACTCTCTCTCAGGATATCAGCTCTGTGAATCCATTTTGCAGCTTATCATATGGCATGCATCACAATGCATCCACAGGCCTACAGTATGATGGCATTACTGGAGCAGAGCAGATAATATTTGAACTCACACAGTGTTTACATCTTGGGATATGTTCTCTATTTAAATTGATCCCAGTAGACAACATATATGAGGCAAAAATATATATCAGATTTTGTACATGCATTTTAAGTGCTGACATATAGAATTGTTTAGTGTAAATCTAATCTTTGTAATTTAGGTACAGTATGAAAATAAGATGACAATTAGGCTACAGGAGATGAGCATGATAGCGCACATTTTATGAGGTTTATTTTATTTGATTCATTTTAGCAGTGTTGCTAACAAAATTATTGCAGTTCCCATAGATAGACGGTACATAGTTGCTCTGTGTATCACTGACCCTGGATAAGCTAGCGACTGGAATAACACAGCTAACCATTTAGGTCAATAATATGCTGTTTTTATTCATATTTTGTATGTATTATAATCGTGAGAGAAATTTTAGCTAGCTAGGTAGTTATACCTAAGTAGCTTACCAGGTTAGCTGACTTTTTTCAACACAAATCTAATGTTGGCTAGCTAATTGTCCTTCATGCTAGTGTTTACAGCCATTTCATCATTTCAGAAATGTCATAATAAAAAATATTGATATGGCCAGCTTTGTAGACCATTTCTCCCCTCTTGCTGCAGCTTTACCTTATTTCGTTCTTAAATGTTTTGTCACCAGTGCTTGTTTTGTTGACCTGTTTTGTCCTCACCCACTGTTGCTCCTAAGGCAAAATCTGGTGAACACCTTTTGAGCTCCACCAAGCAAGGCATTTGATTGTTTTGATGTGTTGCGAGGTGTCACTGATTTACATTGGGTTCCGACCCCTCTTCCCCAGACTTCCCATTTTAGGGAAGCCTGGTTCCTGACGAGGATAGGTCAAATCAAGTCTGACATTTTAAAGTGGAAATTTACTTTTAAACCTTGAATACCCTACAAAATTGCATGTCCTGCTTTGCAGGGAAATTCCCACCAACAAAAGAGTGATCAAATTAAGATACTACATCTGTATTTTTCCTCCACCTGGTGCATTTTATTTTGCTCCTGTTTTGAGAGATGCTGAGCTCACATGTTTTTCCAGGCAAGAGGGACAAGTGGGAACCTTGACAGGTACTTAACAACAATCAAAAACAGTTGTAAACAGGGAACGTTATTGGGCAGGGTGCAGGAAGTGAGCGAGCTAAGGCACATACAGTACTGCCGAGCCTACAGACCCCTCCTATCACACTTTCCAGACAGGAACTGACTTTTTCCCAAAGAGCTAAAAAGACGAATAAAAAAAATCTAAATTCATAAATCTGTGCGTTCCATAGACCTGTATGAGCTAAGGTGTTTTTACAGGGTAGGGCATTGCCCGTTTCGTCCTGAGCTTGTCCTTGGACAACAAACCTTTTGTCTTGATACTGTATGAATGGTTGAAGCATTCGGATGAAAGGTCTGAAATCATATGCACTGTTGAGCTTTTTTTCGTAACTGGTGTTTGATAAAACACTCTCTGCATCTCTCATGTAATTGTTACATTTCTGTCACTGGCCAGTCTTGACAGTCCCTTCTAGGTTGCATTCTAGTTCACCAAGCAGCAGTAACTCACTTAGTAGTAGCTAAGTGGTAGCAACTTCTCTGGCCTGCACCTCTTAGGCCTCAACACTGCATTCAATTACAAAGGAATTAACTACACCACAATCAACAATCCTAAACAAAACCTTTACGAATACAGTGCCTTCGGAAAGTATTCATACCCTTCGACTTATTCAACATTTTGTGGTGTTACAGCCTGAATTCAAAATGATGAAATATATTTCTTTCTCACCCATCTACACACAATACCCCATAATTATTATTTTTGTTTTGCAAATTTAATCTGAATAATCCTTCCACATTCTTGCAAGTAGTGAACGGTTTAGTGTGCAAAAAAGATTCACAACTCCCTGAACAACTGCTGGTTGACTCACAGGTGGTAACTGAGAGAACCACCAGAGCTAAAAGTCTGATGGCACCAGCGCCCATATCGCCTATATCAACCATATCGGTGGACATACCGGTATGTCAGATTAGCTCAATTAGCTCAATCGCCAATTTTACAGCCTCTGAGTATTACAGAAACACAATACTTTGAATGAATAACAGACAAATGTTCATAACAAGTGGCTATGGATGAAATTGTTAAAAATATCTCTTCAAAATATGAAAAACATACAAAAACATCTAATCATTCTCAGTTTGGGGTCATAAATGACCCCTGTTGGCACTTTTAGGGTTAAAGATTTTATGTCATTTTCAGCATTTCAAGGGTTATCTCATAGCCTTATTCACTAAGCTTGACTGCCTCAGACCTATCCTATTATGTGCCTCAGCAGACCAGAAGGATGAGAATGAGAGAGAGTAAGAGGGGGGAGGGGTATTTGAGGTGTGTATTAGATAATTTTTTACTCTTTTTTAGTTGGTCTGTGCTCTAGCTGCACCCACTTCCTCTATGGTAACAGCTGTCAAAACCTTGCTGGATTACAGCACACCACAGAGCTACGGCTCGTATTAGAGCCTGGCACTGGGCAGGAAGTAAGGAGGGGTCCGGGCCGAGCAGGGAATATTCAGGACACACTGTTCCTCAGGGCAAGGCGAGTAGGACCCTGGGGAGTTATATCTGAGACCAGGACCCTGCTGCTTGTAACTGTAGTGTCTGGTTGATTCAACTACACGTGTTGAGGATACCACAGGGCTTTTCCAGTGATGTTTTAGGTATTAGAACAGATACACTCCCTGTAATAGGGTTTTGTTTTTCACAATCTGATGGGAGGTTATTTTTCACAGACTCAGATTCAGGGACTCAAGTCTTTTTCTTTTGGAAGAAGTCAGGGCTTCCAGGCTTGTGCGCATGGAGCACTGAGAAGCTTCGCCTCGTGAAGGTTGTTGAGAAACAAAATTCTTTACACATCTGGTAGGGGAATTGGGCTTGTTGAAATAATAGGAGTTCAACAAGAAGATTGTATCAGTTTTGGCAAACGTGTCCTGTTCTGTGTAAACCAAAACAGACTGAAATGTTTGTAGTGATATCTCTACCACTTATCTCTTGTAGTGATATCAATACAAAATAATTGTGCTTGACTTTCTGGTAAACGGACACCATGACAGATTGAAATGTATACTGTACGATGACAGAAGACAATCATAGGGCTTTATAATCAATTTAAAATGCTACCCTTGGGCATCGGAGGAAGACATTTGAAATGTCACAGCAAATAGTGGGTGAGTCTCCATGCTGTATATGGTAATCCAACAGGAGTTGGTATCAGATTCTAATAAACACTTATCGCGGCATGACTTAACTCAGTTTGCAGACATGACCTTCATTGTGTGTGACATCACTCCACAACACGGGATGTACAGCTCTTTTCCAACTGAAAGTGTCTCTAATGTTCATGTGTACTTTAATCTGATGACAGAGGTGGGTACCTCTCCCTCTCTGTAGCTTCACTACACTCAGCACCTCATCTTTATTATTTTGCACAAGGGTTTACCCCCTTTGTAGAAAAATGCATTGAAAGTAAAACAGGAGCATTACTTTATTCACCACAAATAGTGATCAGAGTTTACACACCTACTGTATTTCGGTACCACTACATCACTGATTGATCCCCGTTTAACATGCATCTTTAACCTCATCCTAGAATGTTCTGAAATACCCAAGTTGTGGAAGTCAGCAATTGTCCTACCTCTTTAGAAAGGAGGTGATCCTACTCTACTGAATAACTATCGGCCCATATGTCTATTCTGGCAAAGGTATTGGAGTCCCTAGTCATAAGCAGCTTAAGTGGCTAGAGATTTGAGTCAGTATGTTGGCAGCAGCCACTCAATGTTAGTGATAGCTGTTTAACAGTCGGATGGCCTTGAGATAAAAGCTGTTTTTCAGTCTCTCGGTCCCAGCTTTGATGTACCTGTACTGACCTCGCCTTCTGAATGATAGCGGGGTGAACAGGCAGAGGCTCGGGTGGTTGTTGTCCCTGATGATCTTTTTGGACTTCCTGTGACATCGGGTGGTGTAGGTGTAAATGGAGGGCAGGTAGTTTGCGCCCGGTGATGCGTTGTGCAGACCTCACTACCCTCTGGAGAGCCTTACGGTTGTGGGCGGAGAAGTTGCCGTACCAGGTGGCGATACAGCCCGACAGGATGCTCTCGATTGTGCATCTGTAAAAGTTTGTGAGTGTTTTCGGTGACAAGCCACATTTCTTCAGTCTCCTGAGGTTGAAGAGGCACTGTTGCGCCTTCTTCACCATGGTGTCTGTGTTGGTGGACCATTTCAGTTTGTCCGTGATGTGTACGCCAAGGAACTTAAAACTTTACACCTTCTCCACTACTGTCCCGTCGATGTGGATAGGGGGGAGCTCCCTCTGCTATTTCCTGAAGTCCACGATCATCTCCTTTGTTTTGTTGACGTTGAGTGTGAGGTTATATTCCTGACACCACACTCCGAGGGCCGTCTCTTCCTCCCTGTAGGTCGTCTCGTCGATGTTGGTAATCAAGCCTACCACTGTAGTGTCGTCTGCAGACTTGATGATTGAGTGGGAGGCGTGCATGGCCACGCAGTAATGTGTGAACAGGGAGTACAGGAGAGGGCTGAGAACGCACCCTTGTGGGGCCCCAGTGTTGAGGATCAGCGGGGTGGAGATGTTGTTTCCTACCCTCACCACCTGGGGGTGGCCCGTCAGAAAGCCCAGGACCCAGTTGCACAGGGCAGGGTCGAGACCCAGGGTCTCGAGCTTGATGACGAGTTTGGAGGGTACTATGGTGTTAAATGCTGAGTTGTAATCGATGAACAGCATTCTTACATAGGTATTCCTCTTGTCCAGATGGGTCAGGGCAGTGTGCAGTGTGATTGCGATTGCGTCGTCTGTGGACCTATTGGGGCAGTAAGCAAATTGGAGTGGGTCTAGGGTGTCAGGTGGGGTGGAGGTGATATGATCCTTGACTAGTCTCTCAAGCACTTCATGATGACAGAAGTGAGTACTACGGGGCGATAGTTGTTTAGCTCAGTTACCTTAGCTTTCTTGGGATCAGGAACAATGGTGGCCCTCTTGAAGCATGTGGAAACAGTAGACTGGGATAGGGATTGTTTGAATATGTCCGTAAACACACCAGCCAGCTAGTCTGTGCATGCTCTGAGGGCGCGGCTAAGGATGCCGTCTGGGCCGGCAGCCTTGCGAGGGTTAACACATTTAAATGTTTTACTCACATTGGCTTCAGTGAAGGAGAGCCTGCAGGTTTTGGTAGCGGGCCGTGTCAGTGGCACTGTGTTGTCCTCAAAGCGAGCAAAGACGTTGTATAGTTTGCCTGGGACCAAGACGACGGTGTCCGCGACGGGGCTGGTTTTCTTTTTGTAATCCGTGATTGACTGTAGACCCTGCCATATACGTCTCGTGTCTGAGCCATTGAATTGCGACTCTACTTTGTCTCTATACTGACGTTTAGCTTGTTTGATTGCATTGCGGAGGGAATAGCTACACTGTTTGTATTCGATCATGTTTCCGGTCACCTTGCCATGGCTAAAAGCAGTGGTTTGTGCTTTCAGTTTGTGCGAATGCTGCCATCAATCCACGGTTTCTGGTTGGGGAAGATTTTAATAGTCACCGTGGGTACAACATCACCGATGCACATGCTAATTAACTCGCTCACCGAATCAGCACATACATCAATGTTGTTGTCTGAGGCTATCTGGAACATATCTCAGTCCACGTGATCGAAGCAATCTTAAAGTGTGGAATCAGATTGGTCGGACCAGCGTTGAACAGATCTGAGCACGGGCGTTTCCTGTTTTAGTTTCTGTCTATGGGCTGGGAGCAACAAAATGGAGTCATTGTCAGATTTGCCGAAAGGAGGGCGAGGGAGGGCTTTGTATGCATTGCGGAAGTTAGAGTAGCAATGATCCAGAATGCTGCCAGCCCGGGTCACGCATTCAATATGCTGATAAAATTTAGGGAGCCTTGTTTTCAGATTAGCTTTGTTAAAATCCCCAGCTACAATAAATGCAGCCTCAGGATATGTGGTTTCTAGTTTACATAAAGTCCAATGAAGTTCTTTCAGGGCCGTCGTGGTGTCTGCTTGGGGGGGATATACACGGCTGTGATTACAATCTAAGAGAATTCTCTTGGTAGATAATGCGGTCGGCATTTGATTGTAAGGAGTTCTAGGTCAGGTGAACAAAAGGACTTGAGTTCCTGTATGTTGTTATGATCACACCACGACTTGTTAATCATAAGGCATACATTCTTCTTCTTACCAGAGAGATGTTTGTTTCTGTCGGTGCGATGCGTGAAGAAACCGGGTGGCTGTACCGACTCTGATAACGTATCCCGAGTGAGTCATGTTTCCGTGAAACAGAGAATGTTACAATCTCAGATGTCTCTCTAGAAGGCAACCCTTGCTCGAATATCGTCTACCTTGTTGTCAAGAGACTGGACATTGGCGAGTAGTATACTCGGGAGCGGTGAGCGATGTGCCCGTCTACGGAGCCTGACCAGTTGACCGCTCTGTCTGCCCCTTCTGCGGCGCCGTTGTTTTGGGTCGCCTACTGGGATCCGATCCATTGTCCTGGGTGGTGATCCAAACAGAGGATCCGCTTCTGGAAAGTCGTATTCCTGGTCGTAATGTTGGTAAGTTGACGTTGCTGTATGTATGTATGTAATAAGACTTAAGATTTCCTGGGGTAACAGTGTAAGAAATAATACAGAAAAAAACAAAATACTGCATAGTTTTCTAAGAACGTGAAGCGAGGCGACCATCTCTGTCAGATTTGAAGATTTTGAATGATACCCACTGGGCAAAAACTGCTTGAATCAACGTTGTTTCCAAGTCATTTCAACCCCCCAAAAAATTGTGATGAAGTTGAATCAACGTGAAAAACTGAACAAAAAATATAAACTCAACATATGAAGCGCTGGTCCAATGTTTCATGAGCTGAAATAAAAGATCCCAGAAATGTTCAATACTCACAAAAAAACATATTTATTTCAAATGTTGTGCATAAATTTGTTTACATCTGTCACGCCCTGACCGTAGAGATCCTTTTTATGTTTAGTGTTTGTTTCACCTTTCAGGACTGTTCGTTTGTCGTGTTTTGTTGTTTTGTCAAGTGTTGCGTATTTTATTAAATAATATGAACACTTACCACGCTGCACCTTGGTCCTCTTCTCCTTCTCCCGACGACGTTGTTTACATCATCCCTGTTAGTGTGTATTTTATCCTTTGTCAAGATAATCAATCCACCTGAGAGATGTGGTATTTCAAGGAGCTGATTAAACAGCATGATCATTACACAGGTGCACCTTATGCTAGGGACAATAAAAGGCCACTCTAAAATGTGCAGTTTTGTCACACAACACAATGCCACAGATGTCTGTTTTGAGGGTTGAGACAGCGTGCAATTGGCATGCTGACTGCAGGAATGTCCACCAGAGCTGTTGCCCGAGAATTGATTGTTAATTTCTCTACCATAAGCCACTTCCAATGTTGTTTTAGAGAATTTGTCAGGACGTCCAACCGGCCTCACAACCGCAGACCATGTGTAACCACGCCAGCCTAGGACCTCCAGATCCAGCTTCTTCACCTGAGGGATCTGTTTGTAATAAAGCCCTTTTGTGGGGAAAAACTCATTCTGATTGGCTGGGCCTAGCTCCCCAGTGGGTGAGCCTGGCTCCCTGCCCAGTCAAATCCATAGATTAGGGCCTAATAAATGTAAGGGATTTCTTATTTTTTTCACCTAACTTTGAACCTAAATCCAATGACAGGGTGACATTTTTGGGTTGATTTTTCATTGAATTCACGTTAGTTGACAACTCATCCAAGTATAAATCAAACCTAGCCATTGAACTGAAGTCTATGCCCAGTGGGGTAGTCACTGTGCCCTGGATAAGAAGCTGCATTGTATATCTGTATTCATAGAGGCGTTTGACATGTGGACCATACTGTCTTGGTGCAGAGATTGGACTGTATTGGGATTACTGGTCATGTTCTGGAGTGGTTTGTGAACTGCCTGTCAAATCGAACCCAGTGTGTTAAGGCAGATGGTTGTATGTCGGACACTGTAGAGTTGTGCTCGGGTGCGCCTCAAGGATCTATTGTAGGTCCCCTGTTGTTTATTATCTAGATCAACAACATTGGGAGACAGCTGATGTATTATTATTTGACCCTGCTGGTCATCTATGAACATTTGAACTTCTTGAAGAACAATCTGGCCTTAACTTCACTGCGCTACGGATCCCTTTTACGGGATCACTTTCCTAAACAACCGCTAGAATTGCAGGGCGCCAAATGCAAAAATATTACAAAAAATATTTATAATCATGCAATCACAAGTGAAATATACCAAAACACAGCTTAGCTTGTTGTTAATCCACCTATCGTGTCAGATTTTGAAAATATACTTTACAGCGAAAGAAATCCAAGCTTTTGTGAGTGTAGCTTTCAATGCTACAACAGCTAGCCCCAAATTAGCATGGTCACAAAAGTCAGAAAAGCAATAACATTAATCGCTTACCTTAGATATTCTTCGGATGTTTGCACTCACGAGACTCCCAGTTACACAATAAATGTTATTTTTGTTCGATAAATATTACTTTTATAACAAAAAAATGCTATTTGGGTTGTGCATTATGTTGAGAAAACCAAAGCCGTGTTCCGTTCGACGAATTCCAAAAGGTATCCGTAATGGTCGTAGAAACATGTCAAATGTTTTTTATAATCAAACCTCAGGTTATTTTTAACAAACATAATCAATAATAGGAACTATTCGAACTATTCAGGAACTATTCGGAGGACACCTAACTAGTTTTGAAAAATCTCGTTCATTTTTCAAAATAAAAGCCTGAAACTATGTCTAAAGCCTGGTCACAGCCTGAGGAATGCAGAATACATTTTGTTATACTCACAGACAATATTTTGACAGTTTTGGAAACTTCGGAGTGTTTTCTATCCTAATCTGTAAATGATATGCATATTCTACGATCTGTGCCAGAGAAAATGTCCGTTTACCTTGGGAACGATATTTTAAGAAAATAAAAAAATTCTGCCCCTAGCGTCAAGAGGTTAATGGCCATGTACTCTTATACTCTCCACCCGGCACAGCCAGAAGAGGACTGGCCACCCTCAGAGCCTGGTTCCTCTCTAGGTTTCTTCCTAGGTTGCTGCCTTTCCAGGGAGTTTTTCCTAACCACCGTGCTTCTACATCTGCATTGCTTGCTGTTTGGGGTTTTAGGCTGGGTTTCTGTATAAGCACTTTGTGACATCTGCTGATGTAAAATAGGGCTTATAAATAATTTTGATTTGATTTACATTTTTATGCGGATGACACTGTTCTCTATTCAAGTAGCAGCAGTTTGACTTTGGCCTTTGATAAAGCTCAAACAGCTTTTAACATCATTCAACAGAATCTGTATGATTTGAAGCTTGTTCTGAATTCCTCTAAAACAAAATGCATGGTATTTAATAATACTAAACACTGACAACCGTGTAATTACTACCTTGGAAGGACATTCTATAGATCAAGTCAAGATGTACACATATCTGGGAGTTCAAGGGATAGAAGTTGAGCTTCACCACCCATGTAGAGAACCTTGTCACTCAAGCTGCGTGTTGGGGTTAATTACAGGCACAAACTTGTTTTTCCTTTGCCGCCAGAAAATAGTTGATTCGTTGTACTTTTCTCTCAGGTGGACATCACTAGCAATATGCAGGCTCTGACACTGGTACATTCTTATTTATTAGGCCATTTTATGAAAGCGGACATTTTATTTATCCTCTCTTCTAGCTCAAAATGAAAACACATACAAGCTCAAACCTCAATCTTGTTTTATGCTAACAGTCCCGAAAATTAGAACCGAGCATGGAAAAAGTTTCTTTCCTTACTCAGCCCCCAGGGTGCTGGAATTCTCTCCAAGCCAACCTAAAGCCACAGGACCTGGTGTCCCTGGAGGAGTTCAAAGGACAATTAGATGAACAGGTTGTTGAGACATGTAGTTGTCTCTAGTTATCACCTGGTGTTACTAGTTTGCGTTAACTTATGTAAGGAAGCATGCTGTTTTACTTAACACACACCACACACATGCCCAGTGGTGGAAAAAATACCAAATTGTCATACATGAGTAAAAGTAAACATACCTTAAAAGAAAATGACTCAAGTACAGTTGAAGTCGGAAGTTAACATACACTTATGTTGGAGTCATTAAAACTCATTTTTCAACCACTCCACACATTTCTTGTTAATAAACTATAGTTTTGGCAAGTCGGTTAGGACATCTACTTTGTGCATGACACAAGTAATTTTTCCAACAATTGTTTACAGACAGATTATTTCACTTATAATTCACTGTATCACAATTCCAGGGGGTCAGAAGTTTACATACACTAAGTTGACTGTGCTTTTAAAGAGCTTGGAAAATTCCAGAAAATGATGTCATGACTTTAGAAGCTTCTGATAGGCTAATTGACATAATTTGAGTCAATTGTACCTGTGGATGTATTTCAAGGCCTACCTTCAAACTCAGTGCCTCTGTGCTTTACATCATGGGAAAATCAAAAGAAATCCGCCAAGACCTTAGAAAAAAAATTGTAGACCTGAAGGTACCACGTTCATCTGTACAAACAATAGTACGCAAGTATAAACACCATGGGACCACGCAGCCGTCATACCGCTCAGGAAGGAGACGCGTTCTGTCTCCCAGAGATGAACATACTTTGGTGCGAAAAATGCAAATCAATCCCAGAACAACAGCAAAGGACCTTGTGAAGATGCTGGAGGAAACAGGTACAGAAGTATCTATATCCACAGTAAAACAAGTCCTATATCGACATAACGTGAAACGTGAAAGGCCGCTCAGCAAGGAAGATGCCATTGCTCCAAAACCGCCATAAAAAAAGCCAGACTATGGTTTGCAACTGCACATGGGGACAAAGATCGTACTTTTTGGAGAAATGTCCTCTGGTCTGATGAAACAAAAATAGAACTGTTCGGCCACAATGACCATCGTTATGTTTGGAGGAAAAAGGGGGAGGCTTGCAAGTCGAAGAACACCATCCCAACCGTGAAACACGGGGGTGGCAGCATCATGTTGTCAGGGTGCTTTGCTGCAGGAGGGACTGGTGCACTTCACAAAATAGATGGCATTATGAGGAAGGAGAAGTATGTGGATATATTGAAGCAACATCTCAAGACATCAGTCAGGAAGTTAAAGCTTGGTCGCAAATGGGTCTTCCAAATGGACAATGACCCCAAGCATACTTCCAAAGTTGTGGGAAAATGGCTTAAGGACAACAAAGTCAAGGTATTGGAGTGGCCATCACAAAGCCCTGACCTCAATCCAATATATAATTTGTGGGCAGAACTGAAAAAGCGTGTGCGAGTAAAGAGGCCTACAAACCTGACTCAGTTACACTAGCTGTGTCAGGAGGAATGGGCCAAAATTCACCCAACTTATTGTGGGAAACTTGTGGAAGGCTACCTGAAACGCTGACCCAAGTTAAACAATTTAAATGCAATGCTACCAAGTACTAATTGAGTGTATGTAAACGTCTGATCCACTGGGAATGTGATGAAAGAAATATAAGCTGAAATAAATCATTCTCTCTACTATTATTCTGACATTTCACATTCTTAAAATAAAGTGGTGATCCTAACTGACCTAAAACAGGGAATTTTTACTTGGATTAAATGTCAGGAATTGTGAAAAACTGAGTTTAAATGTATTTGGCTAAGGTGTATGTAAACTTCCGACTTCAACTGTAAAAGTGAAAGTCACCCAGTAAAATACTAATTGAGTAAAAGTCTAAAAGTATTTGGTTTTAAATACATATAAGTATCAAAAGTAAATTTAATTGCTAAAATATACTTAAGTATCAAAAGTAAAAGTAAAACAAAATATTTTCAAATTCCTTGTATTATTAGGCAAAACAGACAGCACGATTTTCTTGTTTATTTATTTATTTATTTACTGATAGCCAGGGGCACACTTCAACGCTCAGACATAATTTACAAACAAAGAATTTGGGTTTAGTGAGCCTGCCAGATCAGAGGCAGTAGGGAAGACCTGGGATGTTCTCTTGATAAGTGTGTGAATTAGACAATGTTCCTGTCCTGCTAAGCATTCAAAATGTAACACGTACTTCTGGGTGTCAGGGAAAATGTAGGGAGTAAAAAGTACAATATTTTCTTTAGAAATATAGTGGAGGTAAAGTAAAAAATATAAATAGTAAAGTAAAGTACAGATACCCCAAAAAAGTACTTAAGTAGTACTTTAAAGTATTTTTACTTAAGTACTTTACACCATTGCACATGCCGGCACATACAGACACACACACACATCCACTGTTTGGTTGCTGTTGTATTTTTGCTGTTGCCAGTGTCTTCTGTCTGTGTTGTCCGTTTTGTCTTACATTGTTTTTTATCCCAGCCCCCGTCCCCACAGGAAGCCTTTTGCCTTTTGCCAGGCCGTCATTGTAAATAAGAATTTGTTCTTAATTGACTTGCCTGGTTAAATAAAATAAAACAAATACATACAAAAAGTTGCTTTGAGTTATGAAAGAAATATGGATTATTGGTGTTGTAAAACTTTTAGTGTTTGCTTACTTAGACTCGGACCAAGCTCCAATTAGCAATAGCTAAATTACCACTGGGTATGAATGAAACCAAACATTAAAATAATTTAAAAATTAATTTATTAATTCAGATTTTCTTGACTTTGTTTTTACAAAGATGTTAAATAACTTAAATACATTCTTCCCAGTCATTCGTGATCTGTTTATACCTACAAGCTATACACATGAGGTAGAGGAAAATCATTTACGTTCCCATAAGACATGAATAAGTGAACATGGACAAAGCTTTGTTGGTATAGTATTATCACAAATGGTAATACATTTGTTTTGTTATTAGCAAGCACAGCACAAATCCTAACAAAAATGTACACGGTGATTGTGACCCTCTAAATATAATTTGTTGTGATCCTTTCCAAGACCATCAGAGTATACCAAAAGTTGAATGAGTTCGCACCAATACTACTTTTTGTTTGGTCAGTGTGTTTATCTGCACAGATGGCTATGTTACTGGGTACAGACAGAACCCATATACCCCTCACCAACACCCTCAAACAAATGGGTCATGCTACAAATCGGGATGCTACAAAAATAATTGTGTAATATTGTGCCATGTCAATTACATAAAACAGCTGATTATCATCCATTTAATAGCCTTTAGAGTTGCCTTTCGATGTGTTGTACTGTATATAAAACAGTTGAAAAAGGGAAGAGAATTGTTGAGTTACTAAATTTGCTAGGATTTGTTTTGTGCTTAGGAACGGCAAATGTTAGAGTTATCTTTAAGAACAATTATGCTGACTTTACAGTATTCACTGTCTCTTGAAGCCTCCACCGCAAAGAAGCCAAAACCCCATACAAGCCTCAAGAAAATAAACTGAGTAAAAAATACAAGTATATAAAATCAGTTATGACTTAATGTTATTTACATTGAACACATGCTCATAATATATTTTAAAATAATTTATCTTTCTTTTATTTTCATTTTTCCTACAAAATAGATTTTTATACATGATCCTCTGACAACTACACAGTGCAGAGCTATGAGTTCAAAAATAGAATATGAAGGACAAAGACAATGACATTGAAGAACAACCATTGTATCATGCCGTCCTTTGTCTTGAAAAACTTAGAATATAAAACATACAAAATACATGCAATGTGCATACTGTATTCCTCTCTCCATGACTCTGTTGACCATTTGTATCCATTCAATAAATTACCACTGTAGAGAACCACAGTCTTGGGCAGGGGAGTGTGGAAGCTGTGGGAAGCAGGCATTTATGCTCAGGCTTTCAGCATAGCCATTATGGTTTCCATGTAGCGTGCAAAGTTCTATGTATATGTTTTGACCATTCTTTATTTGGCATGTCTCCTCATTTTCAAAATGTTTGGAATTCAGCTCTAGAAGATGAACCAACCATCCTTCGTTAGGCTAGACTCCCTTCAGATATAAATCCTGTGAGCGTCACTGATTTAAAACTGTAGGCGAACTGTAGTCTATCTAACATAGTCGGTGGTCAAAGCTATTTTCGAGGGTATTGGCATGCTATTTACTAATGTTGGTACTCGTTTGGCACTTGTTTTTTACTTACTGATGATCACTTACAATCAAAAGTTTACAGCAGCAATGTACTCCATATTCATGGTTTAGCCTTATGTTTTATATTTTACCACTTGCCTTCCCAGCATCAAATGTCTTGGTCCTAACCTCCTTATTGCTACCAACGTCCTCTTTAATTGCCTGTGACATTTTACCATGTGCCTCATTCTTGTCTCTATACCACAGGAGAATAAACCACTGCTTTTTACAATAAACAAAAACATCTGCACTGTATATATTCATAAATACAAGGTCTTTAAATACTTTAAAGGGAAATTATAAAGGGCTTCTGAGGCTTCAGTGCGTGAATGGGGCTATCTTACAATGTTGGGTTCCTCACTCAGTAGTTCATTCTCACCCACTTAAAACAAGGCAAAGACTGTATACCTAAAGGGAATCTAAAGATGACATTGCATCTCACGAGTTATTGTAGCTGTTTACAGGGTTGGCTCTGCCTTTGCCACCAGTCATTTTAAACTTCAAACATCCAATATTAAATGTTAGTCATACAAATCTTACTGTACAACATAATGGTAACCTGCCTTAAAGAAAATGACTGTCAAAACAACACAAAAGGAGATTGTACCTTTGCAGTCGCGGAGATCTGTTAGCTATGCTCCAAACAATGGATAGACAATGCATAGGCTACAGCTAGAGCATACATTTGCTTTGTTGTCGCAAACACATTTTGTCACCATAATACACCTTAAGCTTCAGCAGGACTATCTCTTAAAGACCGCATTTGCCTCAGGGTGTTAATTTTTAAGCCATTTTGCAGACATGTCAAGATGGATTTTAGTTTCCATAGCATCATACTGTTCATTTTCAACCTCAACCATTTATCCTTGTCAATCAAATGGTGCACTCTAGAGAGAGGAAGGAAGGATATGAGAGTGTATGTATAGAAATAGGGGTTACATTTCTCCTGTACCCATAGTTTGCTGTTTTCTTTACTTTATAGTAGTATTACTAGCAAGATTGGCTTTTCCTTTTTAAACAGAGTGCTAACTAAGTACCAAGAAGCAAGGTGACATAGTTGGGTTGCTATTACTTAGAGCATTAGTCAGCTGATTGAAAGATGCATTCTCTACTGGTCAGGTGGTCGGTCTCCTGTTGTCACGGTGACAGTAATAGACACTAGACTCAGAAAAGCAAGGCCATTCTCTCATTGAACTTTCGATTACATACAGATTTTCAGTTTTTCTTTTTACTCTTTCCAAATAAGTATAGTGGTTTCAGTTATTCCCTGAACGTTAGTTGAGTTCGCCTAAGAGTAGCCTAAAATTACTGTCAAAGAAAATGACATTTCTGTACATGTATTCACCAACAATTTCACTCTAGTGTAAAAGAATCAAAGACAAATGAGCGTGTTTTCTCTCCTCGGGAAGGAGTAGTCCCAAAGGGTCCATGAATGATCCACAGAGAGACACAAAGAACACAAATGTGCTGCTTTCCAAAGGGCCTTGTCAAAACAAATTATAAAGCAAAAGAGAGCGAGAACACACAAACAACAATACATTTGTGTAGTTAGTGGTTTGTTTAAACATATTCAGAGAAGTGGCAAGTGTATATAATATCATTATAATACAATTTAATTTATTTACATACATATGCATACACACATTGGTGTGTGAGTGTAAATATGTGTGCGTATAATAAATCTTACACCCTGTGTTCTTAACAGTTTCAGAATATGGTTGCCATGATTGCCATATGAGTTGTCATTTGACTCCCCTGCACCCTCACTCAACGCCAACACACACATTTCTACATTGGGCAAGGCCCAAAAGCCAGTCTTTTACCATTACGGTCATTCTATTGGATCCTCATTAACAGCATGCTAGCCGGAGACAGCTGCCAAGTGCTGCGTTTTCTCACTGACACATCTGACTGGATGTTGAATAGGCGAGGTAGCCTTTATCCAAGGCTCTAACTCTGCAACCAGAAAGCATGAGACACGTGTTGACCCGATTGTCAGACAAGGCCAATCTCCTGCTGCAACCCCAACCCCCATTGGCTGGGGCCACAGGGCATTAGAACCAAACCCACACAACAGAAAATCCCTCAAAGTGCTAAGGTTCTCCAACTCCATTGTCTTGCTCTCTCCTCTAAGACTGGGCTACCCTTTACAGGTGTAGACCTCCTCTCTCTGTGTGCACTGCTTGCATTCGACGTAGCAGCACCAGCGCACCTGACACTGGCATGGCCGGGTCACCACGCGGCTCTGGGTATTGTGGCCCCTGCCGCAGCAGATGGCGTCGCAGTTCTTATCCTTGTAGCACTTCCTGGCCGAGGTGCCTGGCGAGTACTTGCTGGGCCGGCAGAAGCTGGGCGAGTCCTCGATGTGGAGCAGGTCCATGGTGCGTGGGATTGGGTCATTGCTGGGGCCTGGTGCGGGCTGCTGCTGCTGGGGCCGGGCCTGGGAGATTTCCCCCTCCCCCGTGGCCTCGTTGGTGGAGCTGCCCACCTTCAGAGAGGTCTCGTAGCGCTGTTTCAGCTGCTTGCCAATCTCATGGAAGGGCGAGAGCTGCCTCCAGCATGTCTGGACGGTGCAGGAGCCTGAGACGCCATGGCATTTGCAGGTAGTCTCTACCCCGGCTTTGATCACCTGGTGGTGGGAGAGGAGAGGAACATACAGACAGTCAGCCACCACAGGGGATCAAAGGGACAGCCTGAGAACTACATAATATCAACTTTGACCAACTTTATACTTTGTATAGTAAGCAAGGTTTCAAAGAAGAAGAAAACTACCTAGACACTCCCCTGTAATTTCTACAGCACAATGGGTCTATGTAATACGTCCTAATATCATAATTAATAACCTCCAATATGAAGACTTTACTCATATCATACACGGGACATCAATGTATTAAAATGTGATGAACACCGAGGCCATAATTATATTTTCTGCTGATACTCCCACCACAGAGTTAGATTATCTAGAGGATCTACTTATTGCTGATAAACTGTCATTAACATAATAACAATTTACATGGCAACATTGTCACACTGACGTCACTTCCCGACCAAAGACCAAAACATGTGGTACACTATAAGCAATCATTTAAAAGAGAATCTTTGTGGGTGGGAGTGACGATACATACTGTTATGATAATATTGGGTAATCGAGTTTGATTAAAGTCATCATGGTTATTACTAGTAGTAAGTGGAGGACATAGCTGAGGCACTTTTTCTGAAGAAAAGATCCCTTGAATTCCACATCCATGGGAAAGAAGGAGACAGGATACCCAGACCCTGGCCCCTGTTCTTGGGAGACAGGTCCATCTCTTTCACCAGGCCAACTTCATAATACTGCAGTTAGACCAGCACGTGGAAAGCTAAACAAATCTATTTTACATCAAATATGTTGAGGCCCGAAGATTTCTCAAAATGCATATAATGGGATCTATTCAACAGATGGCATGGAATATGGACTCACTTCTGACCATTAATGTTCGACAAACTAACATTTTCAGGGGTGAAAGGGTTGTTGCTTGGTCAAATACAGCACAACAGTAAATAGTACACGTTGCGACATTGCTTGAACTCTCTGTGGCAGGCAATGGTTCATTTGTGTACAGCTCAGTCAGCATCAACTGACCACAACATAAAAAAGTTGTGTGAAAATCCATAATGCATGTTCTCCAAAGGAGGCTTGGACTGGACAGACAGTTTCTCTCCGGTTCTGTTCTCACACACTGGGAAACAGCTTGGGGGATAAGAAAGACGTGGTGCATATTCGCCACACTTGCAGTTCAGTTCAGGAACATTTGAGATGTCAGCTTTAAACTGTTCTAGGGATGCATAGCCTAGCACATTCCAAGGTGTGTGCTCCATATGGGACGTGGTACACCTCACTACATGTGCAAATAAGAAAAAACCTGAACGAAAACAGCGTTGTAAATCTTTTATCACAAATCAAATATCCTGAGAGAATGGATTTGGAGAGCCAAGTTGAAGAGGAAGAGCACACCATGGGTCTTTGGGGAGAGCTTTCTGTCTGCTAACAATTGGGGAAGTGTGCTTCTGCTATAATTTATATTCATACTAAAATGAAAATGGCCACAATATGAGAAAATCTGAGTAAAGCTAACGATGCCAGGACCTTGACTTTGCTTTGGCTTGACAATTTAAGACCATTCTCTCTTCTTTTTGATTTTACTATTAAAATCACATCCAAGCTGAAAAACCAAACCCTCGTTCCCGCACCACAAACAATTGTCTACTCTCGCCAAGGCACAAACGAAGGCTGTTATCTCTCTAATTTGAGAGGGAGAACCAAAGGTTGATAAACGAAAGTTCTCTTATTTGACTGAATTTAGCAGTCAATTTAAGTGATTTAGGCTGGCCTTTTATCTTCCTATTAAGTGGGTGCTTTAGAATCTATAGTATATGTTTAATAACCACAGCATGTGGGTAAACGATTCTCTGTCGACCACTGGAATGTAGTCATAAAAACTCTGTCATTGTTATTCCTCTCCTGGTCACATTAAATTCCTATCTGGTAATTTTCACTGGTTCTGGTAATTTTGCTGTGTCTTTAGACTGATGTCAACTTAGAGAACAATAATTTAACAACCCAACATTATATATGTAGAGATGTGTATGTAGGAGAATATATTCACCCTAGAATACGCCCATAGAACTCAACTATCTCAAGAGAGGGCAACGCATTCAGTAGCTCTACAAGGCCTAGATATATCAACCTCCACGATCAATCAATCAATAACTAAATCACTCAATCAATCAGTCAATTAGTCAATCAACCATCAAATATTCATATAGTCTTTTTTACAGCAACAGTTGTGACGAGTTGTGAGTTGTGGTCCCATCACACGAATCAACAATATCAAATGCACTGCATCATCCAACACGGCTCCACTCTACACTCACCTTCATGCCCACGTTAGTGTTGTGCATGTCCACGCGGGCACGCAGGTCCTTGTTGGAGCGTTTGCCAAGGAAGTCCTTGACAAACTTGTTGCTGTACTTCAGGTTGTCTCCACAGCCGCCCCACTGCCAGGCCTTGCGGTTCTCCAGGTCTGGTGCTTCATCACAGGTGCAACGCTCCATCCGCCCGGCGCTACACGCCTTGGCCATGGCGTGAGTCAAGCCTGCTGAGGAGACAGCATACAGGAAGGCTGTCTCCTTAAAACCTGGAGAGAGATGTGGAGCAAGGGCAAGAATCAGATATCAGTTATAAGCTACCAGCGTCCTACTGGACGCTCAAAATAAGCCATTGAATGTTGACATCACATTAAAAATAACCCACGACACTCTACTGTACTATCTACTATTGCCATTCAATGTTATACCATTCAATGATGGCAGCATAAATTGCAAATATGTCTCTCCCCCTCCACCCATGAACATGAGTTATCTGCATGCTGAAAAAGTCTAACTCAGAACATATTACATGTATAGTGATATATGAAGTTGAGAAGCTTTTCTTTCCCTACCTCTCTTTAAAATGTTGGCTCTGTAGCGACCCTCTAAAGAGCAGTTCCACCTCTCGAAGCGGAACTGGTACTGGCACTCCAGGGCGCTCATGCTGATGGCCTCCATGAGGGTCTCGGCCACGCCCGGGTCTCGTCGACACATCCGCCTCTGCTTTTTCTCCAGTTTGAGCCGGTCGCACAGCTTGTAGTGGGCCCTGCCCACGTTCTCCTCGGGTTGGGAGCTCAGCGGTAGAATGGACAGGGGTTCATTACCTGTCAGTCTGGGGAGACAGAGAGAGATACCCGTTAGATACTGTCAGATGCTCCTGCTGTGCTCCTGCTAGCAACGCTTTGACCCAAGGGCCTTCCTCAAGTTTATTCCAGGCATTACCTGTCAATCTGGGGGAAGAGAGGGAGATGTTGTACTGTAACACACGATTAGGAGGGTTCGGAGAATGAAAAATCAACTACGGAACACTCAGTCAGTACTGTGGACTGGAAATGTCAAGAAAATAGTATGCTAAGTCCCAGATATAGAAGGCTGACCTTTATGGTCTAAGTCAGAGCTGGTTAATGTTCGAGGGAATTCGGCTGCCATTTTTTGAAGGTTGCATTTGAGTACAATGGTTAATGTTCCGGGGAATGCAACGTTTTCTGGAGATTGAGATCAACATTCACCATGTCTGTGTATATAGCACATTCTCAGCAGCTGAAGAACGCTCTGTGCTAATTTCTCTCTTTCAGGGTAGCTACCAATAAGGTCGCTAGTCATAACATCGCTGGCTAGCTAGCTAGATTGATACAGAGTGGTTAAAGGACATGATATGACAGATTTAAAACAATGGTCCCACACAGTCAATTTGACCGTCACACCACAGGCATGCTAAACAGTAGCCAACCAATGGAGACCTATTATATCGCAGGGACTAATGACTGTCACTCACGGCAACCAGCGGTGTATAGATTTAAACATGATCACACAGCAGGCTTTACAGCCTCATTATAGAATCCTCATACAAACTTCCAGTATTCATGACCTTAAAGCTGCAATTCATTTGAAATATAATGAGGCTAAGCTTAGTTTCTAAACACGGTATAGGAGAACATGTGGTAGAGTTGCACTCCTTTCGTCAGTTTATTTAAAGGAAGCGTATATAAAACACACAAGCTAGCCCGGGGTCTGCCGCATAGCTGGCAAAATCCTCCCTGACTGACCAGCGTTCTGAGGTTGTGACGGATAGGCAAAGCAGAGCATTACTTTCACAAACAGACGCAGGGGACATGACTGTCAGTCTGTGACCATGTTGGTCACACCATCTGACAGGATTGGCAGGGTAGATGTTCATTATGTGCAATTTCAGGGCCACTTTTACACCGTTAAAGTGAAAGAGAAAAATAAATGGATTTACAGAAGAATTCACAAACAGACTCCTACAACAGACCCAGGAACATAATATGCCATTACTGAAAGAGTTTAATGCCTTTACAATGTCAATGTTTCCCTGCTAATATTGACACCTGCTATATTTGACAACGATCTGGGGTTGTCCTGACAACAGCCATCAACAAGGGATAAACATATTAGATTTACTCTGGAGGTGACAAGGAGAGGTTGTTTTTCTTCTTGTCTCCTCAATATAATATAACTATAACAATATAACTCAGTGCCATACGGTGACCTGTCTCTGGCCTCTGCCATCAAAATGTTGGCATTTAGCAATGGGCCTTGAGTGAACTTCCCTTCCATCAATCTCAATAAAACAGCAGAGGTTTATTTGATCTAATGTGTTTAGCATGTCACCAGACAGAAAGCTGAGGACAGGATCCTACTTTAGTTACCTTGTCATGTTCAAGTGAATCTGGTGTGTCAGATTTGGATCACACAGTTCTGATCTCATTCACAAAACAATGAACTGATTGCACCATGCACAATGAGAGTTCAATGCAGACATCACCAGTCACATGGGCAGAACAGGAAGCAATAGCTAGTCTAATGAGTAACTATGACAAGTGAACCGTACAGTAACTCTTCAGTGAGGAAAGATTCAGTCCTGGTCTGTAAGAGTAGGACACAAGCTAATGAGAGAGAGAGTGAGCAAGACACAGACCGCCAGCCAGCCAGTCAGCCACTATTAGCATTTAGCTAGCGTGTTCCTGATGCCAATGAACCAGAAACGTATTCAATTCAATTTCCAGCCCATGAGTCATTTGGGTACAACTATTAACCAAAGTCACGGCCATAGAGATTCCTTCCAGATGTCCCAGGCATAGACCGCGTTGCAGCGAATGTGAACACTGATTGATTCACAGTCTGTATCTCTTCGAGAGTTACTGGGTACTTCTGCCATCTGTGTACTCCTCTGTGTACTCCTTTAGTCAATGGTGCTACATGTTCACTTTATGAACTCATTTGTCTTCTGTCATTCAGAGCCAAACGGCCTCAATGAAGAGGTCATGTTACACACAGAGAGAGAAATCTTTCAAAACTGATAATAACTGATTGTGAAGTGTTTCCCCTGGAGTCTAAAACCATGACATATATGGCCACATAGTCATACTGCATACCAATATGCTATTATGTTAAGCCTATGTTAGCTTACGTTATTAGCATGTTATTACACCTTTTCTGTGGAATACTATACAGTGCTTTCATAACTTACTATGTACATGGCATGCCCCATATGAAGAACATGATCTCAACAGTCTAGTGGGGTAAAGGGCAGGTTTTGCGATTTGTGTATTCAGATCAGGTCAAATGGCTCCTATCTCTTTTTTTTCCAAAACATGTTTGCCTTTCCTAACTTGTCTGACAACTATGATTTTTTCTAATGGAAACCTTACAAGCTGTGTCTTGACAGAAATTGTTCTCCTTCAGGGAGTGAAAGAGCTTAAGTACATAGTAGGATAGTCTGGCCAGACTGTGCCTCATTATGTACTGTACGTATAGCGATACTCCAAACATACAAATGCTATCTTTATTCATCTTAATTGTTATTCATGTTGATACAATGTGTATCCACTATTGTACGTCTACAACACAGTGAGGAGAAAATAAATAACTCAAGAGCAAAATGTACCTGTTGATAAACGTGCACATTGACAACATTTCCACAACACTTCTGCAGTGGGCTAAGGCTCAATATTTGAATGATGGCAACACCATTTAGAGTACCTGCTTAATTCATTTCTACATGCCATCAGGAGAGCCAAGAGAATGTAAACTCCAGCCATCACTCAACAAGCCCTATGATATACAGTTGAAGTCGGAAGTTTACATACACTTATGTTGGAGTCATTAAAATTCGTTTTCAACCACTCCACACATTTCTTGTTAACAAACTATAGTTTTTGCAAGTCGGTTAGGACATCTACTGTGTGCATGACACAAGTAATTTTTCCAACAATTGTTTACAGACAGATTATTTCACTTATAATTCACTGTATCACAATTCCAGGGGGTCAGAAGTTTGCATATACTAAGTTGACCGTGCCTTTAAACAGCTTGGACATTTCCAGAAAATTATGTCATGGCTTTAGAAGCTTCTGATAGGCTATTTGACATCATTTGAGTCAATTTGAGGTGTACCTGTGGATGTATTTCAAGGCCTACCTTCAAACTCAGTGCCTCTTTGCTTGACATCATGGGAAAATCAAAAGAAAAATAATGGTAGACCTCCACACGTCTGGTTCATCCTTGGGAGCGATTTCCAAGCACCTTAAGGTACCACGTTCATCTGTACAAACAATAGTACGCAAGTATAAACACCATGGGACCACGCAGCCATCATACCGCTCAGGAAAGAGACGCGTTCTGTCTCCTAGAGATGAACGTACTTTGGTGCGAAAAGTGCAAATCAATCCCAGAACAACAGCAAAGGACCTTGTGAAGATGCTGGAGGAAACAGGTACAAAAGTATCTATATCCACAGTAAAACGAGTCCTATGTCAACATAACCTGAAAGGCCGCTCAGCAAGGAAGAAGCCACTGCTCCAAAACCGCCATAAAAAAGCCAGACTACGGTTTGCAACTGCACATGGGGACAAAGATCGTACTTTTTGGAGAAATGTCCTCTGGTCTGAAACAAACATAGAACTGCTTGGCTATAATGACCATTGTTATGTTTGGAGGAAAAAGGGGGAGGCTTGCAAGCCGAAGAACACCATCCCAACCGCGAAGCACGGGGGTGGCAGCATCATGTTGTGGGGGTGCTTTGCTGCATGAGGGACTTGTGCACTTCACAAAATAGATGGCATTATGAGGAAGGAAAATTATGTTGACGCAACATCTCAAGACATCAGTCAGGAAGTTAAAGCTTGGTCGCAAATGGGTCTTCCAAATGGACAATGACCCCAAGCATACTTACAAAGTTGTGGCAAAATGTCTTAAGGACAACAAAGTCAGGGTATTGGAGTGGCCATCACAAAGGCCTGACCTCAATCCTATAGAAAATTTGTGGGCAGAACTGAACAAGTGTGTGCGAGAAAAGAGGCCTACAAACCTGACTCAGTTACACCAGCTCTGTCAGGAGGAATGGGCCAAAATTCATCCAACTTATTGTGGGAAGCTTGTGGAAGGCTACCCAAAACATTTGACCCAAGTTAAACAATTTAAATGTGTGCTACCAAATACTAATTGAGTGTATGTAAACTTCTCATCCACTGGGAATGTGATGAAAGAAATATAAGCTGAAATAAATCATTCTCTCTACTATTATTCTGACATTTCACATTGTTAAAATAAAGTGGTGATCCTAACTGACCTAAGACAAGGAATTTTTACTTGGATTAAATGTCAGGAATTGTGAAAAACTGAGTTTAAATGTATTTGGCTAAGGTGTATGTAAACTTCCGACTTCAACTGTATTCCTGAAACGTAATAATATACAAACTTTACTGAACTTAGATATCGCTGGAGGAATAAAATAAGCGATGTTGCCCAGGAGATACAAAGTGGAACCGATTATTCATGAAGCTTGACAGTCTCAGTAAATGAAGTACCTGTTTTTAGAAAAAAATTATAATAATTCCTAGAGATTTGACAGATGTAAGCATCACACTCCTGAAGTCTGTAAGAACAAAAGAAACAACATCCGGGTGCTGAGTTATAGCCTTTGTAATGTACTGTTCACAGCAACTCAATTATGTTAGGCACAATGGTTGCTCATGGCATAACTCCAGACTGTTTGCTACCGGTTGTGCTAAACTATACATGGGTGTGCCAGTATTACTAATAACAACAGTGGTGAAACTCCACAGACAAAAACGTTGTCTTCATTTTCTCAATCGTATCACCATGACATGTTACATTCCTTAGTGGACAACACACACATCAGGAGCCTCAACCACTACTGTCACTATCACAGTCTCCTCAGTGTTAACTCTCCATAGAGCACAGATGCCTGGCTGGCTGCCTGCATGGCCCTGCGGCTATCCAAGACAAGAGTCAAATAAAATGTCATTCCTCAAAAGTGTCTGTGTGCTGTGACCTCTGTCTATCCATCCATCAGTCTGTCCATCTGTCTGCTTGCCTGTGTATCTATCTGAGACACAAAGAAATTCTGAAGCTGGAGAGAGGCAAGAGACAACACTGATCCTTTGGGCTACTGCTCTGCCTGCCTAGCTGTGACTAACTTCCACATGAAGGCATATTTTTATCCAGTTACCAAGAAGGCTGGGGGGAAAAGTGCGGATAGGAGGAGAGATTTGAGAAAAGGGAGAAACACTTCACGTCTTGCGAGAAGAAGCTACTGTGGCTCGTCTTCTGCATGTTTCCGCTCTGTGGCAGACCAGTGTACATTCAAATGCTATCACAGATGTGCTTTAATTCCAGTTAATATTTACAGGAGGAGCTGAGAGGAGGCTATCGGTATTAGGTTTTAAAACACTGATGGAAAGGATCATTTTACTTCTTAGAGCTATCCTCAACATGCACTATGGTGGTCATGTTACTTTGAATTGTGCTGCTGCATGTTGCATAACAAGCACATTGGAAGAGGTGTTAGACAAAGAAGGAGAACCAAAAACCGTACAGGCAAACTAGCTAAAGATCACTTTAAAGATCACTTTACCTCCATAACGTGACCTATAGGAAACCAAATGTCACACACTCACTCAGACGATGCTGAGTTTTGCATAGCCCAGTGTCACACACTGCAGCGTGAACTCATTTAACTCACTTAGAACAAAGGATGGAGTCAAAAACGAGAGTATTGTGCACATACAGTAGCACTCCAGAAACTGATCTTGCAAGATCTTTGGTCTGAAAGTAATTTTTCTGTTTCTAGGAACACAGGAGTTCACAGGTTCTGAGTAGGAATAATGGAAAGAGCTGCCCAACAACAATGTCTCAATATCTATGATCCTGAAACATAACAAACAAACAAAACTACAGGGTGTACATGGTAACAATGTAAGGTATATGTTAACAAGGAGGTATAGTTTGCAGTGTAGTGAGCTACTGCTGCTAGGTTTAGGTCTTACACATTAGAATGTAAGAGCATGTAGACCTGTGTTTTTCTATCGTGAACTGTTTTCAGAGGCTGTTTCTGTTTGAGGTGTTGGCCCAGCAACACACATGGAACATAACACCAACAGAAAAATAATAAAGTTCACTATTATCCTACGTGAGTTGGGATTCTTAATGCTGTTTGCTCAGCTTTGCTTTTTCCTGACACTCACTCATTCACTCACTCATACACTCCTCACTCACACACAGACATCGTCGACCGAGGCTTCAAACAAGGCTAATCTCACTCGTTACCTTGCCTTCTTCCTCCCTGCCTGTGCCTTTAACGGTGGAGTTTGTTTAGGCCTTTCTCTCCACCTGTCAACACTCCCCATTGCCCGTGACATTTACTTTATATACATTTTCCAATGCACATGGCTGAGTGAAAACGACTCATTACGCAGTGTGTGTGTGTGTGTGTGTGTGTGTGTGTGTGTGTGTGTGTGTGTGTGTGTGTGTGTGTGTGTGTGTGTGTGTGTGTGTGTGTGTGTGTGTGTGTGTGTGTGTGTGTGTGTGTGTGTGTGTGTGTGTGTGTGTGTGTGTGTGTGTGTGTGTGTGTGTGTGTAGCCACACATCCCTGGAGGACATAATTTATTCAGACTAAACTTTGCCGTCATCACCCTTCTGGCTTTGTGTCAGAGCACCTACCACGACCCTGTCCTGGACTGCTGCTGCACTGGTATATAATATGGCTGTTAATGTCACTCTTCATCTGGGGTTTATGAAGGGTTTATGAAAGGTTATTAAGGGTTACATGTGAAGGGGTAGTACAAGAACATTTAACATAATCAAATATTGGCAGCTTGATAATAACCTTGATATCACATAACCTTTGGCCTAATATTGATCATGCTAATGAGTATGTGATGAGTATGCAATGACTCATTCATTACAAACATATGCAAACATGCTGAGATGCTGGCGAGTCATTCACACTTCATAACATCAGTATGTCAGAAAGGCAGCTCAGTACAAAATCTGCAGTCACATGGGACTAATAAAAACACATGTTGTGCCACAGAGAGCTGCAGTGCAACTAACTGATTGCTCTGTAACAAATTTGCTCTTGCTGTTGTGAACTACTTCATGAGTAAGTGATGAACGTAAGACAAAAACTATTGATTTTTAGACCTCCAGATTGTTCATTAACAGTGTCAGGCTACGTTGGCTTTGATTGACATCTAGTGATGCTGAGTGAGAAAAACAATAACTGACCCCCCTACTCCAATCAGATCCATGCTTTTCCAGACTGCAAACAATTGGTGGTTTTGAGAGTTCCAATGGGCATTTGGGACATTACATATTACACTTGGCTGTAATATGAAAATACAGTATTACAATCCCCATAGCCAATGGCTATTCTGGTTGCACACACTGGCGGATTTACCATTAGACAGAAGAGGCCTCAGGCCTCACATCATTAAGGGGCCTTGTTAGCTGGGCATAATAAAACAATATATATTTGAATTTTTATTAATAATTTCTCTGCTTGAGAACCTCCATAATAAATAAGGCATAATAAATAAATAAATAAAAAATCCCCATCAAAATCCGAATGTTTTGTACCAAAGCTGACATGTCAGACAATAGAATAAACACATGTGGGAGTTAGTTTTCTGAGGAGCACAATAGTACAAATAACTGGGGCATATACTGTATGTTAAATAAAGCATACCCAGCCAACTTGACACAACTGTGGAAGCATTGGAGTCAACATGGGCCAGCATCCCTGTGGAACGCTTTCAACACCTTGTAGAGTCCATGCCCCCAACAAATTGAGGCTGTTATGCGGGGGGGGGGGGGACTTAATATTAGGAAGGTGTTATTAATGTATGGTATAGTCAGTGTGTATCAAACAGAGGCTACTGAAGGTTAGACAAATGTGCAGCTAGTGTGTACCCTTTCACCATCTCCATCCCACTTGACCAACAGGTGTGGGTGTGCATGTGTGTGTGCATACACTTGCATGTCTGCATTTGTGTGTGTTTGTGTGCGTCACGCACCTGCGCAGGCATGTGTTTCTACCTAAAGTCAACACCTTTAAGAGTCAAGAGTCAACCCTGGCTGAACCCTCCTGAACAGAAAAGCAAGAAACTACAGTTTCTCCATCAGTCTCAACTTAGTCTCAACTTGAAACTAAAGTCTCAACTTGAAACTAAAGTTTCTCCATCAGTCTCAACTTGAAACTAAAGTTTCTCAATCAGTCTCAACTTGAAACTACAGTTTCTCATTCAGTCTCAACTTGCTGGTTTTGTGGTCTGGTGTCTCTAAGGTCAACTCCCTCTCCCCTCTCTCCCTCCCTGTCTCTCCTCTCTCCCTCCCTGTCTCCCCTCTCTCCCTCCCTGTCTTTCCTCTCTCCCTCCCTGTCTTCCCTCTCTCCCTCCCTGTCTCCCTTCTCCCTCACTACCCCCTACCCCCACTACCCCCCTTACCCTCCTTTCTCCCCCTCCTCTTCCCCCCTTTCCCGCTGCCTCTCTCTCTGCTTTCCCTCTCCTATCCCTCCCTCCCCCCCCTCACGGGGCTGCTCTCCCCATTCCTCTCGCCCTCCTCACCCCTACCTACCCCCACAGGCCAATTTACTCTAAACGAATGCCAATCCCTCCAGCTGCTGGCTCAAAACAAAGCCTGTTCCCAGAGAAAACAAACCACCCAGCTGTCTTACGAAAGGTAACCCAAAACAATGGCATCCAACCAAACAGACAGACAGACAGACAGACAGACAGACAGACAGACAGACAGACAGACAGACAGACAGACAGACAGACAGACAGACAGACAGACAGACAGACAGACAGACAGACAGACAGACAGACAGACAGACAGACAGACAGACAGACAGACAGACAGACAGACAGACAGACAGACAGACAGACAGACAGACAGACAGACAGACAGACAGACAGACAGACAGACAGACAGACAGACAGACAGACATGTGAAAAGTGAGCAAGGCAAGCAGACAGAACCAGGTCCCATATTAAAAAAGCAGCCACCTGTCCATATAATGCTATATCAGCACTAAGACCTCTAAGACTCTTTGTAAATACAAGCCCTGGGGTAGTTCACCTTATCCCCTGTCTGTTAGGGACAAACTACCATGCTCACCTCAGAAAAGTATAAATGTGATCTAACCCTATCCAGACATTTTCGTCTTTTTAGCTTCTAGTCATGAAATCTATGCAGCCTACTCAATCACTTTTTATAGCTACTGTTTACAGGCCTCCTGGGCCATATACAGCGTTCCTCACTGAGTTCCCTGAATTCTTATCGGACCTTGTAGTCATAGCAGATAATATTCTAATTTTTTGTGATTTTAATATTCACATGGAAAAGTCCACAGACCCACTCCAAAAGGCTTTCGGAGCCATCATCGACTCAGTGGGTTTTGTCCAACATGTCTCTGGACCTACTCACTGCCACAGTCATACTCTGGACCTAGTTTTGTCCCATGGAATAAATGTTGTAGATCTTAATGTTTTTCCTCATAATCCTGGACTATCGGACCACCATATTATTACGTTTGCAATCGCAACAAATAATCTGCTCAGACCCCAACCAAGGAGCATCAAAAGTCGTGCTATAAATTCTCAGACAACACAAAGATTCCTTGATGCCCTTCCAGACTCCCTCTGCCTACCCAAGGACGTCAGAGGACAAAAATCAGTTAACCACCTAACTGAGGAACTCAATGTAACCTTGCGCAATACCCTAGATGCAGTTGCACCCCTAAAAACTAAAACCATTTGTCATAAGAAACTAGCTCCCTGGTATACAGAAAATGCCCGAGCTCTGAAGCAAGCTTCCAGAAAATTGGAACGGAAATGGCGCCACACCAAACTGGAAGTCTTCCGACTAGCTTGGAAAGACAGTACCGTGCAGTATCGAAGAGCCCTCACTGCTGCTCGATCATCCTATTTTTCCAACTTAATTGAGGAAAATAAGAACAATCCTACATTTCTTTTTGATACTGTCGCAAAGCTAACTAAAAAGCAGCATTCCCCAAGTGAGGATGGCTTTCACTTCAGCAGTAATAAATTCATGAACTTCTTTGAGGAAAAGATCATGATCATTAGAAAGAAAATTACGGACTCCTCCTAAATCTGCGTATTCCTCCAAAGCTCAGCTGTCCTGGGTCAGCACAACTCTGCCAGGACCTAGGATCAAGAGAGACACTCAAGTGTTTTAGTACTATATCTCTTGACACAATGATGAAAATAATCATGGCCTCTAAACCTTCAAGCTGAATACTGGACCCTATTCCAACTAAACTACTGAAAGAGCTGCTTCCTGTGCTTGGCCCTCCTATGTTGAACATAATAAACGGCTCTCTATCCACCGGATGTGTACCAAACTCACTAAAAGTGGCAGTAATAAAGCCTCTCTTGAAAAAGCCAAACCTTGACCCAGAAAATATAAAAAACTATCGGCCTATATCGAATCTTCCATTCCTCTCAAAAAAAAATGAAAAAGCTGTTGCGCAGCAACTCACTGCCTTCCTGAAGACAAACAATGTATACGAAATGCTTCAGTCGGGTTTTAGACCCCATCATAGCACTGAGACTGCACTTGTGAAGGTGGTAAATGCCCTTTTAATGGCGTCAGACCGAGGCTCTGCATCTGTCCTCGTGCTCCTAGACCTTAGTGCTGCCTTTGATATCATCGATCACCGCATTCTTTTGGAGAGATTGGAAACCCAAATTGGTCTACACGGACAAGTTCTGGCCTGGTTTAGATCTTATCTGTCGGAAAGATATCAGTTTGTCTCTGTGAATGGTTTGTCCTCTGACAAATCAACTGTACATTTCGGCGTTCCTCAAGGTTCCGTTTTAGGACCACTATTGTTTTCACTATATATTTTACCTCTTGAGGATGTCATTCGAAAACATAATGTTAACTTTCACTGCTATGCGAATGACACACAGCTGTACATTTCAATGAAACATGGTGAAGCCCCAAAATTGCCCTCGCTAGAAGCCTGTGTTTCAGACATAAGGAAGTGAATGGCTGAAAACTTTCTACTTTTAAACTCGGACAAAACAGAGATGCTTGTTCTAGGTCCCAAGAAACAAAGAGATCTTCTGTTGAATCTGACAATTAATCTTGATGGTTGTAAAGTCGTCTCAAATAAAACTGAAGGACCTCAGCGTTACTCTGGACCCTGATCTCTCTTTTGACGAACATATCAAGACATATCAGCTTTTTTCCATCTACAAAACATTGCAAAAATCTGAAACTTTCTGTCCAAAAATGATGCAGAAAAATGTATCCATGCTTTTGTTACTTCTAGGTTAGACTACTGCAATGCTCTACTTTCCGGCTACCCGGATAAAGCATTAAATAAACTTCAGTTAGTGCTAAATACGGCTGCTAGAATCCTGACTAGAACCAAAAAATTTGATCATATTACTCCAGTGCTAGCCTCCCTACACTGGCTTCCTGTTAAGGCAAGGGCTGATTTCAAGGTTTTACTGCTAACCTACAAAGCATTACATGGGCTTGCTCCTACCTATCTTTCCGATTTGGTCCTGCCGTACATACCTACACGTACGCTACGGTCACAAGACGCAGGCCTCCTAATTGTCCCTAGAATGTCTAAGCAAACAGCTGGAGGCAGGGCTTTCTCCTATAGATCTCAATACCCATGTGAGAGACGCAGACTCGGTCTCAACTTTTAAGTCTTTACTGAAGACTCATCTCTTCAGTGGGTCATATGATTGAGTGTAGTCTGGCCCAGGAGTGTGAAGGTGAACGGAAAGGCTCTGGAGCAACGGACCGCCCTTGCTGTCTCTGCCTGGCCGGTTCCCCTCTCTCCACTGGGATTCTCTGCCTCTAACCCTATTACAGGGGCTGAGTCACTGGCTTACTGGTGCTCTTTCATGCCGTCCCTAGGAGGGGTGCGTCACTTGAGTGGGTTGAGTCACTGACGTGATCTTCCTGTCTGGGTTGGCACCCCCCCTTAGGTTGTGCCGTGGCGGAGATCTTTGTGGGCTATACTCGGCCTTGTCTCAGGATGGTAAGTTGGTGGTTGAAGCTATCCCTCTAGTGGTGTGGGGGCTGTGCTTTGGCAAAGTGGGTGGGGTTATATCCTTCCTGTTTGGCCCTGTCGGGGGTATCATCGGATGTCTCCTGACCCCTCCTGTCTCAGCCTCCAGTATTTATGCTGCAGTAGTTTATGTGTCGGTGGGCTGGGGTCAGTTTGTTATATCTGGAGTACTTTTCCTGTCTTATCCGGTGTCCTGTGTGAATTTAAGTATGCTCTCTCTAATTTTCTCTTTCTTTCTCTCTTTCTTTCTCTCTCTAGGACCATGCCTCAGGACTACCTGGCATGATGACTCCTTTCTGTCCCCAGTCCACCTGGCCATGCTGCTGCTCCAGTTTCAACTGTTCTGCCTGCGGCTATGGAACCCTGACCTGTTCACCGGACGTGCTACCTGTCCCAGACCTGCTGTTTTCAACTCTCTAGAAACCGCAGGAGCGGTAGAGATACTCTTAATGATCGGCTATGAAAAGCCAACTGACATTTACTCCTGAGGTGCTGACTTGCTGCACCCTCAACAACTACAGTGATTATTATTATTTGACCATGCTGGTCATTTATGAACATTTGAACATCTTGGCCATGTTCTGTTATAATCTCCACCCGGCACAGCCAGAAGAGGACTGGCCACCACTCATAGCCTGGTTCCTCTCGGGAGTTCTAGGGAGTTTTTCCTAGCCACAGTGCTTCTACACCTGCATTGCTTGCTGTTTGGGGTTTTAGGCTGGGTTTTTGTACAGCACTTTGAGATATCAGCTGATGTAAGAAGGGCTATATAAATACATTTGATTTAATTTGATTTGATATTGTAAAGATAACAGGGGGAATTCTTAAAGAAAATCTGGTCTGGGTGTGACCTCTGGAGGGCCCAAGCCATCGTCCCACCTGGTGTCTCATGGACCAGGCCCTGCCAGAGGTAGTAGGGATGTCAGTGTGGTATTCTCCCTCTGGCCTGGCCTGAATCCAAGGCTGCTGCCTAGGCTATGTACTACTACTGACTGAACTGAAGCTCGAGTGAAAGAGAGAAAAACCAACATTCCAACTGTGGTATCCAAGTTATTGAAAATGTTTAGGTCCACATTTGATCTGTACTGGTGTAGATGACCTACGCATGGTTCATAACAACTTTACCAAGTCCACCACTGAACATTACTTTGTAATTGTTGTCATCGTACTTTGCATCATAATGCCCAAGTTGAGTCACAGTTCTGATATGTCCCATTTGGGAAGGTGACTAGAGGGACAGAGATGACATCATGCTTGGTCACATCCTGTATAGGTCAGCTGTTGAAGATAGGGGACTTCCCCCCCATCCCTCTCTCACCCCCCCCCCCCCCCCCCCCCCCCTAGGCATCATATCCTCCCAATTCGGAAAGGTTCATTTTTCAAACGATAATGACTTACTAAAATGTAAAGTTATATTGGTCTGTTTTAGCACAGAGAGGTTCTGTTATGTGTCCTGTAACTGTACAGTATCAATCTCAGGCCTTAAGAAGCAATAGCCATATAACTCAGTCCTCTCTCAACCAATGGCTGATCTTAGCTTTACCTCCTCAATAACCTTTTACTCTTTCCCCCATATCTGGCATAAATTCCAAGTGAAATGGAAACAGTGTCATTAAGTCTGTCAAAAGGAGGACATGCATCTCCATTCTCAACAGGGCATAGCTCTGCTCTTGCCTTTTGCCTCTTGCCTTCCTTCCACAGCCCTACTGTACAGCAGTCAGGACACACCCCCTACCAGAGTCATTATCAACCTAAACTATAGTCTTTAATCTAGAAAATGAAATACATCAGCAGATTCTTATTTCCCAATATTTTATTCCAAATGCTACCCTGATCTGAACTATTGGCTCTGTAGCCGTGGAGCGGTCTGTACTGTATGCATACAGTACGGGGTTGGTTGGGGAATGAGACCATGGAGCTTGGTAAGAGGTTTAACTGCAATGTGAGAACTCAAGGCTCCTAGGGTCAGCGGCTCAGTTGTAGTCACTGTGTGACTGGCACAGATTGGGCGCGCCACAACAGTGTCCACATGACTCCCCTGTTCTAGCAAACGCAATGGCACAGAGCAGCGCAGAGCACCCCTGTACCAGCACACTGACTGACCGACACACCTAACACGTTCAGCCACGGCACACATTCATACACACCCACCGCATTCACACACCATTCACACACCATTCACACACACACACGCTCACACGAGAATCAGACCACCACTATTTGGTAAGAAAGAAAGTGAACCAGTGTATTTTAAAAGTGTACTTTTTGATAATAGTCTGTACAATGGTTAATTGGTTATGCAGATTATAGATTTGTAACACACACATTTACTAATTTACTCTTACTGTACAATGAGCATTTCACTTCCAAGGGGTATCCAAGCATGTAAAGTCAAACCACTATCAGAAAAACAGTAGCTGTTTTCAACCATGCATTAGCAACTGAAAGACTGGCTAAGTTTAGTCATTATTAACGGTTATTTACAGTTCCTACTGAGAGATTGCAAGGTTTCCTTTCTTCTCTCTCGATCAGGGAATTCAAATAGAATTACTGAAAAGCCAGCAGAAGCTAAATTCAATACTCAAGCTGTAAAGCCAGTAAGGGTGGTAGTGGTACTGTATATTGTTTGCACTGCAGTCTTAAGTAGAACCATTAATGAATGAAGGAGATAACTACCGTCCTGTAGCTACACACTGGTTATAACATCAAGGTACTAACTCTTAGTTACAACTGGAAGAGATGTAATTTTGGCTCACTTTACATTAAGTACATCCACCTGGATTTAATCTAGTCATAATGAGATTCGTATGGTGTTCCATATGGGTAAGAATCATCATACACTGAGACTTTATCACCCAATAAATGAATTTACTTCATGATTCTGATTTATCACCCAATAAATTAATTTACGTTATGATTCTGACTTTGGTTTTTGCTAAACATTCCGAGACCTTAACTCTCGATTCTACATGTAGATTAATTTCTCAAGGACTTGTATTTGAATTCCAGCTCTATGGATCATAGACAACATGGGGTAATGTGTTGCTTTGTGCTACCTGCCTGTATGGCAAGACTGCATGTAACTGCATACGACCTCCTTGAACCCATCACGACCTGAAAATGAGGTAAGAAGAGTAGAACAGATGACTTTTCGAAGCCAGAATCCAAAGCAAGCATTTGTCAATCTGGCTCATCGTGGCTGGAGACAAGGGCCACACACACACACACACACACACACACACACACAGACACACATACACACAGGCGTTCTCCCAGAGACTTGGGTAAAAGAGGAAATTGGCCTGTGGTTAAGGACGGAAAACATATGACATGGCAATCCTGCTAATTAACGTCAGATCATCAATCCCAGACCACTAAAAGCATCATGATTCCATATTGGTTTTCCTGTTTTGCAAATTACCCTTGTCGAGGCTATGTCCCGAGCCCCATCTGTAAAGAACATCATGTGTCTAACTCTGTATACCTTCTCTTACCAATGAGAATTATTTTCCGTTCCATATCTGCGGACTACCCAGCCATGAAGTACACAGCTGACTGGTAAAGGCTGGATAGGAGCAGGAGCCACTCCCTCCTTTTAAAAGACAATATTTCTTAACTGTGGTCGGTCTCGGCATGCTGACGATACCAGAACCTTAAGCCCTTCGGATGTGAGTGGGCCAACACATATTTTAAAGACCTTCTCAAATGCAATAATGCCATGTAATCTTCAACAAATACAGTAAAACCATATCATTATACTGTACAGAGTGTATCCAGATTATCCACTACCCAGGCCACTGCAGACATCATCAACTAAAACCTTCACAACAAAGGTGTGTGTGAGTATGTAAACCTCCAAATGATTCAACTCTAAAAACTCTCTCATCTCACTCCAACAGGCAACATTTGGTAGAGGGACCATTTCCATGACAGACTGCCTTAACCTGCTATTCAAGAAGCAATTAAGTGGAATTAAGTCTTATTTCTACAGAACAATACAGCAAGGCCCTGCTGGGAGTCGGCTGAGTTGAATGACATTGGACAAGTCAGCATTTTGTACTTTACATTTATTTTGACCACAACTAATTTTTTTCTTGAATTTGTACTTAAGCGGTGTCCGGTGCCTTTAGATTTGGCTGTTTTCACATCTCATTTCCAACTCTCCTAAGGTTACACAAAGGGGTTAAAGGGTGCTGAATGAGACCCATCCTGGGCTCCAGAAAGAGGCTGCTCCCCCCTGTGGTGGCTATGGGCATAGCACTCCTTTCACCAGATGCTTCGTGGGAGGACATAGACCTAACTCTACACAGTGCAAACTCTAACTCATAAGACAAGCTTGAAACAATACTGTGCCAAACATACCAGGATGGACAAAAACACAAAGATAACAAAGATCTCTCTCTCTCGTTCTGTATTCACAAAGGGAATACGGGTGTTTAATCTAAGCCTCCAGCAGGTTTGTGTGGTGTGATCTCACCACTAGCCAGACTCCATGTGATCACAGCTAACCCCAAGCAGCCAGCGCTGAAAGAGAATCCTATCTTCTTGGCTCACGGTAAAGTGATACCCTTTGAGGTGTGGCTGCAGCCACAGGATATCCTCTGAAGTTGGGAAATCCCTCTATCCCAGGCAGGGAACGCTTCCCACCCTGCCTGCGCCCTGCCTGTGAGCTAGCCTAGTGTCAGGGCTAATCAGTGCTTAAGGCTTCTGTAATGAGAAGCCCGCCACCACTGTCTGCCTGCCTAGCCCCACGCCAACGCCAGCCCTGAGCCCACAGTCACACTTAATGACTGGTAATCACCCTGCATCTTTACACAAACCACTGGAATACCAGCAGCAGCACGCACATGAGGGGAGCAGGGGGAAGTGTTTACATGGAGACTGGCTGTTGAGCAGCCTATATCCTCTTGTTTCATCTCCATACAACACTGGAAGCACACCAACAGGAGTTTGAACCTGGTCTTCCGCCCACCACAACAGTGTTAGCCCGCTTAGCCAAAGCCTAAACATTAACATTAACGCTGGAGACTGTGGAGAAGCAGCACAGTGAGTATATTGAAGGCTACAAATGAATCTGCTTTGTTACGTTGTTTTAGGAATATTGCGACTTCCTCTTAATAATGTGGCTGAAAACAATGACCTTTGGAGCTGGAACTGAGGGCAGGGCACATAAGGCTGTCGAAGCAATAAACAACCCTATTAACACTCATTGTGATGCCTTAGTGCAGGGGTTCCCAACCTTTTCCCTCAGGGCCCCCGTTTTCACGTTTAAAAAATGTCACCCATACACACTATATTAAATACAACACCAGTTTAATTTTGTTGATTTGAGGAACTTAGAAAAATTGTTGTTTTGAATATAATGTCCTGCAATTCTACATATATACAGTAGTTTAACAAGACTCATGACACATTTTAGGTAGGCTATTTCATGATAATAATAATCATAATCATTTAGGGCTCCCGAGTAGCGCAGCAGTCTAAGGCACTGCATCTCAGTGCTAGAGACATCACTACAGACCCTGGTTTGATTCCAGGCTCTATCACAACCTCCCGTGATTGGGAGTCCCATAGGGCAGCGGACAATTGGCCCAGCGTTGTCCGGGTTAGGGTTTGGCCAGAGTAGGCCGTCATTGTAAATAAGAATTTGTTCTTAACTGACTTGCCTAGTTAAAAAAGGTTAGATAAAAAAAAGATATATAGATAATCATAATCATCATGGATAAGGAAAATAAAGTTGACACCAAATGTTATTCCACTACCAAATATGTTTTATGATGATAATTTATATGAACCCTTAATTTAATTATACATATTATCTTTTACAGAAAGTGATTAGATCAATTGATAGCGACAGTCACACATTGTATAAGATTACTTCCCAAGAAAATAACAATTTCTTCGACTCCTCGACTTTAGAAGGTCGTAGCTCAGCTTCTGAATGCCATAGAGACAAATCAAAGATATTCCCATGTGCATCAGAGTCACGTCTTCCTCTGGCATTTTACCGTTTGTTTCTAGCCTAAAGCATTGTGGATTAATGCATCGTTTTATATTGGTATAAACAATTGTGAATTGTAAAAAGAATTACATTTAAAAAATACATTTAATCCTCAAATCAAGGAAAGTCCCCCCCCCCACGAAACGTTGGCGCCCGCCAACGTTGGGAACCCCTGCCTTAGTGATTGGTAATTCACCATACATAGCGTAGCTGTGGGTATGATTCCTGTATATGCCGCAGCATGTAAACTAAATAAAAACAAATGTCTGTTTGAGTCAGTTTAGGGCTTGCATTGAATGCAGTTTACAAGACCACAAAATGCCTTTCTATGGGCCAAAAGTAGCATTTAAATGAATGAAGTTAGCTTGTTTAACAGCATTCTGCTTAAACGCCTCAAGGTGAACTCTTCAGCTGGGGTCAACTAAGTGAACAATCTCACTCCCTTCACTTCTCGAAAATACCACCCAACAAAGAATATTCCATCAAGGTTCAGTATTGTCTAAGCATGAGAATGAAACTGCAGCTAACTTCCCCAATGGTAAGCCTGAGCTGTGAGGGAGAAGCAGCACCTGCCACAACAGGCTCAACAGGGGAAAGTAAATGAGTGCTCACATTCTTGTGGTAAAGGATGACAATTTGAGTGGGTGCTTGACCACGCTAGGAATCCCACCCCACCTTCTGCCGCTGCAGACTACGGGCAACAGAGACGGTGTGTTTACTTTACACTTACGCTCCACCGCACTCGGGAAATTGGGTATGCAACATCGACCATCTATTTTGAGTAAATCAGTACCCAGGAAGAAGGCCGGAGGATGTGCTGTCCTCGTGCTCATGGCAGATATTTATTTGAACAAGTGTGTGTTAGTATGTATACTCCACTCAATGTCAGACATCCCAGGTGTGTGTTGTGTGTGTGTGTGTGTGTGCGTGCGTGCGTGCGTGCGTGCGTGTGTATGTATGTGCGTGCGTGCGTGCTGTCTGTCTGTCTGTCTGTCTGCGTGCGTGCGTGCGTGCGTGCGTGCGTGCGTGCGTGCGTGCGTGTATGTCATTCATGCCCAACCAGGCAGGGAGTCTGCAGGGCTAGTCGGCACTGTCTGAATGGAGGACGGAGGCCAGCGGGCTGATCAGAACAGACTTCCTTCGCTGTAGGAAGTGGGTATTGAACTCAGTAGGGGGCAGACGTGCTCCCTTCTGAGATGATGCCTGGAGAGGATAAAACACGCTCAGTAAGGGACTTGGAAACAGTGGACTCTTGTGTGTGTGTGTTTGTGTTTGTGTGTGTGTTTTGCTGTGTGTGTGTGTGTGTGTGTGTGTGTGTGTGTGTGTGTGTGTGTGTGTGTGTGTGTGTGTGTGTGTGTGTGTGTGTGTGTGTGTGTGTGTGTGTGTGTGTGTGTGTGTGTGTGTGTTGTGCTGTGTGTGTGTGTGTGTGTGTTTTGCTGTGTGTGTGTGTGTGTGTTTTGCTGTGTGTGTGTGTGTGTGTGTGTGTGTGTGTGTGTGTGTGTGTGTGTGTGTGTGTGTGTGTGTGTGTGTGTGTGTGTGTGTGTGTGTGTGTGTGTGTGTGTGTGTGTGTGTGTGTGTGTGTGTGTGTGTGTGTGTGTGTGTGTGTGTGTGTGTGTGTGTGTGTGTGTGTGTGTGTGTGTTTTGTTGTGTGTGTGTGTGTGTGTGTGTGTGTGTGTGTGTGTGTGTGTGTGTGTGTGTGTGTGTGTGTGTGTGTGTGTGTGTGTGTGTGTGTGTGTGTGTGTGTGTGTGTGTGTGTGTGTGTGTGTGTGTGTGTGTGTGTGTGTGTGTGTGTGTGTGTGTGTGTGTGTGTGTGTGTGTGTGTGTGTGTGTGTGTGTGTGTGTGTTTTGCTGTGTGTGTGTGTGTGTGTGTTTTGCTGTGTGTGTGTGTGTGTTTTGCTGTGTGTGTGTGTGTGTGTGTGTGTGTGCGTTTGTGCGTGCAGGCATGTGGGCATGTGTGTTGCACTGAGTGTCAGTGGTGTCCGGTTTCTGGGTAGTCGGTTTGGCTTTGGGGCAGTATCAGAAACATTTTCTGTGTATCTATGTCACCTATGTCATCTGTTTGTCTCATGTTCTCTGGTTTAAAGGATAAATCATTCACTGACACTCATCTCATTCATACTATCATCGCATCCTCACACCAAATGACCCTTTGTGCTTCAATCTTATTACATGCAACTGGTTAGTTATTGAGGGCCAATGGTAATGTTGTTGGATGGTTATGATCTACCACTATGTCTCTATACCTCAAAAGCTCACTTGACATGTGACTTTTAGCGATGATGTGGTTTCTATACCACTGGGCTGCTGAACAACTCTCACATGTATCATTTTCAAGACAGCATAACAGTCCAGCCTGAACTAGCATAGGTCTAAACTTTACAGTAAGAACACAAAGTAATACTTTACAGTAAGAACACTAAGTAATGACAGTTACCCTAACATTAGGGGTTACTTATGTTTATTATCTGTAATAACATGTCGGATTTATGGTGATAGTAACTTCCTCTAACAACATACTGTACCGGTCAGGGGACATAACCTTTTCAGGAGTGACACATTAGACCTAAACGGACACTCCTATCATATCACACAACCTCTAGCAATGCAAACCACGATCGTGATCCAAAAAGTAATTATTTCCAAACAGCGCTATTCCTTCCTTCCACCCTAGTCCGCTTTGTCCGGTCCTTCCTAATTTATTGGTTTCCTTATATGAGATCTGAGAGAAGGTTAGACCCAATTCAGCGGCCCCTGAGGCATAACAAACCAGTTTACAGCTTCATAATGTCCAACGGGTCCTGGAGGGCCCCTCCCATCCCTGTGTCCCCCCACTGGTTCACAGCTAAACAATGCCCTTATCTTATATAGGCGACAGGTAGCCTAGTGGTTAGAGCATTGGGCCAGTAACCGAAATGTCGCTGGTTCGAATACCCAAGATGAAGAACCTGTTGATGTGCTCTTGAGCAAGGCACCTTGATCCTCATTTATTTCAGGGGTGCCGTACTATCGCTGACCCTATAAAATAACACACTTCACTGCACCTATCTTCTGTATATGACAATAAAACATATATATTTATTTGATACCCCTGGAACTATACTGCTGGTGTTATCACTCACTCTAATCACTCTACAATTTGTTAAATAAAGGTTATAAAGCCCAGTTAAAGATTCAATTAAAATACAATTAAACCAGCCAAAATATGTCCGTGCTGCCATGAGTCCACATTTGTTTGTGTGAATGACTCAAATCAACTTCATGAGAACTATTGTTTGCAACACAAGGTGGTGGTGATTACTTCTGTCATCAACAATCTATTGTCTGTATATTTTAGACAGAATGTGACTGGAATGATATGGTGTTCGTGGTAGAATAAATGATCCCTAAAAATAATATTACGATTCTGACTGAACTCTCATAGTTGCTGTAAGGTTGCAGTTGCCACTGAGAATAGATTAGTGATATATAAACCACCAACTGGGAAGGAACTTTCTGTTATAACATATCCAAGCTACAACATGCCTGCTGTAGGCTATTTGTATCCTTCACACAAGAGATTTGAAGGTGATATTACATTTTTTTTTTTTGCTATCTATAGGTTAATGGTCTTCCAAGGAAGTCTGAATCCTAATTAATGAAATTCATCAGAAAAGACAAAGGCTGCCAGTAGACTCGATATATTGAGGTGGTCATAGCAGGTTACACCTAAAAACGAAGGCGTTCCCTGGGAATAACGTGTTTAATTGTTCATTATTAAATAAATAAAATACTGTCCTTGATATGATAGTATCTCATGAGATTGGGAAACGAACTGTAAATTCTGGACACATTCTTTCAAACTGTTTCTAAACTTAGTGGGAGCGCGAACCATATGCCAGAATTTTCTCTATATCGATGTTAATGCTAGACGGGGGATTTTCTATGCAAGCTGTACAGACGTTTCAGACACCGGTTAAGTGAGCTGCATTGCTTTATTGTAACCAGCTGTCGCGACTGAAGCCTTCACTCACCTTTCGCCCCATGTATGTTTTCAGAGCCGACTTCAACAAAATAATCACACCACTCTGCTACTTTTCATTCAAATATGCCTGATAGGCCTATCAATGGCTTAGCGTAGGATACCTGTCAGAAGACTAATCGCTGTCTAAACCTGCCCAGAGACAGCTGATATTGGTTATTTTACTGTAGATAATCCCAACTCCTACTCCCCTTAAAAATATATATGCTACAGCATATTACCCACCCCAAAACCTTCGGTAGTTTGAGCTATTACAACGGTCTGTAAACCCACTGCAATGCCGACTAATTAATCTCATCTACCTGCTCTCACCACCCACAGTGACAGCCTACTCCGCTACCTAAGTGTCTCTGAACTGACAGTTCTGTGCAACAATGTTGCGGATACTTGAAACAAATCACAATATAGCTACAAGGACACCATGCAGTAAGCAGCCTAGATCCTAACCTATTAATTTGCACCACGTTTGATATTACTAGAGGACACATCAACAGGGATGAATGTGAGTGCCATTCTTATTAATGTATGCCATATTTACGCGATACGAAAGTTGAAACAATTGAATGAACCGTATGCTAATATAAGTACAGCAATTTATCCGCCCTATCAAAGTTGCTCTAAGAGCGCATGATATCTCGTAATAAACTCTAATCAATGACAGTGTCATGAACATGTGGATGGATACAGTGCCTACCCGAAATAAGCTGTTGTCGGTCCGGGCAAATTGAAAAGGTACACTATAACTGTGAACGATAACCATCCCAGGAGTAGGTGTCCATCCAGCATTTTGCTGCGGCTCCAGGGCAGATCATTTCGTTTCTCCTGAGTAGCTGTGTAAAATCCCTTGTTGTACGTTCGGCACTTCTTATAGAGAGAGGACATTTGCGCTCCTCCCATTAGCGGAGAGCAAATCTGAGTGAGGGAGTTGATGTGTGTGTGTGTGTGTGTGTGTGTGCGTGTGTGTGTGTGTGTGTGTGTGTGTGTGAGAGAGAGAGAGAGAGAGAGAGAGAGAGAGAGAGAGAGAGAGAGAGAGAGAGAGAGAGAGAGAGAGAGAGAGAGAGAGAATTGTGAACTGTTTGTTATTATAAATATAAATTACTTTCAATATTTTAAGTATCACTGATGTTGTCAAATTCGCGCGCACGCACCCGCGCGCGCACACACACACAGCCTACCTTGACAGATTGATCATTTACATTTACATTTAAGTCATTTAGCAGACGCTCTTATCCAGAGCGACTTACAAATTGACCTGTTAAAAGTTTTTGTTATAAGCCAAAAAATTGTCAAGAACATGTTTATATTTTTTGATGAACATGTTTTGATGCCATTATATAGATATATAATTGTAGAATAATAGTGAAGACATCAAAACTATGAAATAACACATATGGAATCATGTAGTTACCAAAAAAGTGTTAAACAAATCAAAATATATTTGAGATTATTCAAAGTAGCCACCCTTTGCCTTGTTGACAGCTTTGCACAATCTTGTCATTCTCTCAAGCAGCTTCATGAGGTAGTCACTTTGAATGCATTTCAATTAACAGATTAACAGATGTTCAAAGTTAATTTGTGCAAATTTCTTGCCTTCTTAATGCGCCTGCCTGACCACTCTGCCTGCCCCTGACACTGAGCCTGCCTGCCGCCCGGTACCGTTACCCCACCTCTGGTTTACTGACCCCTGCCTGTCTATTGCCTGCCCCTGACACTGAGCCTGCCTGCCGCCCGGTACCGTTGCCCCACCTCTGGTTTACTGACCCCTGCCAGTCTATTGCCTGCCCCTGTTGGAATATTAAACGTTTGTTTATTCGACGTGGTCTGCATCTTGGTCTTACCTTCATACCTGATAGTACGAACTGGCCATGACTGACCAAGCAGACCCGGACCAGCTGAGCAACACCATCTCCTCCCAAGGATCCTCCATTGGTAGGCACGAGGAATTCTTCATTGGCTGACAGAGGGGGTCCAAACGTTGTCTGAGTACCATGACCGGGCATTGGACATGCTGCTGGAGCAATTCCGCGTGTCGTCTGAGGGGCAGCCTGCCATGGTGGTAACCCCACCGCCTCTCAGCAACTCTGCGGTTAGCAGCGCTGCCCCACCTGCCACTCCACCTTCTCGGGAGCCCCAGTTACCTACTCCGGAATGCTTTAAAGAGAGCTGAGCACTTGTCAGGCGTTTCTAGCTCAGTGTGCCCTCACCTGGGCTTCCGCCGTATGGGAACAGCAGTCAGCCATTTGCACAAGCCTGGAGGGGTTCGTGGGAGAGGTGAGGAAGTTCTTTGGTGCCCCAAGAGAAGCTGCCCGGAAGCAAATCCCCCCGGCAAGACGCCCGCACTGTGGCCGACTATGCGGTGGATTTCTGTACGTTGGCAGCGGAGAGTGAGTGTAACCCAGAAGCACTGTTTGATATGTTCCTGCACAGCGTCTCGGGGGAAAGGTTAAGGACGAGCTTGCGGCTCGGGAGTTCCACAGATTTTGACTCCCTCATCACTTTGACCATCCTCATCGATGGGCGATTGCGACAGATGGAGAGGAAATTCGATTTCACTCACACGTCCAGGGATTCCACCTCCCCTCCGAGTCATTCCGGATGTCCCAGACGGTCCTGTGACCGAGAGCACCTGAGATTTCCCAACCTTCCTCGAGAGTCACCGAGGAGGGCCAAGGCACTGTTTCCGAGCCCATGCAACTAGGCAGGGCTGGGCTTCCGTCAGCGGAATGGCAACACTGGATCAGCACAAGGAGCTGTCTATATTGCGGGACTTTTGGTCATTTTGTGTCCTCTTGCCCAGTAAAATACCAGGCTCACCGGTAGGAGCAAGTTCTCTGGTGGGCCATATAGGGAACTTTTCTGCTTCCCTTTCTCGCACTCCTTTTCATGTCATTCTGCTGTGGGGAAACCAGTCCAAATCTCTCTGGGTCCTCATTGACTCTGGGGCCAATGAGAACGTTTTGGATGCCACACTGGCTTCCGAGCTGAACATCCCCACTCAGCCCCTCTCCATTCCCGTGGATGTTAGAGCATTGGACGGGCACTCTACAGGTCGGAACACCCATAACACCACTCTCATCAACCTACGGGTGTCAGGGAATCATAGCGAGACCTGCTCATCAAGTCCCCCCAGATCCCTGTGGTTTTGGGATTCTCCTGGCTCCAGCGATCCAACCCACTCATCACCTGGTCTACGGGTGCCATCATGAGCTGGAGTACGTTCTGCCATGGCCATTGTCTGAAGTCGGCGCAACCTGCCCCGGGACGTCTTCCTGGTCCTCGGAGGTGGTTATGGATCTCTCCTCCATTCCCGCGGAGTACCAGGATTTCGGGGAGGTGTTCAGAAAGTCCCGGGCCACTTCCCTTCCGCTGCACCGCCCCTATGACTGCGGGATTGACATTCTCCCTAGCACCACGCCTCCCCTGGGGCGTCTATACTCGCCGTCAGGACCTGAAACCAAGGCTATGGAGGACTACATTGGGGACTCCCTAGCTAATGGATTTATTGGCTACCACCCAGGAGCCCGAGACCATCCTTCCCACCTCGTGCCTGGTAACGTCACTCAGCTGGGGTATTGGGAAACAGGTTTGGAAAGCGCAGCGGTCCCAGCCGAACCCTGGGGAGTGAGCCCATTCCTCCAGGCTTGCCTGCCACCCGGGCTCCCGGCAGACCCTGGTCTTTCTGCGACAACGCTTTTGGTGGACTACCATGGGTCCGGACATCGTCGTCTTTGTCGGCGCCTGCACAGTCTGTGCACAGAACAAGACCCCTCGACAAGCTCCGGCTGGCCTCCTCCAACCTCTGTCCATCCCTCATCGCCCTTGGTCTCTCATCTCCCTAGACTTTGTCACAGGGCTCCCCTCGTCTGACGGCAGTACCGCCATCCTGACCATGGTGGATCGCTTTTCCAAGGCCGCCCACTTCATTCCTCTCCCCAAGTTACCCTCTGCCAAGGAGACGGCCCAGCTCATGGTGCGTCACGTCTTCCGGATCCATGGTCTGCCCATGGACTTGGTCTCCGACCGCGGTCCTGAGTTCTCATCCCGGTTCTGGAAGGCGTTCTGCACCCTCAATGGGTCGTTGGCCAGCCTGTCCCATGGGTTCCAATCCCAGTCTAACGGCCAGTCGGAGCGAGCCAACCAGGACCTTGAGACCACCCTGCACTACCTGATCTCCGCCAACCCCACCACCTGGAGCCAGCAGCTGGTGTGGGTGGAATACATCCTCAACACCCTCAACACCTGCTCTGCCACGGGCCTATCACCGTTTGAGTGTTCCCTGGGGTATCAGCCCCTCCTTAAGACTACCTCCAGGTATCGATGACAAGCGGATCGCCATCAGACCCCGGCTCCCCGGTATCGTCTCGGGAAGAAGGTAAGTGTTTCCACCCAGGATCTGCCCCTCCAGGTGGAATCCCGCAAACTCTCCCCCCAGTTTATCGTCCCATTCCCCATCTCCAAGGTCATTAGCCCCTCTGCTGTTCATCTTCTGTTGCCCCGTACCCATTGTATACATCCCACCTTTCATGTGTCCAGAGTCAAACCCATGTCTCACAGCCCTTTGTCTCTCATTTCCTCAGCTCCTGCTTTTTCAAGTCTCTCTTTTCTCACCCTCCTGGTTTTGACCCTTGCTTGTCCTGACTCCGAGCCTGCCTGCCTGACCACTCTGCCTGCCCCTGACTCTGAACCTGCCTGCCGACCTGTACCTTTGCCCCCTTCTGGATTACCGACCTCTGCCTTACCCTGAGCCTGCCTGCCGCCCGGTACCGTTGCCCGACCTCTGGTTTACTGACCCCTGCCTGCCTTGACCTGTCTATTGCCTGCCCCTGTTGGAAAATGAAATTGATTATTGATTATTCGACATGGTCCGCATCTGGGTCTTACCTTCATACCTGATAAACAGACACATCTCAACATCAACTGTGAGTGAATCAGGCCTTCATGGTTGAATTCCGGCAAAGACACCAATAAGAAGAAGAGACTTTATTGGGCCAAGAAACACAAGCAATGGACATTAGACCGGTGGAAATCTGTCCTTAGGTCTGATGACTCTAAATTTGAGATTTTTGGTTCCAACTGCCATGTCTTTGTGACGCAGAGTAGGAGTGATGGAGTGCTGCATCAGATAACCTGGCCTCCACAATCACCCGACCTCAACCCAATTGAGGTGGTTTGAGATGAGTTGGACCGCAGAGTGAAGGAAAAGCAGCCAACAAGTGCTCAGCATAGATGGGAACTACTTCAAGACGGTTGGAAAAGCATTCCAGGTGAAGCCGGTTGAGAGAATGCCAAGAGTGTGCAAAGCTGTCATCAAGGCAAAGGGTGGCTACTTTGAAGAATCTCAAATCTCAAATACATTTTGATTTGTTTAACACTTTTATGGTTACTAAATGATTCCATATATATTATTTCATAGTTTTGATGTCTTCACTATTATTCTACAATGTAGAAAATAGTAAAAATATAGAAAAACGTTGATTGAGTAGTGTCCAAACTTTTGACTGGTACTTTAGGCTAGTGAAGTCAACAACAGCTGATTGACATTTATGAGCTGTCTTTCTTTGTTGGTAAGTATCCAGCAGTAGTTGTGCACCATGCTAACTGAGGTCAGCTGAGCAGAGGTGTCAGCCTGCTACAGTATGTCCCCTTTGTGTACTGCCAATTGGTCAATGACATGACAATTCATTTCTGGAATGTTAGCCTTTAGTTGTTAGTAGAGGTTGTGCAGTAGTTGCATGTAACCTACACTACTAAATGACTTGGCTTGGAAAAGTTTGTGCATTACTTATTTTTCACTAAATAATCTCTTGTATTTCTACAATACAGTATCCTGTGTAGCGGTGACTAAATTGGCACTATGCTCATACAAAAACATTTCGGCGCTGAGAAAATCTGTCAAGAAGAAATATGGACAAAAATAATTGTGTATGTTTTGTATATTGTCTACACGGAGACTAACACTATTTAAATTCCCTGCAGAAGAAGCCTGCAGCTGGCCTGGGTAGGTACAGTGAAACATCATATATCCCAGACAGTCTAACCATTATTCATTATTTGGTTAAACTATTTTTGGTTAAACTAAGTTAAAGATCAGTGTATGTGCCTATCCTTTGTGGGATATCCTTTTCTGTGTTTATTTGAACTAAGTAAGAACATAGGTTAATTTACAGTTAACAATTGCATGTGCAAAGCATATTTCTTTAGGCTAATATTTCGCAAGAGCTGAAGATGGAACCTTTTAATTAGTAAGCACAAATGTATACTCAAAGCCATAAATCAATAGGATTTTGGCAAGCATGGTTAGGAAAAGATTGTCTATGCTTGTTCTGATATTACTATTCTGATCTACAGTATTCAGTTCGATAATAGAGACTTTGATGGCCATAAATTAAACATATAATCAATACATTTCATGATTTTCAGACACTTTAAGATAATTTCTGTGTTCATTTAGTTAATTTATGGATCAAGGAGTAAAAAATAGATATGGATCTGGACTTGGGAAGGATCCAGCTTTCTTATCATACCCCTACCCTCCCTGGATCTGGAGAACTAACGCCAGATCCAGGGATGAAGTCTATTCATTAAACAATATATCCCCATTCATCACAAAGATCATAGCAACATCAACACAAGTGCCAGGAACAGCCACGCTTCTGCCAAGTTTCTGTTTACCGAATGGCCAGTTCTGCGAGCTCACAAATAGTGGATAAGAAGGACTGAGAAAAGGAATTACCAAAGATCAGCATCATGCTGAAGAACGTTCCACCTCACCCATGTGATATAGAGGCCTACTGTATGTCGTTGTGCTTCATAAATTATTGTGTAGTTAGTTGCTGTTACTGAAGGGTTGCCAATGTCATAGAGATCATTTGTGTTGTGTTCACCTGAGTAATGGCATAGATTACTGTAAGGCTCAAGGCAGTGGTGTAGTGGTGCCTGGAGAAGTTATCCACTTAACCTGCCCAGTACATCACTGGGGCCAAGCTTCCTGCCATCCAGGACCTATTTACAAGGTGGTGTCAGAGGAAGGCAAAAAAAATTGTCAAAGTCTCCAGTCACCAAAGTCATAAACTTTTCTCTCTGCTACCGCATGGCAAGTGGTACCGGAGCGCCAAGTCTAGGTCCAAAAGACTCCTTAACAGCTTCTACCCCCAAGCTATAAGACTGCTGAACAATTAATCAAATGGCCACCCGTCTTAACTCTATTATTTGAATTGCATTGTTGGTTAAGGGCTTATAAGTAAGCATTGAATTCGGCACATGTGATAAATGAAATTTGATTTGATTTGATACATGGTAAAGTACTGTGAGCTTTTTACAATGAATAACAACATTATTCCTGAATATTGAAAGATTCTCAGTACAGGTGTCCACTTGTATCCCATTTCAGAGAAAGGCCTTTTACAGGGTTACAGTTACACTTGTCAGTCAGTTCAGTTCTGAAACTGTTGTCAGTTAATCTAGGCTTGAGTAAGAGAGAGATTCCTGGCCTGCTTCTTAATTAATAACACCTGGTTTAAAGGAGATAAGCTGGAGGGTTTGTCAGCTTCGTGACAAGAATGGACACTAATCCTGGTAGGCAATACCCACTGGTCCTGCATGTCTGGTGAGTGGGGTAATTGATTCTTGATTGATTCTTGCTTAATTTAAACGCTCTCCCTCAATTCTCATTACACCAGGCTGAGAAACCAGGAAAACAGTACTTCACCGGTGTGGCTGTGTGTGTGTGTGTGTGTGTGTGTAAAGAGAGAGAGAGAGCGAGAGAGAGTGGTGTTGTACCGGTACCCCCCTGTATATAGTCTCACTATTGTTATTTTACTGCTGCTCTTAATAAAGTTATTAAGAGCAGCAGTAAAATAACAATAGCGAGACTGTTACTTTTATTTCTTATTCTTATCCATATTTTTTTTAACTGCATTGTTGGTTAGGGGCTCTTAAGTTAGCATTTCACTGTAAGGTCTACACCTGTTGTATTCGGCTTATGTGACTAATATAATTTGATTTGATTTGATTGGAAGACAGAAGTGTTTGGTCGTAAAGAGACCGTGAGGGCTGGACTAGAGGCCAGTCACACGTAGGTGTTAGTTGAAATTAGTTTTGTAACCTAGCCTAATCATTGAGGTCTGTCAGGAGTTTTCCTTCAAACTTGTTTTTAGCACCCTACCCTCCCTCCCTACCCTACCCTACCCTACCCTACCTTACTCCTCTCTTCTTTTCCTCTCCTGACTTTATTCTCTCTCTCTCTCTCTCTCTCTCTCTCTCTCTCTCTCTCTCTCTCTCTCTCTCTCTCTCTCTCTCTCTCTCTCTCTCTCTCTCTCTCTCTCTCTCTCTCTCTCTCTCTCTCTCTCTCTCAATAAAGGGGCTTCATTGGCATGGGAAACATATGTTAACATTGCCAAAGCAAGTGAAGTAGATAATATACAAAAGTGAAATAAACAATAAAAATGAACAGTAAACATTACACTCACAGAAGTTCCAAAAGAATAAAGACATTACACATGTCATATTATGTACAGTGTTGTAACGATGTGCAAATGGTTAACGTACAAAAGGGAAAATAAATAAACATAAATATGGGTTGTATTTACAATGGTGTTTGTTCTTCACTGGTTGCCCTTTTCTTGTGGCAACAGGTCACAAATATTGCTGCTGTGATGACACACTGTAGTATTTCACCCAGTAGATATGGGAGTTTATCAAAATCGGGTTTGTTTTTGAATTCTTTGTGGATCTGTGTAATCTGAGGGAAATATGTGTCTCTAATATGGTCATACATTTGGCAGGAGGTTAGGAAGTGCAGCTCAGTTTCCACCTCATTTTGTGGGCAGTGTGCACATAGCCTGTCTTCTCTTGAGAGCCAGGTCTGCCTACGGTTTCCTTTCTCAATACCAAGGCTATGCTCACTGGGTCTGTACATAGACAAAGCTTTCCTTAAGTTTGGGTCAGTCACAGTGGTTTGGTATTCTGCCACTGTGTACTCTCTGTTTAGGGCCAAATAGCTTTCTAGCTTGCTCTGGTTTTTTGTTAATTATTTCCAATGTGTCAAGTAATTATCTTTTTGTTTTCTCATGATTTGGTTGGGTCTAATTGTGTTGCTGTCCTGGGGCTCTGTGGGGTCTGTTTGTGTTTCACACACCTTTGATATGGGCAGCTGGATTTGATGCTTGAAACTTTTCATACATTTGTTATGCCATTTGCATTTGGGAATGAGAATAATATTTTGTGTGTCGATATATAAAATATCACGTGAAAGGTATCCGTAACTAAATGCGGGTGTAGCCTTGCCTTTTCTTTTGAAAAAGTCAACCTGGTCTCAACTCCTAGTGTGACTATAATACTCAGACATGATTGAAGTTAGCCTACAGTACATTTTTTTGCAATTACAATCAGTTTCTTCTGGGAATTGTGGTTAGAGCACTTCTGATCCCAGAGTAGACTATTCAAATGATCTGGAATGTGCTGTAGGGTGATGATGGAGTTCTAGGTATTTCCTTCAGCACAGGCTAAAGCTAAACCCAATGGCCAATGTATGTCTGCAGCCAGATAGACTATGGACAACCAACTGCAAAATGTTATGTTACCATGCACCTCTACACAGTGATGTAAAGTACTTAAGTAAAAATACTTTAAAGTACTACTTAAATAGCTTTTCTGTACTTTACTGTTTATATTTTTGACAATGTTTACTTTTACTTCACTACATTCCTAAACAAAATAATGTACTTATTACTCCATACATTTTCCCTGACACCCAAAAGTTACATTTTGAATGCTTAGCAGGACAGGAAAATTGTCAAATTCACACATTTATCAGGAGAACAACCCTGGTCAACCCTACTGTCTCCGATCTGGTGGACTCACTAAACACACATGCTTCATTTGTAAATTATGTCTGAATGTTGGAGCGTGCCCCTGGCTAGCAGTAAATACAAAAATAAAAGATTGTGCCATCTTGTTTGCTTAATATAATGATTGCTGTATTATTCATACTTTTCCTTTTGTACTTAAGTATATTTGAGCAATTACATTTCATTTTGATACTTAACTATATTTAAAACCAAGTACTTTTGGATTTTTACTAAAGTAGTATTTTACTGGGAGACTTTCACTTTTACTTGAGTCATTTTCTATTAAGGTGTCTTTAGTTTTACTCAAGTATGACAATTGGGTACTTTTTCAATCACTGCCTCTATCAAGACAGTTTATATTTGTTTTATTTGTTAAGTAACTTAAAACTGAAGGGATGAGAAGAAGATACCCACAGTACCATCTTCCTGACTGAAACAGTTAGCACAGGAGACGTCACAGAAGTTCTAACATAGGGTCCTAGTACTACTACAGTAGTTCCAGTCTCTTGCGTATTAGCCTTGCTATGACCTTGTCTTGATATCACATCCCTGGAGAAGGAATGCAAATCGCATCCGTCCAATCCGACTCTGCTACCACCACGACCAACCTCCTCTCTTGCTCTCACCAACCCTACTCTGCCCGGCTGGCCCACAGGATCTTTTCCATGCCCCAGACATCATTTGTGGCTTGGGTTTGGAGGCTGACGGTGCGTCTGCGCTCGCTGCTCTGCTGTTTCAGGCGTCGGGTTGGTCAGGTCGCATCATGTACACTGTGCAGTTCGCAGGACCAGCTAGCCAGTCACTCCTCCTTCGGGACCAGATAAGTAAATGTTGTTTTTGAAATGGCAATCTGTCAATTCATGGGTTGTTTTGATTGTGTCCCTGGGTACATTCTAAATGACATAACTCACCAACTCACCCAACACTGCTAAGCGAGGATAAGTGCGGTAACTAGGGGGATAGAGGAGATACCCTTATAAACGCTGTTCATTACAAGTTATTTAACCACATACCTGCAGACTTGATTGAATATCATAACAAATACAGTTATCAATGTAGGGAGATTGATTTATATTAGAGCAGCCAGGCATTTAGTTCCATTGTAAATGAGAGACATCACCCGGCAGGATCTCTCCTTTACCTCATCCTCTCAACTCCCTAATGGTGTGCTAATTCACAGTACAATTTTCTGACATGTATTAGATCATGAATTGAAGTTCAAAAAGAAAATCTTAACTTAACAAATACTGGAATTAATTTAGCTCACTGAGTATGCTGAGGTCTTTGTTGATATTTCTCAAAATGGGACAGTATCATCTGTACATAATGGCGGCAGGAAGCCTAGCGGTTAGAGCGTTGGGCCAGTAACCCGAGCCAACAAGGTGAAGAATGTGTCATGTGTCGATGTGCCCTTGAGCAAGACACTTAACCCTAATTTGCTCCAGGGGTGCTGTACTACTATGGCTGACCTTGTAAAACAACACATTTCACTGCACTGTGTAAATAATATATAGAGAGAGATTTAAGATAATACAGTAGGTGATATGGCAGCATAAAGTGGAGCTCTCCAGTCCCATAGAATACCTTAGTGGAACTTAATTCCAAGACTTCGTTTGTGGCATGCACATTTTTTTTGTGAAATGTTATGACATACTTGAGCCAAATTGTATGTTCTGGAGGCAGCTCTGCAGAGTGGTCATGAAATCTGATTTTAAACTTAACCGTAACCTTAACCCTAACCTTAACCACACTGCTAACCCTTATACCTAATCCCAACCTTAAATTAAGACCAAAAAGCATATTTTATTTTCATACATTTTTACAATATAGGCAATTTTTACTTTACAGCTGGCCTGTCTAAGGTGAAATTGCTCAGTTCTGCCTCCAGGACAAAACTCAACCTGTGTCTAATGCAGCAGTTTTTATCACAGTATCAAATCACTACTGTGATTATTTTCAACTAAAATGGTAAAAAATAAACAAAAATAGCTTCTTAGCAAAGAGACATTTGTCAAGCAATAATTGTATTAGGACTGTCTGGGAGGGGTCTGAGTGGGAAGGGGAAAACTAAAAACTGGAACTCTCTTTCTTATTGGTCTATGAACTAATTGACCACCTGGTGATGTCATCAGGCAGGCCAAAAGTCCATCCCACCATAACAGGTTGAAATTCCAGGCGGTCTTTTCAAACAGGTCTTACACAAAAAAGGCATATCATGATTTTCACAGTATTATTCCAACCTCTTAGTGTGGAAATATATATGAAACACAGGAAAATAACATTTTGGACTGCAAACGGCCTTGAAACTGAAAGTGCATGCATTTTCCTTTGGAAGCAGGGCAAAATATAAGAATTTGTTCCTAACTGACTTGCCTAGTTAAATTAAGCTTAAATAAAAAATAAATAATAATAACAATAACAACATCTACATGTACATTACCAGATCCAGGGTTGGCCCTAGCCTTTTGGGGGCCCTAAGCGAGATTTGGTTGGGGGGACCACCACTTTGCGGGGAGAACATTTTAGTAGCCCCCCTTTTGACAGCGGGGGGAAACATTTTAGTTTTAACGTTTTCACGCGAGTTCCAAATAAATCATTCCCCAGCATGAGTTGTTTAATGCATGTGATGTCAGAATGCACTCACTGTTCCAAAACGTGCTTGTTACGAAACAGGACAGTTAACCCGCGCTGCCTTCAAACCAACACACGCTGCCTGCTAATTATCTATAGGCTATGTTTCAACTTGTCAATTTCTTGTTTGGACCTGTGTGCAGTCTTATCAAACTAAGTGCTTTATTTTCTGTATGACGTGTTGTTGTTTCTACTGTAGCATACAGTATGTACAGAGCATTCAGAAAGTATTTAGACCCCTTGACTTTTTCCACATTTTATCACGTTACAACCTAATTCTAAAAAGGATGAAATCGTTTTTTCCCCTCATCAATCTACACACATTACCCCATAATGACAAAGCAAAAACAGGTTCTTAGAAATAAAAATACGGACATTTCACATTTACATAAGTATTCAGACCCTTTACATTGTTGAAGCACCTTTTGCATCGATTACAGCCTCGAGTCTTCTTCGGTATGACGCTACAAGCTTTGCACACCGGTATTTGTTTTTTTCTCTCCCATTCTTCTGTGCAGTTCTTCTCTGTCAGGTTGGATGGGGAGCATTGCTGCACAGATATTTTCAGGTCTCTCCAGAGATGTTCAATCGGGTTCAAGTCCGGGCTCTGGCTGGGCCACTCAAGGACATTCAGAGACTTGTCCCAAAGCCACTCCTGCGTTGTCTTCGCTGTGTGCTTAGGGTTGTTGTGGTGTTGGAAGGTGAACCTTTGCCCCAGTCTGGGGTCCTTAGCGCTCTGGAGAAGGTTTTCATCAAGGATCTCTCTGTACTTTAATCTGTTCATATTTCCCTCGATCTTGACTAGTCTCCCAGTCCCTGCCGCTGAAAAACATCCCCACAGCATGATGCTGCCACCGCCATGCTTCACCGTAGGGATGGTGCCAGGTTTCCTCAAGACGTGACACTTGGCATTCAGGCCAAAGAGTTCAATCTTGGTTTCATCAGACAAGAGAATCTTGTTTATCATGGTCTGAGAGACCTTTAAATGCCTTTTGGCAAACTCCAAGCGGGCTGTCATGTGCCTTTTACTGAGGAGTGGCTTCTGTCCGGCCACTCTACCATAAAGGCCTGATTGGTGGAGTGCTGCAGAGATGGTTGTCCTTCTGGAAGGTTCTCCCATCTCCACAGAGGAACTTTGGAGCTCTGTCAGAGTGACCATCAGGTTCACATCCCTGACCAAGACCCTTCTCCCCTGATTGCTCAGTTTGGCCGGACAGCCAGCTCTAGGAAGAGTCTTGGTGGTTCCAGAATGACGGAGGCCACTGTGTTCTTGGGGACCTCCAATACTGCAGAATTGTTTTGGTACCCTTCCCCAGATCTGCGCCTCAACACAATCCTGTTGGACTAACGTAGCCTACATTTTCCAGTTTGGATGATTGTGTTATGCTGTTGCTACTTCTGTGAATGTCTGAACATTGCATCCCAAAAAAACTGGTCACATTCAGGACATAACGTTGCAAGGACTGTGTTTGTGCAATATATTTCTGTGAAAAAACAGTGTGGCCAGCTCAAACGCTGACTGTTGCATCGATCAAAACTGGACGTTCAAAATAAGTGTTCTAATCACACCGGTTTGAGTGTACGCTGCAGGGACCACTGTATAATGATCACACCTGTTTGTTGGTACTTGTCAAAGGGTTAAAATACATTTCCTGCAATTGTACACATTTTGCCATGGGGAGTAGAGAAAATGTTGCCATTTTTAAGCAAGCTGTCTGCAATTCTACACATTTTGCCAAGGGGAAAAATGTGTAGAGAGAAGTTTAGCTATTTTCCCAAAAATAGTTTCGCCATGGGGCAGAGATGTTTTTTTTCTTCAGTTTTAAAGCTAATTTCCTGCAATTCTACACATTTTACCAAGACTTATGCCTTATGCATGTGAATGATATCTGAGTGAGTGACAAACAAAATCAATGGAGGCCCCCTGCAGGTCAGGCCCTTCGGCACATGTCCTGCGTGCCCGGTCGGTAGCTGGCTAGAATAACTTACCAATCTTAACATGTTTAGCTCACATGGCTAATTGAGTGACTGTCAGTGACTGACATAAAAGACAGAAACTGCTGAAGCACAACCACATTCCTAAATTTCACCATGTGTATTCTACTATTCTAACTCTCAACAGTAAGTTGAGACGCCGACTGCGTTCCTGAACATGTATTTTTTATTTAATTTATGGTAGGGGGCCTCCTAGTGGCCGGGGCCCCTAAGCGACCGCTTATGTCGCTTATGCCTGGAGCCGGCCCTGACAAGATGAAACATTTCCTCATAGCAAAGTTTGATCTTAGTTCAACAAAGTCAATATTTGCCAGCAAACCTCGGTACAGTATCGTAGACAATAAAGAAACACATTGTAGGTGGGTTAGCTTAAGCAGCCCAACAACAAGGTGTATTTGACAAGTCGATCTGGGAAAGATTTCAAAGGTCTATTTATTAATGAAATATTATCTCTCAATGTTTGTCTTTGCCTTAACGATTCACTCAATTGACTACCTTCCGTTTCAAGCAAGTGAACACTTTGTGCATATAAACCCACAACATATGCAATTTGAATTGACCCTCAGCAGACTTGGATACTATTCAGTTATGCACAAGAGCCACAAGATATGATCAGTCCGGTGGTTGCCAAGCAAACCGAGAACACCCAGGGTAAACCATGTGTACAGAGTGACAAAGCTCCAGGAGCCACTATTTGCCTTTACTCTCTTGGGCACCCAAGTTCATTTTTTAACATGAAAAAGAAAAGGCTTTGAACCTTACAGGATGTGAAACAGTAATTCATAGATTTTTTTTATAGAGTTAATGTGTACAGATGTAGGATTCTAATTTGAGCCAGTTTGCTACAGCAGGAAAATAATTCTGCAGCAACAGGAGATGTGAATTATTATGTGTTTCATAATTTTTCATAAGGGAAAAATCAAGCCTGAAATTTCAAAGTGGAAAAACAAACTTCAGAAGCCTTTTCAAGCCTCAAATACATAACATGTTTTAAATGTCCTGCCTTGCAGGAAGGTTCTCCTGCAACAGGGTGATCAAATGAAGATCCTACATCTGTATTAGTTCGGAATGGGTTATGGTGTTTTATTTTTTAATAACTAAAGTAAGAGTCCGCTAAAGGAACAGCTGTAGTCATTGGTGTGTCTCTCTTGGGAGACTATATAAGGCCACTGCTGATCTGGAAAACGACAAATCAAAATCTAAAACTGACCCTTACTTTACCCTAACCTTAACCAAACCCTTAACCGTAACCCTTACATTAACCCTAGCCTTTCCCATCTCTCTTAGCCAGCGATGACGACTGGGGATGACCTAGAGAAAGTGTCACCATCTGTAGGAAGGGGGATAGGAAGGCATGGAGAGAGGGAGGGAGAGAGAGGGAGGGAGAGAGGGGGAGAGGGAGTAAAGGAGAGAGGCAGAAGCTGTGAAGGAGAGATCCCTGTATCTCTGCTCCATGTGTCCGTCCTGCCAAGCTGCAGTTGATGAAAGATACTCTGTCCTGAGTTGACAGGGATGTCAAATGTCAAAATCTCCTGTTCAGGCACTCCACTGTTTTATCTGTGACCTCAGCTCTGACAAAACTGTCCAGGTGGCTTGGAGGAAGAGCCCAGTGATCAAAGGCCAAGGCTAAGGCGACACATGCAGATAAAGAACACAGCGATGGGCGGAGTGAGACTTTACAGCCTACCTACAGCTTTCCTCCCTTCCTACCATCCTGATCGCTGCTCATCCTGACACACACACACACCTGCCTGTCATTGTGTGTCCTTACTCCTCCGAAACTGGCAGTACAGTGGCCACATCCTTGTCCTTCCTTCCTGACGTAGCATGAAGTCCTAGAGACTGTCCAAAGAGGTTGTGTCCAGATTGGAGGTCGCCTTCAATTATGTGTTTTATCAATATGGCACATTGCACCCAGGGAGGGAGAGGTAGACATAGTGTTGTCAACACCCATGGCAGTGCCCTTCCTGCCGATAAGGAACAGTGATGGCACTAACCCTGTTTCCTATGTCTTGAAACTTCTATTGTATTGTATTGTATTTCAACTGAGGCAGATCTCAGGAGTTGTGGTAGGAAAAGGGAAAGTGATGGGTAGTTTCCAGGTGAGTTGAGCTCCTCCTGGGGTGTGTCCTGACTTAGACAGAGACTTATCAAAACACCGCTAGCCTAGCTCCCTCCTCCCTTTTCCTTGAGAACTTTGTAATGTAAACAGAGCAGCAGCAGCGGTGCTGGAGGAATGGCTGGCTGTGTCTAATCAATAGGTTATGTCCGTCTGGCCTGGCCTGCTGCTATGTGTTCCTGTTGACTGGATTTGAACTCACTCACAGTCAGGACACAGTGGGATTGTGTTCCAGACAAGAAACATTTGACCGTGCCGATACAGGTCAGATGGGAATGGGTGCACAGTACCGCATCTTGGTCAACTGCAGTTGTCAATGTTTATGTTTGAATGCTGATTTTACATAAACATGTTTTTTTAACAGCATGAAACCAATATTTTTGGGGTGGTGATTAACATGCAGTTTGCCTAGACTTGTAGCTTGACCTTTGGTTTGTCATATATGCTTGTTAGAGAACATAGCCTACTGTTGCAGGAAATTAGTAAATACTTAATAAGCCACTATTGATTGTCAGCTCTGTTTGTTTTATGTCATTATCAGCTGTCAACAATGATACTGGTTGACAGTAAGCAAAGCATAGTCTCTACAGTATAACCATAGGAGACAAGGAAACAACAGAACAATTGCACAATAAAACCATAATTTCCTTAGACAACGCTGACATCTAGTGGTTGCCATATAGTTGCACACTTTGTCTTATTCAAACGCAATACTACGAAAACACAGATCGCCCACCCACCAGTTGGGTTATTTTCCCTGGACAGCAAGTAAAGCAGATATTCCAGTCTATGAGTCAATGTAGACTAAAACATCAACATTATTAGACTGTCAAAACTGCAGAGTGGAGAAAAGAAAATCCGGAAAATAGAGAGAAATGTCCTCACTGCAATGAGTTTTACTTTGTACACTTTGAGTTATAGTTAAATAACAGTGGATCGTCACTCTTCTGTACATTTATAACTGAATGACTGTATCAAATCAAATCAAGCTTTATTTATACAGCTAATTTCAGACATGGAATGCAACGCAATGTGCTTCACAGGAAAAAAAACGAATAAAAACAATGAAAATAAAAACTTCAATATTTACTACACAACATACATAAGGATAAAAAATAAAATAATAATAAAAACTGAATGACTAAAAAGCACGCTAAGGAAAAGCAAAGCTAAAAAGGTGTGTTTTAAGATCTCTTTTAAATATGTCCACAAATATGTCGACAGTGTAGGCACTCTGAAGAAATGCAAATAATCATGTTGTTGTTAGACTGAACCAATGATGTACAGTATATCAGTGGAGGCTGCTGAGAGGAGGATGGCTCGGAGCAAATGGAATGGCATCAAACACATGGAAACCATGTTTTATGTATTTCATACCATTCCACTCATTCCGCTCCAGCCATGAGCCCGTCCTCCTCAATTAAAGTGCCACCAACCTCCTGTGAAATGTACATCTATGGAATCAACTAACGCACGTCTAACTCTCCATTTTCTGAATAACACAGTGGAGTCATTTATTTTCTTGCCTCAGCTAAATAATCATTTACATTTACATTTAAGTCATTTAGCAGACGCTCTTATCCAGAGCGACTTACAAATTGGTGCATTCACCTTATGATATCCAGTGGAACAACCACTTTACAATAGTGCATCTAACTCTTTTAAGGGGGGGGGGCGGTTAGAAGGATTACTTTATCCTATCCTAGGTATTCCTTAAAGAGGTGGGGTTTCAGGTGTCTCCGGAAGGTGGTGATTGACTCCGCTGACCTGGCGTCGTGAGGGAGTTTGTTCCACCATTGGGGTGCCAGAGCAGCGAACAGTTTTGACTGGGCTGAGCGGGAACTGTACTTCCTCAGAGGTAGGGAGGCGAGCAGGCCAGAGGTGGATGAACGCAGTGCCCTTGTTTGGGTGTAGGGCCTGATCAGAGCCTGAAGGTACGGGGGTGCCGTTCCCCTCACAGCTCCGTAGGCAAGCACCATGGTCTTGTAGCGGATGCGAGCTTCAACTGGAAGCCAGTGGAGAGAGCGGAGGAGCGGGGTGACGTGAGAGAACTTGGGAAAGTTGAACACCAGACGGGCTGCGGAATCACATTAGTAATTCACATTTGGATTGATTTGATTTTTCATGTCATGCCGTTATAGTGTGCACTGCTGTCTTCTGTCAATGAGAGGCTGAATGAGCCATGTGCAACCAGGAATACATACTGGCTGGCCAGGGTCACCCGCTGCTCTGGATTTGGCTTGGCTTTGACAGCATGCTGGATGACATCATCATGGCAGTGAGGTCAACATGGCCACATAGAGGTGCTATAATGGCCAAGTGACACAATGTCCCTCTGTTTCTCTCTGAGGAAAAACTGAATGGGCTGCCACTGCTGCTGCCTGAAACCCCCGGTAGAGAAGACAGAATCACACTTTAAATAAAATTGCACAGATACTGTTTATGTATATTTTTGTATGTACTGTTATATAGTAAGTACATATCAACTAAATAGTAGCTAACTATACCAAGAACTACCGGTAATCGGAAACATTATTTGACCAGTTATTTAAATTCAGTAAACAATCATCTTTCTGACAGGCAGCTAGGACTTGGGGGGTTCAACACTTCAACCATGACATCAATCACGCCAGTGAAGAAGTCAGCCCTAACTAGCACTACACAGTCACTCACATAATGAATTCCCCACATTGGGACTGTCACTGAATCACAGAAAATGTAATGCTGACATTTAGCTGGACTTGTATGCAAGCTGATTCGTAAAGATGAATAATGGTCAACTCGTATCACACAGACGTCATGCAATGAGAAATGATGTGACCGTCACCTCCTGGCAGGGCAGTTACATTGCACAGACATTCACATGCCATGCCATACTATTACTGTAAATTGAGCAGACATCATGTGTTTTCCTCACCACCCCTGACATTGCCCGCTTGCCAATGCTGACGGCAGTTGGAAAAAAGGCATCGTTCACACCTCCTCCCCTACCAGTACCCATTGACATATGGTCAGTACCCCCTTGCTTCTGCCTGTTTCCAGATTTCCCCTTCTATACTAGGCAGGTCTGGCACCCAGTTCTCTCTGCACCTGTAGCTCTCTCAAGCTGTAGCTGATGAACCCCTTGACTCCACACTACATTTCCAAAGGTTAAACCAAATAAAATTTCCAAAGGTTAAACCAAAGTATTATGTCTGAAATCTAGTGTTTAATCCAGTCTTCAGAGTTAAATATGACTCAACAAGAACAGCGATACTTTTCAACATTCATTATTTTGTCTTGATTTTTATTTTATTTAACCTTTATTTAACCAGGTACGCTAGTTGAGAACAAGTTCTCATTTGCAACTGCGACCTGGCCAAGATAAAGCATAGCAATTCGACACATACAACAACACAGAGTTACACATGGAATAAACAAAACATACAGTCAATAATAGAGTAGAAAAATAAGTCTATATACAATGTGAGCAAATGAGGTGAGATAAGGGAGGTAAAGGCAAAAAAAAGGCCATGGTGGCGAGGTAAATACAATATAGCAAGTAAAACACTGGAACGGTAGATTTGCAGTGGAAGAATGTGCAAAGTAGAAATAAAAATAATGGGGTGCAAAGGAGCAAAATAAATAAATAAATACAGTAGGGGAAGAGGTAGTTGTTTGGGCTAAATTGTAGATAGGCTATGTACAGGTGCAGTAATCTGTGAGCTGCTCTGGCAGCTGGTGCTTAAAGCTAGTGAGGGAGATAGGAATCACCTTCCTGTGAAGAAATTGGGACACCATTGCCTCATTAGAATGAACAGCAAAGCATTCTGTCAATCAAGTGGACAACTGTAGTGGATAAAGAAAGTTTAGCATGCATTCAAGAGCAATAATCAATAAGACGAATGTTTATGCAGCCCGTTCAAAGCAGTGTATGTCTGGAGGTCCTACTACACTGACCTTCTCTTCCTTATACAAGTTGTTGATCTAGTTGGTCCCCCGTCTTTCTGCTGGGTGGACGTGTGCCCATCATGCGCCTTCTAAAAAGTAACTTGGTTCACAGGACGCTCAATGTCCACAAGATGGCAATACAATCAAATGTTTGACACAGAATTTCATGTAGCTATGACTCATACTTACGATGGTTAGGTCTTAAAATTAAGGGGCTTTTGAAATCATAACGAAATACTTTTATGAGTGAGTGAGGGGTGGAGTGAATTAATTCACGAATCACCTGATTGATGAATGCGATTGGGTATCACATTATAGTAACAGACATACATTTTTATAAAGCAACACATCCATAAGAAACAATATTTATGAACAAGAATAAAGTATTTCATTGATTCACTAAAACATTTATTTTCTTATTGGGGTTTTAAAAATGTTAAAGTGTTTATTGGGAATAGAACACGTATAAAACGTTAAAGGGATTATAACCGCTGCAGGAAATATTTCATTTAAATGCGTGACATTGGATTTGAGTTTAATCCATTTGCTTGGCATCCTATCCAGTTGTAGCCTACTATCTTGGTTTCCCTTTCTTGTCAATTCAAAGCTTATTTCAGTGTGAATTCACAGTCCGTGCGATTATAGGTAAACGGTATTAAACAATCACCGCAAGAATATAGTTAAAACGAAGATATGCATCAGCGAGTGCATATCAATGGAAAGTGAGGACTAGTCCACTTCCTATTAGATCGCCTATCAACAGCCACTTGACACTGAGAGAGGAAATACAACACCCTGCCATTTAAACTCGGCACAGCGCGGGACGGGCAACCCTATGGGATGCTCGCGTTGCAATGACAGGAAGTGGAGTGGAGCAGCCTATAGATAACCCATAAGCACCATGGACAGTTCATTGAAAAAGTCTGGTTTATCTCGCCAAAAGTTTTCTTATTTTAAATCGTATTGTAATCTGTGTAAAGTGAACAATATTTGATTCCAGATGATATTTTACTCGTTTGCAGATGTTTTATGATGGTATTTGGACATTCGACATGAATTTCACTCTTGTATGCCTATAATTTTGTCATATAAATTAGACAAATGGCATCAATAATTAAGGCAATATGTGAAAGTGAATATAGCCTAGGCTATCTGAATGGGTATAATATAATAAGGACCATTATCAGGATCATGCAAATATGCTTTGGGCTACTTTAGAAGTACTGACATAACTACATCTGCAAGTTAAAGCTCCTTGTATTTACTACTCAGCTCATCACTTACAAAATAACTTTTCAGGGGAATGTAGATGCATCAATGAAGGCATACAGGGGACAAATGAAGGATTAGAAAACTGAATAGTGGGGCTCAAGCAATTCACACATATCTATTTCTGCATTTTAGCAGCTTCGAACCAGGGAGTGAAATCCGGACAGGTTGTTATAGCTACCCAATCCACGGGGGTTCGATGTCTATTTAAAAGACCTCGGACCCTCCCTCTTCTCCTTTAAACAACATTATATATCACACACAGCATGCCAATGCGACCATGTCTCAATGAGCACTAAAACACTATCTTCTTAAAATTAGCTCATTCTTGTGTTTGCTTTCAGCCTGACTGACTCAGGGATAGCGCGTTCGCAAGGCAACAGTATGACCAGAATTTCCCCTTTGGCAATACCTGCTGATTGGGTCTTAAAAGCAAGCTGCTTTTAACTTTTTATATTTGGCTCCCTTCTGCCATGACTAGTCGCAAAATATTGTTTCTCTAGCCTATCATTATTTTTAGGACAAGGTGAGAAATATTGGTCAGCAGCACAGATTGTTTAGTTTTTTTTTCTAATTGAAAAACGGAGTGCGCGCGTATGAACGCGCGTGTATGTGGTGAAGATGTTTTGCGAAAGTTTTTTAAGGATGATATACCTTGGATGTTTCCTGTTTCTTTGTGGGTTTACGCATGCCATACCAAGTTATCCTATCTGGTGGTAAGTTTTATCTTCACTCTACTTTTAACTGCAACATGTTCTGAAAAGTGATAGCGACCTATTATTTCATCAATATACTTTTTCGTTTATTGTTGCTTTCAGTTCGTTTGTTTGACATAATAATATCAGCATGTGGTTTCCGATGCTGGGAGCCCCGGCAATTAAGTTGTATCCTAGGCTATCATACCGGTCTAATTGACCCTGTCAACGGACAGTGTATATCGACGTTAACCAGCAGAGACAGAATCGTGAAGATGGGTTATAGAGCTCGTCAAGTGAAATTGTATAACAGCACGTGTGTCACTGAAGCTATTGATTTAAAAACGCATGCAGTGCGGAAACAAGAATAGCCTACTTACCCAGACTGGTTATGCAAAATAAAATTCAAAGAGATTTTTGTGTAAACTAGTTTCAGTTTGCTTTGACTACCCTAAAAAGAGGCCATGCTGCATTCTACTTGATAAGAGATCGCTGATGATAGATATTGATTAAAATAATAACGCGAAGGAAAGTAAGCTGAACGTGTTTTGTTGAACGATGATTTCAAATTATTATTATTATTTATTCATATTCATATTATTATTGTTGAATATTACATGCGTTTATGAGAGGGGCGGTGCGAAACGGAAAGGTTATTAGTTTCATGATACTAATATTCAACAACAATAATAATAATAATAAATCATACAAATAATGTGGAATCATCAGTCAACAAAACACGTGCAGCTTACTTTCCTTCGGGTTGTTTTTTTAATCAAAGTTTAAACACAACATTTAAATGACCTAATAATCTCAATGTTTTATTCGATATGTGTAATATAGATTTTATTGAATACACGAATTTCACGATTGAGAATATTGATTATTTCCCAAAGCTCAGGATTTAATTGAAATTGGCCTATCAGTTATGTCATCCAATGGAGTGGTGTAACCCTATACTACAATTATTTGTATAGCCTCAGATACTGATTATCATGGCTTCATCATTGAAATGAGCTTTCAATGATGCTTCATAAACTACAGCCTAACATATGTTGTTTTGTGGTACCCATACGCAATTGTTATTTTATTAGTGTTATTTATTAGTCTTCTTAAAGGACTGGTGTTGATCATTTCCCAAACAGTCAAATCATTTTTCGCATGTGTTAAAGGCCTAAGGAGAATGAGGTGATCGCTTTAGGCCTTGAGTTGGGGGTCAGTTGAAAAAGGAATTAAACCCAATGGTCCATTCACAGACCAATGAAATGAGGATGTAAGGTTTTCAAACTGGAATTGCATTTTGATTGAAAATAATCCATAATTGACCGAATGTCTTATTTTAAAGGTAAGAGATGTCTGGTGTCATCTCATCACAAAATATTTACTGTTTTCTGCGTTATTGAGTAGGCTTATTGCATGCTATAAAAGTATCTTGATTGAAGGTGACATTTATAATGTAAGTAGGACTGCCTTAGGTCATTAGAGGAGCTTCAATTGATCATTAATTGATCTCTGTTGAAAAAACAACAACAAAAATAGATGCAAGAAAAGAGTGGGATTTGAGCCAACAACACTGGGTGAACTGGTTGAGTCAGCTGATCAAACTGAGAAAGAAACAATGATGGAAGAGTGCAATTGGAGAGGAATGAATTAGTGACAGTGGGTTGAAAAAGGATAGAAAATTGGATGAATGTGAATTCCATTTATTCATCTTTAGGATGGATTTCATAGAAAGGCTAGTGGAACCCTCTTGTTGAACAACTAACTCCTCTTCCCTTGAGAGGGGAGACATTTGTCAGATGCTGCAACCCAGAGGCATTATAGCCGGAGGATAGGGGAAGCTACAGTATAGACACAGTCCTAGATCAGAGATCCTCAGCCCCAAGAAATTCCCAACAGATTTACATTTCACCAATCACACACTGCATTCTTCCTCAAATCAATGTTTCCCCATGAAATATTAAAGATGCTGTGTCCCTGCACTTAATTCAGCTAATAGGTCTCCTATTAATCTAATTACACGCTCAGCTGGACAGATATCCAGCATAAACAGTGGTGGGCTCTAGTCCTAAATCAGCACTCCTGCTCTGAGACCCAGGGCTGAGAGACTGGCCAGGATCAGGATGGGTTCATTCTGAGGGGAGAAACCTAAAGGCTATGGTCTACTTCTGTGGTTCCCAAACCTCTCTTTCAGTACCCCCGCTAGCCGTTCCCCTATTTGGTCTATACCAGTACTAGTACCCGATTCAACTAGTGCTAATCATCAAGCCCTTGATATGTTGAAATAAGGTGGCCTAGTAGAATACCGTAGCTCAATTAAGTGGGAGTGGCTAGGGCTACTCAATGAGAGGTTTTGGAAACACTGGTCGACTACAATGCTGACAGAGGGTTGGTCCCCAAGTTCCTCCAGATGGGTTCCAGAATCAAAGTGACAGAGTTATAACTTATGTCAATGCAAAACAGTATGTTCTTGAGGTACAGCCCACAGTACACAATCATTCACTCTCTCTTTTTGGATCATAAAGGAGCTGTCTTTTTTGTTTCTTTTTTGTGGGGCCAAGATTGTATCAAAACACCAGATCCAGTCATGATGACTGACAAAGAAGATGGCAGGCAGGCTTCCATTTGGTCACAGTAACCAGCCTCTGTCATCAACTTGTGTGTTTATGATTTGCTATTGGCGGGTGGGTCAGAGCACTGATTCAGTCTGGGCAAGAGTGCAACGACGGAAGCAAAACAGAGGCGAGCGTGTCCAAAGACACAATGAGGTCTCTCTGGGTTTATTGTATCACCCCTACCAATACAAACAAAGCTCAGCTGGAGCTGCAGCACCAGGCTATAAGGAGCTGAAGTGAAGTCACCATTGAACTCTGCATACTTTACGTAATATCGAGTTTTGATTGATTCTGGCTTCATGGAAACTAGATACCTCACTAAAGAGTGAGGTAAGAAGCTAAAATAGAAACTTGTGTTTCATGGTTCTACAATTCAATCCAATTTTAACACCATGCTGTTGAACAATAGGCATTTTTTAGATCCTCTCACCAAACGTGACTTTACTTAAGCAAATATCCTGTCAACCATCCAATAAATGACAGATAATATTATGATGAAAAGTAGCTTTGTGGAGGTATGTTGGTGGAAGCTGGTGCCTGAATACCTCTTGGAATTGGAATTGCCACCAGAGGTATTTCACCTTTAACTACACTCTTAGAAAAAAGGGTGCTATCTAGAACCTAAAAGGGTTCTTTGGCTGTCACCATAGGAGAACCCTTTGAAGAACCCTTTTTGGGTTCAATGTAGTACCCTTTACACAGAGGGTTCTACATGTAACCAAAAGGGTTCTACCTCCTATGGGGACAGCCAAAGAACCCTTTTGGAACCCTTTACTCTAAGAGTGTATACTGTACAGTGGCAGGCGGATCATGGTGGAGGATGTGGATCTAAACCAAGACAGGTTCATGTCTGTCTAACTCCCTGACCTGTCGTGGCTCAGCCTGACTGCACCCGCCACACACCCACCCCACACCACCTTAAAAGATAAATACCTGGAGGTGAAAGCTTGCCGCACATTCCTTTTCCCAAACATGCTCTCTTGATGTCAAAGTCGGCTCCAAAGCCCCGGGGCCTGCAAGAGTAAAGTGGTAATTCTACGGTACCCTGCTTGGGCTTGCTGAAATATGCATTAAACCTAGTCTGGATACACTTCAGTGAGAGGAGGACAGATCTATACTGACTGAGACTAGAATCAAACATGATATCTATTATTTTATCTCTTGTGTGTATTTCTGATTCTAACATGCAGCTACTGTTTATAGAGATGATACAGGTCTGGTTTATATGAATCCCCAATGGTCTTGATTTTGTTTGAGTTTGTGTATCACCAACAGGGAGAAAAAAAGATTCTGCTCAGTGGCAAGTGGTAAGGAATGCGATATCAGACACATGATGCATTATTTACCTATGAGGAAATAAAAATTCCTTTTGTAATATGTTCACTTTAGATCTATGAATTACAAGGAGGAACCATTCACTAATAAATACAAACAGTTTGCATTCAACCTTAGACCACAAATTCCATATATCTGAAATGAAGTTGTACAGCATGTAAAATATGTATTTTTTAGCACTCAATAACACCATGTCCTTTATAGTCTACCTCTGTAACAAATCCATGAATCATATTCTGTTGAAGCATTGCCGCTTCTTCTCCTCCTGCTTCCTTACAGGCGTAGAGGTGACCTGAATCACTCAGCCTGTATGGGACGTCTTGAGACTTATGACTATGTGTCCAGGCAGGTTCTGTCTATCTCTCTGTCTGTCTGTCTGGCCTGTATTGATCAAATCATATATTCTACAGCGTACACTCCCATACACTACTAGGTTTAGCCAGCTCATACATGGTCAAACATGAGTTTCGCATAAATGTGAATGAACAGGTCACACCTAAAAATGTACACTACCGGTCAAAATATTCACAACACCTACTCAAGGGTTTTTCTTAATTTTTTACTATTTTCTACATTGTAGAATAATAGTGAAGACATCAAAACTATGAAATAACACATATGGAATCATGAAGTAACCAAAAAAAATCAACAAATCAGAATAGATTTAATATTTGAGATAAGCAAAGAGAAACGACAGTCCATCATTACTTTAAGACATGAAGGTCAGTCAGGAAAGGAAGACCCAGAGTTACCTCTGCTGCAGAGGATAAGTTCATTAGAGTTACCAGCCTCAGAAATTGCAGCCAAAATAAATGCTTCACCGAGATCAAGTAACAGACACATCTCAACATCAACTGTTCAGAGGAGACTGCATGAATCAGGCCTTCATGGTCGAAATGCTGCAAAGAAACCACTACTAAAGGACACCAATAAGAAGAGACTTGCTTAGGCCAAAAAACGCAAGAAATGGACATTAGACCAGTGGAAATCAGTCCTTTGGTCTGAGTCCAAGTTTTAGATTTTTGATTCTAACCGCCGTGTCTTTATGACTGTGAGGCACAGAGTAGATGAACAGATGACCTCCACATGTGTGGTTCACACCGTGAAGCATGGATGAGGAGATGTGATGGTGTGGGGGTGCTTTGCTGGTGACACTGTCAGTAATTTATTTAGAATTCAAGGCACACAACCAGCATGGCTACCACAGCATTCTGCAGCGATACGTCATCCCATCTGGTTTGGGCTTAGTGGGACTATCATTTGTTTTTCAACAGGACAATAACCCAACACACCTCCAGGCTGTGTAAGGGCTATTTTACCAAGAAGGCGAGTGAAGGAGTGCTGCATCAGGTGACCTGGCTTCTACAATCCCCAGACCTCAAACAAATTGAGATGGTTTGGAATGAGTCGTACCGCAGAGTGAAGGAAAAGCAGCCAACAAGTGCTCAGCATATGTAGGAACTCCTTCAAGACTGTTGGAAAAGCATTCCAGGTGAAGCTGGTTGAGAGAATGCCAAGAGTGTGCAAATCTGTCATCAAGGCAAATGGTGGCTATTTGAAGAATCTCAAATATAAAATAGATTTTGATTTGTTTAACACTTTTTTGGTTACTACATGATTCCATATGTGTTATTTTGTGGTGTTGATGTCTTAACTATTATTCTACAATGTAGAAAATAGTAAAAAAAAATAAAGAAAAACCCTTGAATGAGTAGGTGTTCTAAAACTTTTGACCGGTAGTGTATATAACCACAATCAACAGGTTTGGGGAACTGCATAAAGCAATACAACAATAAGTGCAGCACAACGGTGAAATAAAACGACATACAGTAGCAGAGTGTCAGTGTAGCTAGCTAGTCAAACCGTTTGGAATCCTACCTTTGTTTGTTTTCTTACACCTGCTGACCTCACTCAACACCCACAGAAACATTCATGAGTTCTTCCTGGCAGAACAGAACGTCTACAGGTCAAATTAAAAGCTGTGCCATTTGTTTTCTCTTCTTCCCCCTTCTGTCTTCCCCCAGACAAGATCCTATCTGCTCACACTTGCAGAGGGAGTTGTACTTGTGTTGCTGGTTCGACTTGGCATGGTTCAGTCTTCCCATTTCTACTCTACACGTTATGTGTATTAGGGGCAAGTGTCTGAGGTGCATTGTGATGTGGACTCAGGTTTCTATTGTAAGAGGTGTGCTATGCTATGCTCTGCTCAGCACCTCAGGATGCGGATTGACAAGGGGCCAAAGAAAGGTCATTTTGTAATAGGAGTTTCCTTGTTTACTGATGCGCTTGCTTTCATTCATATTTATCACAGACAAAATGCAGGCCATGAGGATGTGATTTCCTCACAGACACCTTTAAAACCTGTTTCTCCCTGTCTTTCTTTTTGTATTTCTCATATATGATTAACCAGAGGTCTAGTCATGTCTAAGAGTCAAAGAAAATAATATGAGAAACCCTTTAAAGTGAGCATGACACATTGGTCCGCCATTTGCTCAGGGATATACTTTGGAAAGTACTAAATGGCTACACCTATTAGGTAACCCATTGAGGTATGTAGGCGAAAGACAAGAGGTGAAAGCAGACGCATGGGACTATATGTATTCAGTTGAGCTTAATTTGTTTAGAGCAAACAATATATTATCTTTGTGACTGTTGATTTGCGATGCATATGTATGGTACACAAGGTCAGTGTGTTTCTCAGGGACGACCAGGACCTCTCAGTGTAGGATAATACGGTAAAAAAAAAAAAATTGGGTGTAATTTAGAAGTGCCTGGGGGTGGAACTTTGTCTCTGTGCGGTTATCTTGTTCTTGTGATCACAGAGTGATTACTTCTTAAACATTGTTGCACAGGTCAACAGTTAGTGAGCTAATTGAGCTGCACAAGACCTGCCTGCTTCCACCTGCTCTCACTCTAGGGCTACTGTTGGAGAAGCAAAACAGTGGGTGGACATCGCTTCTATCTACTTGATCTTCTTTTTGTCCACCTCAAGTTATTTTGGATAAGTGTAAAATTCCCTTGTTCTACTGTTGGAGGTTGGAGCAGGTCGCTATGCAAACAAACACTGCACTGTCAGCCTCTGTCTTTATGGCCAGATCACTCAGACTTGGATCACCAGATTACTGTCATCAATAGCAGCCTTAGTGTGGACTGATGTTACTGCAGAAGGAGCTGTTGAATGGAGTGCCAAGAAGGCACTTGTTGCTACTATGCGGTAGTTACTTTGCCAATGACAATAGGAAGTCAGCTATTAAATCAAATGTTATGTTATGGCCGTTACATAATATGTTTATATTCATGGTGAATTGATTGATATAACAATCCCATTCATAGAATGAGGTTTGTCCAAACCCAGCACATCTATGAGCTGTATCTACCTGAGCTGACAAGTATGGATAGTAATTGAAATGGAATTAACCCCAACTCACCCACTCTAGTACGGTGGAAGAGGATGAATGAAAATAAATGGAACATGGTGGCTAGATCAAAACAGAGTGATGGGATGAGAGGAGCAGAGCAGAGAAACAGTGAGTGAGGAGTGAAGGAAACATACTGTATGTAACAAGCTTCATGTGGAAGTGTCATGAGAGTGGTCTGAGTATATGTTCTTAATATACTGTAATAATACATGGGTACAGTAGGATATCAACTAAGCAGCCATATTGTGGTATGGATAATGGAACTGTGTCCTAAACAATGCCCGCCTTGGGGACAATAACGTTTATATGCTGCTGTTAGAATATAGCAGCCATAAATTAATCTAATTTCATGGCCACTGTACAAAACAGTGGAAATACAAACTGACTGGTGCCTTACTGCCTTCTTTAGATCAAACAATTACAGCATGCTGCTTGAAAAGTCTTCTACAAAAGTACTAGGATGACATAACACGAGATGACACAGCAGTGGACTAGTTGTCACGGTTCGATAGTTATGAGCGATGTAAATACCTCAATTGAGACACACACAAAAACACAGCAAGAAAGATATAATCAGAGAACAATCAAGTTTGCACTTGTTGCAACCCAGAATCCCCATCCTCAAAGGGAGGGGACGATGAGGACGGATGGATATATAATTAATACATACCTCTGAAGTCCCAGTGTACATTTGCACTCTCATTACCCTAAGCCAAGGGTAAAAAAAGGTTGTGGTTCTCTGTAATAACAAGGTGCCGTTTCAAAGTTCTCAACCTAGAGGTCTATGAACCACTTGGGGTTCACTGGGGACTTTCATCTTTCCCCGTGGCCCTGCTTTGTTACCTCTGGAGTATAGGATTGAGACTGTTTTAAATCCACACAAAGGCCAGGTGGTTACAGAGGGGATAGATGCAGGGATAAGGCATGGATGCTTAATGGTAGCATCATATACACCAACCTGGTCTCAGAGCATTTCATATTATTCTGTACGTTAACTCCGTAACACTACATTTGGTATTATATGTTTCGTTTCATATGGTATGTATTAATTTGTGGATGTTTATCAACCATCTCGTATGATTTATCGCCCTCCAGGTTCCCTTGGAGAGTTCATCAATGAGCTTGACGCCCTGATAAGTTCCTTTCCTGAGGATGGCTCACCTCTCACAGTTCTGGGTGACTTTAACCTCCCCACGTCTACCTTTGACTCATTCCTCTCTGCCTCCTTCTTTCCACTCCTCTCCTCTTTTGACCTCACCCTCTCACCTTCCCCCCCTACTCACAAGGCAGGCAATACGCTTGACCTCATCTTTACTAGATGCTGTTCTTCCACTAATCTCATTGCAACTCCCCTCCAAGTCTCCGACCACTACCTTGTATCCTTTTCCCTCTCGCTCTCATCCAACACTTCCCACACTGCCCCTACTCGGATGGTATCGCGCCGTCCCAACCTTCGCTCTCTCTCCCCCGCTACTCTCTCCTCTTCCATCCTATCATCTCTTCCCTCTGCTCAAACCTTCTCCAACCTATCTCCTGATTCTGCCTCCTCAACCCTCCTCTCCTCCCTTTCTGCATCCTTTGACTCTCTATGTCCCCTATCCTCCAGGCCGGCTCGGTCCTCCCCTCCTGCTCCGTGGCTCGACGACTCATTGCGAGCTCACAGAACAGGGCTCCGGGCAGCCGAGCGGAAATGGAGGAAAACTCGCCTCCCTGCGGACCTGGCATCCTTTCACTCCCTCCTCTCTACATTCTCCTCTTCTGTCTCTGCTGCTAAAGCCAATTTCTACCACTCTAAATTCCAAGCATCTGCCTCTAACCCTAGGAAGCTCTTTGCCACCTTCTCCTCCCTCCTGAATCCTCCTCCCCCTCCTCCCCCCTCCTCCCTCTCTGCTGATGACTTCGTCAACCATTTTGAAAAGAAGGTCGACGACATCCGATCCTCGTTTGCTAAGTCAAACGACACCGCTGGTTCTGCTCACACTGCCCTACCCTGTGCTTTGACCTCTTTCTCCCCTCTCTCTCCAGATGAAATCTCGCGTCTTGTGACGGCCGGCCGCCCAACAACCTGCCCGCTTGACCCTATCCCCTCCTCTCTTCTCCAGACCATTTCCGGAGACCTTCTCCCTTACCTCACCTCGCTCATCAACTCATCCTTGACCGCTGGCTACGTCCCTTCCGTCTTCAAGAGAGCGAGAGTTGCACCCCTTCTGAAAAAACCTACACTCGATCCCTCCGATGTCAACAACTACAGACCAGTATCCCTTCTTTCTTTTCTCTCCAAAACTCTTGAACGTGCCGTCCTTGGCCAGCTCTCCTGCTATCTCTCTCAGAATGACCTTCTTGATCCAAATCAGTCAGGTTTCAAGACTAGTCATTCAACTGAGACTGCTCTTCTCTGTGTCACGGAGGCGCTCCGCACTGCTAAAGCTAACTCTCTCTCCTCTGCTCTCATCCTTCTAGACCTATCGGCTGCCTTTGATACTGTGAACCATCAGATCCTCCTCTCCACCCTCTCCGAGCTGGGCATCTCCGGCGCGGCCCACGCTTGGATTGCGTCCTACCTGACAGGTCGCTCCTACCAGGTGGCGTGGCGAGAATCTGTCTCCGCACCACGTGCTCTCACCACTGGTGTCCCCCAGGGCTCTGTTCTAGGCCCTCTCCTATTCTCGCTATACACCAAGTCACTTGGCTCTGTCATATCCTCACATGGTCTCTCCTATCATTGCTATGCAGACGACACACAATTAATCTTCTCCTTTCCCCCCTCTGATAACCAGGTGGTGAATCGCATCTCTGCATGTCTGGCAGACATATCAGTGTGGATGACGGATCACCACCTCAAGCTGAACCTCGGCAAGACGGAGCTGCTCTTCCTCCCGGGGAAGGACTGCCCGTTCCATGATCTCGCCATCACGGTTGACAACTCCATTGTGTCCTCCTCCCAGAGTGCTAAGAACCTTGGCGTGATCCTGGACAACACCCTGTCGTTCTCAACTAACATCAAGGCGGTGACCCGTTCCTGTAGGTTCATGCTCTACAACATTCGCAGAGTACGACCCTGCCTCACGCAGGAAGCGGCGCAGGTCCTAATCCAGGCACTTGTCATCTCCCGTCTGGATTACTGCAACTCGCTGTTGGCTGGGCTCCCTGCCTGTGCCATTAAACCCCTACAACTCATCCAGAACGCCGCAGCCCGTCTGGTGTTCAACTTTCCCAAGTTCTTTCACGTCACCCCGCTCCTCCGCTCTCTCCACTGGCTTCCAGTTGAAGCTCGCATCCGCTACAAGACCATGGTGCTTGCCTACGGAGCTGTGAGGGGAACGGCACCTCCGTACCTTCAGGCTCTGATCAGGCCCTACACCCAAACAAGGGCACTGCGTTCATCCACCTCTGGCCTGCTCGCCTCCCTACCTCTGAGGAAGTACAGTTCCCGCTCAGCCCAGTCAAAACTGTTCGCTGCTCTGGCACCCCAATGGTGGAACAAACTCCCTCACGACGCCAGGTCAGCGGAGTCAATCACCACCTTCCGGAGACACCTGAAACCCCACCTCTTTAAGGAATACCTAGGATAGGATAAAGTAATCCTTCTAACCCCCCCCCCTTAAAAGAGTTAGATGCACTATTGTAAAGTGGTTGTTCCACTGGATATCATAAGGTGAATGCACCAATTTGTAAGTCGCTCTGGATAAGAGCGTCTGCTAAATGACTTAAATGTAAAATGTAAAATGTAAATGATATGTTACGAAATACAATTCGTATTATATGTTACAAATTTGCGAAACATACAATATGTTACGAATTTGCCAAACGTATTATATGTAACGAATTCTAGGTAGGTGGCTAGCTGGCGAGTTAAGCTTAGAGTTAAGGTTAGGGTTAAGCTTAGGAATAAGGTTAAATAGTTAAAGTTAGGGTTATGGGAAGGATTAGCTAAAAGTGTTAAGGTTAGGGTTAGCTAACATGCTAAGAAGTTGCAAAATCGCTAAAAAGTAGTAAGTAGTTGAAAAGTTGCTAATTAGCTAAAATGCTAAAGTTGTCCATGATGAGATTCGAACTAGATGCTAGATTTTCGCATTATACGCCCACACATCCATGGGTTTACATTTTGTATGTTACATCTAGTCTATGAGACCATGCTGGATACAAACGCACGTGCAAACGCACGTGGCTCCATCCCTGGCTCCACACTGCACATACACACTGCATACACCCGCAAACAGAGATAGCGAGAGAAACACACACTCAGTATATCATGGCACTAACCAGCCTCCTGTCTCCCCCATGCAGGTCCCTAGCGGTGGGCCACCAGTACTCGTCCCTGGGCTCCCAGCCCATCCTGTGTGGCTCCATCCCTGGCCTGGTGCCCAAACAGCTGCGATTCTGCCGAAACTATGTGGAGATCATGCCCAGTGTGGCCGAGGGGGTGAAGATCGGCATCCAGGAGTGCCAGCACCAATTCAGGGGCCGCCGCTGGAACTGTACCACCATCAACGACAAGGCCATCTTTGGACCAGTGCTTGACAAAGGTAACATACCGTAATACCCCTTAAGACAACGCAGGTTACACTCATGAAACAGTGCAAGCTAGCTTTCTTTGGACCAGGGCTGGACAAATGTAACAACATATCTTGAGAGGAAAAGGTACTGTAATAAAACAGTGCAGCCTTGCCCAATGGTATTTTTCCTACTGAGTGGGCTACTCATCTCCAGAACAGGAAGGCTGTGGGTGACAGGCCTACAATCTACATTTAATAACACTTAACTGTGAGAATCATGTCTAAAACCAGTTGAATTGTTGAGGGACTTGGCTACATTGGAAATAACTTTCTTTGTGCTGTACAGCACAGGTGGCAACCAAATTGCATGAACTGCATGACTTGAATATATTCTTGGAAGAATACTAGTGTACTATAATAATTTCCTTGTCTGTCAATGTTGGTTATGCTTGGCATGTCAAATGACAAACGATAGCTAACCTTGTCTCAACTGAACCTCTATCACTCACTTTACTCAAGGCTACCACCTGTGTTGATATTCAGAGAGTTTAAGAGCATTATGTTGTTAGTTGTTGTAATCATGTAGTTAAACAAGCAAGAAAAGTTTTTACTCCATTCTGCCTCAGTCAGTGTGTGTGTGTGTGTGTGTGTGTGTGTGTGTGTGTGTGTGTGTGTGTGTGTGTGTGTGTGTGTGTGTGTGTGTGTGTGTGTGTGTGTGTGTGTGTGTGTGTGTGTGTGTGTGTGTGTGTGTGTGTGTGTGTGCACTTAAAATCCTTGTTCAAATAGACTTGAGAGAGTCCTTCAGCTATGAGCAGTGTAAACAGATGAAATGATGTGTGTATACACTTTGGGTGGAGAACGTTGTCTTTTGTTGGGATTTTCTCTAGAAGGGAATCCCCTTTAAGCCACCCCCCCCCCCCCCCCCTCAATGTGAGGAGTGTAAAATAAGGATAAAGACAGATAACTTACGTTAAATTCAAAATTCTATTTGATATGAAGTTAACCAACGAATAACCCATATGTTACAAAAAAAATGTGTAGCTGTATCATTCAGCTGGTATATCATGAAGCTAGTGTTTTTTTCTGTCTCCACATGTTTGCACCGTGACCCCAGGATTGTTGCCAGTAGTCAGGGATAGAGAGATGAGGAGAGGAGCATGGAGGGGTGATGGAAAGGAGAGAGGGAAGGAGGAAAAAGAGGGAGGGGGTCTAAATCTGTCAACTGGGTCTGGAAAAGACTGATGTTTACTATAGTGGGATGTGGGGTTAGTTGGGGCAATTGCTTTTAATAAACTCTTGAGCCAGTTGTTCCATTGATAGAGAAGGCTTGAGCTCAAGTAGGTGGGTAATGATAGGGGTTCACAGTCCCTGGCCCCGTTGTGGTGTAAATACCTCCACATCTCCCCATGGCTTCTCTCCCTCCTTGTCTAAATTGCAGGGCCACTGGGTGGAAAGGGGAGGCGGGGAGGCAGGCGGCCGGGCCAGGCTACTCTTGGGCTTTGGGCTGGGGGGTGCTTTGTAAATCATTTTGATTGGATTAAGGTCAGTGAAGCCCTTAATAACGTGAGAGGTCAAAGTGGTTGGATTAAGTGTCTTTGTCAGGGTCCGGGGAGAGTGACTGGCGGGGGCTCAGGGCCTTTTGATAGGGGAGAAGTTTCTCATTTCATTTGCTTTGATTGATGCTTGTATTTGTCTGTGGATTCTGGGCCATTGTCCCCCGGCACGGCCAGTGTCTGTTCTGTTTGTCAGCCGTGCAGATGGATGTGTGTTTGTTTCCTCCTCAGGCCTTTTTAGTGGGAGAAAAGCTGAAAGGAACAGTAGGCCTCAAAAGCTTTGCACCTATCTGTTACAGTAGTTAGCCTACTATTGCCAATACCTTGTCCTAACCAGCTCATTGGCAGACGTCTCCATGAACATCTAACAAGCAAAGATGAGTAAAGATCAGGGCTCAAGTTTGTTCCTTCAGATACCTAACCTACTGTATACGCCATCACTAGGTAGGAAAAGGATGAATGAAGGCAAATATGTGTGATATATAATGGACTTGACAGAGGATAAAGTTATTTAAATATGCACACAGGTTATAGAATGCCTTGAAACATTAAGTGGAAAACATGTTCGGATTTTGAAAATTTTATTTAATTTAATTTAATTTACATTAACCAGTGTCAAAACATGCACCGCTGGAATCTGCCTGTGATGAAAGAGAAGGCAGACTGTGCAGGTGTTCTCAGTGTGTGAAAAGTCCTCACAAGGATAGTAAATCAAGGAACATTTTGACAAGTGGGGACATTTTGCCAGTCCCCACAAGGAAAAAGGCTATTTTAGGCTTAGGAGTTAGGTTTAGCGTTAGGGTTACAATTAGGATTAGGGTTACAATTAGGGTTAGGTGTTAGGGTTAGGAGTTAGGATTAGGGTTAGGGGTTTGGGGTAAAGGTTAGGCTAAGTTAAGGGTTACGGGTTATGGAAAATAGTATTTTGAATGGTTATCAATTGTTTGATCTCCACAAGGATAGTAAAACAAATGTGTGTGTGTGTGTGTCGGACTCTGACAGGGTGTGCTTTGGGGAGCTCGCTCGGCACACTTGGCAGAGTAGGAGGAGTATAGGACATTGCAGCAGGGCTGCAGCCAAACCCTAGCCTAGTGTGAGTCATATAAATGCTTAGAACAGGGAATGCCAACGAGAGTGGACTGGACAGACAGTCACACGAACACAGACACAAAAGCTCTGTTTCACAGGTATAAACATGCACTGTTAGTCACCCCAGTGGATTAAATTGGTAAAAAGGAAATGGAAGTGTCTCTGATACAATAGGTCTCCATTATGTAAAAGTGGGTATGATAGGGACACGTGTGCTTACAATGAGTTTGATCAATAGTCTGTGGCATTAGTGTCCCGATAGTGAATTATAGTTCAGCTACAGTAGTTTTGTTCATGTGGTCTCACAGCTTCGTAGTTTGACTTTATTGTACTGCAATACTATTGAGAATAATGTGCAACTGGACAACCATAGCCACAAGGCTTTGGAAATCAGGATGTTTGTACTTGCTTTAGGGACTGATATATCCACAATATTCCTGATCAATGTCTTAGATGAAAAATACATGGAAGATATACATAAAGGCAGTACATCTGCTTCTATAATCTAGGTATATTCTACATGCACTGTATGCGTTTCTCTCTTGGTACTTAATGCCTAAACTAAACCAAACAGGGAAAAGGCCATTCACGCAATTCAGGTTACGACCCCTGACCTCAGGATGAGAAAGTGTTACAATTTAGGATGTGCTAAGAGGACCCTGCTTTTCATAAAGTGCATGTTTCTCCATGCTGGGGGAGGTGAGGTTAGTGCACCGGTATATCATTAACTCTAGCTAAGAAAGAAAGAAGGGGTGTGGTAAATGGAGTTGATGGGGGGACCTTAGCCTCGCTCCCCACTGGGCGCTGCTCGGAGCACAATATCTCCGCAACCATGAGATTAAGCCGGGAGAGAAAGCGCTTTTCCCCATTCACACGCCCTTTAGATTGTTTTATTAAACCATTTGAATAGGGATTTCCCAGTCTGCCGACATGCGGGGTCTGGACAACGCATAGTTCTCTGTTGCTATGACTTAACTTGGTCCCCACTAATCACTGGCAAGGGCAGATTTCATATAAAATATCTGGGGCCATTGTGGGGCTAACGCAGTGTGACAGTGGCAACACAATAGGGGATTCAGCCCCCCAGCAGGTCGTAGGGACCACTTGCCATGCCAGGGTCCGGCAAAGTAGGGTGGTGGGGGGGGGGGCGATGTCACAAACAATCAGTCCACTTAGACTAGGCACCCCCCGACACATTCTTTTCCCAGGTAAGCCCTGGTCTGTCCCAGCCACCACCCACAGTCATCACTAGTTATCACAGTCATAAACCCCACCTATTTCTTAAATGTATCTTCTTAAAGTTTGATTTTAAAGCTAACCCTAACCTTAACCACACTGCTAACCTAACCACTGCTAAACCACCACCAATGTTTTTCTCATCTTGTTCCCAGATTATCTTATTTTTCATCATCCCTCCATTTCTCCCTTCCCCTTTATTTGCTCTGCGGAATCATTGTCAGTTAGCCGTAAGGGTTTGACCCACGGTTTATTGGCTTCCTGATAATAAAAGTGGACGACTCAGTGGTTTTAAATTGAAGTAGAAGTGGCGCCCTCTCAAGCTTTAGACCATTCACACCTCCGACTACCAACCACCACCTAGTGACTGCTTCAGGGTCACAATGAAATGAGCTGACATTAGTCGAATTCTATCTGTATGTTTCATAGGAAGGAAGGCAATTTCTGATGAGTTTCAACTTGGTACAGTCCTGCTAAGGGAGTACAGTCCTGCCAAGGGAGTACAGTCCTGCCAAGGGAGTACAGTCCTGCCAAGGGAGTACAGTCCTGCTAAGGGAGTACAGTCCTGCTAAGGGAATACAGTCCTGCTAAGGGAGTACAGTCCTGCTAAGGGAGTACAGTCCTGCCAAGGGAGTACAGTCCTGCTAAGGGAATACAGTCCTGCCAAGGGAGTACAGTCCTGCCAAGGGAGTACAGTCCTGCTAAGGGAATACAGTCCTGCTAAGGGAGTACAGTCCTGCCAAGGGAGTACAGTCCTGCTAAGGGAGTACAGTCCTGCTAAGGGAGTACAGTCCTGCCAAGGGAGTACAGTCCTGCTAAGGGAATACAGTCCTGCTAAGGGAGTACAGTCCTGCCAAGGGAGTACAGTCCTGCTAAGGGAGTACAGTCCTGCTAAGGGAGTACAGTCCTGCTAAGGGAGTACAGTCCTGCTAAGGGAGTACAGTCCTGCTAAGGGAGTACAGTCCTGCCAAGGGAGTACAGTCCTGCTAAGGGAGTACAGTCCTGCCAAGGGAGTACAGTCCTGCTAAGGGAGTACAGTCCTGCTAAGGGAGTACAGTCCTGCTAAGGGAGTACAGTCCTGCTAAGGGAGTACAGTCCTGCTAAGGGAGTACAGTCCTGCTAAGGGAGTACAGTCCTGCCAAGGGAGTACAGTCCTGCTAAGGGAGTACAGTCCTACCAAGGGAGTACAGTCCTGCTAAGGGAGTACAGTCCTGCCAAGGGAGTACAGTCCTGCTAAGAGAATACAGTCCTGCTAAGGGAATACAGTCCTGCTAAGAAAATACAGTCCTGCTAAGGGAATACAGTCCTGCTAAGGGAATAGAGTCCTGCTAAGAGAATACAGTCCTGCTAAGGGAATACAGTCCTGCTAAGGGAATACAGTCCTGCTAAGGGAGTACAGTCCTGCTAAGGGAGTACAGTCCTGCTAAGGGAGTACAGTCCTGCTAAGGGAGTACAGTCCTGCTAAGGGAATAGAGTCCTGCTAAGGGAATTACAGTCCTGCTAAGGGAGTACAGTCCTGCTAAGGGAATACAGTCCTGCTAATGGAGTACAGTCCTGCTAAGGGAGTACAGTCCTGCTAAGGGAATACAGTCCTGCTAATGGAGTACAGTCCTGCTAAGGGAGTACAGTCCTGCTAAGGGAGGGTGTGATGGATGCCAGTAAACCTCTGCTGTATCATTGCTTTTAATGCCCCTTATTCCTCAAACTGGTTGAAACCTGCAGCCTGGGAGGAGCTCTCTCTCTCCCGACTCCCTCCCTCTTTCACCCTCCCTTTTCCTCTCCTTGTCCAACTCTCTCACTCTTTCTCTATTTTTCCCTACCCCGTCTTCCTATTTCTCTCCTCCCTGTTGCACTCTCTCTCTCTCTCCACTCTCATACCCTCTCACCCTATCTGTCTCTCTCTGTTGTTGTCATTGTGCAAGACCATACAAGACCTAAGTACATATATCCAACGAATCCTCCCTGTCATAAGGGATCCTGTAAAAAGCCGGGACAGTGGAACGTCAACAAGACCTCTGTGAAAAATTGACATGTAAGACACATCCCTGAAACCTTCTCTCTCTCTGTCTCTCTGTCTCTCTCTCTCTCTCTCTCTCTCTCTCTCTCTCTCTCTCTCTCTCTCTCTCGCTCTCTCTCGTCTCCCTGTCTCTTCTCTCTTTATCTCTCCCTGTTGTGTCTCAGCCTAGAGTCTTATAGTGAGGCCATTTCCTAACCTTTCAAAAGCTTAATTGAGTCTGTTAATTATAGCCCTGTCAGGCCTGTCTCTTCCTCTCATCTATCTGGAAGTTCCTGATCTTGATTAGTCATCAGTAAACTATGCCAGATAGACAGAGGCCTCCTTCCCTATATCCCTTGCTCTCTCCCTCCATCTCTCCCTCTCTCCCACACACAAACATGCACACGCACGCACGTACACACACGCACGTACACACACAGTCAACATAGTCATTCATTCCAGATGTCTATGACATGTTTTCTTTGGAAGGGTTGATGTGTGACATTTACAGTATTATACAGGATTATACAGGACAGAACAGTAGCAGGTGTCAACATCATCATTCTGCAAACACTGACCTGCATTCCTATGTGCTTGTTGAGATACATTTATGGGTACATTCCAGCAAAGGTATTGGTAACAACAATCGATCATTCTCTGCACTGCCATGGTTTTAGATGTATAGACCTGTAACCATATCAACTATCCTCATTCATGCTTGAGAAATTTCTCTTTGCTAAGAAGCAATTAGATTTATCACAGTAAGGTACTTAATTGTTACCCAGAAATGATCTGATATTGAAATAAAAACGTCTGCATTGGAACTTAAAAAAATGTATGTGGTTGTTCACATCTGTAAAAAGGCACCCATCCCTCTACGATAAATATATCAATCTGACATCTACCTCTCCCTCTCCTTCTCTTTACAGCCACGCGGGAGTCAGCATTCGTTCATGCCATTGCCTCAGCGGGGGTGGCGTTCGCGGTGACGCGGTCCTGCGCCGAGGGCTCAGCCACCATCTGTGGTTGTGACACACGCCACAAGGGCCCACCTGGCGAGGGCTGGAAGTGGGGTGGATGCAGCGAGGATGTGGATTTCGGCAGCATGGTGTCCCGGGAGTTTGCAGACGCCCGTGAGAACCGGCCCGATGCGCGCTCCGCCATGAACCGCCAAAACAACGAGGCGGGACGAACGGTGAGACGTCTCTCTGAATCACTGATAATATCAGCCTTATGGATTAAACATTCATAAAGATCACCAAGTGTTATTAAGACTTAGTAAGATGGTGTTACTTTGACATTCGTTAAACTAATTACACCCCCGTGTTGTCCCGTCTGTCTCTCCCTCAGTCTCTGAACGACAACATGTTCCTGAAGTGTAAGTGCCACGGCCTGTCAGGCAGCTGTGAGGTGAAGACGTGCTGGTGGTCCCAGCCTGCCTTCAGAGTGATTGGAGACTACATGAAGGACAAGTACGACAGCGCATCAGAGATGGTGGTGGAGAAGCACAAGGAGTCCCGCGGCTGGGTGGAGACTTTGAGACCCAAGTTCACCTTCTTCAAACCGCCCACGGAGCGAGACCTGGTCTACTACGAGAGCTCCCCCAACTTCTGCGAGCCCAACCCAGAGACAGGCTCTTTCGGGACGCGCGACCGTGCCTGTAACCTGACATCACACGGCATCGACGGCTGCGACCTGCTGTGCTGCGGCCGGGGACACAACACCCGGACGGAGAAACGGAAGGAGAAGTGCCACTGCATCTTCCACTGGTGCTGCTACGTCAGCTGCCAAGAGTGTGTTCGAGTCTACGATGTTCACACCTGCAAATAGATAGGGCCTTTGGAACTACTCTTTCTGCACCTCACCAAATGTTTTTTTTTTAAATACTTCAACGTATAAAAGAAGAAGCTACCGTACGAGCCAGGCTCAGAGAACTTGAGAGGCTTTGATTGGACTTTGATCAAGCATTAGTTGACTTGTCTGTGGATTCAGCTACAGTACAGTCACCTAATAGGCAATCAAGATGGCGGCCTGTCATGTGATGCTGTGGTGTCAGCCGCTCTTACAATGCTGAGGTAGTTCTAGAATACAGAGGTGGACTCATGGAGGCTCCATTCAGAAAATCAACATGGTTATGTTGATGATGATGTTGATGAACACCATCTCATCGATAGAGGCAAAAGAGGAGACCATTACAGAGTGAACTAAGAGTAGCCAAGGAGTGACTTTCAGTGACTTCCAGAAAGGTGTTTCAAGGCCTTGGTTTCCTTCCTGACACAACAAAAGAAAACTGTAGGTTGTATATGGCTATTTAAACTGTACTGTTGACAAGCACCATGTTGGTGAAAAGTCTGTATACTCTGTGTAGACTCCTTCATGTAGAACAGCACTGTCTAAACCTTTAGGACACCATACAATCTATTTTTCTAAATATTAAGTGGCACTCTGCTCTGCTTATGAGTTTTATATATCTACAAAAAAAGAACAGCATTTCTGAGCTATGTTCACAACTTTGTATGACCATGGTGCACTCAAAAGCACACATTCTACTCGACATTTGCAGTATGTAAGTGGTTACTAACTTTTCAACTGTTTTATGATAAATATAGTGTTAACATGTTACTAATGTTGGGATTAGAATGCACTTGCACCTAAGTGAATGTAGTTTTTACATTTCTGTGTTCATGTATTCTCAAATCCTCTGTCTTTTTTTAGTCTGTGGTATGAAGTAGGATTATTCTGATCTCAAAAAGCACATGAGCACAAATCAACCAAATCAAACAGGTTTGAAAATAATTTATGTTTATCCCTATACAATCTTCTATCAATGTCTCGTCGGGAACCCTGCTACAACTGCAAGCTCTTTGAAGAAAGTTGCCAAGAGTTGGCCATAGAACGATAGATGATGAAAACAAAGTTCAGCCCAAAGACAAATTACTTTCTGCTGGTGGAGGATGAGGTGGTCAGAGAGTCTAACGTGAGTTTGAAAGTTCAGCACTTGTGTCTAGTTGAAGAGAATAAAGCTTGTTCTACTCGTTTTTATCAGTGTTAGTAACCGTTCAGCAGAACACGGTATGTGTATCACCACGTGTCCCGGTGCAGACAAACCCATGCTATTTAGTGTTTGAAAATGAAAGTATGTGAAAGAGACTTGTCCACGAGTATAATTCTGTTTTCGTTATGCCCATGAATGCATGTATGCAATCTTACTGTTTCCTATCTGTAAGCTATTGCTAACTGTAATCTGAAATGCTTCTCAGAGTATACTTTGTACAGTATGTTATGAACAGCAATCTGATGTCAAGTGGTAACCCAGCTGTAGTTGCGGTAAAGCGATGACCAAAACCTGTGTATCTGATTCTGATTCCTGGCTTATAGATGTAGGATCTTAATTTGATCACCCTGTTTCAGGAGAACCTTCCTGCAATACAGGACATTTAAAACTTGTAGTGTATTTAAGGTTTAAAAAGGCTTCGGAAGTTTGTAATTTCCACTTTGAAATGAGATTTTCCCATACGAAAAATGTATCAACCACTACAAAAATGTCCATTAATTATAATCCACATAATAATTCACAAACTGGTTCAAATTAAGATCCTACACCTGTTTTCTTTCTCCTCCAACCTTACAAACTGCAGCATCACTGAAACTATCAAGACTTCCCCTTTGTATGCTGCTAATTATACATGTATGTATTTATGTATGTATGTATGTATGTATGTATGTATGCATGTATGTACACTACATGACCAAAAGTATGTGGACACCTGCTCGTCAAACATCTCATTACAAAATCATGGGCATTAACCCTTTAGAGTCCAAGCCCTGTCTAAGCCGGGGGATATATGTCATTGTTTTAAGAAGGTCGTACCAAGGATCATTTAGCTATTTGATTTTGAATTTTAAGACCCCTTGAAGTATCCAAAAAATATATTTAAAAAATATTTGATGAAAATGTATTTTTGACCTTACTGCTATTAGCCCAATAACATATTCACTACATGGAACAACAGATAGTCCCCCAAAAATATCAAAAGGAGGATTGTTTTGAAGTGTCTCTCCTATATCTGAGAGAAATCAGAAATATCAGGAAACATTTGTTATTCTTTTTTACTTAACCCCTTATTTTTGGCACTAAACAGTCTAAGCCCTGTCTAAGCCGGGGGAAGGGGGTTCTACTAAACTATATGGAATTGTTTTAAGGTCATACCAAGGATCATTTAGCTATTTGATTTTGAAGTGTAAGACCCATTGAAGTATATAAAAAAAAAATATATATATATAGGGGCCTCCCGAGTGGCGCAGCGGTCTAAGGCACTGCATCACAATGTTGTGGTGTCACTACAGCCTGGGGTTCGATCCCAGGTTGTGTCACAACCAGCCGCGACCAGGAGTCCAATAGGACGGCGCACAATTGGCACAGCGTCGTCCGGGTTAGCCCCCCGGGTTTGGCCGGGGGGCTTTACTTGCTACAGCTTATCGTGCTCTAGCGACTCCTTGTGGCAGGCCGGGCACCTGCAGGCTGACAGCGGTCATCAGTTGAATGGTGTTTCCTCTGACACATTAGTGCAGCTGGCTTCCGAGTTAAGCGACCGGGTGTTAAGAAGCGTGGCTTGGTGGGTCATGTTTCAGAGGACGCATGACTTGACCTCCACCTCTCCCAAGCCCGTTGGGGAGTTGCAGAGATGAGACAAGATCCTAATCACAAAATCGTGGAGAAAAACGGGGGTAAAAATTACAACAACAAAAATATATATATATTTAATGAAAATGCATTTTTGACCTTACAACTGCATTGTACGGGGGTTTATTGTCATGCTGGAACAGGAAATGGCCTTCCCTAAACTGTTGCCATAAAGTTGGAAACACAGAATCGTCTAGAATGTGGACTCCTTCACTGGAACTAAGTGGCGTAGCCAAAACCATGAAAAACAGCCCCAGACCATTATTCCTCCTCCACCAAACTTTACAGTTGGCACTATGCATTTGGGCAGGTAGTGTTCTCCTAGCATCCGCCAAACCTGGATTCGACAGTCGGACTGCCAGATGGTGAAGCGGGATTCATTCCTTCAAAGAACGCGTTTTCACTGCTCCAGAGTCCAATGGCACCGAGCTTTACACCACTCCAGCCGACGCTTGGAATTGCATATGGTGATCTTAGGCTTGTGTGCGGTTGCTCGCCCATGGAAACCCATTTCATGAAGCTCCCTGAAGAACAGTTCTCGTGCTAACGTTGCTTCCAGAGGCAGTTTGGAACTCGGTAGTGAGTGTTGCAACCGAGGAGAGGTGATTGTTACGCGTTACGTGCTTCAGCACTCGGACGTCCCGTTCTGTGAGCTTGTGGCCTCCAACTTCTTGGCTGAACTGTTGTTGCTCCTAGATGTTCCCATTTCACAATAACAGCTCTTACAGTTGACCGGGGCAGCTCTAGCAGGGCAGAAATGTGACGAACTGACTTGTTGGAAAGGTTGCATCCTATGACGGTGCCACATTCAAAGTCACTGAGCTCTTCAGTAAGGCCATTCTACTGCCAGTGTTTGTCTATGGAGATTGCATGGCTGTGTGCTCGATTTTATACACCTGTCGGCAACGGGTGTGGCTGCAATAGCCAAATACACAAATTTGAAGGGGTGTCCACATACTTTTGTATATATAATGTATGTATGTATGTACTGTATGTTAGTTATTCTTCTTTCTATGAAAGACAGCGTTTAGATGTAGGTTGAACAAAAATGTGAAGTTTTCTACTAATTCATTTTGCATATAGACTGGATAGACATTTACATGAATGTTAATCAAATATACATATTTTGATAAGTATTGTTTGCTAGTCTGTGTTTCGGTTGTGGACTGTGGACTAAGAAAATCAACTGTGGACTAAAAGTTATGTAGAGCGTCAGCTCAGATGAGCTACTGATTGCTTGGACAAATATGAAACCTATATCACTTACTGCATATCATTACACCTATGTTATATGTGAGATCAATTACAACATAATATTCGTCCCTTTGCAGAACAAAAATGAGACTACTGAACCTCGAATCAAGAGTTATGAATTCCATAAGGAGCAAAGAACTTCAGCAATAGTTTTGTTGGTTCCAGAAGCTCTTGGGAAATAGGAAAGGTTGATGCTTGATTAAATAGTAAACTATGTATTTTCCTGTCAGGCATGTGTATCTCTCACCATGTTTATCTTCCATAGACATCCATAGACTTAAAATGCATTCCTCATACAATGACTGCCACTATGCTGTATAAATGAAAGCCCCAGAATGACACAATCATGTTTCACATGAGATTACTTTCTGACTATGATAAACTACTGAGCAACCATTTTCAATACAAGCTGTGCTTTTCTGCATTTATATTTGAGTTCATGTTTTGTTTGTTTGTTTGTTTGTCTGTCTGTCTGCGTAGACAATTTGCTGACGTTCAAAACATTTTGTTATGGTCTTTAAATCCAAAGTTTTGTACAAATTTGTTATTTGCATTTATGTATTTCTAAAGTCTGATGTTTTTGTAATGATTATTTATTTTACCATAACTGTATATATTAGTAAGTAAGAGTATATATTTTTAGCTTTTAGCACTGTAACAGTTTTACCTCAATGTCTGTTTTATCACTGACTGTACACAGGATACTGTCTGTAATAGATTGATAGATGTTAACTTTAGAATAACATAATAAAACAACATAAAAAACTACAAACATGGAGTCACTTTGAATCACAGGAGGTTGGCGGCACCTTAATTGGAGAGGACAGGTCGTGGTAATGGCTGGAGTGGAAGGATTGGAATGGTATCAAATACATCAAACACATGGTTTGATGCCATTCCATTCGCTAAGTTCCAGCCATTATTCTGAGCCATCCTACCCTCAGCAGCCTCCACTGCTAAATGCATTTTTTCTATATAGGCCTATAGTACAACCTACAAACATCCTTCCAGAATGATGTGGGGAACTTCCATGTCACCATCCTCTCACCAACCACAAACATGTTTAGTTCTAGAGATCATGAAGTCGTTCTAACCATATACCCATCCATATGTTTCTTTAATATAGATAAAGGTAAATAGATTACAAGAATATAACAACCTGGCTTGTTTTAGCATCGACTGATAAATTCTGTTAACTAAAGCAAGTGTAGAGGTGAAATTATGCTCTAAATTCTAAAAACAGAGAGGATAATATATAAATAAAATATGTCCTGTAAACTCCATTCCTTCTCCAAGTGAGATCACACTTTTCTTTCTCGCTCTAAAATCATGTTACCATGTGGAGGATAGATGCAGCTGGCATTACAAAAACAACTAGGCAGGTCTCTAGAATACAGTTCCTTAATTCCCTATATTTCTGCATTGAGCATGGAGATACAATAAAAATTCCAAAGTGAGGAGAGAGGAGAAGATTGATTAATTTTAGGAGAAGCCAGTTCTAATTGACTGGAGACAGAGACAGGGACAGAGAGAGAGAGAGAGAGAGAGAGAGAGAGAGAGAGAGAGAGAGAGAGAGAGAGAGAGAGAGAGAGAGAGAGAGAGAGAGAGAGAGAGAGAGAGAGAGAGAGAGAGAGAGAGAGAGAGAGAGAGAGAGAGAGAGAGAGAGAGAGAGACATGGCCATAGAAAATGGCAAATGGGGCGATTATGGTTAACCTTCATCTCCTGTTTCTAACAACGCTACGTAATTTAGTACCCTAGTAGTTTACAAGACCTGGTTTGAAATATTATTTCAAATATCCCAATTACTGTCCCATACATTCAAAGTAAGTATTCAGATATATTTTATTTGGAAAGACAAGTAGTTTAATATTTTAATGTATTTGAAAATACACATGAAAATATTTGAAATACAAAACACACAAGACTCAAATACACTCACATGCATTTAAACCAGGTTGTCACACCCTGGCCTTAGTTATCTTTGTTTTCATTATTATTTTAGTTAGGTCAGGGTGTGACATGGTGTAGTATGTGTTTTTGTATTGTCTAGGGTGTTGTATGGTTTAGGGGGTTAAGTAGAGTAGATTGTTTAGTGTTCAGTGTAGGTGTCTAGGAAAGTCTATGGTTGCCTGAATTGGTTCTCAATTAGAGACAGCTGGTTATTGTTGTCTCTGATTGGGAGCCATATTTAAGGCAGCGATAGGCTTAAGCTGGTTGTGGGTAATTGTCTATGTGTAGTGTTTGTGTCAGCACTATTTATATGTATAGCTTCACGGTCGTCAGTTTGTTATTTTGTGTATAGTTGTTCGTTTGTGTATAGTTGTTCGTTTCTTGGTTTTCCTCTCTTCTTTAATAAAAGATGTTGCACACGCTGCGCCTTGGTCCAATCTCTCTCAAGAAGACGATCGTGACAGAATTACCCACCAATCTAGGACCAAGCGGCGTGTCAAGCGGCAACAGGACCCACCTACACAGGATTCATGGACATGGGAGGAGATACTGGATGGTAAGGGACCTTGGGCACAACCGGGAGAATATCGCCTCCCTCGTGAAGAGCTGGAGGCAGCTAAAGCCGAGAAGAGGCGATATGAGGAGGCAGCACGGAAGCAAGGCTGGAAGCCCGTGAGTACAACCCCAAAATTTCTTGGGGGGGGCCTTAAAGGGAGTGTGGCGAAGTCAGGTAGGAGACCTGCGCCTACTCCCTGTACTTACCGTGGAGAGCGAGAGTACGGGCAGACACCGTGTTACGCAGTAGAGCGCATGGTGTCTACTGTACACGTGCATAGCCCGGTTCAGTACATTCCAGCTCCACGTATCGGCCAGGCTAGATTGAGCGTTGAGCCGGATGTCATGAAGCCGGCCCAACGCATCTGGTCACCAGTGCGTCTCCTCGGGCCGGCTTACATGGCACCAGCCTTACGCATGGTGTCCCCGGTTCGCCTGCATAGCCCGTAGCCCGCACTGGTCGGGCGACGGGGAGCATACAACCAGGTAAGGTTGGGCAGGCTCGGTGCTCAAGGGAGCCAGTACGCCTGCACGGTCCGGTATTTCCGGCGCCACCTCCTCGCCCCAACCCAGTACCACCAGTGCCTCCTCCACGCACTAGCCCTATGGTGCGTGTCTCCAGCCCTTTACCACCAGTGCCTACACCACGCACCAAGCCTCCTGTGTGTCCCCAGAGTCCTGTGCGTCCTGTTGCTGCTCCCCGCACTAGCCCTGAGATGCGTGTCCCCAGTCCGGTACCACCAGTTCCGGCACCACGCACTAGGCCTAATGTGCGCTCCCAGGGTCCAGCATGCCCTGTTCCTTCTCCCCGCACTAGCCTGAAGGTGCGTGTCTTTAGCCCGGTACCTCCAGTTCCGGCACCACGCACCAGGCCTACAGTGCGTCTCAGCCGGCCAGAGTATGCCGTCTGCCCAACGGCGCCTGAACTGCCCGTCTGCCCAACGGCGCCTGAACTGCCCGTCTGCCCAACGGCGCTTGAACTGCCCGTCTGCCCAACGGCGCTTGAACTGTCCGTCTGCCCAAAGGCGCCTGAACTGCCCGTCTGCCCAACGCTGTCTGAACTGTCCGTCTGCCAAGCGCCGAATGAACTGCCCGTCTGTACTGAGTCTTCAAAGCCGCCCGTCTGTACTGAGCCTGCAAAGCCGCCCGTCTGCCATGAGCCTTCAGAGCCGTCCGCCAGACAGGAGCCGCCAGAGCCTTCCGCCAGACAGGAGCCGCCAGAGCCTTCCGCCAGACAGGAGCCGCCAGAGCCTTCCGCCAGACAGGAGCCGCTAGAGCCTTCCGCCAGACAGGAGCCGCTAGAGCCTTCCGCCAGACAGGAGCAGCCAGAGCCTTCCGCCAGACAGGATCAGCCAGAGCCTTCCGCTAGACAGGATCAGCCAGAGCCTTCCGCCAGACAGGATCAGCCAGAGCCTTCCGCCAGACAGGATCAGCCAGAGCCTTCCGCCAGACAGGATCAGCCAGAGCCTTCCGCCAGACAGGATCAGCCAGAGCCTTCAGCCAGCCATGAGCAGCCAGATCCGTCAGCCAGCCATGAGCAGCCAGATCCGTCAGCCAGCCATGAGCAGCCAGATCCGTCAGCCAGCCATGAGCAGCCAGATCCGTCAGCCAGCCATGAGCAGCCAGATCCGTCAGCCAGCCATGAGCAGCCAGATCCGTCAGCCAGCCATGAGCAGCCAGATCCGTCAGCCAGCCATGAGCAGCCAGATCCGTCAGCCAGCCATGAGCAGCCAGATCAGTCAGCCAGCCATGAGCAGCCAGATCAGTCAGCCAGCCATGAGCAGCCAGATCCGCCAGAGCCGTCCAGCCAGGATCCGCCAGAGCCGTCCAGCCAGGATCCGCCAGAGCCGTCCAGCCAGGATCCGCCAGAGCCGTCCAGCCAGGATCCGCCAGAGCCATCCAGCCAGGATCCGCCAGAGCCAGCCAGCCAGGATCCGCCAGAGCCAGCCAGCCAGGATCCGCCAGAGCCAGCCAGCCAGGATCCGCCAGAGCCAGCCAGCCAGGATCCGCCATTCAGTCCGGTGCTGCCCCTTAGTCCGGTGCTGCCCCTTAGTCCGGTGCTGCCCCTTATCCCGGTGCTGTCCCTTATCCCGGTGCTGCCCCTTATCCCGGTGCTGCCCCTTATCCCGGTGCTGCCCCTTATCCTGGTGCTACCCCTAATCCTGGTGCTGCCCCTTATCCTGGTGCTGCCCCTTAGTCCGGTGCTGCCCCTTAGTCCGGTGCTGCCACTTAGTCCGGTGCTGCCCCTTAATCCAGTGGGGTTAAGTTGGTGGGTGGTCATTTGGAGGAGGCTACGAAAGCGGGTAGTGACTATGGTGGGGTGGGGACCACGACCAGTACCAGAGCCGCCACCGTGGACAGACGCCCACCCAGACCCTCCCCTAGACTTTATGCTGGTGCGTCCGGAGTTCGCACCTTAAGGGGGGGGTTATGTCACACCCTGGCCTTAGTTATCTTTGTTTTCATTATTATTTTAGTTAGGTCAGGGTGTGACATGGTGTAGTATGTGTTTTTGTATTGTCTAGGGTGTTGTATGGTTTAGGGGGTTAAGTAGAGTAGATGGTTTAATGTTCAGTGTAGGTGTCTAGGAAAGTCTATGGTTGCCTGAATTGGTTCTCAATTAGAGACAGCTGGTTATTGTTGTCTCTGATTGGGAGCCATATTTAAGGCAGCCATAGGCTTTAGCTGGTTGTGGGTAATTGTCTATGTGTAGTGTTTGTGTCAGCACTATTTATATGTATAGCTTCACGGTCGTCAGTTTGTTATTTTGTTAGTTTGTGTATAGTTGTTCGTTTCTTGTTTTTTCTTGTATTTTGCACACGCTGCGCCTTGGTCCAATCTCTCTCAAGAAGACGATCGTGACACAGGTATTTAAAAATATTATTTGAAATAAGTATTTGAAAATGCTGACAAAAACAATTTGGCAGATCTTATTTATTTATTTTTTACAAATAACCACTCAATTACTCAAATAAAAGTACTTGTACACAGAAAAAATATTTGTAATACCAGATACTGAAATACACATGCATTTGAACCCAGGTCTGTAGTTTACATACTTATGTGAACGTTGGGCTCAATGTCTCTGTTCCTCCTCTGCTGTACCTTATCTGGTCACAGGGAGAGCATTGCCTGAGGCCTATTAGGGAGGACCATAGAGATGACACCATGACATGTCTACCCACACACTCCAACCACCCCTTGAAGGTTTTGCACAGCACTGCCTATTGGCATGCCAATGGACAAACTACATGTTCACTTGTAAAGGTGATAAGATAGATAAGATGCCTCACTGCATCAATGCATAGACTGGCTGGACAGACAAATGCAGCCAGCCTCAGTGGGTCCTTCACAATAACTATCTCAACATGCAGGCAAAAGTACAATTGACACTGAATGGACCTAGTCCCTTGAGCTGCCATTTCTTACGCCTTAAGGTCATTGTATCCTCCATGGCCATCTCCTGCTGATGGGGAGACTATAAATGACACAAAACAAATTATTAAAGTAGAATGGGGGGGGGGAGTAGAGGGAGAGTGGGGGGAGCTTTGTGAGGAGAGAGCGCTGATCTGATCTGGGGGTAGATAGATTAGAGGGGGTGATCTGATGAATAGAGCCCACCAGTGCTCCAGCTCTGCTCCTCATTCCCGAACCATTCACCTGATACTCTTTCAGACCCACAACAATATCACCACCAGAGGCCAGGGCTCAGTGCTATCTAACCTCATTATCAGAGAATACATTGACACAGAACCCCCACTCCGAGAGGAATGGCTACAATATAGCCAGGCCACTATGATACCCATTTCATTTTGTTCTTATTCATGTGGATTCATGTCTTTCTCCTAACTCAAACGTTATCGCAGGCTGTCATTCACTGTTAAAGTTCTTCGTAGGCCTGGGGGTCCAGCAATAAATTAATGAAGGAATGACAGCAGTTGTGCCATGCAAACACTTTTTCTCTCATGATAAAGATTAAAGAAAGTGTTGATGTTTATCTAGTAACATTCACTCATATGTGCCCCCTCAAGACGAGAGCAGGCTTGCAGCTAGAGCGGATTAGTGACAGCCCAGACCAGTATAGCTCACTCATTCCACACACTTTGATTCTTCCACTTTTTACACAGACTGAAAAGGACCAGAAAACCCAGTATAAAACATGAAACAACCAAACAACAGAGAGATCACAGGATGGCCAGAAACTCAGCCCCTGCAGCAACACCGAGGGGGGAAATGGGCCCTTCCCTCCCTCCTCTTCCACCAGGGCCAACTAACTGCATTGTCACCCAGGTGAGATGTACCAGATAGTTGCCAGAGGAGGCTACGGCGGCTCCAGCTATGGAAGCTGGCATCCTGACTGTGAGATAATTGACACAGCTAGACCCTCAAGTGGCACTACCCAATAACCATATAAATGGGAAACAATGGCCTTAATTGCAATCAGTGCCCTCCGCCTCTTTTTATGTCCTGTTTTTGCTGTTATTGGATTGGGAGAGCGAGAGAAACCAGGGTTTCACAATTGAGAGAGTCCCATCTCCTTCCCATGCATTTCAATAAAGCTGTGGTGTTCTGGAGGTGTAGGAAGACTGGGGCATGATACATAGTGGTGGTGTGCTCTGGTGGTGTGATGCAAAGCCCATTCTTTACAAGTGACATGGTGCAAAACACTCCCACGGTCTAAAGTCACACTTTACTTTGAACGGACATAGACCTTGTCTCATTCTCCCAAAACCTTTTGATGTCCATGTAGTATGGATTCCCTAATGTCATATTTGCCTACAGATCACATTGAGATGTTGTTATTGTTGTTGTGGTTGGCCTGTTGATGGTGATAGATGTCTATCGTGTTTGACTACCGTATTACATATGACATATCTAGTATCCTATTGCACTTAGATTTCAAAAGATTGTCAAAGAAATGTTGATTTGATCATCCAAGATTTCATCAAATGAACACTTCTAAGTAACTAAATTAGATTTGAACCCTCGCCGATGGTATTTTATAGCACTGGGTGGAATGTCTGACTTGAACAGCAATTTGGGAAAGAACGTGACAGTCAAAGCACTATTTGTATATCAAACCTCCAAAAGAGTTGGTGCAATAATGGATGTACAGAGCCAGCTACTTCAGTGTGTGGGCATTTCATTATGCAGCGGACTGTGAAGAAAACCTTTTAATGTACGTGTGTGTTTCAGTCCCAGTACCATATTGCCACATGTTCAGCAAACTTCCATACACCAGCTCTGAGCAGTGCAATGAGAGACACAACGGCATAATTATAGACTCCTTCTACACCTTTTTTTAGGTAAACTATGTTAATGCTAGACTGAGGTGTGACTATTACGGAGGCCTACAGTTAGTCTTACAGAAGTGCAAAATATTATCACTTGCATGCAATATAAATCCCGTTCCAATCAAGGTAAACGTGATATATTTTACGTTATACATAGAAGTGTTGTTTCTAACACAAACCTGATTGCTGATAGTTAACAGTCATTTAAAATAAACAATCACATCACACTCCAGCATTGAATCCAGACTAGGTCCTGGGGTGAAATATGTATTTATTTATATTTATTGAACCTTTATTTCAGCAGGGGGTTCCATTCAGACCAGAGCCTCTTTTCCAAGGGAGCCTTGCATTAACACAATTTATAAACAAATTCAATTAAATTACAACATTCAAACATACAACGTAATAAGAACATACAATACTACAAACAATTTAAGAAGCAAACACATTTAATATATAATAGAAGTATCTTCATCTATTTAGATTTATAACATATGGTAACTTCACACTGGACAGGAATGCCTCTGTTCTGTTGCTGTGAAATATCTTATAGCTTTAGTTGTGCCAATCATTGCCCTATTTCATCTTTTACACCCATGAAGGGGAAACGTGAGAAGTGTGTCACCTGCCCTGAATGGCTAGAATGGGGTTGTCCCCTGGCTTTCTACAGATGAGAGCCACCACCAGGAAAGCTGTAGCACCTGCACAGCACTCCTCCTTCTTTTGAAGTGCTTGTTTCTATTGTTACAGCGAACAAAGGAATTTTGCCACCTTTAGTCAAACGTGGAGGATAATAGCAGGGAGAATGCTAATGAGCTCGCTCTGTGAGGTGGGTGTGCTACTGTAAAGGCAGTCTGGGGGGCGGTGCCGATGGCAAAGGTTGACGAGAGGTCAGCTAGACCAAGGTGGGGGGGTGGGGGGCAGATAGGTGGGAGCTGACATGATCACTCGGTCACCTTTTCACCTCAAGCTGAACCAGTTTAACATGTATGACATCCATGGATTTCTTCTCAGTTGATCTTATCAATGTGTGACAACGTGTATTCATTCATGTATTCAGTCATTCCTTGAACAAGGACCATGCACTGATCCTCATGGCAGAGAAGTTAAAATTACTTGCATCTGTAGTAACTGAACAGATAACCCAGACAATCGGTAATGAAAATACATTGCGTAAAACACAACTATGAGAGACATTTTCTGTCTGCTAAACAAAAGCAACCATATTAATCTACTCACAATACCACAGCAACACTTTGTCAAATCAAATCAAATGTTATTTGTCACGTATGTTATTGCGTGTGTATCGAAATGCTTGTGCTTGTAGTTCCAACAGTGCAGCAATATCTAACAAGTAATATCTAACTGTGTGTGTGTGTGTGTGTGTGTGTGTGTGTGTGTGTGTGTGCATGTGTCCGATAGGGTGTATCAATGACAAGGTGACTAACAGGGGTCAGGTAACCTCTCTACTGAGTCCCCCAGTAGAGAGGTTATCATTAGCAGGGACTGGCGCTGGCCGCTGCTAGTTCCAGTAATTACCTCACAAAGGGCGCTGCCTGCCTTCCCACTGCTTTTCCCACACTGCACTGCAGGCTCAGAATTCCAAGCGGCCCCAGACCTACAATCTCCTTGGTTTTAGCCAGCAAATTACTGACAAGACCATTCTTCACAGCACTGTAATTGCATTTGAGTGCTGTTTTTATTGGGACGACCCCCCCGAACCCCCTCTGCACTGCCGTCCTCCACCTTTCAAACTAGAGCTAGTTCCCACTAAGGAGGGGTCGAGGGGTTAACATAGATTGCATTATTTCTCTTATTGGAAAATCTAAGAATGGAGGGAGGTGCGTATATTCCAAAAGATTTGAGCTTTTCTATTTCTCTCGTCTCTTCACAATATATTCCACCATTGCCGGTTCGGACATCATGGCATCAATGCTAAATTAACTATTCATCAGTTGCATATTTTCTGTCTAGAAAATAATTGAAATGGTCAACAAACAAAAAGTGTATGGGTCAGTCTGCTAATGAAAGACTCCCTGTCTTGTTTCAAGTGATATAGTAGCAGTTGAGCATCTTGGCTTGTCTACAAGTGTAATCACTGCTTATTGTCTTTCCCATTCCTCCACATTATTCCCTCAGTGTTGTACTACATGGAAATAATTAGTCTCCATGTCAATACAAGCTCCGAGCACAGAAAACACCTCATTATCACACTGAAACAGATCCAGTTGCATTCTTGGCTCTGTCAAGCTGTACCTCTTTTTTCTCGTCAATATAGTTACTTTTCTTTTCGTGGAAGAGGGGACAAATTCTCGATGTTCCAATGCTGGACAATCAAAAAACAGCTGCTCGTTTGAAATGAGAAAAGGAGAAGATGGAAATGGTTGAAGGATTAGAGGATCAAGACAGGATAAAATAATAAGATATTCTTGATGTGATCCAGTGATCCAGAGTTTGAAAGATGGAGGGACTTAACAAGGATTTTAGACTTTAGACTGCCATTATATCCATCCAATGCAGTTTCATCTAAATTGTCTGCAGTTTGGTGGACCGGACAGTGCAACAAGGCAGCTTCAACCCCCCCAACTCAAACTTTTATACACAAACATACGGCCCCATGTCGTGCATTAAATAATATGTTAATCAGTTCCTTTTCACTCTCAAATAAATTCAAAAAACACACAAATACAATTACAAATATGTTTGCATTCAACTTCAGTACCTTTTCTATTTGTTATCCTTCTTTTGAGAAGCAATTATAAAGGTTACTGAAAAACCAACAGGGATGTTAGGCCATGTTACACTGCCCTATTTTCTAAAGATATATATCACTGTATGTTTAACCCTGTTTCCCATTTTTGTGTGCCAAAAGGTGGAATAAAATGTGATACATCAAACTAAAGTATGTCCAGCTCTCCCAGTTGTGTGCTGAGGTGCCCCAGGGTAGGACTTGGTAATTGACTCTGGGAGCAGCCCAATTCGTCTGTGCCATAATCTGTCCATCCCCCTTCCCTCCATCCTCCCTCCGTCTGTCAGTCAGAGCAGGTTGACACCTCTGACCCTGCTGTGTCTAATGGGTTGTCAGAGGGCTACAATAAAGTAAAATGACAAGCCCTCTAATACATTATTACAGGAGGAGCTGTGGCTCCAGCCAGCAATGAGAGGCTGCCCACTGTGGTATATTTTAGCCTGGAGGTAGGCAGGTGTGCTCCTCTCTGGAACAACACACACACACACACATGGGGAAATGCATCAGGCAACTGAAAAAATGATAACAAACAAAACATTGTTGTTCTGTTGATTCCACAAAGTACACTGGCTGGGTGACAAAGTACACTGGCTGGATGACATCCTGGGAAGAACCACTGATTCAACTTCTGTCAGATAATTATGGGTGTTAATTCTGCATTACCACAATTATTTGGATAATTTCAGAAATGTCACTAATTCCATGACGGTATTCTGCACAATTACCAAGATGACATAGCAGGTGTACTAAGGTTACTTTGTATAGAGGAATAATAATCACATAACACAATTTGTAATAACCTATAGCCTATGGCTTTATTATATCACTGATGGACATGCATACACACAAGAGAGTTGTCAGTAGCAACACAGACCTGTACCCAAGTCAGTCCAGCCCCAGACCACCTTGGAGAGATATGTTATGAGACTGTTGGCTTTGTCAGTGTCTAGGTCTCTCTCCAGACCCACAGGGCCACTAACATTCACCCTGTCAGTCGGATGCTTCCAGTGTTAGAGAAATTGAATGAGGGTGGGTTCCAAATAATTTGGCATCAACGCCGTCACAATGGCAAGGCTCGGCGATGCCAAATTAAAGGTAGTAGGTATAGGTACCTAGGATGCCACAGGTTTTCAATTGGCGCTGGGTCTCTCTGCTCTCCTCAGTCTGTGCTCTGACACGCTACTACATTCCAACCAATTATCTAGCCCAAGGTGGAACAGGTTAACATCTTCCCTTTGATGCCTCCTCTACAGAGTCTTTGATTTAATCATGGCAAACTGAAGGTACAGGGTGGGGCATCCTTTATTCTTTCTTTAGTCATCATTCAGGTACAGTTCATGGCAGACGAACAGGGAGAAACTTCAAACGGACACCACTGAAAAAAATTCCCCTCTCTTTGATTAGCCTCAAATACTGTTGATAGTATCGTCAGATTTCTGAATAATTGGTCACATCGTTACCTGATGTTCTCAACTCAGAAAAACAGTACATTTTTGCACACTGCAATGGAGGTCAGACAGAGACGGAAAGACTAATCCACATGAATAATGAAAGTCCATCAAAACAGTCCTTGATAACCTCCACTCCAATCCAGTCAACTAAATAGACATTCTTTGGTAACATCCACCACTCGCCAACACACACACACATCTTACATTATGACCCACAATGCCCATGCATGGTTGACAATACGTGGCCCCCCTTTTCCCTGGGGAAGTGCATCATTGAAGCACTTGTCTCAATCGTCCGTCACACATGTCCCTAGTAGATATTTCCCATGGCTCCAATGACTCACACAGTCACCACTTATCATCCCACTCAGCACCAATGTGGAATTAATGTTGGCCAAATTAGCTCCCACAAGTTAATGCTACTGGTTAGTAGATACATTCTACAACAGATTTTGTTTGTATCTGCTATAGGAAAGTGCCTCCTCATATTTTTGCAGAAGCTAGGGCAAATTGAGAATGGATTTCTGTCTTCAGGATTGGATTGGGTTTCTTTCAGAATTATTTAGTATAGGGGCTATTGTTTTATTGTGCCTTGTGGTCTGCTTAGCTCCTTATTGTAATTGGGATAATCTTATGCAAAAAACCTAAAGTCCTAATTACTTTTGCTGACAAAATTTAATTTATAGTGATTGGTCTACTTCATTTAGTCTTCTTCTTGGCACAATCCGTCATCAAAATCTCATTGAAGATGAATCCTCAACGGGGTACCACACATTTCCTTATGCGCCCAAGGCGTACAAAATGTTATGTAAATCCCTTTAACGACCTTTTCAGGCCGCTGACAATCGCAACACAAAGGTGATTGGCAGCTGACACCATGGTGCACAGTTATCCTTTGCCCCGCACCACCTCGCTCTATAGCGCCCCCTACTGTGAGAGGCGTGGGGTAGGGTGCCCAGTGGCGGTCGTTGCCAATCGGGTAAAGCCAGCATGGATCCTCTCACGGCAACCATGTGGGTCGTGGTAATAATGTTCAGTTTGTTTCAAGCCCCACACACCCCATTCCCTTTGGGGAATAGACCAGGGCCAATATTCCAGCACATCAGGCGCAGAGGAAAGCATCCATGCCTGTCTGTCTGTGTTCCAGCACGGCTTAGCCTTCTTTCGCCCCATTGTACTGCTCACAGGGCAGTCTATTAGTGGTCCCATTGGACCAATCCGCTCCATAATGTGTTTCAATTGTCAGCATTATTCAGATTATTATTATTTGCCCCAACCCTAACCCCCACCCTGGAACCCCTGTGTAGTCCTCACGGGGAGGGGGAGGGGGAGGGGAAGGGGGGGGGGGGTGTATACAGTACATGGGCTCCATCCATACACAGACTGTCTAAAACTCTGAAGGGCTGCTAATCTGCTACAAGGATGACAAAATACCCCCCTGTGACACACACACACACTAGAGCCCGACTGATATGTTTTTTTTGGTGTCCCATAGCAATTCTTTGGGGGGACAAAACTTACCGATTGCCATCCAAAACAGCAATTCTCCAAGAAATGTTTCAATTGTTGATTTATTACATTGTGAAGTGAATGACACATCATGGGAATGGCCGCAAATTTTCAGATCAGCATGAGATTCCCTTTTTTCATCCAATTTATTGAATATCGGTTATTGGCTACCGATACCAATATAGCATTAATCAGACGATAATATTAGTGAACCGATACATCAGTAGGGCTCTAACACACACACACACACACACACACACACACACACACACACACACACACACACACACACAACAAAACACACACACACACACACACAGCAAAACACACACCCAAGAGTCCACTGTTCCAAGTCCCTTACTGAGCGTGTTTTATCCTCTCCAGGCATCATCTCAGAGGGGAGCACGTCTGCCCCCTACTGAGTTCAATACCCACTTCCTACAGCGAAGGAAGTCTGTTCTGATCAGCCCGCTGGCCTCCTTCCTCCATTCAGACAGTGCCGATTAGCCCTGCAGACTCCCTGCCTGGTTACCCATGAATTTGCTCAGCTACATGAATAACACATCCAGGATTGATGTCCTAAGCTGAAGACGCTACTTCAACATTTCCCATGGCCATATGTAGCCTACAGCGGGTGTTTAAGACAGATACTCTTGTAGGCTTTACTGTCCTTGCTGGGGCCCAGTCTCCTTTCAACAAAAGGTTGATATGGAGAAGCTATTGACGAGCATAAGGAAACTGTGTGTGTGTGTGTGTGTGTTTTTTCAGAAGGGCGGGTGGAAGATATAGACCCTGTATTATCTCAGTTGTAACAGTCTGTCCACACATGAGAACAGTCACTCTTTAGACAGTTATTAAGAGAAGAGGAAGAACACCAACATATGGATGCTACCACTCTATGGGAGGATGTCCGCAGAATCTCGCCTACTAAAACCAGGTCAGGGTTTGTTGCAAATGAGCATGATGAACTTTTTATAGGGTATATATTTCAGATGACTACATATGTATGATATGAAGAACCTTTCATCCAGAAACAGTGAATATGAATATTAATAGATTTTACTGTAAAGAAAGTAATATTTTAGCTCTATTTGTGGTATAAATGTTGTATTTCTATTCATGATGCAGTGAGTAAAATGTATTAACATTGACACACGTTTTGATTGAGCAATTGTTTGGGAAATAATATTAGGTTAAGAAATACATTTAGATAAATACATTTTATAATGTATTGAGAAATAAATTGAGAATGATACCCATGCAGAATGCGGCACCTAAAATATACTATGCCTGTATTGTAACATACCGAATCCCCTATTCACATATTCTAGCCTTACAAAGAGTATTTCAAGCATCGTATAGCGCTTGTTATTTCAAAACCTGCAGGGAAAAAGTGATTGCTTTGCTCTCACATCCGTCCTTGTGGCATCTTGGCTTATTGACAGGATAAAATAAAATACTACTAAAATAAAATATGTATATTTGACAGGATGCCACGCAGGTGTTTCCCCCTAACCTAACCTGTCAAACATCATCACATGCACCTGTGCTCTGTCTTACTCAGTGTGTATGTAGACTAACTGACTGGGGATATACAGTGTCTTCACAAAGTATTCACACCCCTTGACTTTTTCCAAATTATGTTGTGTTACAGCCTGAATTTTACAGAAAATATTTTGTCACTAGCCTATGTGGAACTTTGTTTTTCAAAATGAAAAGCTGAAATGTCTTGAGTCAATAAGTATTTAACTCCTTTGTTATGGCAAGCCTAAAATAAGTTCAGGAGTAAACATTTGCTTAACAAGTCACATAATAAGTTGCTTGGACTCATTCTGTATGCAATAATAGTTTTTAAGATGATTCTTGAATGACTACATCATCTCTGTACCCCACACATACAATTATCTGTAAGGTCCCTCAGTCGGGCAGAGAATTTCAAACAAAGATTAAACCACAAAGACCAGGGAGGTTTTCCAATGCCTCGCAAAGAAGGGCACCTATTACTACAATAAAAAAAAGCAGACATTGAATATCCCTTTAAGCATGGTGAAGTTATTAATTACACTTTGGATATTGTATCAATACACCCAGTCACTACAAAGATACAGGCGTCCTTCCTAACTCAGTTGCCGGAGAAGAAGGAAACAGTTCAGTGATTTCACCATGAGGCCAATGGTGTCTTTAAAACAGTTACAGAGTTTAACGGCTGTGATAGGAGAAAACTGAGGATGGATCAACAACATTGTATTTACTCGAAAATACTAACCTAAATGACAGAGTGAAAAGAAGGAAGCCTGTACAGAATAAAAATATTCCAAAACGTGCATCCTGTTTGCAACCATGCACTAAAGTAATACTGCAAACAATGTGGCAAAGCAATTCACTTTTTGTCCTGAATACAAAGTGTGGGGCAAATCCAATACAACACAGTACTGAGTACAACTCGTCATATTTTCAAGCATAGTGGTGGCTGCATCATGTTATGGGTATGCTTGTAATCGTCAAGGACAAGGGAGTTTTTCCAGGATAAGAAAGAAAAGGAATGGAGCTAAGCACAGGCAAAATCCTAGAGGAAGACCTGGTTCAGTCTGCTTTCCACCAGACACTGGAAGATGAATTCATCTTTCAGCAAGACAATAACCTTAAAACACAAGAAAAATCTATACTGGAGTTGCTTACCAAGATGACAGTGAATGTTCGAGTGGCCGAGTTACAGTTTTGACTTAAATCTACTTGAAAATCTATGGCAAGGCCTGAAAATGGTTGTCTAGAAACGATCAACAACCAATTTGACAGAGCTTGAAGAACTTGAATAATGGGCAAATGTTGCACAATCCAGGTGTGGAAAGATCTTAGAGACTTCCCCATGAAAACTCAGAGCTGTAATCGCTTCCAAAGGTGCGTCTACAAAGTACTGACTCAGGGGTGTGAATACTTATGTAAATTAGATATTTCTGTATTTCATTTTCAAAACATTTGCAAAACAGTTCTAAAAATATGTTTTCACTTTGTCATTATGGGGTATTGTGTGTAGATGGGTGAGAATGATTTTTTTTATTGATTTTGAATTCAGGCTGTAACACAACAAAATGTGAAATAAGTCAAGGGGTATGAATACTTTCTGAAGGCACTATGTGGGGGCGGGGTGACCGACCGACTTTCATTGGTTCCAGTTGTAAGCAAGCAAGTCCTCTCCAAGTCAAACAGTGCTTTGTTGCTGGATGTGCTTAATTTGGTCTTGTTAAACTGCATTTACTAATGTGGCCCTTGGGCATGGGTTGGGAAGTAGGAAATCACCCAAACTCTACAGGCTAGGAGGATAGGAGTCATGCATTGTTGTTGAGGCCTCCATTCGTTCCCTTGCCTTCCATCTGTCTAATCACGTTCCTGCGTGCTAGTTCTGTGGAAGACCACACAGTAGCAGGCTGAGGCTAATGCACTGACTGCTTTTACGGTACTGAGGGTGTTACAATCACACTGTATTGATGCATGGTTTGGGAGGGAGCGTCGACGCACAATCCTTCATTGTGAAATTGAAGGATTGTAATAGTATTCCTTATTCAGCCTGGTTTGGTTAAATAGAACCCCAATAAACGATCCATAGTTTTGAGGAAAATCATTGGCAAGACTGTGTGACATTCCACAAAGCAACCTTGCCTACCCCCTATTGTGTATGAACTTGAATTGGTGGGATTTTTTCACAAACAGCATTGACGTATTTGTAAAGAGGAATCTTGCTTTTCATGTCTTTAAATATAGTCCTTCTTTTCTGGTCTTACAGCATGTTTGGATATAACGACCCAACTAATTGTAACTAATTAAAGCTGAATATTTAACGTTAATGATCATAGCTATGACAAAAACTAAAAGTAATGACAACATTGGAATCACTGATACATGTAGTGCACAGACCCAGTTGGGTGGAGCTGTTTAAAGCAGTGAGGAAAATAGGAAATAATTGACTTGAATCATACTTTTCTGAAACTGATAAAAGTGTCCCACAATAATAATGAAAAGAGCTGATAGCCCAGTAATCTTACCTAGTTTTTTAACAAACAAAAACACAGTGGTTTCCATTTCTTCAACTAAGTAGTCAACTGCAAGTAAGTACCCTATTAGTGGGGAAATCCCAGTCACTTTTTGCTGTCAACCTCTTATGTATGCAGTCTCTGTTTGACCCATAGAGGGCGTTAGGTCACTATTGAGAAAGGGATTCCCCAGTGCTAGGTTTATACCAGTATGATACCTACTGCTTATAGCTAATAATGTTTTTTGCTTGTTGTGATATTTTAATGTTTCCAGTGCCATTGCCAAATATGTTAATGTCATCTGTCAAAAAGAGATACGCTTTAATTACAAAAACTATGACTATTACAATTGAAATCATGATGTTTGTTTTTTCTAAATGCTTTAGGCCTAAAACCTGATCTTAAAAAATGTGGATTGTAACTACTCCAGTTTACAATTTATTCTGTTGAAATCATACAGCCAAATCCAGTATATAAGGCATAAATCATGGTACTCTTATCTTAGTCTCAAAAGTACAACAGAGATGTACAAGGAAAGGAACGAAAGAAAATGAAAGGCCAAATTATAAAAATATTAGATTGATCTGGCACTGGACTGCAACATTAGAACAGTGAAACCCCAACCATCCAAAATAAAAATAACCATCTTGTAGAGAAAACACAGCACTCCTTTACAAGTGAATACAACACTGTCTGCCTGCGAAACAAACCTATCCTGAAAGTTTTTCTTCCTCAGGCATTTGGCAGGCCAAAACCACAAATGAAGGTTCCAGTAGTGAGACGGCATTATGCAGGCTTCGCTGTGTGGTCCTCCACCAACCACAGACCCACTCTCCCCCCTGCTGCTCTGTCCCTGAGTCCCAGGCACTGCCCTCTCCACTGAAGAAGGGGCAGACATGGTTGACCCTGGTTAAAATTCAACTTGTTGCACATAAATATTTGATTATTAGGCTTCTGTGAATCAGAGGAAGAATTTTGAATATTTTTGGGGACGAAATGTATTGGAATTCCCATTAGATAAATATAGGCCTATGTGACATGCACAACAAATTACAATCACAATAGTCTGAATTAATTATCTTTAGTAGGCCTAGAGAACATCCCCATTCTATCCATTGGAAACCTTTAGCCTGAATTGTATTTAATTGATTTATTATGTTTATTTGTTAAAGGATAATGTACAACAACATAGGCTAAGTCTCAGAAATTAGAAGTGATGCATTGCCCCTGCATTTAGCTAACAGCTAATTTACTTATCTGTAGTCTCTGGGCAGGTGAACATATCAATTTTAAAACATTATATACCAACAGACAACCCACGCATACTGTATATCAGAATATATAAGCACATTCACACTTTTCTCTCTTTTGAAATGGAACCAACTCACACTTGAACATTTGGTTATGAATAGAATAGTCAAGTAATGGAAAATGAAGTCATAGATCTATTCTTGCAACCAACCCTGTGGCAGGGCATTATGTTCTCCTTTCTTTTTCCAATAACATATTTTTGCTTGCTCACATTAGCATCTATTGTCAATCTATTGTCAATGATCAAACACCTGTCTCACAGTCACACAGAGGACATTGTTTTGTGGTAAGCTATTCAGTGGACAAGGTCTTGCCATGCCAGAGAAAGGGGTGATTCTGGGCCGGGTTGGCTGGCTGGCTGGCTAGCCTCTGCACTCCACCCCCATAATGGCAACAGCTGAGCTACCCTGGTTTCACCCTGAGACCGTGAGAAGACAGACATGATGAAAAGCCAAGTGTCTCGTAGACACCCCTCAAATGCCCCCGATTGGCACTGCATATTTGCCCACATGAATAGGCCTATGTGCCATTGTACATTGTACAGTGGCGGCAATATCAAGGGGCAAGGGCGGTTCATTACTCTACTCAATCTAACACCTGGGAGGCAAGACAGGACATGTATAGAAAGAAACAAGGATGTTTTGTAGTGACAGCAGCACCACCACCCCTTGACTTATATTATTATTTCTACACTAGAGTAGAACTAGTACAACCAATGTCCATAAGTCTGATGATGAAAACATTGGATTGGATTCATGTTCATGGGTTTGCTATGACTGTAATGTTTTTCAAACAGTGTCACAGGTCTTGGTTAGAGTTACAGAATCTTGTTCATACCTTATCAAACATTTCAGTGTTGTAACTCAATCTGCCCTGTTGCTAAGCTGTCAAGGAATAAAGGAGGGTTTGAAATGGCCTATAATGGAAATGTTGGTCCTTAGTGAGTTTGAATAAAACAAGGCAGTTTACCACATGCACTCTTGATTTTTTCCACAAACTGATGGTCTTCCATTGTGCTAGGTGTGGAGAAAGAGGAGCTGGGTCTTTTTAGCCTTGGTCTGAATTTTGTGGGCCCTGCATCTCTGGCCTTTAGTGAAGTCCCTTGAAGTCTATGGCAGAAAGAATGAATTATGTCATAGTGAATTATCTCCCACCTGGACAATCTCCCACCTGGACAAGAAGGGAAATAATTATGTGAGAATACTATTCATAGACTACAGCTCAACACCATAGTTCCATGCAAACTCATCACCAAGCTAGGGACCCAGGAACTGAACCCCTCCCTCTGCAACTGGATCCTAGACTTCCTGATGGGCCGGCCCCAGGTGGTGAGAGTAGGCAACAACACCACCGCCACGTTGACCCTCAACATGGCGCCCCTCAAGGGTGTGTGCTTAGTCCCCTCCTGTACTCCCTGTTCACATACGACTGTGTAGCCACACACAACTCCAACACCCTCATAAAGTTTGCTGACGACACGACGGTGGTAGGCCTGATCACCGACAGCAATGAGTCAGCCTACAGGGAGGAGGTCAGAGACTTAGCAGTGTGGTACCAGGACAACACCCTCTCCCTCAATGTCAGTAATTGTAATTGTGCTGATTGTGGATTCTAGGAGAAAGAGGGGAGAGCACGCTCCCATCCACATCGACGGAGCTGTTGTGGAGTGGGTCGAGCTCTTCAAGGTCCTTGGTGTCCACATCACTAAGGCCTTAACATGGTCCACACACATCTGCACAGTCATGAAGAGGGCATGGCAGCACTTCTTCCCCCTCAGGAAAAGATTTGGCATGGGCCCTCGGATCCTCAAAAAGTTCTACAGCTACACCATCGAGAGCATCTTGACTGGCTGCATCACCGCATGGTATGGCAAATGCATCGCCCTTGACCGCAAAGCGCTACAGAGGGTTGTGTGGACTGACCAGTACATCAATGGGGCTGAGCTCCCTGCCATCCAGGGCCTCTATATAAGGCGGTGTCAGAGGAAGGCTCAGTATACGCACAATATACACACTCACTCACACACTACATTGACACTCCCACATAAAACCCACACACATCCACATACACTACATACGCACATACGCACACACACAACACACACGCATACCGACACATACACACTCACACACTTTTGCACTCATCATTTGCTGCTGCTACTCTGTTCTTTATTTTACTCGTATTATTATATATTCAGATGCCTAGTCACTTTACCCTGCCTTTATGTACATATCTACCTCAAATACCTTGTACATCTGCACATTGATCTGGCACTGGTACTCCCTATATATAGCTCAATTTTTGTTTATTTTATTTTATTTATTGTGTTGGTATTTTATTTGTTATACTTTTTTTTAAACTGCATCATTGGGAAAGGTTCGTAAGCAAGCATTTCATGGTAAAGTCTACACCAGTTGTATTTGGCGCTTATGACTAATACAATTTGATTAAAAAGAAAAGGAAAACACTGTGTTTGCCAGTAAGAGCACTCTTCAGTAGCTTTCACTATGCTGCACAGGAAGAGAGGAGATCAAGTTGACTGACTTCTGTTATCAAAATGGTGCCCACCTTGAACTTTATCCAAAAAATGTAAATATTTATAGAATGGCACATCAACAGGTAAAACATTTTTCTGATTGGAGATAATATTCAATACAATATATCACAACCCTTAAAATGTTGTCTTTCCCTATAAGTTTACCTTTCTGGCCAAGCTTTTGCCATTCCTCAAACTAAAGTTATATAAGAAAAAGCAGTGTGTGTTTTTTATTTTCATATAATCGAATAATTATTCTCACGCACCTGCAACAAGCAAACTCATGTTTTAGCAGCACAAAAATGTGAAAATGAGTGCCATTCGCCTCCAGGCCATAGGGCGCGACATACCAAACGCTATGTTTCACGGAAGTCGTTCTGGAAGCTCTGACGTGGCCAAATAATAACCCGACATCTTGAGGAAGGAAACGCCTTAAAGAGGAAAGGATTGAAAACAACTGTAAGCAGAAAATTGTCATTTTTACGCTTGATGTTGTTTGAATATGATAATAGTCACATACATTGTATTTAGCTGCTTAGCTATATAACGTAAAGGGGTCTCATTTCCTGGGGTCTAGCTAGTTAAAAAGGTCTGAAAAAAACTTGCCAGATGGCTGGTTAGGCTAGCTTGGCGCCGCTTGCTAAAGCTAGCAAAACAGTCAGCTAGTTATCTATTAGAGAGCTAACTTAGTGGTCTTTCGATATAGCTAACGTAATAGCCAGTTGTCTTTCACTGCAAGACAGTTTTCAACGCGATGGTTATTATCTTAATTTATCCAACTGGTTAGTTTATGAAATGATTTGTGTAACGTTAGCTAGCAGCTATCTAAGCGTTGACGCGAACTATATGGTTAGTAAACTAGCTTCTTGTTTTTAGTTATATTGCTAACTAATCAACCAACATAGTTGGCAGAAAGTTGATATACTAGGTATATTAAACAACTCAATTAGTTTATAAGATGGGTTAACCTTCTGTATTTGGCAGTGCACAACTACACACTGACGGTTACAAAACTGTGTTCCTCTTGTTCTCTTCTAGTATTCCTACTGCCAAAGTTGAATCCGTCTTTCACTATGGGGAATTTATTTGCAAGCCTCTTTAAAGCATTTGGCAAGAAAGAGATGAGGATCCTCATGGTGGGTCTCGATGCTGCTGGTAAAACAACAATCCTGTACAAACTCAAACTTGGAGAAATTGTAACTACCATTCCAACTATAGGTAAGTAGTAGCACTGGTGGTGGCATGTAGGCCTAAGTGTTGTCAGCCCAGTTTGTATGAATATCATATTTTGTGTAACGTTGAGACTATTTAAAAATATATAACTAAAAACAACACAATTTCCCCCTGCACATGTTCACTTGTTGCATCAAATAGATTGTGCCGGTTATTAATGTCTTCTTTCTTCAACTCAGGTTTTAATGTTGAGACAGTCGAGTACAAGAACATAAGTTTTACAGTGTGGGATGTCGGTGGTCAAGACAAAATTCGACCGTTGTGGCGTCACTATTTCCAGAACACACAGGGTAAGATGTGCTGACAGCAAGTAATTTTACTCCTGTCAAAGGGGGACCAACAGACTAGAGATGTTGACTCAAAATGTTTTTCTTTTGGTGTGTTTCAGGTCTCATCTTCGTTGTGGACAGCAATGACAGAGAGCGAGTGAATGAAGCCCGCGAAGAACTGATGAGAATGTTGGCAGAGGATGAACTACGAGAGGCAGTCTTATTAGTATTCGCTAACAAACAGGTACTCCTACATTTTTCACCTGTCCATTGTGTGAAAGTAAAAAGCCTCCGACTTGCTTTTTTTGTATTAATAAAATAGAAAGGACAATACACCTGTTATATACTTTGGATGTCCTTCCCTGGCTTGGCTTTTGTCTCATTATGGGACAACTTCTCTTTTCAGGACCTCCCAAATGCTATGAATGCGGCCGAACTCACAGACAAGCTGGGACTGCACTCCCTTCGCCATAGAAACTGGTACATCCAGGCCACCTGTGCCACCAGCGGAGACGGTCTCTATGAAGGACTGGATTGGTTGTCTAATCAGTTAAAAAACCAGAAATAGGCCTAATCATCATAATCCACTGTCCTCCTCAACTCACATATACCCTTTTCACTCTATCGTGCCGACTCAAACCGTACGGTGGCTCAGATGATTTTCTTTCATGTTGTCCTTTCCTGCACGGTTCTAGCAACTGTGTGGTAGAAGAGTTACCAGGCTGGCGCAGTACAGCTCTGCTCGGCTCAGTAGTGTGAAAAGTGTAACACTGTATCTTCTCTCTATCTTTGCTTTGTACTCTTCTGATGTTGAAAATTAAGTTACTTTTGTCAAAAGTACCTACTGGAAAGCTGCCCTCATTTCTCATCTCTCGTTACAACAATACACCATATGGGCCAGGGAGGATAATAACCCAATCATGGAAAGCTGTCTGGGTTTCTTATTTAATGTAAATAGTCTTGTTTTGGGTGGTGGGGGGTTTAAGAGGCAGCTTATTGCAGACTTTAAAAATCCACCTTGGTTATTTCCTCCTCTTGACCCTTGGGCAGACATATACATGTCTAGTAAATAGAAAATGGAGGCAAAAAGTAATTGATGGGACCCTATGTTTAATGACTTTTTTACATAAGTTTGCTGGTAATTTTTACTGAAAGGAGTGTTTCTCCTGAATTAATCATACATACAGATGTACTACTTGCAACAATTATGGTTTAACACCTCTGAAGGCTACAATATCCTGCTCCCCCCAAAATACAATTTAGTAAAACACTGAAGATAATGTTATTGAGATGAAGCCTAAAACAGAGGTCCGTGGGCTTCAAAGTCAAACTCTTGTTGACACTTACCAGCTTTTGTTGTGTGTCATCATGTTGGCTTTCATTGAGAAGTGGCTGCCATGCAGAGTAACTATGTTCCTCCATGAATCTCATCATTCACCTGCTTTGTGATGGACAGAGATGCTGTCTGGTCTGCATTATGATGTATGAAAGTGGCTCAGGTTAATCATGTGTACTGCCTTTGTCGCAGTGAGCCTGAATTTAATAGCAAAAAAGTGCATGATATGGTCTGTATGTTGGACAAATGCATGTTCAAGATACAGATTGTGTGCAAATCAACAGATTTTCTCAATGCCTAGAGGAGCAGAATTCCTGCCTATCCATTTGCTATAATCCATGTTCTGTGCAGAATCTAATATCTCGAACACATTGATTGTCAGCGGGACTAGCTAATTGATTGTTAAACATTTTTGTCTACATAAGCATTGTCATTACTCTTGTCAGCTGCAGGTGCTCAAGGGTTGGGATACCTTGATGTCCTCAACATCACCATCACAATGACTTAGTGTCACAACCTTGTAACTCAGGGGTCTTCAACCTTATCCTTCCCAGGGACCCCCTCCCAAGCAAACCGCTGAACCAGGGACTCCCATTATGTTAGCCAAAACATTTTTTCCTCATGTCTTATCGGGTGAATGTCAAGGCAAAGTAATCAAAACATTTTGAAATGAATAGATTTGGTAAATGTTTTTTTTCATTAGTTTGACCTCCCCACATTTATAATTGGAAGAGGAAGTGTAAACTCTAACATAGCCTATTAGCTAGAAAGGTAACTGCAGACACTTTCGCTAAGCGCAACTGTTTAGCTTGCTATCCATGGGTTGGCAAAAATGTATGTCCAAGTCAAAAACACTTACCAGCAGCCAGTAGCACTTGCCACACTGGTAGCCTATTTTTCAAAGCCTATGTCAGATACTCCAGTGAGTGTAATTTGTTCAATATTAGGAGTGGAGAAATAAAGTTGACATCATTAGAAATAAGATATTTTCCTCTTTTCTACTGTAGGTATGTCATTCAAAATATGTTTAGTCTGTTGTTGCTAGCGATATTCATAAAAACATTGAACCCCCATCGCAGATACCTGGTTGTTTACCCCAGCACTCAAGGTATATGATGCTCTGATATGACAAAAGCAGTTGTATTCTGATGTCCTCCATCATGACCTGAACACCTTGTTTTCATCCCTTTTTATTGAGAATGATAAAAGTATATTAATAGTTTTGGAAAAAGGCATGCATCAGTGGCAATATGAAATATGTATGAACTCCATATTTTTTACTTAGTGGGCGCTAGTATTTTTTTGTCCTTCGTAGCTCATGTTGTCCTTGGCTAAGTTCTGAGGGGATACTTTTGTTCTCATGTCAAAGAAACATGCTGTTCCATTACAAACCTTTTGTGCTCATCAAAAGGTTTTGGGTGTTATTCCACCAGAGTGCTATGGACCCTTAGTCTTTCTTTTAAAGCAAGGCGTTGGATAAAAACTGATTGCCTGAACCTTTTGTTGAAACAATCTCTTTAGCAGAACTTTTGTCTAAACTTTTTTTTTTTAATGTAAAGTTATTTCAGCTTAAATTTTTGGGAGAAAAGCACTGTAATTAAAGTGATTAGAGACTGTTTACATGTTCTGTTGTTTTTCATGTAATTCTCTTTTAAGCGAATTAGTTATTGGATTTGATCATGCTGACATTGCACCGTTAACCTCTATCTCCTCCTTGGACTCAAGAGGGAGGAAGGCACAGTGAACATTATCGATCAACAGCAAGAAAGGCAACATATACTGAATGATTCTGCCAACTGTCACAATTCAAATATTGTAAATTTGACCATTTACATATTTACTATTAAACTATCAGTATAGAGACAAAGTAGAGTTGCAATTCAACGGCTCAGACACAAGAGGTATGTGGCAGGGTCTACAGTCAATCATGGATTACAAAAAGAAAACCAGCCCCGTCGCGGACCAGGATGTCTTGCTCCCAGACAGACTAAATAACTTCTTTGCTCGCTTTGAGGACAATACAGTGCCACTGACACGACCGGCTACCAAAACCTGCGGACTCTCCTTCACTGCAGCAGACGTGAGTAAAACATTTAAACATGTTAACCCTCGCAAGGCTGCAGGCCCAGGCGGCATCCCCAGCCGCGTCCTCAGAGCATGCGCAGACCAGCTGGCTGGTGTGTTTACGGACATATTCAATCAATCCTTATCCCAGTCTGCTGTTCCCACATGCTTCAAGAGGGCCACCATTGTTCCTGTACCCAAGAAAGCTAAGGTAACTGAGCTAAATGACTATCGCCCCGTAGCACTCACCTCCGTCATCATGAAGTGCTTTGAGAGACTAGTCAAGGACCATATCACCTCCACCCTACCTGACACCCCAGACCCACTCCAATTTGCTTACAGCCCCAATAGGTCCACAGACGACGCAATCGCAACCACACTGCACACTGCCCTAACCCATCTGGACAAGAGGAATACCTACATGAGAATGCTGTTCGACTACAGCTCAGCATTTAACACCATAGTACCCTCCAAACTCGTCATCAAGCTCGAGACCCTGGGTCTCGACCCCGCCCTGTGCAACTGGACTTCCTGATGGGCCGCCCCCAGGTGGTGAGGGTAGGTAACAACATCTCCACCCCGCTGATCCTCAACACTGGGGCCCCACAAGGGTGCGTTCTGAGCCCTCTCCTGTACTCCCTGTTCACCCACGACTGTGTGGCCATGCACGCATCCAACTCAATCATCAAGTTTGCGGACGACACTACAGTGGTAGGCTTGATTACCAACAACGATGAGACGGCCTACAGGGAGGAGGTGAGGGCCCTCGGAGTGTGGTGTCAGGAAAATAACCTCACACTCAACGTCAACAAAACAAAGGAGATGATTGTGGACTTCAGGAAACAGCAGAGGGAGCACCCCCCTATCCACATCGACGGGACAGTAGTGGAGAGGGTAGTAAGTTTTAAGTTCCTCGGCGTACACATCACGGACAAACTGAATTGGTCCACCCACACAGACAGCGTTGTGAAGAAGGCGCAGCAGCGCCTCAACCTCAGGAGGCTGAAGAAATTCGGCTTGTCACCAAAAGCACTCACAAACTTCTACAGATGCACAATCGAGAGCATCCTGTCGGGCTGTATCACCTCCTGGTACGGCAACTGCTCCGCCCACAACCGTAAGGCTCTCTAGAGGGTAGTGAGGTCTGCACAACGCATCACTTGGGGAAAACTACCTGCTCTCCAGGACACCTACACCACCCGATGTCACAGGTAGGCCATAAAGATCATCAAGGACAACAACCACCCAAGCCACTGCCTGTTCACCCCGCTATCATCCAGAAGGCGAGGTCAGTACAGGTGCATCAAAGCAGGGACCGAGAGACTGAAAAACAGCTTTTATCTCAAGGCCATCAGACTGTTAAACAGCCACCACTAACATTGAGTGGCTGCTGCCAACATACTGACTCAACTCCAGCTCACTTTAATTAGAAATGTATCAAAAATGTATCACTAGCCACTTTAAACAATGCCACTTAATATAATGTATATACTGTACTCAATATCATCTACTGCATCTTGCCATCTTTATGTAATACATGTATCACTAGCCACTTTTATGTTTACATACCCTACATTACTCATCTCATATGTATATACTGTACTCGATACCATCTACTGCATCTTGCCTATGCCGTTCTGTACCATCACTCATTCATATATCTTTATGTACATATTCTTTATCCCTTTACACTTATGTGTATAAGGTAGTAGTTGTGGAATTGTTAGGTTAGATTACTCGTTGGTTATTACTGCATTGTCGGAACTAGAAGCACAAGCATTTCGCTACACTCGCATTAACATCTGCTAACCATGTGTATGTGACAAATAAAATTTGATTTCTTAATAACTTCCCGGTTAGAAACCCACACTGCCCCATGAGTAGGAGTTAATCAAGCCTCTATCTTTCCCCATTATGAATTCAAAATTACTCCTAATCTAAAAATTGACTTTGCCTGTGCTTTGGTCACACACCCTTCTCTTGTCCCAAATCCACAATCACACCCAACTACTCTCCCCCCATGACTTGGACTAAGCGAGTGGGTTGGTCCAAGGTGATGGCAGCCAACTAACCACCCAAAGCAGGTGTTGAATAAGTTACACATGGCTACAGCTGGGCCTGTCTGCGCCAGGGATGGGTGGTGGCAATAATTGGGGAGCAATTTAGGCTGTTCTTTCAGGTTGATTAGACTGCCATGGTTAATGCAGCCAAGCCTATAAAACATGGCAGAAGTATGGTGGTCGTGGAAGGAGGGGGCAAGAGTCTCGAGTCCCTTACAGTGTGGCTTTGTCCATCAATCAGCTTGGTTTACGTGTGGCAGTCCTAATGGTACTCTGTCATATAAAAGACCAGACTGTTTTTTTCTTCTTTGCACTCTCCTTTGTGAATGCCTTGCTCTTTTTAGTGCACCATCAGGTGCCAGCCAGCAGAATGCCCCCTTTCAGACCTGATTTAAGGCAAATACAAACACTACACTCCATTATGACCACTGGAGTGCATTGTATCTTACCCCAGCCAGGGAGGCAGGCAACTGAACCTAGAACAGAAAAGAGTGATGGGGCAAAGGAGTTCTTGTTTGATAGAGGAAAAGGAGCAAAAATGCTGAGTAGTGTGAGGCACAGTGGGATGGAGAGAAGTGAATATTCTCAACTGATGACGAGACTGACAAACCAAAGAGAAGACTCAGTAACATTTAGGTGTTGGCACACATTTAAATACATTTTTTACTGGTAGTATGGGCAAGTGTCACACCAGATTTAATGTCTTGGACAGCAATAGTTTGTATTGACTAACTTGTTTTCAGCACCAAGAACACATGCACTTAACTTGCTTTCAGTAGTCCCTGATTCAATTGCATGAATAGTGTCCTTCAATTTTGGTAGCTAGACACAGATCATAAAATACATTTGAGCTGGTTCAGAAAAATAAAATACCAATAGAAACAAATGTATCAATTCAAAATTCAACACAAATAAAAACTGGTGCTAGTGGTTTGAGGAGTAGCCTACAGATTGACCTACTGTTCTCAACCACAGCCCTTGAGTCCAGTCCAGAAGTACATGAGGACAGTCCATAGACCAGTCAAGCTGCCCTGCTGTGGGCTAGAGCACTCCTCTCCCTCAATGTGTCTGATTGAGTGGGGGGGGACATTAATCGTCAGAGTCTGTGTCATGGCGCAGCCTGTGGCTTTGTGTCAGAGCAGCATGGGCTGCCTTGTGGCTGGCACGGTGACGGGGGACGGGGGACTCCCTGTCGGAGGAGTGTGTGTCATGCCTCTGCTGGCGTCGTTGAGCGGAGGGGGGGTGGCGTTCACCCTTTGGTCCCCCCTTTGAATGGCTGTCATGGGGTCTGGCTCCAGTCTGACTGAGGCATGATGGATTATGATGATGGTGGTCCTTTCTGCGCCTGAGGAGTAAAGAAACACAATCAATGATCGGGACTAATAGGCAGGGCTCAAAGTAAGCTGAGGAGGATAAATTAGGGATACACTGAATGTTATGATACAAACCATTGCCTCATCTATAAAAGGATAACTCATTGCCTCATCTATAAAAGGATAACTATCTGGGTTCCATAGGAGAATAATAAATAAGGCCCGCCCCCAAACAAGATAAGCATGACATGGGCTGGATGATGCATTCACTCAGTTCAAAAATCAAACCTACACCTTATTTGAACTAAGACTACCTCTTCCTGTTGCTAAACATCCCAAGCCTGCTTTTTTTTTTTTTTTTTAATCAGTCCTGTATTACCACAGAATACAGCAGCTGGACACATTAACTGACACATCCCTAGTAAGGGTACAACCTGTTCTATGTTTCTACCAAGCATACAAAGTCTAATGGTTGACAGAACATTTGCAGGTTGGCAAAAACCAGCTCTCCACCTCGCCAACAGTGATTTAGCACCCTCTAGTGCTAAAGCAAATAAGCCTTTTTTTTTTAATTGTACCTTTATTTAACTTGGCAAATCAGTTAAGAACAAATTCTTATTTACAATGACGGCCTACCCCAGACGACGCTGGGCCAATTGTGCGCCGCCCTATGGGACTCCCAATCACAGCCGGATGTGATACAGCCTGGATTTGCACTGAGATGCAGTGCCTTAGACCACTGCGCCACTTGTAACATTATTGGACATTGGTGGTGTTTTCTTGTGATTTTATCATTTAAAAAGGGAAAGGCAAAGATAACATGACATACAAGTGACATACAGGTCTAAAAAGGAGAAACAACACGCTAACCTTTTGTCATCTTCCGAATCGGAGGAAGAAGAGTCTCTTCTCTGCCTTTTCTTCTTTTTGCGCTTCTTTTCCTTCTTTCTGCTGCTACCATGTCTGATGGGAAAGTATAACAGACAAGTCTTGAGGTTTTTTTGAGACAGTAATCTGAAGAAATTTACCTCAGATATTCGCTTGTCAACACACTATGTGATCAATAACACACTACCTTTGATCCACATCCTGTTTCTCTGTGTTCGCAGATGTTTTTCTGGCAGAGGCTTCCTGGTTTCCAGACTTCCCTTCTGTTTTATGGTGCTGTGAAAACAATGCTCTCCATTATGACCGTAATCATGTAACATGACTATTACAGAATCAATTCCCAAGCGGCATCAATCATGTTTGAAAAATATGTAGCTAACACAAATGGATTAACACACCTACACAGAGTTGTATATTATTTTAGATGGCTCACCTTTGCGTGAGGATGTTTTACTCAGAGAGCATAAAAATAAACTTACTGTGAAGACTGACAAGCCTATTTTGGCAGCTTCCTTCTCCTGTTGGGAGAACACCATTTTCCGTGACGTTGCACTGGTGACAGAAAACATACTCATAGTTACTCAACTAGTACACTCCAATCCATAATGGCAAGCACGGTTTCTTCCACTTGAATATCAAAGGGATACTCGGTCATGGACTCATATGTTGCTAAAAAAAAGTCTAAACAAGAGTGAAGAGCGACCTGAGAGAATGCTTAGAAGGCGTAGGAGAAAAAAAATCTAACGGTTAAAGAGCTTCGGCCAGTAATCTAAAGGTTGCTGGTTCAAATCCCCAAGCCGACTAGGAGAAAAATCTGCTGGTGTACCCTTGAGCAATGCACTTGACCCTAATTGCGCCTGTAAGTCGCGCTGGATAAGAGGGTCTACTAAATTACGTATATAAAAAAAATCTTGTTGGTGAGAAGTCTCCTACAGTATCAACCCAGCTTTAATACAGAATTTGAGCAACAACCACTTTTGCAAACAGTTCAGTCAGTTACCCGGAGCTTCCAAGGCCAGAAACTCTGTCCACATCTCTGTCCTCAGCTTCCGCATTCTCCCTCCTGCACACATCTGCAAGGTCCTGTTGGACACATTGGAATCGGCATTACAAAAGCAATCCCGTATTCATCCTTAAGATGTACGTAAAAATATGACTAGGCTAGTTACGTTAAATCACGGTGCCAAAAAAATAAAATAAAATCTAAATAAATGAGATTGAAACTAAACTAAATGTCATCTTCCCTGGTCTAATGCAGTTGTGATACTATCAAATTAAGACATGATTATAATCCAAAACATACTAGAACTTGTGTGAACAAAAAGCACATCATAGAAATGAGTCTCAAACACTATGAAGGAAAAGAAAAGCACCTCTTTGGTCAGGCCAGATGGTTGTCTCTTTATATTCTTGTGGCCTCTGAAAAGAATGAATAAGACATTAGTTTGACATTTTACTCTAATATTTCTGTAAGGTAGTTGTTTCTGTGTGATGTTCCACTTACAGGGCAGCCAGCAGTGCCTCTTGCTCTGCTGCCTTCACAGCAGCAAGCTCCTCTTCTCTTGACATAGGCTTGACACCACCTTTTTTGTCTTTGGCATACCACGTCAGATCTTTGCCTTTCTGCCATCGCCCCACTGGTGCCATAAGAGAGTTCCCTGGGGATGAAACAATAGCAGGGATGTAAATATACTCCAAATGCATGCATGTCCAAATCAGAGACATGGCTTAAGTAATAAAGTTACATAAAGAAGTGATTGCCATAACTATTATTCTACAATCAAAGAGTATGCAACGATGCAAAACGTTTCCGTGTTGAATACACACCCCTCTACTCCTGGCTGCACAGTGTAAAATCTTTGAGAAATAGTTATCGTTCGTGACCAGTGTATTAATTTGGATAACATCATATATAGAATACAGCAAGCCATGTATATGCGCAGACTAGCATCATTGCATTCCCTGACCAGCTGCAGTCGAGTGTGCGTGGCCGCTCTCCTTGGCAGCACAGTCAATTGTTTGCGCTTGGTTTTATCTTAATCTCAAATTCACCATTCCAACATAGTTAGCTGGGTTTAAAAAAAAAAAGTATATTCCAGGCAGACAATCTGAGTTGTTGACAAGCAATGCAACGTTAATGAGGGACTGACTACACTTCGGAAAAAGGTAAGAACGTGGCACTCGAATAAACGAGTACAGGCTAACAACCTATTGCTTTATTACGGTAACTACCGTTAGCTAACTACATTGTTGATTATTATAACTTGCTAAGTAGCTACCTACTGTATCTAGTTACATCTAGAAAGTAGCTAGTTACTAACTAGAAACATTTGACCGAATTATTAGTTGGATAGTCGCCCTGCTGTCTATTCGTAAAGAAGCGAATCGTTAGCTACAGTAGACAAAGGTCATTGACGACGATGGATTGATGCCCATTTTTCTCCACTTACCGAGGTAGTTTTCCCTGTGTTTATCGCCTTTCACGTCATCCCAGTTGAATTGGTCTTGCCCTCCCCTTACACCCCCAGATCTCGAAGCACCAAACATTATTTTAGCGTTGAATAAAGACGATGAAAGCTTTGTTTACACGTTAGGCCCTCTCGTTGTCCATCCGGGGAGTTTCCTTCTGGCTTTTCTCTCACGTCCGCTTACGATGATATAGCAAGCGATGGTTAGAAGCATGGATAGTAACCTTTTCCGTGTTTCGAATAAACTGAGTTAGCGAGCTATAAAAGTGAAGCACGAAAACCACACGGTTGCTAACTGTTCTGTCTCGCGTGTTTGTGAGCCGATCATCTGCACGCAAATAGCTATTTTTAGCTGGGGGCGTTCATTACGCACAGTTCGTAATACTGAATCTGCAACCCCTGTAAAATACTTATATGAAGTAATTATATTATTTCTGCTTATTGGGTTGAATGTAGATTTTCAAACTGTCTATGTATCGCGCGCGGAGTTTAACCGCTCACAAAAATACGACAGCGTTTTCTATTTGAATGTACTCCACTGAGGACGTATACACACTGGTATTTGAACGATGTACTCTCGTTTATTTGGCTCGTGATGATGACGTCGGAACACAATCTATATAATGGCTCTCACGCGGAATGTAGACAGAACATGGAGAAGACCACCTAATAAGTACGGAAAAGACGCCTTGGAGACATTATTGAGATATTGAACCGCAGTCATTGTAGATGTATACAAGGTATTTATCCAGGCTCTTCTCAGGTAGGATGATCATATATTATTTTGACCGCTAGTCTATGAACTATTTCTCAATAGCCTGCTGTTTTTCTTTATCATCACTGAAGCGAGCCAGTCTGTCACACAGGCCATACGCATTGGTCAATCCGTGTTCAAGGCATTATTCTGTCCCCAGGAAATATCACTTCTTATTTACTGTAAAATGTGGATTCCAAAATACTTTAAATATAAGGTCAGGTGTCTTTTACCTCAAAAATACAAAAATATGGCTCTTGAGAGGAATGTTATGACTTTTGAACACTTTTTCAGTGGATGTAGGCGTTTTTGCCATGTCCCCGGGTGTTATTCATCAACTTCCACGAGAAATATAAACCATAAAATATAAAATATTTCTTTGTTATTTTATAGTCCTAGTTAAATTGTCTTTCATCAATAACGTTTTTTAATAATTATTGTATTTATGATTTTATTTAAGATTTTCTGATATCACTTTCCACCCTGTTAATTTGTTGTTAATCTCCGTTTAAGAAACAACCCCTTCCTAGAATGACACCACATTCAGGAAGTGTCATCATTTATTTGGTGGGAAAACAATGGTGCAAAGCTAAATAAATATAAACACTGTTTTATCTGTTTTTAAAATCGTGCTCAAATGTTCACCATTATACTAGCTCAATCTTGCCTCACTCACAGAGCTATGGCTAATTTAGGCTCCACATTCCCACCCTGTAAAATTCCACCCATTTAGGATTATGCAGCTAACAGGTTGAGAAATACACCCCAGCATTTTTTTAAGTGTCTGAGCTTGACCAACATGTTTTTATGAAAGTCAAACATGGCCTTTTTCTGATACAATACTAAAAAAGATATGCTTTCCCCCCAAAAGTATGAGCTCCAATAGGCACTGCATAGTAGGAATGACCCAGCTGTCTAATTCTCTGTCCATTTGTGTTGAAGTTGAAATGTTTTGTTTACATAATCATCATCTATCCTCTCCCACACAGCTAACATGCTAGATTTAGGCTATAGCAGTAAGTGGTGCCTAAATTAGGTATCAAGTACATTGCTCTATTATGGCTTGATATCTTATCAACTTGGATGTTTCTAGAAAGCTATGAGTTATTATAGGGGACAATATGGGGAGAAAGGGAAAACTGATTGTTAGTACAGATTGGATCTGGTTTGGCAGCTTTTGCCTTCTTACTGTTGAATGGAGAGAAAAAAAATTCTAGCCTAATTTTAACCGCATAGGATAGGGATGGAAGACCTTTTTAGGTAAGAACCTTCTCATGCAATATGCTTTAGATCGGGGATAGGCAACTTTGATGGGGTGGCAGCCACAAAAAATCTGAACTCATCATGGGGGGGCCGTAATGGCTTGATTGTCTGCTTACCCACATCCATACCCACACATGCATTCAGAGCATGGTTGCTGATAGGTGTATAAAATCGAGCACAGAGCCATGCAATCTCCATAGACAAACACTGGCAGTAGAATGGCCTTACTGAAGAGCTCAGTGACTTTCAACGTGGCACTGTCATAGGATGCAACCTTTCCAACAAGTCAGTTTGTAAAATTTCTGCCCTGCTAGAGCTGCCCCGGTCAACTGTAAGTGCTGTTATTGTGAAGTGGAAATGTCTAGGAGCAACAATTGCTCAGCTGCGAAGTGATATGCCACACAAGCTCACAGAACGGGACCGGAGAGTGCTGTGCTTCCAACTTTGTGGCAACAGTTTGGTGAAGGCCCTTTCCTGTTTCAGCATGACAATACTCCCGTGCACAACGCGAAGTCCATACAGAAATGGTTTGTCAAGATCGGTGTGGAAGAACTTGACTGGCCTGCACAGAGCCCTGATCTCAACCCCATCGAACACCTTTTGGGATGAATTGGAATGCTGACTGCGAGCCAGGCCTAATAGCCCAACATCAGTGCCCAACCTCACTAATACTCTTGTGGCTGAAGTCCCTGCAGCAATATTCCAACATCTAGTGGAAAACCTTCCCAGAAGAGCGGAGGCTGTTATAGCAACTCCATATTAATGCCCATGATTCTGGAATGAGATGTTCAACAAACTGGTGTCCACATACTTTTGGACATGTAGTGTATCTTACCTGACTGAGCACTTTGTTATCGTAGGCTGCAGCTGATTAGAAAACACACTAATCAGTAACAGCCTAATGAAATTAGGAGCCAACTGAATTCACATGATGAAAGGTTGGTCACTGTCGGGCAAAGATCGATCACATGCTGTGAAACAGTGGAAAGCATATATAAGGGTTGACCTAAAGTAAACCTAATGCAAAATCTGTAATGGCATGCAGAACAATGTTTCCTGTAACCATTTCAATTAGCCTTATCCCTTGCCTGCAGTCGGCTCACATGCACCTCGTTTTCTGTAACACGTGCTTTGTTTACACAGGCAGCCCAATTCTGATATTTTTTTCACTAATTTGTCCTTTGACCTATCAGATCTGAAAAATATCTGATGGGAAAAGATCTGATGTGATTGGGCAAAAGGCCAAGTAGTGGAAACAATCTCAGAATTGGGCTGCCTGTGGAGACGTAGCCTATAGCCAATTTTTCTGTCACATTTGTAAAGTGTTGCCTTTAGATGTTAGGCCAAGCCTATAAGATGTCCCTATGTATGGTGTCATTGTAGACCCAATTGTTTTGAGTATTTGCTGTACAGGCTAACTTGTCACCTTCTCTTGAATTGCACCATTTCTGGCTGGTATTCTGACTGTAAGGAAGAGAAAGTTAGATCTGAACCTAGTGAGAAGTGGTTTCTTATTTGACTGGATGTAGCCTAAACCACTCTTATAGTCTCTTTTTCTGTCCACATGTTTTTGTGACAACAGTCTGACCCTCTGCATCCCAGCGTCAAACCCATGACTGATTCTGACTTGGAAAGGAGCTGTGAATTTGTTTGTGGTTTAAACATTCAAGAGGCGGCAGAGAATGAATACTCCTGTCACCTGCAGCTGTCAGGCTACACACACTGAGGTTTTTCCTAGGTTTTTCCTTTTTTGCAGGGGGTGAGCTCAGGTCTGATTAGCCTATTACAAGAGAGAATCATTTTAAAAATGGAAATGAGCTTATATGGGATCATAGACTACATGGCTATTATAACAAACTCCTTTTTTTGCAGACAACTCTAGTTCCTTTAAATTAGCATCTGTAGATTTATGAGGAGGCAGCAGCACTTAAGTAAAGTATGACACATCATTCGCATGGAGTTTCTTATTTTTGGACATCTAACCAACACAGCCTGTTTTAGGCTACTTACTTTTCAGTAAGTAGCCTAAAACAGTATAGGCTAGCAATATATAAATGACATGGTCGTTTAAGGTGCAATGCTATTTTGTGGATTGAAGAGGCATTTGTCATTTATGAGACATGCCTTTTTAGGTCTAGTTATGTTTGCAGTGTTTAATACTAATGCAGTAGACTGTTGTATGATAATTTCTCACCTGAGTTTATTTCGTGTTTTGCATGATTCGTTTATCATTTCTGTAGACAACTGAAAGAAGCTGTCAATATCTAGGCTATGTCACGAGCTGCTGGGCAGGGTTTAGGCTACTGTGTAACCTACTGAGCGGTGATTGGAGGGAGCAGCGATTTAGTTCCTTATGTTTGTACAGTGCTCAGTCTGCTCCCACACACACACCACATAGACTGACACACCCAGCTCCAGTATATAATAGTGCTGCTCATTCACTTGCCAATCCAGTCCTCCCACATCCTGCTGCTCTCCCTCACTCACACGTCTACTGAAAGTGACTGAAGGTAAGTAGGAAGAGGGACTTTTGCCTAATAATATGATCTAGCCTATATGGCTAACAACTAAAGACAAAGATCATTCTGGAATAGGATAGGTCAGGAAAAAAATATGATTGTAAAGCTGTTTTTGTTTAATTAATTCCAAAATAGTCTGTCATTGATATTATCACTGTCATTATCTCTGTAGTTGACCTGGCTGTGTTGACTCGGCTGATCGTTTTTAGTACACAAGCTAAATTGAAAATTGAATAACTCCACAGTATGTGGCTGTTCCTCTTTCAGATTGTACTAGTTTCAGTTTAGGCCTAGACCTATTAGTGGAACATTTGCTGGGTATGTCTAAATTGGAAAACACATACAAAAATAGCCTAGGCTTTATCCTAAGAAACAAGTAAACATTTAGCCTAGGATCATACTGATTTTAGTCTTTTTAAATGTATTTTCTGTCAAAAAAGTAATTGCAGACAGTGTGCTGAAAGCACTTATGCCTTGCAATCAGAAGCAGCAGGGTAATTTTAGGCACTCCAATTAGTAGACGGTGCCGTGGTAACGGCCTAATGGGACTTAATAACCGCTCTAGCTGTGTTGGTCCTACTAGTCTTGTTGGAACCTGTTCTGATTGCTTAGGATGTTTACTACAGAATCACCTTCTGAAATGTTTTTTTTTTTCAAAAGGCAATTAATCTGTTTGTTCCATGTTTAATGGGATGCTTGGTTCATTAGGTCCTTCTCATATTCATCCCTATAGTGTATTCTTTAGACCAGGCATATTACACCTAGCCTTGTACTACAGGTGAACCATTTATGTAAGCTCATGAGATCAGTATGGTAGTACCAGCCTATACTACACCACCTGTCTGATCTTTTTCAATATAGGCTACTTGAGATTGTACCAGTTTCATGTGAGTAAAGGATAGGCCTAGGTAGGTTTTTAATCTGTGTTTCTCATGACACCAGTTCCAACCATTTGTGTAAAATGATCTTTCCGTTTGGTTAACCACCACACCCTGTGGTGTGTGTGTGTGTGTTTTCATCTCCTCTAACCCTCTGTCTCTTTCTCTCTCCCCCAGCTATGGCAGGACCCAGGCCAGTGGTGCTGAGTGGCCCGTCGGGGGCTGGGAAGAGCACGCTGCTCAAGAAGCTGCTCAAGGAGTACGAGGGCATCTTTGGCTTCAGCGTCTCACGTAAGTGTGCTCTGCTCCAGTCCCATGTTAACTTTGTATAATGTCAGGGAGGTGTCAGTTACAGAAATAAGATATCCAATTGTGTGCTCTCATCCGTCAGACACAACAAGGAGCCCTCGTCCTGGTGAAGAGAATGGTAAAGGTTGGTAGGGTTTTTAAACTCCCAGGATGGATGATCTTACTCCAAATCCTCCTGCTGCATCTCTTTCATTAGCTTCAAGCACCTATGCTGTCCGCTGTGTCCTATTGGTTTCAACAACCAACCTTTTAACATGCAACTGTTGTTGTGTTACAGATTATCATTATGTTACAAGGGAGTATATGCAGGCCAGCATCGACAAAGGGGAGTTCATTGAGAGTGCAGTGTTTTCCGGGAACATGTACGGGACGAGCAAGGCCTCCGTGCAGGCCGTCAAGGACAAGAACCTGATCTGCGTCCTGGACATCGACATGCAGGGAGTGAGGGCGGTCAAGACAACAGACCTCAACCCCATCTACATCTTCATCCAACCTCCGTCCATGAGCATCCTGGTGAAAGACAGGCAGCATTATAAAACTGTTTACCAGGGCCATTTTTGTCTCGTTTTACTTTGAAAGACTTGATATACCATACTGAATGTTGTTTTTAAACGTGTAATATGGTTATAAACCTATAATGACTCAGTCTGGGATTGTGATCCAAAGATAAACCCCCATGACTTAATTAATCTTCTTCTGTCATTTGTAATTTTAGGAGAAACGTTTAAGAGACCGAGAGACTGAGTCAGAGGAGAGCCTCCAGAAACGTTTGCATGCTGCTCAGGTGGACATGGTGATAAGTGAGTCTGATTCTGGAGAGACTTTGGGCGAAAACAGAGTTGTATGTTTATAAATGAAATGTTAAAAAATGGTGTAAAACTGTTTCCCCTATCTTTCAGGCAAAGATCCTGGCATATTTGACGTTGTCATTGTCAATGATAGTCTTGACGATGCCTATGGGAAGTTGAAAGACACTCTTATTGAGGTCAGTTGGTATCGACATGACATAGCTGGGTATGATGGACTGGACCATACGCACCATTTCACTTGTTGAAAACCAATTCGTCACATAATGTGTATTGCTAAATCCTTAATAGATCTTTGTCAGTGTTGAATTTCACCATCTCCAAAATATCATCCTCAAACCTACTTTCTTTCTTAAGGAAATCAAAAACGTCCAGAAAACCAACTTGTCCTCTTAAGCGACGAGAAGCCTGACATCCATCCTAGCCATCCTGGCCACTCCTTACAAAATGTCAGCCCCTCTATTCCAATCCTGAACATTCTGGCAGATACTGGTGTGGGAAGGAACTCCAAACAACATCCCTTGCACCTAACCACACCTTTTGAGTGTGCACTAAGATCTAGCATATGTATTTACATATTAGGAGGATATAGGTAGGTATTAAGATGATAAAAGCTGTAAGTAGAAGTGGACTATTTTTGCTTTATTTACTCATTTGGCACATTTTAGTTTTTTTATCCACAAAGAAAAACACTCCATTAATGGTTAACCTGTGACTGAGATGGTCCCTAATATGTTTTTTCTTCCATGTTTACTGCATACAGGAGTTTCTGCCATTTTCTTTTTCTTCTGCACATTTAGTAGTATTATAGCCCCAAATCATTAACTGTGTTCTCTCTGCTCTTCAACAACAGAAGGCCATAATAACAAGACTCATTCCCACTAATGGCAGTGTTGTAGTACTCGAGGCCACATTGAGTGTCTCGGTCTTGTCTCAGTGTTGGATACATTTGTACTCGGTCTTAACTCAGTCTGGGACCAGCCGAGATCAGCAGAGTAAAAAAACTCATAATTATCAGCTTCCATTCAGTCAGGGCATAAAACTGCTTCTCCAGGCCAAATATATACACTCCTTTCTTGAAACATAATTATCTTAACAGCTTTTATATCTAGTATAGACATGTTTTCTCAGTGGTGAACCTATTGGTCTTCAGTGTGTGACAGGTTAGTACAGTGGTGAACCTATAGGTCTTCAGTGTGTGACAGGTTAGTACAGTGGTGAACCTATAGGTCTTCAGTGTGTGACAGGTTAGTACAGTGGCGAACCTATAGGCCTTCAGTGTGTGACAGGTTAGTACAGTGGTGAATCTATAGGTCTTCAGTGTGTGACAGGTTAGTACAGTGGTGAACCTATAGGCCTTCAGTGTGTGACAGGTTAGTACAGTGGTGAACCTATAGGCCTTCAGTGTGTGACAGGTTAGTACAGTGGTGAACCTATAGGTCTTCAGTGTGTGACAGGTTAGTACAGTGGTGAACCTATAGGTCTTCAGTGTGTGACAGGTTAGTACAGTGGTGAACCTATAGGTCTTCAGTGTGTGACAGGTTAGTACAGTGGTGAACCTATTGGTCTTCAGTGTGTGACAGGTTAGTACAGTGGTGAACCTATAGGTCTTCAGTGTGTGACAGGTTAGTACAGTGGCGAACCTATAGGTCTTCAGTGTGTGACAGGTTAGTACAGTGGTGAACCTATAGGTCTTCAGTGTGTGACAGGTTAGTACAGTGGTGAACCTATAGGTCTTCAGTGTGTGACAGGTTAGTACAGTGGTGAACCTATAGGTCTTCAGTGTGTGACAGGTTAGTACAGTGGTGAACCTATAGGTCTTCAGTGTGTGACAGGTTAGTACAGTGGTGACTCTGTATTGACTCTGTCTCGGACCCCTTGTCCCCCTCCCGGTCTTGACTCGGTCTTGCCCCCCCCCCCCCCCCCCCGTCTTGGTATTGACTCGGACTCTATTTGCTCCGGTCTTGGTCTTGAATTGGTCCCGCTTTACGTGGTCTCGAACACAACACTGACTAGTGGATAAACCAATTTGTTCAGCAAGAGTAGACACTGGTATGGTATGTTCTGTTTCTGTTCAGCAGAAATGTCCTTAAACCAGTTAGTGTGGTTGTACAGAGATGCATTGGTTGTCATAATGGCCACAGCAAGGTGCCATAGCCAGAAATGTGAAGAGGAGAAAACCAATGGTTATATATTTTTTTATGTTGTTGCCTTTTCATTCTTTTTAAAAGAGGGATTCTTGACCCATAGTAGTTCGTCAACATAGGGCAGCTAACAAACAATCACAAGGCCAGGTGCTTGGGCACTAGCTAAGCACAGGCTAACTCTGGCTCTAAGATAGTCACACAGGGAAGCACCATACGTATTACAGCTGATCTCAGGAACTTACTGTAGCCTAGCTGCTGTTTGCTAATGATCCTAGTCATCTTGTGTGTGAAAATATCTGTTTCAAGTTTCCCTGTTTTACCATACTGATACAATTATGATAAAGTACAATATTCATTCACTAATAAAACAAAGGATTGCCATTTAGGATTTACAATCATGATGTTAACCTCTGTATAACAAAGTTACACTTCTGGAGACCACAACTCACGGTGACGTAGTCTAACCTCTAATATATATATTTTTTTTTTTGACAGTTGTATTGTAATGGTGTAAAACTTTTGTATTGTATGTTTATTATTTTACAATCTCACCTATATTATAATGATATTCAGTTGGCCTTTTTTTGGAAAGAAAATGTTTGAATGAGAATCAGAGTGAATTAATATTAAATAAATGGAGCAAATATTGGCTCTGTCCTCAGGAAAATATAGAAAAGCTTAGAACCAAGCACACAGAGCATCTGCTTTACTTGAAACTGGTTACATTGAGTTCCACACAACCTCTTTGTTCAAGGCAGCCTTCCAAAAAGCCTGCACTTATTTATTTTAAGTTTGTAGTTGAACATGTTTTCCATTCAGAACCCAAATTCAGTTCATTGGTAACTAATATGACATACTCTGGCCCATGACTCTTAAACTCCATAGCTTCTTGTCCTCTGTATTTGATCTCCCTTTGAATAAAACATTCCTTCCTTTGCACAAATTACTTATTGAAATATATTTATTTAACTTTTTCACTCTGACCAGCTTTTTAATGGTGCAAATGTTATACCACTGCTTTGAATGTGTCATCTTTGGCCAAATATTGACAATTTACCCAGCCTTCAACGAGTCCTTGTTCTTTAATATGTATTTCTAGTAACATTTTATGTATTTTACAAGTGTAGTCAAGTAAAATAATAAAACTGTTTTCCCTGGATATCTTTTTATTTTTTAAGCATAGTGATCCTGTTAATTTGACTGAAAACGGCCAGTGATTTGCTGACCAGTATGGCAGAATGGTTGAAGTCCAAGCACCTGACCTGAAATATATAATCAATGGTTAGAGCTACCATTGTTGACTCTCAATTTTGACTAGTATTTCTTAGGCCTACACTTTTATATGTGAACGATTCAATGCAATTGAAGAGGATATAGACTAGAGGAAGACAAAACACAACCATTTACATTTGGTGATTGCATTACCAACCAACCCACACATTCACCAAGAGTGAATAAAACAACAGGCTGATCAGTTCATCAGTTGCAATTTAATTATTTTGGTGCATTAAACACTTGAAATCCATGAACTATTAATTCTCTTAACTAAACATGTGCAGGCAGTCAAAACCTATATGTGATTTATGTTGAATTTCTTACAAAGTTAAACATTCAATGCTTTTACAAGACGTTTAAAATAACATAAAACAAAACATCACTCTTACTTTGGAAAGTGGTAATTCACTTTTTAAAACAATATATTGCAACAAAGTTAATAAATCCAATGTACAATGGCTCACTACTAACTATGTAACTGTCCTCTCCCCTGAACCGAACGTGACGAGATTAATATTAACCCTGTCAGTCCCGCGACCCCAGCAAAAATCATCTTTTAATGTATCTGACTTTCATTTATTATAAGGGCACCTTATATTTAGCCTCACAATGGAGTGTTCTTTTCAGGACAACCAGGGCTACAAGTAGAACACAAAACTATTTGACATAAAACAGTTGCATTCATGAGTTTTATTGACAAATGTCAATTAAAAAAAAAAAAAATCTGCCAAAGCAAAATCCTGACCAAATGAATTGATATGAATGCTGTAAGTACAGAAATTGTATGCTCACTGGGAAATGACAACTGTTAAGATTTTGTGAGAGCCACTACGTGAGCTTATTATAGACACTATGTCCTGGGATTTCCTATGATCTTCTATGTAGAACAACCCCTTACCTTCTAATGACTCTTGTGTAGGTTTTGAGCGTCATAGTTACATGCACGTGTTCGTGAGAGCCTCACCTTTTCATAAATATCTTTGAATAGTTTGTAGCTCAAATCATTCAGACTACATACGTTTTTGTAAAAAGACCCAGCCTAGGGCCCCTTTGGGATCCGCCCTTGTCTCACAAACACAGCTCTAGCTCAGCCCCCGTTAATTACACAGACTAATGGTTGGCATCTACGGATGCAGAAGAAAGACAAATCCAATGGTTCTACCCAGAAGTCCAAAACGCGCTGGCGTTACAGTGTTTTGTGTTAATTGTGTTAATTAAATTACGTCAATCAGATAAACACGCAAATCAGCTTTCAAAAAGCTAATACATAACATGCTGTCACTTTTCTAAATATAATTAATTACATTTTACCTTAAAGTAATCACAAATACTTAATTATCTGAGGTCAATCTACTCTTTATTGCTCTCAAGAAACTGATAATGAAGTGCCTTTCCATAAAACAAATGACCCAGTTCAAAATGAAATATCCTATATAGGTCTATGTTTTGGATGTATATAACCTAAAGTAAACAGAGACCCTTTATACGAGACCTGTATAACACAATCATAGACCTATATCATTCCACAGTCCACACCACAAGTGAATGATATACAGTTAATGTAAAAGCATCAGCACTGCACAACATGTAACTGCCCATCTAGAAATTCTTAGAAAATTCTAGACTTCTCCATAGGACAGGACAGCCCAATCTGAAGTACAACTCAATGATCCATGTATCAGTCTTTAATCTGGCTTTCTTGTATTCTCAAGCAGACAGTGACTGCAGTTGAAAGAACATCGTCAATGTTTCACACAATCCAGCAATGTTGGTAGTCAATGCTCTTTTAGACTTCTTTTGTACCTCTAGCAATTTTGTTGCTGAAGTCATTGGTTTGGTAAGTTACTGTCGAGACAAACTTTTTTCCTTTCACAGGAGTTAGTTAGCCTATTTATAAACTGATATGCTACAAGTCAAGGTGGATATTCCTTGTTCATTAAACTTCAGAGACAACACACAGAGAGAAATATAGTACTGTACTGATGTTCTCCTACAGAACAGAAGTTTAACATCAAGATGTTGACATTCAAAACATCTGTCACCTGAGGGTAAAGCAGATGGATTTTTTAAACTTTCAAATGGTGTCAGTCCATGTTGCAAGACTTGCAATTATTCTATATTTTTCTGTACATCAAATAATCAAATATGTGGCAAGCAAGGCAACAATAAATTGAAGCCTGGATAGTATACAATGGCGTTCGGAAATCATTTAGCCTAAACAACATATCCAACCCCCTTTTGATGTTTTGTCCTTTAAAAACGACTTTGTCTGACCAAAACAACTGACTTCCTGTGTCTGCATTTGACTTTCAGATGGGTTGCTTCAAAATGGAATGATACTCCCATTTGCAAGAAAATGCAAGGTTAGAATATGCTTTTTAACACTTAAGTAGTAATGTTCCCATTTAAGACTAAAACGGCTATTGTACGTATCACCAATTAACAAAAATCTGCTTGGTTTTAATCAAGCAACTGATTTTCACACACTAGGTTATTGGTTTTGATATGGGTTCTGGCTAATCTGAAGAGTGACTGGCTTGCCCACTGACGTGTAGACTTTGGTTTTGTATCTCTGCTGCCCTCCCTCCACTCTCTGCACCTCAGAGCAGTATGCAGGCTTGACCTCTTGCTTAGCGTGGCTGACCTGGATGGGAATCTCTCTCTCCCTTCTAGACTGGCCTAAGCTGGGGTGGTGGTGGTGGGGGGCAGCCAGGGAGAACATGCTGCCTGAGAGGTACTCTCTAAAGCGGCTGAAGAAGCCAGGGCTGCGCCTCCCCCTGGGCACAACCACAGGCCTCCCCACATTGAGCAGCACTGGCTGGCCCACGACAGAGCCCCCAATCTCCCTCTGAAGCACAGAGATCTCACAGGGTCTCTCGGCAGGGGAGGGCCTGGTGTTGGAGGAGCCGTAGGTCTCCCCCTCCCTGGGAACATAGTCCTCCAAGTCCTCCAGGGTGAGAACGCGACCGGCCTGGGTCAGGGTCTTAGGCTCCAGCTTCCTGGGAGGTTCCATGTTATCATCATCATCATCATCCGGTTCTGTGACAAAGGCCTCTTGCTGCTCCTCTAGCCAGGCCTCATCATGTTCATGGTGGTTAGGGATTAGAACAGAGGAGACCTCGTAGGCCTCTCCACTGAGTCCAGGGGCGACCTCGGACCCAGCCACGTTCTCATCCTCCTCATCATCATCCCAGGTTATAGGCTGAGCCCCCTCCAGGTCGGAGGAGTTCTGCAGCTCTACCAGCTTGTTGTTGGAATTGTTGGTGTTGGGGTTCGGGGACCTCCGTGGCCGGGTGAAGGAGGGGGTGTTCGCTCGCTCCGACCCAGCTGGGGAGACCCCTCTTCTCCTGGATAGCCTGGGCGACTTGTTGACCTTGTACTCAATGATTTCCTCTACCTCCACCCACCTGTTCTCTGCGGCCCGGGCCCCAGCACCTCCCTCGGGCTCCGTGACGTACAGGGTGGGGATGGTGGTCTTCCTGCTGGCAGAAACCTGCCTCCTCTGCCTGGCCGTGCCGGTGGGGGTGGTGGGGAGATCTGGGGTGGTGGTTTGGGAGCGGTTGAACCCAGATGGAGACATGCCGCGACGCTTCATACGGGTGTTCTTCACCACCGTAGTTATGGTCTCCTCTCTGTAAGGGGACACAGCACAGAGGGTGTGAAAGAGGGACAGACCAGAAGGTACACTTAAAAAAAGGTTAAATCTAGAACCTAAAAGGGTTCTTTGGCTGTCCCCATAGGATAACCCTATGAAGGATCCTTTTTGGTTCCAGTTAGAACCCTTTTTTCTAAGAGTGTATTGTATGCTAGGAATAGAACAGAAGGTATGTTTGAGACAGCAGAGAGAGATAGAACAACTTGCTGGCATGCTGTTTTCACAATAAGACTACATACAAAAGGTGTTAATTAGCGTGTACACAGACACGCACACACACACACACAAAGTGGAGTCTTGTCTACTCATACAAACATGTCATACAATGGTACATGAGTTAAGGAAAATGTGCAGACAAAAAAATATTAACAACCATTCCCTTATGGAACCATTCCATATGCCGGCTCCTTGGAAGTTATATTTGGCGTTGAGTGAGCCCCTCTTACACTCAGGATTCAAATACTGCCTGGCCATGCATGCAGAGGCCTAAGGAGGACACACACAAGTATGCATGCTTCTTCTAGCCTGTATCATAACCTGGTCACACTTACATGATGATGGTTTTCTTTGGTGTTTTAGTCTCCTGCTCAGTGACTAGAAGGAAAGCAGGACGGGGCTTATGGAGTTAGGCAGATAAATTGATAGCTAATGTCAAGACAAAAAGACTACATCTAAACTGTTGATGAACTGTTGGTTCATCTTTTCCTTTGAATGAAAGTGGCATACATTCTCTACATTTTAGGACTTGGTAAAAGAGGTAAATTATGAAACTAATGCACAACGGTATGTGCATGAATGGGAGTATTCCTACCTTCGATGGTGATCGCCTGCTCTCCTCTTCTAGCCACAGCAGAAGGAAGGCACAGATCAACTGCACATTTAGCACTGCCCAGTCGATTGGACAACTGGGATGGGCAGGGAGGAGAATACATTAGGCTTACTGAAACAATGGCTTCATCTTATCAATGTAATGTTTCATGAAAACAATCCTCTTTGGAGGATGCCAAGCATCCAAATAATGTAACTACTGTTACATGTTACTACTACTGTATCTCTCATTTGTGTGATACAGCAGCAGCTATTCACACAAGGTGCTTTGCAGTCCAATGTTTTACAACTGTATGGAATGGTTTCCTGGACCCATATTAGGCTAGTCCTGGATTAAGAATCCCCATTGAAAGTACATTTCAGTCTGGTACTAGGCTTTATTTGGCTGGGAAACCGGCCCAATTTTTTTTAGCTGAGGGGTGGTGAATTAAAGGCCTACCTCACACTCGTAGTGTCCCAGGTCTCTCTCCGTAGGCCCTTTAATGACCAGCACCAGGACTCCACTACGGGACTCAGTGTAGGTCTGATACTTCTCCTGGTCAGTCAGCAGCCTGCCCTCCTTGAACCACCTGTTCAGGGACACGCATGAAATGACATTTTGAGATAATATGAATTACCTTACACATACTTACTTATTAGCTTATACAGTATATTAACTATTAAGAATGGGCAACATAATGAGCACAGTAGGAAGAAACAAATGGCACAGTCCACTGTCACTAAAAGATTGTCAGTTTAAAGAGCCTAGGAGACAGGTGTGGTGTAGTGTACCTGATCTTGGGTCTGGGGGCGCTCTGGATGGTGCAGGAAAACTGAGCATCCTCACCAACGATTAAGACAGCATTCCTCATCTTGTTCAAGAAACGAGGAGGCACTACAACACACACAATTGTTACTCTTGAAAACAGGCTTATTTTTTTATAAGATCAACATTCCTCCCAGACAATTTTGATTCTTGGAATTGTAGATTTTTTCCCCAAAGCAAAGTATCAATCACTTTTACTGTTGACATGTACACTGAGTGTACAAAACATTAGGAACTCCTTCCTAATATTGAGTTGGACCCCCTTTTACCCTCAGAACAGCCTCGATTTATCGGGGTGTGGACTCTACAAGGTATCGAAAGCGTTCCACAGGGATACTGGCCCATGTTGACTCCAATGCCTCTCACATTCATGTCAAGTTGGCTGGATGTCCTTTGGGTGGTGGACAATTCTTGATACACACGGAAAACTGCTGAGCATGAAAAACCCAGCAGCATTGCATTTCTTGACACACTCAAACCGGTGTGCCTGGCACCTACTACCATAAGCCGTTCAAAGGAACCTAAATCACCATCTGAATGGCACACAATCCATGTCTCTATTGTCTCATGGCTTAAAAATCATTATTTATCCTGTCTCCCCCTCATCTACAATGATTTGATTGAAGTGGATTTAACAAGTGACATCAATAAGGGATCATAGCTTTCACCTGGATTCAACTGGTCAGTCTATGTCATGGAAAGAGCAGGTGTTCCTAATGTTTTGGACACTCATTGTATGTCAATGATTCTTATGAGTAGGGTCTGGGTGTGCGCTATGTTCACTTTCACAGTTCAAGCCTAATGTTGGTGTCATTTCCCCTCTGTAATAGAGACCGACCTTGGACAGTGATCTTTCCCAGGGTGCTGGCGTTGCCTGCTGTGCTAGTGGCGAAGCACATGTACTGTCCAGAGTCATCAGCCGTCATGTTGTCCAGGATCAGGGTGCAGGAACCGTCAGGGTCCTCGATAATGATGTGGTGAGGGTCGGCCTCCACTGCACGCCCGTCTGTCATCAGAGGAGGAAACAGTTTTAACATAGGAGGTGTTTCTACCTCAAAAACATTAACAGGGTATGGGCTATGTAGATAAAAACAAACATGCACTGTATGCACAGCTATTGCGTGGTTTCGCACAGCGGTCTCGATGGTGTGTCTCTTACCCTTGTACCAGGTGACCACAGGTTTGGGTACTCCAGTAACCTTGCAGGCCAGTTTCACCGTCTGTCTCAGCTCCGCTGTGCAGTCAGCCAGAAGCTCATCAAAGTCAGGCATACCTGGACAGATAGAGGGATATATTTACACATCAATCAATCCTGAGTGGAGAGATGACAAATTTGATGCAATTACCGATTAAATTATAGTATGCAATTTCATAGTATGTAAAAAGTACTTGTTTGATAGTAAAGGTTAGATCACAATATGCTATGTCAAACTATGTCTGTTTGTCTGGTGGATCTGAGTGAATGTGTGTGTCAGACTCACTCCAGGCAGGCATGGTGTAGCGCTGCTGCAGCTCCCTGAGGTCTCGCAGCCAGGAGTTCTTGATGATGACGGTGCGAGCCTGAAGGGTGTACTTCCTGACAGAGTCCTCACGCTCGTGCCAGATCTCAAAGGCCCGGTCGTCACCCTCCACTGTCTCATTCACATCTATGTTGTTCAGCTAGGGAGGAAGACAGACAGAGAAACAGTAGTTATCCTCAAGACTAATGATTAACTTTATTTATTTATCTGTTAGGAAATTATTTTTACGTCATAGGAAGTGTGACATTGATGATATATTCTCTCCAGCAGCAATAATCTATTTCTATGCCAACCCTGAACAACAGATTGGAATTGTCTGGTATTTAGAGTTGACTAATTCTCTAGTGACTTGTTTCAGTGGATAGACATGCTGAGTTACATCTGGAGTTTTTAGAAAGAGCAATGAAGAGAGTCTGACCTTCATCATGTTCTTAAAGACGTAGCCCTGGGTGTCTGTGTTGGTGTCTCTCTTGGATTTGCAGATGATGACATAGTTTTTGAAGAGGAACGCGTGTCGATGGTGACCTCTGGAAGAGGACCTTACCCCAGGTGCACCCTCCCACACCATGAAGGGTCCCTGTTACAAAACACAACACCGTCACATAGGCTACGGAAACAAAATTAGTTGAAAATCCTCAAGAATATGGTCGTATTCACTAGCCACCAAACGGAAGCAAATGGATTTTGGTTATTCACCTGTCTGATGGGCTCCCCCAATACATCCAGAGTGGCAGGGTAGTTCTCTATCATGGAGACGTGGTGTGTGTTCTCTGAACGCTGAGGCAGTGATGAAACCATGGCATAGGCCTCCTCCAGCAGGCAGCAGTTCTGACCGTTCCTGGCCTTGTTCCTGATCAGCTCCTACAGTCACAGAAATGGGCACAACGATTTGAGATAATAATAATAACATTAATATTTAAACAAGATTATATAACATAAAAACATATGACAATTTGTTTGTGCATTAATTCCTAGTGTGTGAACAAGAACAAAGAATTCCCATTTACAGTGTTAAACACTCACCTTGAGCAAGGCCTTGTAATTCTGGATTCTGTCCAGAGGTTTCTGGAGGTAGGCGTTGATGCTCAGTACAGGACCTTCAGCAGGGTCGGCACTGGCCTGTTCTTTGTCTGTGTATTCCTGTGACAAAGACAACAGGGTTCAGAAACGTGGCCATTACTAGCCTTACATCAGTCAGCCATCATAATCACAAAGATGACAAGACTTACACATGAATTACCATTTGTGCTAACAGTATTTGTGAAGGGTTCACTTACCTTGAAGAAGTGGTGTACGGTCTTGTCACTGATAGCGGCCTCTGCCTTTTGCTGGCCTACGAGGTACTGGAGGTATTTCTCAAAGCCCTCGCCACTCCTCAGGAAGCGCATGGCCACGTCGTCATCAGTGTCACAGTGGCTCAACTTAGGGAGCATGGACCTGCACATCACACAGTATGGGGTCAATTCATTCAGCAGCTTTGTGGGAAATGTAATTATTACCAGTATATTTAAGCAATAAACCCAGAGGTGGTGTGATATGTTTAAGCAATAAGGCCCGAGGGGGTGTGGTATATGGCTAATATACCCAAGGCTAAGGACTGTTCATTCGCACAACACAAAACAGAGTGCCTGGACACAGCCCTTAGCCGTGGTATATTGGCAATATACCACAAACCCCAGAGGTGCCTTATTGCTATTATAAACTGGTTACCAACGTAATTAGAGCAGTAAAAATGAATGTTTTGTCATACCAATGGTATACGGTCTGATATATCATCGCTGTCAGCTAATCAGCACTCAAAGCTCAAACCACCCAGTTTATAATGGCCAATATATCATGGCTAAGGGTTGTTCTTACGCAAACCTTAGGCATGACGCAAACCCCAGAGGTGACTTATTGCTTTTACAAACCGGTTACCAAGATAAATAGAACAGTAAAAAATATACTGAACAAAAATATAAATGCAATATGCAACAATTTCAAAGATTTTAATGAATTACAGTTCACATAAGGAAATCAGTCAATTGAAATAGGCCCTAATCTATGTATTTCACATGACTGGGAATACAGATATTCATCTGTTGGTCACTGGTACCTTAATTAAAAGGTAGGGGCGTGGATCAGAAAACCAGTCAGTATCTGGTGTGACCACCATTTTTCTCATGCACGCCACACATCTCCTTCGTATAGAGTTTATCAGGCTGTTGATTGTGGCCTGTGGAATGTTGTCTCACTCCTCTTCAATGGCTCTGCGAAGTTGCTGGATTTTGGCAGGAACTGGAACACGCTGTCACACGCGTCAATCCCGAGCATCCCAAACATGCTCAATAGGTGAAATGTCTGGTGAGTATGCATGCCATGGTAGAACTGGGACATTTTCAGCTTCCAAAAAATGTGTACAGATCCTTGTGACAGGCATTACTATGCTGAAACATAAAGTGATGGCGGTGGATGAATGGTACGAAAATGGGCCTCAGGATCTCGTCACGGTATTGATGTGCATTCAAATTGCCATTGATAAAATGCAATTGTGCTTGTTGTCTGTAACTTCTGCCTGCCCATACCATCACCATCACCATGGGGCACTCACTTTACAACGTTGAATAAGCAAACCGCTCACCCACACAACGCTATGCACGTGATTTGCAGTTGTGAGGCCGGTTGGACGTACTGCCAAATTCTCTAAAATGACGTTGGCGGCGGCTTATGGTAGAGAAATTAACATTGAATTCTCTGGCAACAGCCCTGGTGGACATTCCTGCAGTCAGCCTGCCAATTGCACACCACCTCAAAACTCAAAACATCTGTGGCATTGTGTTGTGTGGCCTTTTATTGTGCCCAGCACAATGGTGCACTTGTGTAATTTGTATTTATTAAGGATCCCCATTAGCTGCTGCCAATGCAGCAGCTACCCTTCCTGGGGTCCAGCAAAATTAAGGCAGTTATATACAATTAGAAATATTACATTATGTTTAATCAGCTTCCTGATATGCCACACCTGTCAGGTGGATGGATTATCTTGGCAAATGAGACATTCTCACTAACAGGGATGTAAACAAATTTGTGCACAAAGTTTGAGAGAAATAATGTTTTTGTGTGTGTGAAATTTTTGGGGATCTTTTATTTCAGCTCGTGAAACATGGGACGAACACTTTACATGTTGCGTTTATATTTTTGTTTAGTGTAATTTTATGCCATACCTGTGGTATATTGTCTGATATACTCACAGCTGGAATGCTGTTTCATCTGTTGGGTTCTGACTTTTAGACTTGAAAACATTAAATATCCTTTTTCATGTCACTGGAGGAGAGAGGGGAATGTAGAATGTTTACATTCTACCAGGATATGTTATTGTCCGACATTAGGGATCCTATGGGAGGAGAAGAGACACAGTCTCATGACAGTGAGTTGGGGAGGAGTGAGGAATTTGGGCAGAGGTCAGGTTAGATGAAGTGAGGTAGAACATATATCACTAATCTTCTGCATAGCAACAGAGGTGTATTGGCTGTTCAGATGTGTAAGGAGGGACTCATTATAGGAGAAAGGATTAAATACTAGTGCTTGTGTGTATATGTCTTTGTCTTATGCAGCTGTATGACCCAGTGGGTGAATAAACTTGGTTTGAGCTTTAATAAGAGTCTGTGAGTTTTTTTACTGTGTTTATTTAGAACCTAACACATGCAATCAGCATCCAGAACCCAAACTACCCAGTTTATAAGTGGTATATACTGTCACGGCCGTTGTAAGGAGGAGACCAAGGCGCAGCGTGTAAGTGTACATTCTTCTTTATTATAAGAATGAACACTGAACAAACAAACAAAATAACAAAACGAACCGTGAAGCTAATATGAGTAGTGCATGCAGGCAACTAAACATAGAACAAGAACCCACAAACACCAAAGGGAAAATGGCTACCTAAATATGATCCCCAATCAGAGACAACGATAAACAGCTGCCTCTGATTGGGAACCATATCAGGCCACCATAGACATATAAATCACCTAGACCTACAACAACCCTTGACATACAAAAACCCTAGACAATACAGAAACTAATGTACCCACCCTAGTCACACCCTGACCTAACCAAAAAATAAAGAAAACAGAGATATCTCAGGTCAGGGCGTAACAGTACCCCCCCCCCCAAAGGTGCGGACTCCCGGCTGCAAACCTGAACCTATAGGGGAGGGTCCGGGTGGGCATCTACCCTCGTTGGCGGCTCCGGTTCTGGACGCAGCCTCCCCTCTTTACGCTGATCCCTCCGCCTTTGTAGAACCGGACCGTGGATCCGTCGCCGGAGGCCCCGGACTGGGGACCGTCGCCGGAGGCTCCGGACTGGGGACCGTCGTAGGAGGTTCCGGACTGTGGCCCGTCATAGGAGGTTCCGGACTGTGGCCCGTCATAGGAGGTTCCGGACTGTGGCCCGTCGTTGGAGGTTCCGGACTGTGGCCCGTCGTTGGAGGTTCCGGACTGTGGCCCGTCGTTGGAGGTTCCGGACTGTGAAACGTCGCCGGAAGCTCTGGACTGGGTACTGTCACCGGAAGCTCTGGACTGGGTACTGTCACCGGAAGCTCTGGACTGGGGAAGCGCACTGGAAGCCTGATGCGTGGTGCCGGAACTGGTGGTACCGGGCTGAGGACACGCACCTCAGGGCGAGTGCGGGGAAGAGACACAGGCCATACTAGACTGGGGAAGCGCACTGGAAGCCTGATGCGTGGTGCCGGAACTGGTGGTACCGGGCTGAGGACACGCACCTCAGGGCGAGTGCGGGGAAGAGACACAGGCCATACTAGACTGTGGAAGCGCACTGGAGGCCTGATGCGTGGTGCCGGAACTGGTGGTACCGGGCTGAGGACACGCACCTCAGGGCGAGTGCGGGGAAGAGGCACAGGCCGTACTGGACTGTGGAAGCGCACTGGAGGCCTGATGCGTGGTGCCGGAACTGATGGTACAGGGCTGAGGACACGCACCTCAGGACGAGTGCGGAGAGGAGGCACAGGACGTACTGGACTGTGGAGGCGCACTGGAGGTCTGATGCGTGGTGCCAGCACTGGTGGTACCAGGCTGGGGACACGCACCTCAGGGCGAGTGCAGAGAGGAGGCACATGATGTACTAGACTGTGGAGGCGCACTGGAGATCTAGAGCGTATAGCTGGCACAATGCGTCCTGGCTGGATGCTCACATGAGCCTGGCAAATGCGAAGAGCTGGAATAGAGCGCACCGGGCTATGAATGCGAACTGGAGACACTGTGCGCATCACTGCGTAACATGGTGTCTGACCAGTCACATGCTCCCCAGCACGCCCGCTCTGCAGCGCTCTTCATGCTAGCACCTCTCTCCGGAATCTTGCGTCAAAAACTTCTTGGGGTTTCTGTGGCCTACCTCGTTGGTATTTCTCCTCGTAATATCGCCGTTCCGCTTTTGCTGCCTCTATTTCCTCCTTCGGAAGGGGATACTCCCCAGCCTGCGTCCAGGGTCCTGCTCCGTCCAAAATCTCCTCCCAGGTCCATTCCTCCTTCACACGCTGCTCGGTCATTTTATGGTGGGTTCTTCTGTCACGGCCGTTGTAAGGAGGAGACTAAGGCGCAGCGTGGTAAGCGTACATTCTTCTTTATTATAAGAATGAACACTGAACAAACAAACAAAATAACAAAACGAACCGTGAAGCTAATATGAGTAGTGCATACAGGCAACTAAACATAGAACAAGAACCCACAAACACCAAAGGGAAAATGGCTACCTAAATATGATCCCCAATCAGAGACAACGATAAACAGCTGCCTCTGATTGGGAACCATATCAGGCCACCATAGACATATAAATCACCTAGACCTACAACAACCCGTGACATACAAAAACCCTAGACAATACAAACACTAACGTCCCCACCCATGTCACAACCTGACCTAACCAAAATATAAAGAAAACAGCGATATCTCAGGTCAGGGCGTAACATATACAGAGTGTACGAAACATTACAAACACCTTCCTAATATTGAGTTGTACCCCCTTTTGCCTTTTTGCCCTCAGAACAGCCTCAATTCATTGGTGCATGGACTCTGCAAGGTGTCAAAAGCATTCCACAGGGATGCTGGCCCATGTTGACTCAATGCTTCCCACGGTTGTGTCAAGTTGGCTGAATGTCCTTTGGGTGGTGGATCATTTTTGATACACACGGGAAACTGTTGAGTGTGAAAAACCCAGCAGCATTGCAATTCTTGACACACTCAAACCAGTGTGCCTGGCACCTACTACCATACCCCGTTCAAAGGCACTCAAATCTTTTGTCTTGCCCATTCACCCTCTGAATGGCACACATACACAATCCATGTCTCAATTGTCTCAAGGCTTAAAAATAACCCCTTCATCTACACTGATTGAAGTGGATTTAACAAGTGACATCAATAAGGGATCATAGCTTTCAGGTGGATTCACCTAGTCAGTCTGTGTTATGGAAAGAGCAGGTGTTCCTAATGTTTTGTAATGGTAGGTATGGTATTATATAATGACAAAACATCAATGCAATAGAACCAGTTAGGTCATTTCTGAAGCATATATACAGGCCTTATAAAGGGTTTATGAAAGCTTCATTCATCCTTAAAAGTTTGTTTAAAGACGGGCCAAAAAAACAGTCAGTGGTACTTACTCGCTATGGAAGGCCTTGATCTCGTTGATGTTCCTGAATATGGCCTCCTTCTGGCTGGTGACGTCAGATGGGGCGTCAAGGCTCTCCACTTGCTTGACGTGGTGGGAAGTGAAGAAGTCCATCTCTTTGACAAACTCTACCTCGCTGTTGATCAGGTCTTGAATCAGTTGGCTGAGGATAACAGAGCATTGTGGTTATTATGGGGTGTCGTTGAGTGTGATGGTGTTTCTTGCTTGTGCATTCAGAGCTGAATCCTAACCATCTTCTTTTTTCTTTTTTTTACATTAATTCTCGAATCAAATCAAATTAAATTGATTTGTAAAGCCCTTCTTACATCAGCTGATGTTACAAAGTGCTGTACAGAAACCCAGCCTAAAACCCCAAACAGCAAGCAATGCAGGTGCTTCTACACAATGCAGGTGCTTCTACACTTTGATTTCACAAAGTCAGAGTTGCATGCCAGTCTGATCTCAGTTTAAGTTTTGGCCCTAATAGAAGAGAGTGTGAGAAGTTCTAGAAGTTCTAGACTCACAGTAGTCTCTTCTTGTACTCTCCTTCTGAGACCTCTTCTCCACCTCCCTCTGGGATGTCACCAGCAACATCAGACAGCTAGAACACAATAGTTTAATATATCATTAAGAACACAATAACATTTAACTAAAATAGGGTCAAGAGAGTAGAGGTCGATGTACAATATTGGTGCTAAAGCAATTACTTGGATCTTCAAACACACCTTGAGTTTTTTATCCAGGTAGGCAGATGAGACCCAGCCTTGGCGGGATGGAGTGGTTTTGGTGGGTTTGGTCCGGACCAGCCATTTGAGTGGATGTGCCGAGTCGAGAACCTCAACATACTGGCCCTCCTTCAGGGAAATGGTATCTTTGTTGGGGATGGTGGGGTTGTAGTCAGCCGTAGCCACATAGATGTCAAACATCTGTAGAAGGAGTCGAACATCAGACACAAAGTCTTGTCTATAAGAGCTTACATTTGCAGAGTGACTTGGATGAAAAAACATAATTGTATTTATAAGAGATTTGCCCAGAACTGGGTTTGCTGGTGATGCAGGCCAGTTGAGGCCCTTTTCTGCACTAGGAGCTGAAAGGAATAAGTCAAGTAAGTAGTCTGCAAATCCAGTCAAAAATATAAGAGAAAAAACTTCAGAGTCATTAGTGAGGACCCAGTATGAGTGATGTGATACTGAGGTGTTCCAAACAAAGAACAAGAATGACAGATCCTTTTATATAGTTCCATACCTCTCCCCTGGCATCAGGGTCGTCAGACTCAGAGGAGGAGTCAGCGAGAATGGAGCCGGGGCGAGAGCGACCGTGGTGTGGTGAGGCGGAGGGTGTCTTGGTCTCGTCGTCACTATCGCCTCCCGGGACACGTAGTGAGGCTGGGGCAGCAAGGGGGAGGGGTTCAGAGGGAGACAGCCAGGAGAGCATACAATACACACACACACGCCTCCACATATCACAGTATATACAGGTAACTGCCAAAATAAAGGAAACACATACATTAAGTGTCAATAGTATCCTTCATTTACACAAGTGTTTCCTTTATTTTGGCAGTTACATGCACATAGGCCTAATACTGTACACACATTCACAGAAAGGTGAAATTGGCCACAAACATCCACAGACCACCTGGAATGTGTAGCTTTGGCTTTTTGACCGGTACAATTAATATTGTCACTGGCATAACTGTTTCTTTTAAAGTTAGCACAATGAATTATCAAGATTCCTCAGAAGGTTAGCTAAGCTACACATTAGTGCCATCAACAGTTTTGCTGCTACTGCACAAGTTATTTGATTAAATAGTTTTCACTATTACAAACTAGTTAGAACACTAGATGCATGCATAAGAAAGATACTGTACAAATAAGACGTGGGGTCTTAAGTTGTGTCCATACATGTCTGAGTGCAGGCATGTATTCCAGCTATATACTATCCTGAGTATCACTTCAAAGCCATTTGAATCATGTGCTCAGGTAATCACTGCTTTGCCAAGACACAACTTCTACTAATGCATCAAATAAATATCATGGAGCACAAAAACATAAAGGGAGAAATGTTTGACCAGGTATATATATTCTTTGTTATACTGAAATGGCAGCAGAATAATGGAACTGATTTAATGATAGTTTTGTCCCCCACTATACAATGTGAATCTTGACCATTTTGTTTCAAAATGTTTAAATGTATCTTGAACGGTGAAATACTGTATGTTAACGTCATCACCACAAGTCATCATCGCCGGTAATAGCCAAGATATTCTTACTGTTGTGCAACACGAACAGAGGGACGTCATTTTCTAACCCCTTGTTTCATGTCAAGTAGTACTCCTCTTTAAAATTCAATCAATCCAATCCAAGTCAGACAGCTAGAGACAGATGCAGAGAGGAGGACATAGAACATAAGAGGAGACTCACTAACTTGTGTAAAGGATGTCTGTTTTTTAGTGAGAGTAGCTGAGATCTTTATGTACTGTGGATACATACTGGAGGCTTTGGGCCATGATTTCATCCACTGGAGCACTTGATGGTTCTGTGTGCTGTCTGAATAACAAATTAACGATTGGATGAGAGCATGTGAGTGAATGAATGGATGGAGGGCTGAAGGATGATGAAATGAAGTAATGACAATCCATATCTGTCGGTCGTAGGGGAGGACAAGGAGTAGGAATCAACACATTGCTCAAAACACAAGCAGAGCAAGTATTAGTGAGTGAGAAGAAAGAGATCAAAGCATACTTAATTATATGAACATAAAGAAAATCGCGAGCAGCAAGAGGCAATGTGCATGACATTTTCTTTGAGCTGTTCATTCTTAAAGCCTACATGAAGCTCTATTAGGAACTAACATATCCACAGTCGCAGCGGTATAGCTGTATCCAACAAACGCTGGTGTGTTAGTTGGCCCTTTGCCTGATGGACTGCAAGTGGGATGAGAGCAACTTATCATAACATTACATAAACTGTGATGAAGTGTTATGACAGATAGCTTATAGTGTTTATGACGGCATTACAAAGGTAATGTATATATACAATTTGAATTTAGACTTGATCAATGGCAATATTAGAGACATATACATATATATTTTCTTATGCTATTAAAACACTATAAGAACCTTCTCTGTATTACCATAGACAAGCAGATACAAATGTTTTAGCCTGCAATAAAAGCACACAGACTGTACAATACACCAGGATGTATTTGACCGTTATATCCCCATTTGCCAGATATTAATATTACATTACTTTAACCTATTCTAGAAGTCATTATAAGTTACATGTCAAATCTAAATAAATTTGCATCAAATCAAAAAGTGTATTTACTTGATCTTAAATCAACACAAAGAGTGGAAGAACATTTCTTTAAATCAAATAAGAAAATGTTCTAACTGTGCCCTATTTTGGAGCTTTGATGGAACAGCCCATGACACATTTTCACTCACCTTGGCTGATCTTGGCAGATACCATTTCCGTGATCTGGGAGGTGAGCTTCATAAGGAACTCTTCTGTTCCAACTTCACCTAGATACTGCATTTTTCCTCTGCCAACATCTTCGTCTGGAGGGCTGATAGTAATCCCCAGAGGGATTGTGGTCTCTTCCTTTGGTCGTGGTGCTACAACAGAAAGCAGATAATACATTAGGAATGTTTCACATTAGAACTTGCTGTCTGCCACGCATATACTACATGAATTTATATTATGTATGATTAGAAAAGCAAGTGTCAGTATGTTTTGCTGTTTCCCTAATATGTATTGTGGACTCAAGAAATGTTGCTTTGTGAACAGCTAATGGGGATCCAAACAAACAAACCAAGTACAGTATATCGTTCAGTTTCTCACCATCCTCCACTTCAAATTGGGCAGTGCAAATGGACTGTCCGGCCTTGTTGGTGGCGATGCAGGTGTATGTGCCTGCATGCTTAGAGCCCACATCCATCAGGATGAGACTGTGTTGGCGCCCAGAGCTGGCCACCTTGTAGCCCTTAGTGTCTGGCTTGATCCACAACACGTCCTCAGCAGACTCCTCTTTCAACCACATCACCATTGGGGTGGGAGAACCTTGGAGAGCAGACATATAGATAGTGGGACTTGGGAATTCACATGGTGTATGATGAATAGTCTTATCAAACAGTAGTCTGTGGACTCGCATGCATGTCTGTATGATAAATGACAATATCCTTTATGGAAGCGTATCTCTCATAGGACGCGTTACTGATTCTGGGTCTGCTCCTCTGACTTGGTCAACTCTCAGCCAAGGTTGAGAGATATACTGTACTGTTACTGCGGCTATAGAAACCAATTACTACATGCCAAAACAATCTGAGGTTGAAGTTGTTGTTTCTCTAGCTTAGCGTCACACTACAAAACAAAAACATACACACATTTTATAATTAATAAATAAGGACTGAGGGGGTGTGGTATATGGCCAATATATCACGGCTAAGGGCTGTTCTTAGGCATGACACAAATTACCAAGTTTATAATATGTTTTATAAACCGGGTGGTTCGAGCCCTGAATGAGAATCGGCTGACAGCCGTGTTATACCACGGGTATGACAAAACATTTACTGCTCAAATTAAGTAGGTAACCAGTTTATAATAGCAATAAGGCACCTTGGGGGTTTGTGGTATATGACCAATTTACCACGGCTAAGGGCTGTATCCAGGCACTCCGCGTTGTGATGTGCATAAGAACAGCCCTTAGACGTGGTATATTGGCCATATACTGTACAACCCCCCCCCACGGGCCTTATTGGTTAAATATACCATCATTATATATGAGTTCAGTGTACAGTGTTGTTGATAGATACCTTCCACTCGGACAGACATGGTGACGCTGGCTCCCTGTTTCACCTTCCTGTTGCTGAACCTCTCCAGGAAGCGGGGCGGCACCAGAGGCACCTTGGGATCTAGGAAGTAAAACATGGGTGTAGAAAAGCGTCATCATCACTTAGCTCAAAATTCAGAACAATGTGACATGCTATACGCAACAGTGCAAGCAGTAATGATTGAATAAATAAATTAATCAATGAACATTATAAAATCATAATTAAATACCGTGCTTCTCTAGAGGCGTGAGCTCTCCTGGACCTGTTGAGAGGGTACCATGAATTATTCAGTAAATACAAGAATGTTATGTTGTGTATACAATAACACACATATCATAATGCAGACTAAATACATCATCCTAAGTAGAAGACAGGAATCCCTCTCAATATAAACCTTTCAGTCATGAGTAGACCTACCCAGAACCAGCAGCCTAGCAGAGGAGTATGCTGTTCCAGCAGCGTTGCTGATGTAGGCAGAGTACTCTCCTGTGTCCTCCCTCTTCACCTCCAGGACTTCCAGGCTGTGGATGTCTCGCTTGTCCAGCAGCAGGATCCTGTCTGAGGAACGCAGCGGGTGGCCGTCCTTGAACCAGTACACCCTTGGACTAGGGAACCCTGGGAAATATCAACAAAGAGTAAGCAACTCACTTAGTTATTGACCCTGGGGGCAGAAATAATAAATTGCCTCCGACTTACCTGCCCTGGGGACAGTTTTTACACTGTTGCTACTCATTGTTTATTATCTATGCATAGTCTATTTACAAATTACCTTGACTAACCTGTACCCCTGCACATTGACTCGGTACCGGTACCCTCTGTATATAGCCTCGTTATTGTTATCTAATATCCTTGAGTTACTTTTAGATTTTTTTGTATTTTTTTACTTTAGTTTTTTTAGTAAATATTTTCTTAACTCTATTTCTTGAACTGCGTTGTTGGTTAAGGGCTTGTAAGTAAGCATTTCGGTGCATGTGACAAATAAAATTTGATTTGATGTCACGTTCCTGACCTGTTTTCCCTTGTTTTTGTATTTATTTAGTATGGTCAGTGCGTGAGTTGGGTGGGTTGTCGATGTGTGATTTTTATGTTGGGATTTTGTGTGTTCGGCCTGGTATGATTCTCAATCAGAGGCAGCTGTCAATCGTTGTCCCTGATTGAGAATCATACTTAGGCAGCCGGGGTTTCACGTGTGTTTTGTGGGTGTTTGTTTTCCGTGTCCGTGTTTGTACCACACGGGACTGTTTCGTTTGTTTAGTCTGATCCTGTTCGTGCGTTCTTCGTTATATGTAAGTTCACATGTTCAGGTCTGTTGACGTCGTTTGTTGTTTTATATCGTTTTTTCAGTGTTCTTCGTTTCGTCTTCTTTAAAAAATAAATCAAACATGTATTCTCCACAAACTGCGTTTTGGTCCGATCCATGCTCCTCCTCAGACGAGGAGGAGAACGAACGTAACATTTGAGTGTTTACTTGGCTTTTTTACCAGATCTAGGTACACATGACTCTAGTTAATTCTTCTCTATTTAAGTTATCGACCGCTGAAGGAACTGAGCAGAGACAACTTAGTCTAGCAGGGTTTGATTAATGCAGAGGAGGTGGAGAGTAACCCACAGACCAACCTTTGACTTTCAGCTGCATCTTAGCGATGGGTGAGCCTGGGCTGACGTGCACATCATGGAGTTCATCCAGTACTTGTGGCATCTGCTCATCCTCTACCACAGACTCAAAGGCTTCCGTTTCCCTGAGGGGAGAGGATAGGAAGCTGTCAGTAAAGAAGTAACATGACCAGAGAAACGTTTTGGGTACTATTAGGAATCAGGATTCCGTTGTAAAGAAGGTTGCATTCGAAGTCAAAGGGCTTGTAAACTCTGAGTTGTCTCATTCACCTAGACATGTAACCCTTGGCACTGATATAGGACCCGGTCTCAGTGGCATCAGCTGCAGTATCGTAGTCTGAGCTGCAAGACACTGAGGAAAGAGAGATGCATTACACAATTACTCTCAAAATAACATGGATGAGGATATCCTATGCATACAGTCAACCAACCAACCAACCAACCAAATACCCAAATAATCAACTAAATAAACAACGAAATAACCAAAAGAACCAACAACAAAAACAACATAACTAACAAAATAACAAACAAAATAACCAACCTATCAATCAACATCATATGTTCTGTACTCACTGTCGACCCTGAGCTCAGCCTTGGTGGCAGCGATGCCGCTGGTGTTCTCAGCCATACAGCGGTAGACGCCCATGTCAGAGGGCAGCACGGTGGTGATGATGAGCTGGTGGCAGCCCTCCTGATCCTCGTTGATCATGTAGTGGTCGTTCTCCTCCAGCAGTTTACCATCCTTGAACCAACGCACACTGGGTGGAGGCTTCCCAATCACCACGCAGTCAAAGCTGACCGGGTAACCGTCTGGCACGTCCTGGCTCTGGAGTTCAGTCAGGAAGACTGGGGCAGCTGGGGGAGAGACAGGGACAATCAGTTAGGAACAACAATAAATTAGGAGGTTTTATTCATTATGCAGGGGATTAATTTCATTGGTATTCCATGTGTAATTCTTACTGATCAGGATTATCTATATATTTTTTTACAATTTGCTTTTACAGTACATTAAAAAGCACAGATATGAAAGGGTGTAAAGGCAGGCAGTACAACATAAGGATTATTGGATGGAAAGGATTGTATCAATACTAGAATGGAGTGGGTCAAGGAGAGCAAAGACAAACATATTTAAAACTGAGGACTACGGCAGGGCAGCACAACATGAGGAGAAATGGAGGGTAAGTGTGAATAGAACGATAGAATGGATATATAGTGTCAATAGTGGAAAGAAGTGGGTAAAAAGAAATTGAAGCAACCATTAAAATACAGCAAAGACAAACAAACACAAATGTTTGGGACAAAAGTGAGGACACATGACACTACATCAAAACAAACATATCAAAGAAGACACACACTGACATGACTGAAATACAAACTGTTTGGACAAGAGAAAATGAACATTAGGTCACACACGAAGACAGAAAAGTTAATGTAGTAACCACACGGAACACACAATACACCATGAAAGCAAGATGAAAGCCTGGACGAGGACAATGTATTTAGCAAGTACACACTTAAAGTCTTAGCTAACAAGCAAAGGCTCCTGTTAATGTGCAAAAAAGTTTGGAATTTAAACACATTGAAACATGTATTTATATTATTCAAGCAAAATAAACTACATTACTTCAATGTCAAACATTGATTGACTTAAAATCAATATGACCTTTCCTGAATTACGAAGGCATTAGTCTTTTTGTGTTTTAACTGGTTAATTTTGATTACTAAATAGAATGGTAGACAAAATGACTTGGTATAGAGATACATTAAATACCTATTTAATTCTATGGTATAATCGCAACATCAAACTTAATTGCAGCAAGATGTACAGAGAAATGTACTCTGGTTTTCATACCGGGGGCTCCTGTCATGAACGCAGGCAGCTGCTTCTCCTGTGTGGGTGTTGCAGAGCCATCTTGAGTGTATCCCATCTTCATGATGCGCAGCTCCACTTTGAGAGGTCCAGCCTCCTGGATGGTGGTCTCCACAGGGACACCCTGGGCCGTGAACATCTCTTTGAAGCGCTGAGATGCCACCTGGGCCTCAGACCGCTTGTCGAAGCGGATGTAGATGTATCGCTCGTCCTCGCGGTACGATTTGGGGTCGGGGGCCTGCAGCTCAGCCTCATCATCACAGCTGACGAACGACTCCTCCTCCGACGTGGCCGGCAGGCGTGTGCGGAGGAGGCGGCGCAGCCGTTTGCTAGCCTGCCTCAGAGACTCGTCCATCTCGCTTTCTGCCGACGAGCTCTCCGCCTCGCTGTCGGCACTGTAGCCCATGGTCAGGGGCCTCCTTCCAGATGCCTCCCGCGCCGAGCCCACCGTCACCTTGCCGCTGTGGGTGGTCACCCCAAACTTGTTGGTGACCTCACAGGTGTAGACGCCCGTGTCCTTGGTGGTTACGGCGGTGATTACCAGAGAGCAGGTGCCATCGTTGTAGATGTCAATGTGGTGGTGCTTGCCGTCCGCCAGGTGCTCCCCATCCTTCAGCCAGCGCACCTTCTCTGGCTTGCCCTCCGCCACACACTCCAGGTGGATGGTGCCATTGGGTTCCTTGGTCTGGTCCTTGAAGACGTCCTTGAAGACTGGACGCATGTCCTTGCGGGCTTTGTACCCCTTGAAGGCAGCCTGGATCTTTACAGCAGCATCCAGAAGCCCCTTTTCTTCGTCCTCCTCGTCTGTGGTCTGTGCTGTGATCTGCTGTACTGAAGATGAAGTCTGTTGGACTGTGGTCTCCTCTTTCAACTTGAACTGTGCGTAGAACTTCTCAGTGGAGATGGACTCTGTCTGGTCACACACAGAGAGGGAGGACTTGCTGCTCTTCTTCAGGTAGGAAACCAGTGTTGGAGGCCTGGACTCATCCTCAGAGCTGGTGTACAAGTTTGGCTCCAACACCTTCTTCTTAGGGACGATGACATGCTCTACGACCTTTTCCTTTTCTTTCACCTTCTGTTTCTCTGGTGCTTTCACCTTCACCTTCTCCTTCTCCGGGGCTTTCACATCAACTTTCTCATTCTCCAGGGCTTTCATCCCCACCTTCTCCGGGGCTTTCTTCTCCTTGACTGGTCCCTTGGGTGTCTTGGGCTCCTTGTCCTCCTCATCAGGCAGCTCAGAGATGGAGTCAAGGGTGGGCTCTCGGCTCATGCGGCGTTTCTTGGCCAGGTCCTCCCACAGTGCATGGACATCACCCTCGGAGGCAGCCTCAGGAGGCAGGCTGGGCTGGGCCCCCTCCTCCAACTGAACCCCATCTCCACCTACAACCAGGACACAATGGAAGGTTATATGCAGCAAATGGACACCTCTACAGTATAGCAGCCCCAACACACATTACATTTATAAGAACTATGTTGATCATGTAGGGACAAATACCCATGGGATTAAATTATTTTCTGATAGGAGTAGTGTGTTCATGCATACTTTGGAAGAATGAGCTCACCTCACACCATTACTAGCTGATAATAATTATAATCTACATCCGGCACAGCCAGAAGAGGACTGGCCACCCCTAATAGCCAGGTTCCTCTCTTCCTAGGTTCTGGCCTTTCTAGGGAGTCTTTCCTAGCCACCGTGCATCTACACCTGCATTGCTTGCTGTTTGGGGTTTTAGGCTGAGTTTCTGTACAGCAATTTGTGACATCAGCTGATGTAAGAAGGGCTTTATAAATACATTTGATTGATTGATTGCTAGAACTAGCAGATGAACTTACCTTGACTTACCCTCAAATAACAAACACATCTCCACCAAGCTTCCAGTTTGGCTTGAGGAGAATGGCTTACAAGAGTTTCATAATAAATTAATGTGGGCGAATGGAAAAGCAAAATTAAAGTTACATGGTATAATATTCTGGTTTGTTTGGGTATGTATACCTTTTGGTAGGTTGAGATTAAGGGAGCTTTCTGCCTCGTCTGAGGCCACACAGGTGTACACACCCTGGTCAGCAGACTCAAAGTCTTTGATCAGCAGCACTTGTGTCTTGCCCTCTGTGGTGACCTGGTATTTTACTCCATACTCCAGCTCCTTGTTGTCTTTGAGCCAGGTGACCGAGCTGCCCTCAGCAGAGAGGTCACACTCCACACGGGCCATCTTACCCTCCTGCAGGTCTGGACAGGCCAACTGTTGGGTCACTGTCACTGGAGCCTCTATGGACCAAAACAATTGATTGACTGTTCGTTGATTGATTGGTTGTTGATTGATTTATATTTCTTCCAATAGATGGGACACTACAGATACAATTCATGCCAATGGGAAATGTATTAGACTCTCCTAGGTTTTAAATGGTGTAACTAACACATACATGATCTAGGACTAGGTTATAATTAGGTTGTTCAACATGCTGGGCTTGAGACAGAGCCATATAGAGATATCTATGTTTGGCTCAGGTGTGAGCTCATCATATAGCCAACTCACCCAGCTGAACGCTCTGAGGCAGCTGGACAGGTTCTCCTGTCCCAGCTCTATTGATGGCTGCCACCCTGAACCTGTAGCCGCTCCCTGGGATGAGGTTATCCACAGAGAACTCTGTGTTACACACAGGCTCTACATGGCACGGCAGCCAGAGGACACTGTCCGCCAGCCTCATCTCCACCCTGTAGCCCAAAATAGGGCTGCCTCCGTTGCTGAGGGGTGTGAACCAAGACAGGGTCACCGCCTGCTTACTCTTACTGACCAGCTCTGGGTCCTCCGGGGGGTCAGGAACAGCTATGAAAGGAGAGTGGGTCAGTGGTGGGTTTGAAGAGAGAGGAATTTGTATTTGTAATTATTAGGGATCCCCATTAGCTGCTGCCAAGGCACTTATATTACACAAACAAAAGATCATATAGCATTAGCACACCGTTACATATCTACAATACAAAATGTATAATAACACCATACAACGTTATTTCAATGTACGTGTGTAGAGTGCTATTGTTTGTGTGTATGCGTGTCCCTGTACCTGTGTGTCTCTTCACAGTCCCCACTGTTCCATAAGGTGTATTTGTATCTTTAAAAAAGAATCTGATTCTACAGCTTGCATCAGTTACCTGATGTGGAATAGAGTTCCATGTAGTCATGGCTCTTTGTAGTACTGTCCGCCTCCCATAGTCTGTTCTGGACTTGGGGATTGTGAAGAGACCTCTGGTGACATGTCTTGTGGGGTACGCATGGGTGTCTCAGCTGTGTGCTAGTAGTTTAAATAGACAGCTTGGTGCATTCAGAATGTCAACACTTCTTACAAAAACCAGTAGTGATGAAGTCAATCTCCCCTCCACTATGAGCCTCGAGAGATGACATGCATATCATTAATGTTAGCGCCCCCATGCACTTTTAAGGGCTAGCCGTGCTGCCCTGTTCAAACCAATTGTAATTTCCCTAAGTCCCTCTTTGTGGTACCTGACAACACGACTGAACAGCGGTCAGAGTTTGAAGGTTGGCCTTGAAATAGATCCACAGGTACACTCAAATTATGTCAATTAGCCTATCAGAAGCTTCTAAAGCCATGACATCATTTTCTGGAATTTTCCAAGCTGTTTAAAGGCGCAGTCAACTTAGTGTATGTAAACTTCTGACCCACTGGAATTGTGATACAGTGAATTATAAGTGAAATAATCTGTCTGTAAACAGTTGTTGGAAAAATTACTTGTGTCATGCACAAAGTAGGTGTCCTAACCGACTTGCCAAAACTACAGTTTGTTAACAAGAAATTTGTGGAGTGGTTGAAAAATGAGTGTTAATGAATCCAACTTAAGTGTATGTAAACTTCCAACTTCAACTGTACATAGACACACTGGCTTGTCGTTAATCAAGATTGAATAAAGTAAGGGGCCTAGACAGTTGCCCTGAGGAATTCCTGATTTTACCTGGATTATGTTAAAGAAAACCCTCTGTTCTCTGTTAGACAGGTAACTCTTGATCCACAATATAACAGGGGATGTAAAGCCATAACACATATGTTTTCCAGCAGCAGACTATGATCAATAATGCCAAAAGCCGCACTGAAATCTAACAAAACAGCCTCCACAATTTTTTTTGCATCAATTTCTCTCAGCCAATCAGTAATTTGTGTAAGTGCTGTGCTTGTTGACTGTCGTTCCCTATAAGCATTCTCTATAAGCGTGCTTAACTTCTTTGATATAGGGGGCAGCATTTTCACTTTTGGATGAATTGCGTGCCCATAGTGAACTGCCTCCTACACTGTCCCAGATTACTATTGGATATAAAACACTCTGAAGTTTCTAAAACTGTTCAAATGATGTCTGTGAGTATTACAGAACTCATATGGCAGGAAAAAACCTGAGAAAAAATCCAAACAGGAAGTGAGAATTCTGAGACTGGTCGTTGTTAAACTCATCGCCTATTCAATTCCCTGTAATATATGGATCTGTTTGCACTTCCTACGCCTTCCACTAGATGTCAACAGTCTGTAGAACGCTAAATGAAGCCCATACTGTAATGTGGGACCGGATGGGAGGTGTTTGAGTCAGTGGTCTGGCAGATTGCCAGTTCCTGGTCACGCGCATTCCTCATGATATCGCCATGCGTTCCATTACTTATAGAGACTGAAAAGAATTCTCCGGTTGGAACCTTATTGGATATAAATGATAACAACATCCTGAAGATTGATTCTCTACTAAGTTTGACCAGTTTATTCGACTTGTAATATAACTTTTTGAAGTTTTCGTCCGACGTTTGCCTGCTCTGCGCGAGCGTTTGGACACGTGTACTACACATGCTAGCAAAAGTAGCTAATTGGACATAAGTAATGGACATTATCGAACTAAACAACGATTTATTGTGGAACTAGGATTCCTGGCAGTGCATTCTGATGAACATAATCAAAGGTAAGGGAATATTTATGATGTAATTTCGTATTTCTGTTGACTCCAACATGGCGGAGAAATGTTGTTAAATCTGAGCGCCGTCTCAGATTATTGCATGGTGTGCTTTTTACGTAAAGTTTTTTACAAATCTGACACATACAAGTGTATCTTTAATTATGTGTAAAACATGTATATTTCATCAAAGTTTATGATGAGTATTTCTGTTATTTGACGTGGCTCTCTGCAATTACTCCGGATATTTTGGAGGCATTTCTGAACATGGCGCCAATGTAAACCGAGATTTGTGGATATAAATATGCACATTATCGAACAAAAGATAAATGTATTGTGTAACATGATGTCCTATGAGTGTCATCTGATGAAGATCATCAAAGGTTAGTGATTAATTTTATCTCTATTTCTGCTTTTTGTGACTACTATCTTTTGCTGGGAAAATGGCTGTGTTTTTCTGTGGCTATGTACTGAGCTAACATAATTGTTTGGTGTGCTTTCCCCGTAAATCCTTTTTGAAATCAGACATGTTGGCTGGATTCACAACATGTGTAGCTTTAATTTGGTGTCTTTCATGCGTGATTTCATGAAAGATTGATTTTTATAGTAATATATTTGAATTTGGCGCGCTACATTTTTTCTGGATTTTGGCCAAGTGGGACGCTACCGTCCCACCTATCCCAGAGAAGTTAAAGTCTGTTGTAAATTTGCTTACCATAAAACAGAATTGTATCTGGTCAAATATAATTTTTTCCATAAGTTTACTAAGGGTTGATAACAGGCTGATTGGTCGCTATTTGAGCCAGTAAAGAGGGCGTTACTATTCTTAGGTAGCAGAATGACTTTTGTTTCCCACCAGGCCTGAGGGCACACACTTTCTAGTAGGCTTGAATTGAAGATATGGCAAATAGGAGTGGCAATATTGTCCGCTATTTTCCATCCAGACCCCGGTAGCTTGTCATTGCCAATAATCTTTTTCACCTCTTCCACACTCACTTTACGGAATTCTAAATTACAATGCTTGTCTTTCATAATTTGGACAGATATACATGGATGTGTAGTGTCAGTGTTTATTGCTGGCATGTCATGCCTTAGTTTGCAAATCTTGCCAACGAAAAAAATAATTCAAGAAGTTGGCAATATCAGTGGGTTTTGTGATGAATGAGCCATCTGTTTCAATGAATGATGGAGCTGAGTTTGCTTTTTTGCCTAAAATATCATTTAAGGTGCTCCAAAGCTTTTTACTATCATTCATCTTTGTTTCATAGTATAGATTTTTCTTCTTTTTATTCAGTTTTCGTCACAGGATTTCTTAATTTGCAGTACGTTTGCCATTCAGTTTTGCCGACTTATTTGCCATAACTTTTGCCTCATCACTCTTTACCATACAATTCTTAAATTCCTCATCAATCCACAGGGATTTAACCGTTTTTACAGTCATGTTCTTAACGGGTGCATGCTTATTAGTAACTGGAATAAGAAATGTCATAAATGTGTCAAGTGCAGCGTCTGGTTGCTCTTTATTATAAACCACAGACCAGCAAATATTCTTTACATAATCAACATGAGAATCACTACATCACTACGTATTGTATGACCTCTTATACACTATATTAGGCCCAGCCTTTGGAACATTGGTTTTCCTAGATATGGCTATTAAATTGTGATCACTACATCTGATGGATTTGGATACTGTCTTCAAGCTAATTTCTGCAGCATTAGTAAAGATGTGAACAGTACATGTGGATGATTTCAACCCTGTGCTGTTTGTAACTACCCTGGTAGGTTGACTGATAACCTGAACCAGGTTGCAGCCACTGGTTACAGTTTGAAGCTTTCTTAAGTGGGTAGCTTGATGAAAGTCAGTCAATATTTAAATTACCAAGAAAATATACCTCTGTTGATATCACATACATTATCAAGCATTTCACACATATTATCCAGATACTTTGCACTTGGTGGTCTATAGCAGCTTCCCACCAGAATGGACTTTAGGTGAGGCAGATTAACCTGGAGCCATATAACTTCAACATTATTTAACATGAACAGGAATGTGGTTCTGAATGTAGACCGCAACACCGGAGAATAGGAGAAAGAGAGACGAATGGATCTAACAGAATCACTTCCCTGGAGAACACTTCTATTATTGATTCCAAAATGGCTGTTCAGACACTTACTGATGATGGTGAGCTTGGCCATGGAGATGGCGTCCCTGGCAGCGAAGGTGATCTCCTGTGGTGGCATGGCTGGTGCCTGTCTAAGCACCAGGTGGTAGGAGCAGCCGTCAGCCCTCATGCCCCAGGTGTCATCAGCCTTTAGCTCGGCTCCGTTAGAGTACCAGGCTACCTCCGCCTCAGGCACAGGCTCAGTCAGCATGCAGCTGAACTCGAGAGTCTCTCCCACCACAGCTACCTTGTCCTCAAGACCACTCACCACATCCAGCTGCCAGCCTGCTCACACAAAATCCATGTCATATAATGCCTAACAAACTCAAGACTCACAATACTGTTACATATACAGAAACTAATGCTAGTCTCGGTTCCTATAGCAATTGCAGGCAGATTTTCCTTATTTTCATCTGTAGTATGTTATTTCCACCAGTAGACCAGGCCTAAGACTTATATTTCCAGAAAAAACAGGAACTAACAAACATAAGGGGACATTAATTGGGGTGACTAATTGACAAACAAACATACTGTAAGTTGGACATTAATTGGGGTGACACACCTTTGACGTTGAGCATGGCGGAGGTTGTTGCGGTGCCGGCTTGGAAAGTAACTTTGCAGCTGTCTCCAACGTGCAGATCCTTGAGCAGCAAGAGGTGGCGGCGTCCACTTTCGAAGGACACGATCTCCGTGGTGGGCGACTCCTTCACCGGCTTGCCCCCGATCAGCCAGCGGCAGTCTTTGATCTCGCATCGAGAGATAGAGCACTCGAATAGGGCCTCCCCGCCGTCAATGGTGTCCATGTTCTCCAAGCCTTGTAGGATTTCAATGGATTTGGCTGTACGGGAGGAGAGGGGAGCAGGGAGAGGGCAGTTTACTGTAAAAGAATAGCTTTAACTGAGAGGGGAGAATGTGTCATAAGACAAGCTTTTGTGGGGTTTTCAGGTTCACGGTGGCCTGTAGGTCAAGTGGATTTTTTATGCTTGACACTTGCTGCTATTCAAGCGGAACCTCACAATGAACACCTGACAAAACTGCTGGACACACACACACATACACACAATGCATGAAATGACCTGCCAGGGACGTCAATGCAGTCTTTGGTGAATCTTACAATGCTTTGTTTTCTGATACCCATTTTCACACTAGGGCCATGGGTTTTTCCTGTGCATGTGACCTGACCACGAGAAACAAGGGCCCTATTTGATCAGAGATTTTCCTGATCAGGTCTCATGGTTTAGAGGTCATGTACATTTGTCATTTTGCCTTGCTTGCTAAAGAGGGGTGGGGGGAAAGATGAAATAAATTAAAGGATAAAAATAAGACCTACTTGAAATCGCTATCTGCTGATCATAATTGAAAACAATAACGAACATTTTTACAAGTTCAGGGGAAGGGTAGAATAGCAAGGTGCTCTTTCCAAACGGAGAGAAGCTCACCTTCCACCTCCAGTAAGGCAACCACACAGGTCCCCTCTGCCTCACAGGAGTATCTCCCCCTGTCCTCAGTGGACACGTGGCTAATGTACAAGCGAGCCACGGTCCAGTCCTGCTCCACTACCACCCTCTGGCCGTCAGGCTGCAATGGCCGACCGTCTCTCTTCCACTGGGCCTGGACCGGCCGGGAGTACTGGCAGATGAACTCAGCCGGCTTGTCCTCAGCCACCCGCAGGTCCTGCATCTCGCTCACCACCTCTACTGTGGGGTCTGAGAGTGGGGGCAGGGGTCATATGACAAGGTCATCATGACTGACATGCACTCTCTCGACATGCCAAAGAACAATACCTGGGCTTTATAAACACCCCAGTACACCTTGGAGTATTTTGATGTATATTACTTTGAATTGAGTTAACTTTATTGATCCCCAAGGGGGAAATTTGATAAATGTTTTAAGTTGTTGGTGGTATCAGAGGTGGCTTAGTATTTTAGTATGCGTTGTGTGCTGCTGTGGCAAGCCCTTAGAGGTGCCTTGATTAACAGTACATCTTATGGATGCAGCACTCCGTGGCCAAATATGCACTTAGATACAGTATGTGAACGTCTACTTATCTGTGACAGATGTTTTTGTTACTCCAAACTGAAGGGGGAGTGAAAAGCCCAATCTCCTCAAGAGGCAGGGGGAGTTGGACACAACTACTGCCCACTAACCAACCAATGAGAATGGGGAGATATGCCAGTGGGTGGATAGAGATGCCAGACTGACAGGGCAGAGGTAGGAAGGGTTAGAGAGTTTTAGTGCTTGCAGGCTAGGGGCGGTGCAGTGCAGGGTGGAGGTGAAGCGAAGAGTGAGAGTAAGTAAGGGAAAGGCCAGGGTGGATGGGTGGAGCAGCACTGCTCTACACTGTCATTTCCAGCTACTGCTGATTCTATAGGTTGACATACAACAGCAAAGCTTGTTTACAGGTAAAATCTGTCCCACTGTACCCATAGAACTGCATCAAAACTAAGTTCATAAAATACACAATGCACACTTCATTTCTTAATTACTACCTGTGTGCACACATCACTTATTATCAGCAATCATACATCCCACATACTGCCACAAAATAGATGACATAATACGTCATCTATTTCAATGTGAATACACTACAGTAGGCAGATATGATTTCTATAATTGTTGGATAAGATTAGAGTGGATGATTCCAAGAGCTACATACTTAAACATTTTAATTTTTGGGTGACCCAAGCAAATTCACATATAAATGTGAGTTATAGATCTGTCATTCTCATTGAAAGCAAGTCTAAGAAGTGGTAGATCTGTTCTACGTGCGCTATTTCTACGCTTACCATTCTCAAGTTTCGTTTTTGCATCTTTTACTTTCGGTTTTGTAAACCAGCTTCAAACACATTATTTTTGGTTATTGAAAATGTATTTCAAAGCGCTTTAGATGGTACAATGATTCTCTACACACAAACTGAAATTAGGTGAACTATTCAAATTTTTGCAATCAGGAATGACGGTGCGATTTCTGCATATGCCACCTTTAATTATCAAAATATGTCCACCAGTCCTACTCTATTACAACTAGATATTCTGTAAACCACAACTGTTAGGTACCATTTGCCATTATTAGCTAAAAGTATAGATACACAATGGAACTATGGGTGTGAATCCTCATTGGATAACATTGCTCTTGCTCCATATTACTAAGAAACTGGTGGAAACATCCTCTACTGCTGCACCATCGTGTATGTTTTGGTCTTATCAAAAGCATGCAGCATGAAAACTCTCATTCTAACTCTATTAGTGAAATGACTCAAATGTATGCTCATGCATGGAAGCATGCATGGATGAGGCACAAAAAGACCTTCGCTACTGAACTAGTCATTCCCACTACTGAATCAGGGAGCTTTGAACTCTTGAGGACACTGGCATAATACTGTCAAGATTAACATTAGCCATGGACAGAAAGTGTGCAAATAGTAGTCTACTCTCAATGTGGTGAAAATGCTATGTTGGTCACTTAGAGATAAATACCATAATTGAATTTTATATCTAATCACACATATGTATGTTGAGTATTATGAGCATTGATGCTGTAAGGTCTGGAGAACACAGTTGGATCTTTAGAAGTCACTCTCCTCCTCCTCTCAATCCCTCTAGTTCCTCCTCCCTGATACCTTTAACTAAGAGCTTGGCGTAGGACACCAGGCTGCAGGCTTTGAACGTGACGGTGCCCGAGGCGTCCGGGGCCAGGTCCTTTAGGGTGAGAGTGTGGACGTGGCCCTGGCTCAGCCCTATCTCGCTGGAGGGGCTGTCCTGGAGAAGGGTCCCGTCCAGCCACCACTGCACCTCCCCGGGCCTCACACCGCGGGACAGCTGGCAGGAGAAGGTGGCCCACTCGCCCAAAAAGACATCGGTGCTCTTTAGACCACACACTATGAGGACTTCTGCCTCTGCAGAGTAGTGGAGATACAGTCAGACACTCAGCTACTGCCACTCACAGTCACACAACTCACCTCAAACTCTCCCAATGCCAGCCTATGGGATAATAAAGATTACTTCGACCTTGACCTGTCTCATTCCTCATTTAAACTTTGACTTTAAGAGGGCAAGCATCCTTGCTCACTTCATTGGGTTATTTATTCCCTACACGTTCCATGATATAATATACATTTTGTTCAACTAAATGTTAACCATCTGTTTTCAATCAATACTTTTTAATTTACAATTACATCCTACAACTGATCATCTTTAACTTGCTGAAAAACATACAATAGCCTTTGTGGTTTCAACAAGTGTATTATAAACTGTTAGGAATTCCTTCCTTGATCCTAGAGAAATGAAAAAACGATACAGAAATGAACCGTTTCAGGGACAGATGATGTAGTTGTGACATGATACCTTGCACTGCCACCGACGCCGTGGTGAGCTGGTCTCCAGCATCGCAGGTATAGTAGCCATTGTCCTCTGGCTCCAGGTTACGAATGCGGAGCTCCTGAACGCAGCCCTCCTGCCTCATCTCATACTTCTTACCAGCCTGGAGGACAATGCCTCCCTTCCTCCATTCCACTTGAGTGCACGCCTTGGAGAGCTCACAGCGCAGAGTGATATCATCGCCTTCCTGGGCTTCCTTGTTCTTCAGCTCCTTCTGGAAGAATGCCGGGGCACCTGGTGGAAGTAGGAGACATTACATCAGTGTCGGACAATAGAAGATGTGTAGACGATGATGGCATGGTGGACAGGGGCGTAAGATGGCTCTGTTGTATGTTGACGGAAGACTGGGTGCCTGATAGTTTGTAGAGGGCAAGCAAGTTAATAACAGTATTGTGGGGGAACTCATCCTGAGTTTATCTTGATTCTGAGCCTTCAATTTTAGGAGACTATTTTCTAGTACTCATTAGATGCAGTGTAGAGGGTCCAAACTTTTCAAGTGGCAGCATCATTCTTTACCTTCCACAGTCAATGTGACGGTGCACTGTGCATCCCCGGTATCGCAGCAGTAAGTTCCAGAGTCCTCCATGTCCAGGTTGTGGATACGGAGCTGCATGAGAGCTCCATTCTTCCGCAGGTCGTACTTGAGGCCTGCTTTGATTGCAACATCATTCCTGCTCCAGTTGATAGTGGCCGTGGGGTCGGAGACGGTGCAGGACAGGGTGACTGTCTCACCCTCCAGGGCCACTGTGTCATGAGGCTTCTCTAGGATTAAGACTGTAGATATGGGAAATCCCAAGCTAAGTACATACAGTGTAATGCACTTTGAGTGTCAGATGTCATGCATGTCAAACTTGTATGGTATTTCTATGGGCAGTGTTTAAAGTGGCTCTTTTTCCACAGGTCTACAATGCCGCCAATGCTAACCATAAAGACTATGTCCATTAGGCGTGCATCACTCAATTGATATTCAAATTGATACTGAAGTTAGCAAAGTGATATGTTTATGTCACTGACAACAATCTTGTTGTCAACTTAATTTTATAGTATCTTTAAAGACAAAGATGCTATAAAAAGAAAAGCCAGGAGGATGGCCAACACACGTATAAAGAAAGGTTAGAATGGAATGGATGATGGTGCACAGCAGATGAACAGAGGTTGTTCCAATGCTGTTTGATGGAAGATAGAGATGAAGAGGTGTGAGGACTAGATGGCCATCTTTAACGTCTCCGTTAACATCTCCATTACCTTTGGGCTTCTCTTCCACCAGTAGGCAGGCGACGGTCTTCTCTTCGCCCACCACAAACGCCACGTCCCCTGACTCATCAGTGGTGACCATCTGCAGTGTCAGCCGGTGCACCCGGCCCTGGAAGATCATCTGGTTCAGGTCGTTGTTCTGGAGGAGGTTATCCCCTAGCCACCACTCTCCATTGGTTACGCCCTCCTGGGACAACTCACACACAAAGACAGCATCCTGCCCGGCGGTCACTGTGATGTCGTGCAGCTCCCGAGTGATGCGTACAGACTCTGGAGGTGAATGAATGTGACGATGGGGGAGTGAGAAATTTAAAGGTTCCCGGGGTCAAGGTTTCCCAGGGGATTCATTAAGGTGAAACACTCAACATTAGAGCACCAACATTGGTATCCCGATTTAAAAGTGAGTTCTAAAGAGGATGGACACTTGCACTCCAGGAGACACCATGGATATTAGTGAAACTATTTCTGCCAACTCAATGTTTAGGACTTCTCATTGAAAGAGTACAATATTACACAAAACACAATTTCACTTCCTACGTAATGGCTAACGTGTAGGAAGGTACTGTAGACATATGTATATGCAAAAAGTGATCTCTGACACAATAGCTTAGTATAGGTCTGAATATGAAAACCAAACCAACATGCAGTAGTCCCCAACACGGCAAATAGACTGTGGTTCAAACATAAAAACGCATATTGATTATGAAACCTACATTTCATGATCAACAAACATTTTATTGTTACCTCGACAACTATGCTTACTCACAGATTATACTTCTAAAACTGGTTGCTATAGAGCCACGACTACATAGAGCCATGACTACATGGAACTCTATTCCACATCAAGTAACTGATGCAAGCAGTAGAATCAGATAAAGAAATGTTAAAAATACACCTTATGGAACAGCGGGAACTGTGAAGAGACACACACAGGCACAAACACATGCATACACACACACGATAACATACAGTGCAGTCGGAAAGTATTCAGACCCCCTGACCTTTGACTTTTTCCACATTTTGTTCTAAATTGGATAATTATTATATTTGTTTTATATAAATCTGCACACAATACCCCATAATGACAAAGTACATTTTTGCAAATGTATTAAAAATAAAAACATAAATACCATATTTACATAAGTATTCAGACCCTTTGCTATGAGACTAGAAATTGAGCTCAGGTGCATCCTGTTTCCATTGATCATCCTTGAGATGTTTCTACAACTTGATTGTTCACCTGTGATAAATTCAATTGATTGGACATGATTTGGAAAGGCACACACCTGTCTATATAAGGTCCCACAGTTGACAGTGCATGTCAGAGCAAAAACCAAGGGCCTTGGTCAGGGAGGTGACCAAGAACCCGATGGTCACTCCCACAGAGCTCCAGAATTCTTCTGTGGAGATGGGAGAACCTTCCAGAAGGACAACCATCTCTGCAGCACTCCACTGATCAGCCCTTTATGGTAGAGTGGCCAGACGGAAGCCACTCCTCAGTAAAAGGCACATGACAGCCCACTCGGAGTTTGCCAAAAGGCACCTAAAGGACTCTGACCATGAGAAACAAGATTCTCTTGTCTGATGAAACCAAGATTGAACTCTTTGGCCTGAATGCCAAGCGTCACGTCTGGAGGAAACCTGGCACCATCCCTACGGTCAGGCATGGTGGTGGCAGCATCATGCTGTGGAGATGTTTTTCAGCGGTAGGGACTGGGAGACTAGTCAGGATCGAGGGAAAGATGAATTTAGCAAAGTACACAGAGATCCTTGATGAAAACCTGCTCCAGAGCACTCAGGACCTCAGACTGGGGTGAAGGTTCACCTTCCAACAAGACAACGACCCTAAGCACACAACCAAGACAACACAGGAGTGGCTTCGGAACAATTCAGATTCATTCAGAACTCGGACAACTCTGGAAAGACCTGAAAATAGCTGTGCAGTGACGCAGAGCTTGAGAGAATATGCAGAGAAGAATGAAAGAAACTACCCAAATACAGGTGTGCAAAGCTTGTAGCGTCACACCCAAGAAGACTCAAGGCTGTAATCGCTGCCAAAGGTGCTTCAACAAAGTACTAAGTAAAAGGACTGAATACTTATGTAAATGTGATATTTATTGTTATAAATTTGAACATTTTCTAAAAATCTATTTTTGATTTGTCATTCTGTGTTATTGTGTGTAGATTGATGAGGAATGTAATGTAATCATTTTTAGAATAAGGCTGTAACATAACAAAATGTGGAAAAGGCAAGGGGTCTGTGTCACGTCCTGACCATAGTTCTTATGTGTGTTGCTTGTTTTAGTGTTGGTCAGGACGTGAGCTGGGTGGGCATTCTATGTTGTGTGTCTAGTTTGTCTGTTTCTGTGTTCAGCATAATATGGTTCTCAATCAGAGGCAGCTGTCATTCGTTGTCCCTGATTGAGAATCATATACAGTATAGGTGGCTTGTTTTGTGTTGGGGATTGTGGGTGGTTGTCTTCTGTCTTTGTGTTCTGCACCAGATAGGACTGTCTCGGTTTTCACATTTGTTAGTATTCACGTTATTGTCTCTTCTTTATTAAATCATGTTGAACACAAGCCGCGCTGCATTTTGGTCCTCTCCTTCACCCCAGGAAGAAAGCCGTTACAGTCTGAATGTTTTACGAATGCACTGTACACACACATACACAGATTTTTTGTTGTAGATATGTGGTAGTAGAGTAGTGGCCTGAGGGTACACACTTAATGTGTTGTGAAATCTTTTGTGAATGTATTGTAATGTTTTTAAAATTGTATAACTGCCTTAATTTTGTTGGACCCCAGGAAGAGTCGCTGCTGCCTTGGTATTAAGATGGAAGTTCTTAGTCCGTTTGCACACTGAATGAAAGCAGACGATAATGTAGAGTCACAGCAAACGAGAGACCGATGTCAATACAGACGCTCCATTACCTTTCACTGTCAGGGTGGCCGTGCTCTGCTTATCCCCAGTATCGCAGGTGTACTCTCCAGCATCCTCGACCTTCAGCTTGTGAACCATCAGGATGTAGGTAGAACCTGTGTGCTCCATGGAATACTTCTCCCCCTGGGTGAGGAGCACGGAGCCCCTTCTCCAGGTCACCTTGCCCTCAGCACTGATCTCACAGGTCAGGGAGACACTGCCCCCCTCAACTGCTTCCTGGCTCTCCAGCTCCTTCTTGAACACCACAGGGGCCCCTGGGGGGACACAGCAAGATAGATACAGACCAGGTTAAGATTGATGGAGACGTTACCTGGTTTAAGGAGTGGACACGGACGGGACGGACATCCAATCACATCCAATATCTTGAAAGGAAACATTCAACACTACATTTAAAAGCATTTGCTGAACAGACATTAACCACTGCAGGTTTCAAATAGCAAATGACAAAAACGGGGAGGTTTCTTGTTTCTTGCTATGTTGTAATGTGAGAGAAATTAACAAGTGGCCTACCAATGGCATACACTGCTATAATAATCAATCTCCACAACAAGATTAACATGAATTGAGAGATCCATTATAGATAAGAGAAGATAAAAGACATGAAGAATCTATGAAAGAATGGACAGAATGGCTCCAAGTATTGCGGTACAATGGAAAATGGTTAGGTCTAGTAAAAGTCAGTCATTAGCGTCATACATATATTATATAACCCCTTACCTCAGACTATACAGTATATGTATCCTTTACCTTGGACGTTCAGGGTATAAAACGGATTTGGAATGGACAGAATGGATCCTGGTATTGGGGTACAATGGGAGAAGGTTGGTGCTGATTACCAGCAGATGTATCTCTTACCTCAGACTATGTACAGTATATGACTATATACTGTATACTCCTAACCTTGGATTATGTATATACACCCCTTACCTCGGACGGTCAGGTTGGCGGTGGAGGTATGGTGGCCCACGGTAAAAGCGACTGTGGCCGAGTCGGCCTGGGTGACCCCCCTGAGGGTGAGGCTGTGCACCTTGCCTTGGCTGCGGATCAGATTCATTTCATTGTTCTGCAGAGGGACATCCGCAAGCTTCCACTGGACCTCCTTGGCATCCTCGTGGGACAGATGGCACTCAAAGTGAACGTCCTCCCCCTCGCGCACCGAGCAGCTGTTCAAGACCTTCACTATGGTCACCTCCAGCTCTGTTATAAAAAGCCAGTTATGTGTTACTGCTTAGATGCGAATCTCACTCTAAGGGAGCACTAGTGTCTATATGGGTGTACATGGATAGATTACAACAGAAATAAGGCACCTAACCTTACACACTCAATACAGTTACAATACAGAGACAACTGTCAAGACATAAGGTTGCTCCTGTCAAGACAGAAGAAGTGGAAGTGTGAGACAGATCATTGTCCTTAACAGCAGAGCACTCGGGTGGAATGGTTATGAAGGTAAAAGTGCAGAGGAAGGTGTGTGAAGGATATGAAAGACATAGGAAGCAGTAGGTGAATCAGGAAATGGATGAAGATCCCAACAAGCTTTACTTCTGTGCTCTTTAGGCTTTTGGTCCTCTAAAGCCTTGCGTGATATTAGTCTTGTGGGAATCACTCAGGATGGAAAGCGGTGGTAGGGATAGAGTAAATTAAAAGAGAGGTGCCATGATTCAAGAGGTGTGTAGAGAGAGAGAATGATTGAAATGAATGTCAGAAGACAGTAGCAGACTTTCATTTTGTCCCCTACCCTGTACAGTGAGCATGGATGAGGTCTTCTGGTAACCTGTGTCACAGATATACTCCCCAGAGTCAGCCCCTTGTAGGTTATAGATGATAAGCTTCACTATGGCACCTTCCTGTTTCAGCTGATACTTGTTGTTAGACTCCAAGACGCTGTCGCCCCGGCTCCAGACAACGCTGGCCACAGGATTTGTGATCTCACAGCGGAGGATGGCGATCTCACCTGCGTCCCACTCTAGATTCTGTAGTGGGGTTTTGAAGTAAACAGGCAGGGCTGTGGAAAGCAAGAGGGGGGTAGGAACGATGTAGGTTGGGAGAGGTGAGATAGAGAAACTTTTAGAGGGCAGAATTGTGCCTCCAAACCACAAAATATGTATAATACATGTGGGAAAGTTTGATTTTCTTTCCCGACAGCATACACAGCTAAAACCAGAAGAGTTTTCTCTCAGCCTACCCTTCACAGAAAGGTTTGCTGTGGTTTTCCGGTCGCCACTGTCACAAGTATAGCTGCCTGAGTCTTCAGGGTCTAAGCTGTGGATGACTAGTCTGGCGCTGTGCCCTTCCTGGACGATTTCATACTTGGCACAGGGGCAGAGACCCACCTCCCCCTTTGTCCATTCTACTGGGACTCCAGGTTTAGAGAGCTCACAGTGCAGGGTAACACTGCCACCTTCCTCAGCCTCCTGGCTCTGCAGATCTTTGGTGAATATGACTGGGAGAGCTGACAAATCAAAATCGCAAAAGATTAATTATAAGCCTACACTTACATAATAAATGGTAGGCATTATTCCAACTGTTTTGTTGCATCACTTATTTTTACTATTTATTGCATTTCAGTTAATACATGTGGTGCTTCAGATCAATTTATCATAAATCAAGGTGATATTGTCTGTGCTAGTGAAGAATTGGGCTGCAGTGAAAAGGTCTTCATCATCCTACCATTGACTTTCAGGTATGCTGAGCTCTCTAGGTCTCCAGTGCTGCAGTGGTAGTTTCCTGTGTCTTCAGGTTTCAAATTACAGATTTGTAGTTTCACACTGCAATCTTTCTGCTTCATCTGGTACTTTTCTCCAGACTTCAGCACCTGTGTTCCCTTCCTCCATTCTACAGGGACTCCAGGTTTAGAGAGCTCACAGTGCAGGGTAACACTGCCCCCCTCCTCAACCTCCTGGCTCTCAAGATCGTGTTTGAATGTGGCTGGAAGAGCTGAGAAATAAAGGATTAAAAAATATCTTCATCCACTGTCACAATGCCTCAAAAAGAGACATTGCAAACCCATATGGTGTTAGCATCTAGAAGATGATCCCACTGGGATGGTGTCTCTATGTATGGTAAACACTTTCAATGACCATTAATGTATGCACTCTTCTCTGCTTGGTGTCCATCCGTCCAGGCCAGCAGTTTAAAAAAAGATTTGTGTGTGACCCACCACCACATTGAAAGTGAGATTTTAACTACTCTGGGTTTACACATAACCAAGGTTATGTACAGGACTGCATGAACAATCCTGGTCTCTGCCTAAATTCAATACTGTGTACGCAGAATTTACCTGGAATATCATAATCCAACTACAACAAGGAATCTACAACAAGGAGACTCCAGCAAGGTCAACAAAAGACAACCAAGTTAAGACCTATAGTAGATCCCCATTTAAGGGCAGGGAGACCTGTAATACATTACAACTGCAAGCTCCATGGCAGCATTATACAGGAATAGACTGCAAAAGAAAGCTTCTCTTTTCCCACCATGGGCTTCTACGACTGTCTTCTCCTCCTTTTCAGTCTCTGGTTTTGGCTGGACAGGAGCAACTGGTGTCTCCACAACTACAGTACAAACATGAACAATCTGTTGAATATATCTTCATTATAACATCAACTTTAAAATTGTGCACCTAAGCGAACCAGACGGAAGCGAACAAAGCCCAATGTCCACGGAGCTTAAAATCTTACCCATTCAAATGGCAACCATCATTGTAGCCTACTTTCTTTCCACTACCATTTAGAAGCATGGCAAAGTATGCAGAAAAAACAATACGTGTAGCAAAATCTACTGAATATATTGTCAATAAAGAATTTACTTCGTCGAGTTAAGGATAAAAAGAACAGGAACTATATCAGATAGCCTAAAGTACGAGTTGAATAACTTTTGCATTAAAAAAAATGCACGTGCAAACCTGATGGAAGCAAACAGCGTCCAAAGTCATTTTTATCCATTCATACGAACAATGACCGATGTACCTGAACTTAAGAATGACAAACTAATCTCCTCTCTCTTTGGTCCCCTGCTTCTGAGGCTCTGGTTTAAGGGTGACTGCAGGAACTGGAGGTTTCTCTACTGTGGCACAGCAATACACTTGATAAGATCCTCAACACCTCTTAAGAGAACAGCCTGACAAACCAGCCGAAGCCACAAGATAAGGGAAGCTAGCTGAAGGGCTACAGAAAGACTATGTGACACAACTTGCCTTCAGAAAAAAATCTAGCCACACTGTTCACCACATACAACTTGAATCAAGAGCAAAGATCCAAGCTTTCTGAGTCTACATTGAGAAACACAGTATGATGTGACAGACAATGCACAGGTAGGAGCTCAACAGACAACAGCCAGCTCATATTTTCCTACCAGGGGCTCCTACTACTGTCTTCGTCTCTACTGTCTCCTTCCTGGGTTCCAGTTTGGGGGCGGCAGGAGGCTTCACGGCTATGACAAAACATCAAAGCCGGTATGTGATTTAACTTCCCAATGTCATACAACAAAAAGTATTTAAACAGACAAACTGCCATTACATCCCTTTGAGTGAAGGGCAACCGTCATACATGACACAGACTAATAGGACCACACAAGATAAAGCAGAGACCCAAAAATGTGCCACACAATGTGAAAGCCACAAATGATGTCCAATTGAACGGATAAAGAGCAGTAGTATTTGAATTGATATGACAGACTTTGCACAGGTATGAGCTTAACAGGCAAAAGATAGCTGATCTTCTCTACTACTAACTTATTTTCTACTGTCTCCTCCTGTGGCTCCAGTTTGAGGGCGGCAGGAGCAGCAGGCTTCTTGGCTATAGCAAAACACCGAAATAACTACCGGTATATAATTTAACTTCATCATCTGTCTAGTAAGCAGAAAGCTCAACCAAAAGCATGAACTCATGAACATGAATTCCCAACGTCATACAACAGTCTTCAAAGAGAGAAACAGACAGTGACACAGACTGCCAATACATAGCCTACACTGAAAGTGAAGGACAAAGACTAAACAGAAGAAGCTTACAGGACACACTAACAGGACCACAAGGTGAAGCAGAAACCACAAAATTAGCCATACAATGCTAAAGCCACAAATGACGTTCGCTTGAACAGACTGACAAAAGAGCGGCAGTCCCTATACGAAAGTACCCACCCTGAGCGTCTGCAACAGTCTTATTTTCTACGGTCTCCTCCTTCTGGAGCTCCAGTTTGGGGGTGGCAGGAGCAGCAGGCTTAAAGGCTATAACAAAACACCAAAATGACTATATACACCCCCAAAATGTGCCACACAATACTTAAGCCATGAATGATGTTTTCTTGAAGTTGAACAGATAGGCCAAAGAGCAGCCGTATTTGAATTGATGTGACCAACTACCCACAGGTATGAGTTGAAAAGACAACAGAAAGCTCATCTTTCCTACCAGGGGCTTCTACGATCTTCTTTTCTACAACAGGCTTAGAGACTATGACAAAACATCAAGATGACTACCAGAAAACACTGAGTAGACAAAACATTAGGAACACCTTCCTAATATTGAGTTGGACCCCCTTTTGCCCTCAGAACAGCCTCAATTCGTCGGGGAGTGGACTCTACAAGGTATCGAAAGCGTTCCACAGGGATGCTGGCCCATGTTGACTCCAATGCTTCCCACAGTTGTGTCAAGTTGACTGGATGTCCTTTAGGTGGTGGACCATTCTTGATACACAAGAGAAACGGTTGAGAGTAAAAAAAACAGCAGCGTTGTAGTTCTTGAAACACTCAAACCGGTGCGCCTGGTACCTACAACCACAACTCGTTCAAAGGCATTTAAATATACAAAACATGCTCCGTTGTCGCGAGGCTTAAAAATCTTTCTTTAACCTGTCTCATCCCCTTCATCTACACTGATTGAAGTGGATTTAACAGGTGACATCAATAAGGGATCATAGCTTTCAACTGGATTCACCTGGTCAGTCTATGTTATGGAAAGAGCAGGTGTCCTTAATGTTTTGGACACTCAGTGTAAAGCTGAACTTCATCAGTTGTCTAGAAAGCAGAAAACTCAATAACACGTGTGACAGCATGAACATGAATTCATATTACGTCATATAACAAAACATCTTTAAAACAGACACACACTGCCATTAAAACTGAGGGAAAACCAAGCAAAAACATATTATTATTACATTACTACATTATTACATATTTGTGTCAAGTAAGAAAATACTAAGAAGATCACAAGTTGAAACACAGGCCCAAAAAATGAGTCACACAGTGCTAAAGCCATAAAGGAACAGATATGAACTGCTGCTTGTTGGCCTATCTGACTGCAATTATCGACCAGATAAAACAACACAATTACATACAGCAACACCAGAATACCATATTTTTTTTTTTATTGCTATGACAGACAACAGATAGTTCATCTTTCCTACCAGAGGCTTCTACTACGGTCTTCTTCTCTAATGTCTCCTTCTGGGGATCCATTTTGGTGGTGGCAGGAGCAATAGGGGTCGCTGGCTCCGAGACTATGACAAAACACCATAATAACTAAACATTCTTTAACTTTACTTCAACAAGTAACCAGAAATGTTAACTACTGTATTCTTTTCTACGGTCTCCTTCTGGGGCTCTGGTTTAGGGCCGGCAGGAACAGCAGGCTTCACAGATATAGCAGAAATCAGAATACCTCAATATTCTATAATTTCCAGAATGAGCTCAACAGAGAACATATCTTATCTTTTCCTACCATGGGCTTCTACTACTGTCTTCCTTTCTACTGTCTCTTTCTGGGCCTCTTTGGTGTCCTGCTGCTTCTGGGTCTCCTGTTGTTTGTGAGTGACTGGAGGAGCTGGGGGTTTAAACATTTCACTTTAGATCCAACTCTGAGCTGAGTATGCTCACAAAAGCATGCCCTCAAAGGGAAGCAGAGAATCCAAAACAATGTCAGGCCGCTCAAAGCTAAGGTGACAACAAGGTTTACATACACATACAAAACATAGTTGCAACCTGGTTAAGGGTTAATTCTTGACAGATAAACAACAAACTACATCTGGCTAATAAGAATGGTCAGTGCTAACCTGAATCCTCGGGACGTCCCTACCCTAAACCTTAACCCTAACCTTAACCCCTAGCCTTAACCATAACCTTAAACCTTACCTTAACCAATTTCAATTTCAACTTCAATGGTGTAGGGATGTTCCAAGGAACCCGGAGAGCACTGACCTAGGTAATACACTTGTGTTCCCCGTGGACCGGCTCGTACATAAAGCATCTCCCATTCAGGCTGCAAAGGCATACTTTTCCTCCTTAACAAGCTTTAATGGTGAGCCGCCATTTGTATATTTGTACTGTCCTAATTTAAACACAAATTTACACCAACATTTTCAGATTTTCCGACAATTTAGGATGTTGCACACCGCATTCAGCCAAGACATAGGCACTATAGACATACCATAAAGACAGAGAATCAAGCAGTAAACCAAACTGTTACTCTCCTTGTCCTTCCCTACCTTCTTCCTTTTTGGCCTTCTCCTTCTGGGGCTCCTCCTGCTTGGGAGTTACTGGAGGAACTGAATACTTCAGAGCTACCATAAAACATGCAACTTAGAATACAAAACCTCATAACCAAACCTTTTATGACAAGACTGACCATAACAGAAAAACAGCCAACAGAGGGATGTATCATACAAACTGCCAACAAAGGATGTACCACACAAGTCTCAAATAAATACATGATAACTGTGAACACCAGAAGCAATGAGACAAAGCCTTCAGAACATGTGGACTGAATGCAAACAGAATACAGAGACAAAGATGTCTACTCAATTTCCTTTCTAAGCACAACAAACAGTGGCACAAACAAACCACAAGAAACTTCAAGTACAGCGACATATGCACTGACTGTAAAAGGACAACGAATACTATCAGCATCATCACCGACATCATCAACAGGACCAAGAAGCAGGACAAACTGCACAGATGACAAGTTAAAGCAGACAGACAAACTGTTCTCCATGTACGCTCCCCTTCCTACCTTGATCCAGTTTGGTCTCCTGAATCAGAGGCTCTTGTTAACCCTAACCCTAAACCTAACCTTAGAAAGCAGTTTCTTATCAACATATAGTTTGTTGATAGAATTACCATCTGTAGCGCATCTACAAATAGAAAATCCGGACCATCCAAATATAGTTTTACCAAACATATTTAGTGACAAAGGCACATCTAAATGTATTAACTCTCTCCTACCCTTAATCTTGAGACTGGCTGTAGTCTTCTGTTCTCCACACACACAGCTGTAGTCTCCACTGTCCTCGGGTACTACTTTGCTGATCAGGAGTTCACTCACAGATTCTTTCTGCTTCATCTGGTACTTTTCTCCAGACTTCAGCACCTGTGTTCCCTTCCTCCATTCTACAGGGACTCCAGGTTTAGAGAGCTCACAGTGCAGGGTAACACTGCCCCCTTCCTCAGCCTTCTGGCTCTCCAGCTTGTGTTTGAAGGTCACAGGTTGGGCTGGGGATTTAAATTAAACCATATAAAATACACTGAAACGCAATAACCACTGATATGAGGCAATAAGACATGAGTTCATCCTCTAAAACCATGAGAAGGGCACAGTTCAGAAAGCAGATACTTGAATAATGAAACCAAACACAGAAACAGAGACAGGATGATCACCAGCACACAAAGACTAACAACATGATAATCAACACAATGAACACAGACAGACTACAAAGATCAAGCTGGACAGAGACAGTTAAGACACAGAGACAGATGAGACACAGAGACAGATGAGACACAGAGACAGATAAGACACAGATGCAGATAAGACACAGAGACAGATACGACACATAGTCAAATAAGACACAGAGACAGATAAGACACAGAGACAGATAAGACACAGAGACAGATAAGACACAGAGACAGATAAGACAGATAAGACACATAGTCAATAAGACACAGAGACAGATGAGACACAGAGACAGTTAAGACACAGAGACAGATAAGACACAGAGACAGATAAGACACAGAGACAGATAAGACATAGAGACAGATAAGACACATAGTCAAATAAGACACATAGTCAAATAAGACACAGAGACAGATAAGACACAGAGACAGATAAGACACATAGTCAAATAAGACACAGAGAAAGATGAGACACAGAGACAGTTAAGTCACAGAGACAGATAAGACATAGAGACAGATAAGACACATAGTCAAATAAGACACAGAGACAGATGAGACACGGAGTCAAAAAAGACACAGAGACAGATAAGACACAGAGACAGATAAGACACATAGTCAAATAAGACACAGAGACAGATAAGACAGAGAGACAGATAAGACACAGAGACAGATAAGACATAGAGACAGATAAGACACATAGTCAAATAAAACACAGAGACAGATAAGACATAGAGACAGATAAGACACATAGTCAAATAAGACACAGAGACAGATAAGACACAGAGACAGATAAGACACAGATAAGACACAGAGACAGATAAGACACATAGTCAAATAAGAGACAGATGAGACACGGAGTCAAAAAAGACACAGAGACAGATAAGACACAGAGACAGATAAGACAGAGACAGATAAGACATTGAGAGAGTAATAGTAAAATGGGAACATTTCTCAACTTAAGCACTAGATTTTCAGGCAATTCAGAACTTGGTGCTGACAATGAATCATTAAATGTACAAAATTCATCAAAGCCAAGTTGACAACTACGCCAACTCAACACAAATCAGAGCCGTTATACCAAACCAACTTCTTTCAAATATTCTGCTGAATCACACTTGAAACTTTGATAATGACAGTGACAAAGACAATACAGAACAACTTCAGCGGAACATAAAGTAGCTATTTAATGACACCAATCTGCCCCCTACCCTTAATCTTGAGACTGGCTGTAGTCTTCTGTTCTCCACACACACAGCTGTAGTCTCCACTGTCCTCGGGTACTACTTTGCTGATCAGGAGATCACTCACAGATTCTTTCTGCTTCATCTGGTACTTTTCTCCAGACTTCAGCACCTGTGTTCCCTTCCTCCATTCTACAGGGACTCCAGGTTTAGAGAGCTCACAGTGCAGGGTAACACTGCCCCCTTCCTCAGCCTTCTGGCTCTCCAGCTTGTGTTTGAAGGTCACAGGTTGGGCTGGGGATTCAAATTAAACCATATAAAATACACTGAAACACAATAACCACTGATATGAGGCAATAAGACATGAGTTCATCCTCTAAAACCCTGAGAAGGGCACAGTTCAGAAAGCAGATACTTGAATAATGAAACCAAACACAGAAACAGAGACAGAACGATCACCAGCACACAAAGACTAACAACATGATAATCAACACAATGAACACAGACAGACTACAAAGATCAAGCTGGACAGAGACAGTTAAGACACAGAGACAGATGAGACACAGAGACAGATGAGACACAGAGACAGTTAAGACACGGAGGCAGATAAGACACAGAGGCAGATAAGACACAGAGACAGATAAGACACATAGTCAAATAAGACACAGAGACAGATAAGACACAGAGACAGATAAGACACCTAGTCAAATAAGACACAGAGAAAGATGAGACACAGAGACAGTTAAGACACAGAGACAGATGAGACACAGAGACAGATAAGACACATAGTCAAATAAGACACAGAGAAAGATGAGACACAGAGACAGTTAAGACACAGAGACAGATGAGACACAGAGACAGATGAGACACGGAGTCAAAAAAGACACAGAGACAGATAAGACATAGAGACAGATAAGACACATAGTCAAATAAAACACAGAGACAGATAAGACATAGAGACAGATAAGACACATAGTCAAATAAGACACAGAGACAGATAAGACACAGAGACAGACACAGATAAGACACAGAGACAGATAAGACACATAGTCAAATAAAACACAGAGACAGATAAGACACGGAGTCAAAAAAGACACAGAGACAGATAAGACACAGAGACAGATAAGACAGAGACAGATAAGACATTGAGAGAGTAATAGTAAAATGGGAACATTTCTCAACTTAAGCACTAGATTTTCAGGCAATTCAGAACTTGTTGCTGACAATGAATCATTAAATGTACAAAATTCATCAAAGCCAAGTTGACAACTACGCCAACTCAACACAAATCAGAGCCGTTATACCAAACCAACTTCTTTCAAATATTCTGCTGAATCACACTTGAAACTTTGATAATGACAGTGACAAAGACAATACAGAACAACTTCAGCGGAACATAAAGTAGCTATTTAATGACACCAATCTGCCCCCTACCCTTAATCTTGAGACTGGCTGTAGTCTTCTGTTCTCCACACACACAGCTGTAGTCTCCACTGTCCTCGGGTACTACTTTGCTGATCAGGAGATCACTCACAGATTCTTTCTGCTTCATCTGGTACTTTTCTCCAGACTTCAGCACCTGTGTTCCCTTCCTCCATTCTACAGGGACTCCAGGTTTAGAGAGCTCACAGTGCAGGGTAACACTGCCCCCTTCCTCAGCCTTCTGGCTCTCCAGCTTGTGTTTGAAGGTCACAGGTTGGGCTGGGGATTCAAATTAAACCATATAAAATACACTGAAACGCAATAACCACTGATATGAGGCAATAAGACATGAGTTCATCCTCTAAAACCATGAGAAGGGCACAGTTCAGAAAGCAGATACTTGAATAATGAAACCAAACACAGAAACAGAGACAGAACGATCACCAGCACACAAAGACTAACAACATGATAATCAACACAATGAACACAGACAGACTACAAAGATCAAGTTGGACAGAGACAGTTAAGACACAGAGACTGATGAGACACAGAGACAGATGAGACACAGAGACAGTTAAGACACAGAGACAGATAAGACACAGAGGCAGATAAGACACAGAGACAGATAAGACACATAGTCAAATAAGACACAGAGACAGATAAGACACAGAGACAGATAAGACACATAGTCAAATAAGACACAGAGAAAGATGAGACACAGAGACAGTTAAGACACAGAGACAGATGAGACACAGAGACAGATAAGACACATAGTCAAATAAGACACAGAGACACATAAGACACAGAGACAGATAAGACACAGAGACAGTTAAGACATAGAGACAGATAAGACACATAGTCAAATAAGACACAGAGACAGATAAGACATAGAGACAGATAAGACACATAGTCAAATAAGACACAGAGACAGATAAGACACAGAGACAGATAAGACACAGAGACAGATAAGACATAGAGACAGATAAGACATATAGTCAAATAAGACACAGAGACAGATAAGACACAGAGACAGATAAGACACATAGTAAAATAAGACACAGAGACAGATGAGACACGGAGTCAAAAAAGACACAGAGACAGATAAGACAGAGACAGATAAGACACAGAGACAGATAAGACATTGAGAGAGTAATAGTAAAATGGGAACATTTCTCAACTTATGCACTATATTTTCAGACAATTCAGAACTTGCTGCTGACAATGAATCATTAAATGTACAAAATTCATCAAAGCCAAGTTGACAACTACGCCAACTCAACACAAATCAGAGCCGTTATACCAAAGCAACTTCTTTCAAATATTCTGCCGAATCACACTTGAAACTTTGATAACGACAGTGACAAAGACAATACAGAACAACTTCAGCAGAACATAAAGTAGCTATTTAATGACACCAATCTGCCCCCTACCCTTAATCTTGAGACTGGCTGTAGTCTTCTGTTCTCCACACACACAGCTGTAGTCTCCACTGTCCTCGGGTACTACTTTGCTGATCAGGAGATCACTCACAGATTCTTTCTGCTTCATCTGGTACTTTTCTCCAGACTTCAGCACCTGTGTTCCCTTCCTCCATTCTACAGGGACTCCAGGTTTAGAGAGCTCACAGTGCAGGGTAACACTGCCCCCTTCCTCAGCCTTCTGGCTCTCCAGCTTGTGTTTGAAGGTCACAGGTAACGCTGACAAACCATTGATTTAAATATGAAATTATTCTGTATATACAGTCCACTAACTACACACATTTTTGCTACCAACACATGAACTTACACGTATCAATTAAACTGACTGACTTCCTGTAAACAAGACCTCCCCAACATTCCCATTGACCAAGAACATGTACCCATACCATTGACGTTTATAGTCGCTGTGGTCCTCTGATTTCCACACTCACAGGAATACTCTCCACTGTCTTCAACCTTCAGATGTTTTATCTGAAGCTCACAGCACGCATCTTTTTGCTTAATCTCATATTTGTTTCCAGCTTTGAGATTCTCAGTGCCTTTCTTCCACTGAACCTTGGCTCCAGGTTTGGCTAACACACAGCAGAGAGTAGCATTCTCTCCTTCCGTGGCCTGCTGGTTCTTCAGCTTCTGTTTAAAGCTGGCAGGCAAGGCTGGAAAAAGACGAACATGCCCAACTTCATTAAAAAGTAGGCTAAATCATTTTCTTTGCAATCTTCAGTTGTAATGGAAGGGCATAAGAATCAAAATGGTGGAGAAGAATGAGTAGTGGACAATGATTCCGATGCTTTTATTGCTGTCCTTTGGAACCTAAATATGATTCCAATGATTGGGTTGTTCAATGAAACAGATGACTTGTTAACTGAAGATAGTTATCAAACCAGTACATGGAATGAACATGGTGTTCACAGCTGATCACCACCACAACATGAAATCCTTCCAAAGTGCACAAAGGATCAGCAGCATACAGAGAAATACATTTGTGGAGCTTTTGCATCACTTATGCAGCATAACTTTGCATTGAGGCACACATCTGTACATGAACAATATTCAGAATAGTTTCAAGATAGGAATAATGTCTTAGTTTATGACCCTGCAGTATTTTCCAAGACACAATAGAAACATTGTCCAAACCTTTGATGCAAAACTGAGCCTACATGGTAAAAAAAAGCTGTTCTTGCCATAATATGGACTTGGTCTTTTACCAAACAGGGCTATCTTCTGTATCCCACCCCTACCTTGTCACAGCACAACTGATTGGCTCAAATGCATTAAGAATTAAAGAAATTCCACAAATTAACTTTTAACAAGGCATACCTGTTAATTGAAATGCATTCCAGGTGACTACCTCATGAAGCTGGTTGAGATAATACCAAGAGTGTGCAAAGCTGTCATCAATGCAAAGGGTGGCTACTTTGAAGAATCTCAAATATAAAATATAATTTGATTTGTTTAACACTTTTTTTGGTTACATCACGATTCCATATGTGTTATATTATAGTTTTGATGGCTTCACTATTATTCTACAATGTAGAAAATAGTACAAATAAAGAAAAACTTTAAATGAGTAGGTATGTCGAAACTTTTGACTGGTATTGTACTGTATATACAGTGGGGAGAACAAGTATTTGATACACTGCCGATTTTGCAGGTTTTACTACTTACAAAGCATGTAGAGGTCTGTAATTTTTATCATAGGTACACTTCAACTGTGAGAGACGGAATCTAAAACAAAAATCCAGAAAATCACATTGTATGATTTTTAAGTAATTAATTTGCATTTTATTGCATGACATAAGTATTTGATACATCAGAAAAGCAGAACTTCATATTTGGTACAGAAACCTTGGTTTGCAATTACAGAGATCATACGTTTCCTGTAGTTCTTGACCAGGTTTGCACACACTGCAGCAGGGTTTTTTGGCCCACTCCTCCATACAGACCTTCTCCAGATCCTTTAGGTTTCGGGGCTGTCGCTGGGCAATATGGACTTTCAGCTCCCTCCAAAGATTTTCTATTGGGTTCAGGTCTGGAGACTAGCTAGGCCACTCCAGGACCTTGAGATGCTTCTTACGGAGCCACTCCTTAGTTGCCCTGGCTGTATGTTTCGGGTCGTTATCATGCTGGAAGACCCAGTCACGACCCATCTTCAATCCTCTTACTGAGGGAAGGAGGTTGTTGGCCAAGATCTCGCGATACATGGCCCCATCCATCCTCCCCTCAATACGGTGCAGTCGTCCTGTCCCCTTTGCAGAAAAGCATCCCCAGAGAATGATGTTTCTACCTCCATGCTTCACGGTTGGGATGGTGTTCTTGGGGTTGTACTCATCCTTCTTCTTCCTCCAAACAGGGCGAGTGGAGTTTAGACCAAAAAGCTCTATTTTTGTCTCATCAGACCACATGATCTTCTCCCATTCCTCCTCTGGATCATCCAGATGGTCATTGGCAAACTTCAGACGGGCCTGGACATGCGCTGGCTTGAGCAGGGGGACCTTGCATGCGCTGCAGGATTTTAATCCATGACGGCGTAGTGTGTTACTAATGGTTTTCTTTGAGACTGTGGTCCCAGCTCTCTTCAGGTCATTGACCAGGTCCTGCCGTGTAGTTCTGGGCTGATCCCTCACCTTCCTCATGATCATTGATGCACCACGAGGTGAGATCTTGCATGGAGCCCCAGACCGAGGGTGATTGACTGTCATCTTCAACTTCTTCCATTTTCTAATAATTGCGCCAACAGTTGTTGCCTTCTCACCAAGCTGCTTGCCTATTGTCCTGTAGCCCATCCCAGCCTTGTGCAGGTCTACAATTTTACCCCTGATGTCCTTACACAGCTCTCTGGTCTTGGCCATTGTGGAGAGGTTGGAGTCTGTTTGATTGAGTGTGTGGACAGGTGTCTTTTATACAGGTAACGAGTTCAAACAGGTGCAGTTAATACAGGTAATGAGTGGAGAACAGGAGGGCTTCTTAAAGAAAAACTAACAGGTCTGTGAGAGCCGGAATTCTTACTGGTTGGTAGGTGATCAAATACTTATGTCATGCAATAAAATGCAAATTAATTACTTAAAAATCATACAATGTGATTTTCTGGATTTTTGTTTTAGATTCCGTCTCTCACAGTTGAAGTGTACCTATGATAAAAATTACAGACCTCTACATGCTTTGTAAGTAGGAAAACCTGCAAAATCAGCAGTGTATCAAATACTTGTTCTCCCCACTGTATATTTTTTTACATAGACATTTGTTAACTGTCTGAGTAGAGTGAGCAAATAAACTGGACAACTAAGAATCTACGGATCAGGGATGCCTCTATTCATCAAGTATGCATCCTTTAAGAATCAAATCTTTCTGTCTTTACTCTTTTACCTGCGTCATGGATTCAAATACATCATGCACTTCCCATGAGGATGGGAGACCCAAAGACGAGAGAATGATTAACAAGACCAACGCAGACCGATACAGAATGGTTGACTGAGATCTGATGGTATGAATGGTGCCACAGGCATTGAAGACACCAGCGGTGGTCACTTATGATATTGGATAAATTGTGCATTTCACAATGCACACTGCAACGACGAGTCTAGATGAACGTTAAAAGTCAAGCAAGTGTCATTTCAATTTCAGAGAAACTGAAAAAGAGGGCAAATGCAGTGATGCACTTCCATCTCTGGTGTCTACTGGAGCTGTAGACTTACAATAGATATAGATACAGTATTATGGGGGGAGGGGTGGATTGTTATGAGGGATCCCAGCCCCCTCTAGCTCACATATAATTCGAACCATGGACCCGGCCATGGGAGTTACCTTTGATCATTAGCGAAGCGTACACTCTCTTATCCCCAACCACCACAGAGATTGTGCTTGAATTCATAGGGGTCAGCTCCCTCATGGTGAGGGAGTGGAAACCCCCCTGAGATACCTGGATCTCATTGAGGGGGCTGGGCTGCAGAGGGGTTTGGTCTAGGCACCACCGCACCTGATGGGTCAGGTCAGGCGGGCTTACAAGGCACCTAAACATGGCAGAGTCCCCCTCAAAACACTCAACGTCCTGGGGTGGCTCTACTATGAGCACTGTCTGACCTGGATGGAACACATCCAGGTCAAATGCTGCTCTGAGCATAATGTATTTCTTGTCCACCAACCAGCATGGGAATAGACAGTAAGAAGGAATGATCTCCCAAATGTTTAAAAATGAAGCAAAGCAAAGGGACGTGAATTATGCTCAGTCAATACTGTTCTATCATATGAATGTTGTAATAATCGGCATGTCTGCTCATGAAGACAAGCAGGGGAGTCAATCTTACGAGATGTCACAATGTCAGCTCTGATACACCACAACCAAACTATGACTCATATGACCTCTAGTAATATTCAAGTTCTGATCTTTAAACGTTGGCAGAGGTCAATCACATCACTCACAAATCATTTTTCAGGAAATAATCCAAATTCTCAACATGAATTCAAAGCTCTGTGCCCTGCTATGCACAGCAGTCAGCACGTCAGCAAAGCTCTTTCATTTACAGCGGGTGTAATTACTAAATAAAAAAGTTATTACCATATTAATGTGCAAAACCATGATTGCAGACAAAGACAAATATATAGGCCAAGGTCTTACCTTTGACTGTCACCTTAGCCGTCATCTTGGCGGTGCCCACGTCACAGGTGTAAGTTCCGCTGTCTTTCTCCTCCAGCTGTTTAATGGTAAGTGTGAGAACGGTCTCCTTTTGGGTCATCTCGCAGCGTCCCCCGGCCTTGAGCTCTATGCCTCCCTTGGACCAGGTGGCCTTGGAGGCAGGCTGGGCCGTCTCACACTGTAGAGTCACTGAGCCCTTTTCTTCCGCCTCACTGTCCTTCAGCTCCTTGGTGAACTTGTGGACTGGCTCTGAAGAAAGGGACATTCCGGTAGGAGCACAGCAGAAGGCATTGAGGTAGGAGAGGCAGCGCTTATAATTAGTGTTATTTAACATTAAAAAGCAGTCATAGTTGAAAAGTGGTAGTTCACGGTCAATGATACCTGAATATCCAGTAAACAAGAACCATTAAACAACTGAAGGTGTCTGTGAAAGGAACTTGTCAGACTTACCTTTGATCACCAGCTTGGCCTTGGTAGTGGCTCCTCCGATGACCTCACAACTATATTCTCCAGAGTCCTGGACAGTGACGCTGCGGACGGTCAACTTCATGACCCTCTCCTCTTTGCTGATGTTATACTTCTCACTCTTCCGGATGTCCTTCCCATCTTTGGCCCACTGGACAGTGGCGCTGGTCTGTGTGACCTCACAGGTGAACACAGCATCCTCCCCTGAGACAACGCTGACGCTCTGCAGCTCCCGTGACACAGATTGGGCTTTGCCTGAAATAAAGGACATTTATATTACCTTTGTTTTAATTCTGAGGATGGCTCAATTTCCTTCCAATTACAGAAACAAAAAAGCTCAGAAATTGGTTCATTTTATTAATGGATTAATTTGATTAATTTCTCCCAATGGTCTACATATCCAATTTAAAACGATAACCTCAGGGATCAGTTGATCGAAGTTTCAAAACAATGAATGCTAAAAGCCCTGCAGATTGATGTTAGAGCCTCAACTGGTACAGATGTCTAACCTTCAACAGCTAGGGTCGACTTGGAGTTCAGGTTCTTGATGTTGAAAACCACCTCACCAGTATCGGCTGGTGTCACGTCCCTGATAACCAGCATGTGTTTGCAACTTGAACTGGAGACCTGGAAGCGTCCTCCATTTGCCACAGTCTGGCCATTCAAGGTCCAGGCACACTCGTCAGTGCTCTCCCATGATAGAATACACTGAAAGCTACATGTCTCTCCCTCCATCGCCTCCACAGACTTCAACTGCTTGGTGATACCTGTGCTCATGTCTACGTAAAGGCTGGGGAGAGGATTTTTGTTTCAAGGACATGATGACAAAATTGCTGTAGAGGCTTCAGCGCACTATACTCATTCGTTCGCAAGTTATGCTGCGTCGTCAAACACACCTCTCACAGTGACCTTTGACTTGGAAAGCTCAGTTCCCAGGTCACATCTGTAATCCCCTGCGTCTTCCTTGGTAACGGCTTTGACGATCAGACCCAGGGACTTGCCTGTGTGCAGAACCTCATACTTAGACCCAGTGGTCAGGAACATACCATCTTTCCTCCAGGTGGGGGAGACCCTGGGCTTGGATGCCTCACACGTCAGGGTGATCATACCTTTCACTTCTCCCACCACGTCATCCAGAGACTTGAGGAGCACTGCACGCTTCTCTGGAGGAATCCAAATGGAGAGCAAGACTTAACCCCCCAACCACCAGTCAAAGCCGTTTAACATATTCCTTGACCTCCCTGACCTTGAAGGTGATGGTGCCCCCATCCTCAGGTGCCAGGTTCTTGAGTGTGAGCGTGTGCATTTTGCCCACCTGAGTGATGGTGTTGACTTCGTTGGAGAAGAGTACTTTGTCATTGAGCAGCCAATGCACCCCCTCATCAGCGTAGTTGATCTCACAGGTGAACACTGCATCACTGTCCTCATCCACCTCAGTGTCCACCAGGTGCTTGGTGATCTCCACTTTCCGAACTGCGATAAACCACAGCACACATCATCATTGTACCATGGATTTGGTTTAAATTAAGAGGATGGAATCTCATTTGAACCATCAATGCTCAGCAAACCAAATAGCATTGAAGTCAAATCAACACCAAAAAGCAATACAAAACATACACTCTACAGTGAGAGTGGCTTTGGTCTCGGCAGCAGTCGACTGACAGCGGTATTCCCCAGTGTCTTCCTCAGTCAGCTTCTGTATGGTCAACTTAGCCCGCACAGCGTCCTGTTTCAGGCTGTACTTGTCTGATGTTGCCAGGAGGGTTTGGCCTTTGAACCAGCTCACCTCTTTGGGTACGGTGGAAAACTTGGAGCTCAGCGTGGCTGAGCCCTTCTCTTTGGCTGTCGCATCCTTAATGGGCTCTAGAACCTCAAGAGGGCGCTCTGTAGTCGAGACAATAAGACGTGCAAACAGCTCTGATCATAGGCAAGTCATGTAACATGCTCCTAACCCAGTTTTGGTTGTAATCTGGTTGTAACAACGTCATTTCAACCAGTTATACCCACTGGGAATATGGTGCTCTGTGTGAGGAGAACCCTCTGACCTTTGACAGTGAGCTGGGCCACAGACTTGCTCTTGCCAGCACTGAACTGGACAGGTCCTGTCATGGAGGCCTTGGTCTTCTTGAAGGTGAGGCGGTGCATGGAGCCCTCCATCTCCATCTCCAAGTCAGCACTGTCCTGCATGGCCACACCATTCAGGGTCCACTTGGGGGGCTTGACTGAGTTGATGTTGATCTCCACCTCGAAGAAGGCGGCGAAGAGCTCGGTCACTTCCACGGCACTTAGCTCCCGTACGATGCTGATGGCCTGCTCTAGAGGGACCACAGATACCGAGCGTATAGGTCAAACTTGAGACAGAAGCACTCTTAATTACACTCTTTAGGGATATTATAAGAGTGCTATTTCCACTGATTCACTCACTGACTGGTAATCCTGTGTCCTGAAGTATTCATACGTGCTAAAAGAGATTGAAAGTGTATTTTTATAAAGTCACATCAACCTTTATAAAAATACACTTTAAATACAATTCCTAGAAGTTTACAATAGACAATGTCCTGATTTTCATCCTGTTACCTTCCACAACAAGTTTACAGGATGTCTTGTCGTCGATGGCGTTGCAGGTGTAATTATCCTCGTCGTCCGAGCCCACGTCATTGATAGTGAGTTTGCGGTTTATACTCTTGCTGCTAATCTCGTGCTTCTTGCTGGGCTTGATCTCCTTCTTGTTCTTGTACCACTTGACCTTGGCACTTGCCCGAGACATTTGACATTCCAGGAACCCACGGTGTGTATGCATGGCTAACTTATCCCTGAGCTTCTTCACAAACTGGACAGGGAGCTCTACAGTAACAATAACAACCGTATCAATACAAGGAAGCCATACTAAGCAGTACCACAGTAGCATATAAAAACTATATCATATATCAAAGCTGTAAGCAGCACTACAATAATACAGTCTACAAAGAAAAGAAAGTACTTGACGGGCCATGGCAAAACCAAAGAAGCCTATAAGCCTATGCAGAAACCCTTCGTAAGCATATCTGATCTATTTACTGTACAGTTGCTTCCAGCATACACTACAAGACAAAACGTTTGTGGACACCTTCTCATCAAACATCTCATTCCAAAATCATGGGCATTAATATGGAGTTGGTCGCTCCTTTAGTGCTATATAGCCTTCACTCCTCTGGAAAGGCTTTCCACTAGATGTTGGAACATTTCTGAGGGGACTTGCTTCCTTTCAGCCACAAGAGCATTAGTGAGGTCGGCCACTGATGTTGGGCGATTAGGCCTGGCTCGCAGTCTGCATTACAATTCATCCCAAAGGTGTTCGATGGGGTTAAGGTCAGGGCTCTGTGCAGGCCAGTCAAGTTCTTCCACGCCAATCTCAACAAACCATTTCTGTGAGGCCCTCGCTTTGTGCACGGGGGCATTTTCATGCTGAAACAGGAACGGGCCTTTCCCAAACTGTTGCCACAAAGTTGGAAGCACAGAATGGTCTAGAATGTCATTGTAAGATTTCCCTAGCCCGAACCATGAAAAACAGCCCCAGACCATTATTCCTCCTCCACCAAACTTTACAGTTGCCACTATGTGTTGGGGCAGGTAGCGTTCTTTTCGCACCCGCCAAACCCGGATTCCTCCATCGGACTGTCAGATGGTGAAGCGTAATTCAGGACCCCCGAGCGCTACAGCACCTGGGGGTCCTGTTCTGTGAGCTTGTGTGGCCTACCACTTCGCGGCTGAGCCGTTGATGATCCTAGACATTTCCACTACACAATAACAGCACTTACAGCAGCTCTAGTAAAGTAAACATTTGACGAACTGACTGGTTGGAAAGGTGGCATCCTATGATGGTGCCACGTTGAAAGTCACTGAGCTCTTCAGTAAGGCTTGGTTTAAATATACTTAAGTATCAAAAGTAAAAGTATAAATCATTTCAAATTCCTTATATTAAGCAAACCAGATGGCACAATTTTCTTGTTTTTTTTCCATTTACGGATAGTTAGGGGCACACTCAAACACAGACATCATTTATTAACAAAGCCTTTGTGTTTAGTGAGTCCACCATTTCAGAGGACCATTTTCCTGTCCTGGTAAGCATTCAAAATGTAACTAGTACTTATGCGTGTCAGGGAAAATGTATGGAGCAAAAAGTAAATAATTTTATTTAGGAATGTAGTGAAGTAAAAGTAGTCAAAAATATAAATAAAAAAGTAAAGTACCGGTACCCAAAAACTACTTAAGTAGTACTTTCAAGTATTTTTACGTAAGTACAGTCGTGGCCAAAAGTTTTGAGAATGACACAAATATCAATTTTCACAAAGTCTGCTGCCTCAGTGTCTTTAGATATTTTTATCAGATGTTACTATGGAATACTGAAGTATAATTACAAGCATTTCATAAGTGTCAAAGGCTTTTATTGACAAGTACATGAAGTTGATGCAAAGAGTCAATATTTGCAGTGTTGACCCTTATTTTTCAAGACCTCTGCAATCCACCCTGGCATGCTGTCAATTAACCTCTGGGCCACATCTTAACTGATGGCAGCCCATTCTTGCATAATCAATGCTTGGAGTTTGTCAGAATTTGTGGGTTTTTGTTTGTCCACCCGCCTCTTGAGGATTGACCAGAAGTTCTCAATTGGATTAAGGCCTGGGGAGTTTCCTGGCCATGGACCCAAAATATCGATGTTTTGTTCCCCGAGCCACTTAGTTATCACTTTTGCCATATGGCAAGGTGCTCCATCATGCTGGAAAAGGCATTGTTCGTCACCAAACTGTTCCTGGATGGTTGGGAGGATGTGTTGGTACCATTCTTTATTCATGGCTGTGTTCTTAGGCAAAATTGTGAGTGTGCCCACTCCCTTGGCTGAGAAGAAACCCCACACATGAATGGTCTCAGGATGCTTTACTGTTGGCATGACACAGGACTGATGGTAGCGCTCACCTTGTCTTCTCCGGACAAGCTTTTTTCCGGATGCCCCAAACAATCGGAAAGGGGATTCATCAGAGAAAAGGACTTTACCCCAGTCCTCAGCAGTCCAATCCCTGTACCTTTTGCAGAATATCAGTCTGTCCCTGATGTTTTTCCTGGAGAAAGGTGGATTCTTTGCTGCCCTTCTTGACACCAGGCCATCCTACAAAAGTATTCGCCTCACTGTGCTTGAGCAAGCTCTGTACTGGTGGTGCCCCGATCCCGCAGCTGAATCAACTTTAAGATACGGTCCTGATGCTTGCTGGATTTTCTTGGGTGCTCTGAAGCCTTCTTCACAACAATTGAACCGCTCTCCTTGAAGTTCTTGATGATCCGATAAATGGTTGATTTAGGTGCAATCTTACTGGCAGCAATATCCTTGCCTGTGAAGCCCTTTTTGTGCAAAGCAATGATGACGGCACGTGTTTCCTTGCAGGTAACCATGGTTGACAGAGGAAGAACAATGATTCCAAGCACCACCCTCCTTTTGAAGCTTCCAGTCTGTTATTCGAACTCAATCAGCATGACAGAGTGATCTCCAGCCTTGTCCTCGTCAACACTCACACCTGTGTTAACGAGAGAATCACTGACATGATGTCAGCTGGTCTTTTTGTGGCAGGGCTGAAATGCAGTGGAAATGTTTTTGGGGGATTCATTTCATTTGCATGGCAAAGAGGGACTTTGCAATTAATTGCAATTCATCTGATCACTCTTCATAACATTCTGGAGTACATGCAAATTGCCATCATACAAACTGAGGCAGCAGACTTTGTGAAAATTTATATTTGTGTCATTCTCAAAACCTTTGCCCACAACTGTACTTTACAGAAGCTGATAAACATACTGGCTTTTTTACAGAACAGCAAACTCCCTAAATTGAGATGGAAACACTAAAAGAGCCATGTCCCCTGGATCTCATCATAGGAAAGATCTTGAAATAATTTCAAGGAGCTCTGAAATATGTCCAATCCTCAAGATGAGGAATTCATTGGAGTAAAACGTAATAATAATTGCCCTGATGCATCAGCAGCCTACACACACTTGGACAGACTTATATTTTTACATTTTACATTTGAGTCATTTAGCAGACGCTCTTATCCAGATTTACTTACAGTTAGTACATTCATCTTAAGATAGCTAGATGAGACAACCACATATCACAGTCAAAATAAATACATTTTTCCTCGATTGAAATTAAAATAAATAATAATAATTGTAGCAAATTTGTCCCAATCTACAGGATCTCAAAGTGGACTTAAGTATAATTAAGTGGGTCATTGACTTTCTCCTCAATAGGGGTCAGTAAGCCAAAGAAAACATCTCCCTGTGCAATTCATATCCACAGGCTACCCCAAGGAACAGGGATTTCTCCTGTGCTGTCCTCCATCTACTCCAACGTCCTGAGGGGCTCGGATAGTCACTGCATGACCTTTTCACTCCTGGCCTGGTACAGAGGGATCTCCATAAGCAACATGAGAGCAAGCTCCCGAGGGTGGTCAGGTCACCCTAGGATCTGGGTCACGTGGTTCAGGTTTCCAGAGGATGTAAATCAACCATATATATAAAAAAGACTGCACCATGGATTTGAAGGGAAACAACTCACAACCTACATATTCTTAGGGATCATCTTGCCCTCTGGCCAGGGATACAAAACACCAACATTTCAGAATAAAAGAGGCAATCCCCACAGACATCTGGCTGCTGAACCAAAATAAACCTCAGGACAATAACTCTGAGGACACAGAGGACAGACTAACTAGCTGACCGATTGACTGGATCAGATTTTAGTTATGGTTAGAGATCTGAATTCACCATTGGTATGTTTAATAAGTGTTAGTGAATTCTGTGAATTTGTTATGTATATTGTGATGAGCTGACCTGAACATCATTAATTTAACAAAGGTATTCTATCATATGGCATACTGTGCCATATATAGCATTCTATGGGGAATGCATGCTGGAAATGGACTTTGTTTCTTTACCTTTCACTGTCAGTTTGGCTGTTGAAGAGGCCTTTTCAGCTGTGAATTTAATCTCCGCCACATCTTCTGGTGTCACCAATTTAATCAGCAGCACATAGATTTTACCTTTAATTGAAAGAGGGCAACTTCTAAGAACATTACAGAATGGTAAAACACATAAATAGTAAATTAGACCTAATTAATCAATGATGGCTAATAATTCAAAAGCTGATGCATGATTGTCTATTACTAAAATGTATGAGTGTCTATTACTAAAATGTATGAGAGTCTATTACTAAAATGTATGAGTGTCTATTACTAAAATGTATGAGTGTCTATTACAAAAATATATGAGTGTCTATTACAAAAATATATGAGTGTCTATTACAAAAATATGTGAGTGTCTATTACTAAAATGTATGAGTGTCTATTACTAAAATGTATGAGTGTCTATTACTAAACTGTATGAGTGTCTATTACTAAAATGTATGAGTGTCTATTACAAAAATATATGAGTGTCTATTACAAAAATATGTGAGTGTCTATTACTAAAATGTATGAGTGTCTATTACTAAAATATATGAGTGTCTATTACAAAAAATATATGAGTGTCTATTGCTAAAATGTATGAGTGTCTATTACTAAAATATATGAGTGTCTATTACTAAAATGTATGAGTGTCTATTACTAAAATGGATGAGTGTCTATTACTAAAATATATGAGAGTCTATTGCTAAAATGTATGAGTGTCTATTACTAAAATATATGAGTGTCTATTACTAAAATGTATGAGTGTCTTTTACTAAAATGTTTGAGTGTCTATTACTAAAATATATGAGTGTTTATTACTAAAATGGATGAGTGTCTATTACTAAAATGGATGAGTGTCTATTACTAAAATATATGAGTGTCTATTACTAAAATATATGAGTGTCTATTACTAAAATGGACATCTAAACATATACTTGGAAAGAATTCTAAATGTGTGTATCCTCCTCACCCTCTTGTCTCATCTTGATGTTGTCACCGACTTTGAGTTTGGTGTCTCCTTTGAACCACTGGCAGGCCACATCATCGTGAGAGATCTCACACATGAATGACGCACTCTCCTTCTCCATCACCTCCACATCCTCCAGCTTCTTCACTATCTTAATGTCTCGGGCTTTGGGGGAGAATCACAAGAGACCATAAAAAGAGACATCAGAGAGCCTTCAACACATCTACTGCTGAATGAATAGGGACATTCTTTTCCATTGATTCATAGCTATATATCTGGTAAGAAGGATGTCTATTATTTAAAATTGAGACATGCACTATTTTACCAACCTGTAAGTACATCTATCATTGACAAGCCTATACAATCATCATTGGATTGTATTATACGATCATTATCATTGGATCGCATAATATACCATGTATCATGTTGTATCATATGAATAACATGTAGGGACTCATACCATGTACAGTGAGTTTGGCTGATGTATTGTCGTCAGACATTCGACAAACGTATGTGCCCTCATCCTCTTTGGAACATTTATGGATGAGGAGGCTACGTGTGCGACCCTGGGAGTGGATGCCAAAGTTCTTTCCTGGTTTTAGTTCCGTATCACCCTAGGGAACAGTGATATTTTAGTACAAAAGTACACTTTCTCGTTTTGCATGACTGGATGTTCGAGTTCTATGATTTACCACTAGAATATGTTTTCTCACCTTGAACCACTTGACCTCAGCATTGGTTCTGGACACCTCACACTCAAGTGTTGCCTTTTCCTTCTCTGGAGCTTTGACATCCTCCATGGGCCTAGAGATCATGGCAGCAGGTTCTGTACAAGCCACAATGCAAAAAGGTACAGTATTTAAACAAGAGGTGCCACTTCAAATAACACTCAACTTGATGAATAGCTTAATGTTGGACAAAAATTGAGATAACCTACCTTCAACAATGAGCTTGCCAGAAGACTTGACCCCTTCCGCTTGGAAGACAATCGTTCCTGCGTCCTCCATCTTGAGTTGGGACAGTGTAAGGGCATGCTTCTTTCCAAGGGCCGTGATGCGACAGTTGGACCCTGCCTTGAGCTTGGCTCCGCTCCTGGTCCAGGATCCCTCCACGTCAGATTGACTGAGCTCCACCTCCAGGGTCACTGTTTCCTTCTCATTGGCCTTGACCTCGGCCAGCAGGCCCTTCACCACCTCAATCTTCTGCACTGTGAAATACAGATAGAGGGAATGTTTAGGTGTGTTGGAATATGCTAAATGTTTAGGTTATACAGAATCATCACTACATTTACATTTACATTTAAGTCATTTAGCAGACGCTCTTATCACTAAGTGTCCTGTGCATCTCTTTTTGGCACTGAAACTGTAGATATAAATAGTCTGGGGCTACAGAGTAGCGCAGCGGTCTAAGGCACTACATCTCAGTGCTAGAGGCGTCACTACAGACCCTGGTTCAATTCCAGGCTGTATCACAACCGGCGCACAATTGGCCCAGCATCGTCCGGGTTAGGGTTTGGTAGGCCGTCATTGGAAATAAGAATTTGATCTTAACTGACTTGCCTAGTTAAAAAAGAAAAAAATATATATATATAACAAAATAAACATCTGTGTGGAGATCAAAGGTACAAACTACATGTCAGATTAGGAAATACTGTCTGTGCTTAACTAAGATCACTAGGGGCTATTTATACATAATCATAAAACTACAGCATCTGTAAATGGGACATACTCTTACTTGGGCGGTAGGTAGTCGAGTGTTGGGCCAGTAGCCAAAAGGTCGCTGAATCGAATCCCTGAGCTGACTAGGTGAAGATTCTGTCGATGTGCCTTTGAACAAGGCACTTAACCCTAATTTCTACTGTAAATCACTCAGGATAAGAACGTCTGCTAAATGACTAAAATGTAAATGTACTTACCATCCACAGTGAGTTTGGCCTGGGTCTTGTCATCCAGAGTTTCACAGGAGTAATAGCCGCGGTCAGCGGTAGTCACACTCTTGAAGACCAGGGTCTGCTTGGCCCCATCCACCCTGATGTCCATGTTGCCTCCGGGCTGCAGCACCACGCTGTTCTTCATCCACCTGACCTCTTTAGAGGGTCTACTAAGCTCCACCTCCAGCTTCACTCCCTTCTGATCCTCTACCGTCGTCACGTTCTGCAGCTTCTTCTTGAACATCACCGGCTCCACTGTCAGGGTACAAAGAAAACACAGATATTACAACTCCTTCGTGATAACTGTAGCCCTTCTAAGCTAAAATGCTTAAAAGGCTTATACATTTTTGTAAACAATGGCTATAATTGTGTATCAGTCAATCAAAACAATCTGCTGATAATACAGAACAGAAGTATATCCACTGGAAATTAGCTCAGATATTATATCATACAGTAAGTGTTAAAGCGAATAGAGGTTGTTTCTTACGTTGCACTTGGAGGGTAGCGCTGCAGGTTTTGCCCTCAGCTGCCATACGGATCTCCCCAGCATCCTCCTGACTGACTGACGTGATGGTGAGGGAGTGGCTGGTGGCCCCGTGCTCAATCTTATACTTGGGCCCAGCAGTGATTGGCACGTTGTTGCGGAACCATTTTACTTTGACGTCTGCTGGGGTGACACTACACTTGAAGATGGCATCCTTCCCTTCCACTGCAGCGATGCTGCTCAGCTTGGAAGTCAGATTCACTAGTCTGGGGGCTGAAAAGTTCAGAATGAAAAAGATTATCTGGAGACACTTAATTAGACTCAGGCACACAGAAAGTTAATATTGAGTTAATATTGAAATACATGGGTTAATATCTAGTATGTTTGACGATATGTCTGTAACTATGTTGAATATGTCTGTAACTATGTTGTATATGTCTGTAACTATGTTGTTTATGTCTGTAACTATGTGGTACAGGTCTGTAACTATGTGGTACAGGTCTGTAACTATGTTGAATATGTCTGTAACTATGTTGTATATGTCTGTAACTATATTGTATATGTCTGTAACTATGTTGTACAGGTATGTAACTATGTTGTATATGTCTGTAACTATATTGTACAGGTCTGTAACTATGTTGTATATGTCTGTAACTACGTGGTACAGGTCTGTAACTATGTTGTATATGTCTGTAACTATATTCTATATGTCTGTAACTATGTTGAATATGTCTGTAACTATGCTGTATATGTCTGTAAATATGTTGTATATGTCTGTAACTATGTTGTATATGTCTGTAACTATGTTGTATATGTCTGTAACTATGTGGTACAGGTCTGTAACTATGTGGTACAGGTCTGTAACTATGTTGAATATGTCTGTAACTATGTTGTATATGTCTGTAACTATGTTGTATATGTCTGTAACTATGTTGTACAGGTATGTAACTATGTTGTATATGTCTGTAACTATATTGTACAGGTCTGTAACTATGTTGTATATGTCTGTAACTACGTGGTACAGGTCTGTAACTATGTTGTATATGTCTGTAACTATATTCTATATGTCTGTAACTATGTTGAATATGTCTGTAACTATGCTGTATATGTCTGTAACTATGTTGTATATGTCTGTAACTATGTTGTATATGTCTGTAACTATATTGTACAGGTCTGTAACTATGTTGTATATGTCTGTAACTACGTGGTACAGGTCTGTAACTATGTTGTATATGTCTGTAATTATGTTGAATATGTCTGTAACTATGGTGTACAAGTATTTAACTATATTGTATTTGTCTGTAACTATGGTGTATTTGTCTGTAACTATGTTGTGTATGTCTGTAACTATGTTTTACAGTTCTGTAAATATGTTGTATATGTCTGTAACTGTGTTGTATATATCTGTAACTATGTTGTATATGTCTGTAACTGTGTTGTACAGGTCTGTAACTATGTTGTACAGGTCTGGAACTATGTTCAATATGTCTGTAACTATGTTGAATATGTCTGTAACTATGTTGTACAGGTCTGTAACTATGTTGAATATGTCTGTAACTATGTTGACAGGTCTGTAACTATGTTGTATATGTCTGTAACTACGTGGTACATGTCTGTAACTATGTTGTATATGTCTGTAATTATGTTGAATATGTCTGTAACTATGGTGTACAAGTATTTAACTATATTGTATTTGTCTGTAACTATGTTGTATTTGTCTGTAACTATGTTGTATATGTCTGTAACTATGTTTTACAGGTCTGTAACTATGTTGTATATGTCTGTAACTATATTGTATATGTCTGTAACTGTGTTGTACAGGTATGTAACTATGTTGTATATGTCTGTAACTATGTTGTATATGTCTGTAACTGTGTTGTATATATCTGTAACTATGTTGTATATGTCTGTAACTGTGTTGTACAGGTCTGTAACTATGTTGTACAGATCTGGAACTATGTTCTATTTGTCTGTAACTATGTTGAATATGTCTGTAACTATGTTTTATATGTCTGTAACTATGTTGTATATGTCTGTAACTATGTTGTATATGTCTGTAACTATGTTGTATACGTCTGCAACTAAGTTGTTTATGTCTGTAACTATGTTCTATGTGTCTGTAACTATGTTGAATATGTCTGTTACTATGTTGTATATGTCTGTAACTATGTTGTTTATGTCTGTAACTATGTTGTTTATGTCTGTTACTATGTTGTATATGTCTGTAACTATGTTGTACAGGTCTGTAACTATGTTGTATATGTCTGTAACTATGTTGTATATGTATGTAACTATGTTGTTTATGTCTGTAACTATGTTTAATATGTCTGTAACTATGTTGTATATGTCTGTGACTATGTTTAACAGGTCTGTAACTATGTTATATATGTCTGTAACTATGTTGTTTATGTCTGTAACTATGTTTAACAGGTCTGTAACTACGTTGTATATGTCTGTAACTATGTTATATATGTCTGTACTATGTTGTATGTGTCTGTAAATATGTTTTATATGTCTGTTACTATGTTGTATATGTCTGTCACTATGTTGTATATGTCTGTAACTATGTTTAATATGTCTGTTACTATGTTGTATATGTCTGTAACTATGTTTAACAGGTCTGTAACTATGTTATATATGTCTGTAACTATGTTGTTTATGTCTGTAACTATGTTTAACAGGTCTGTAACTACGTTGTATATGTCTGTAACTATGTTATATATGTCTGTAACTATGCTGTATGTGTCTGTAAATATGTTTTATATGTCTGTTACTATGTTGTTTATGTCTGTAACTATGTTTAACAGGTCTGTAACTACGTTGTATATGTCTGTAAATATGTTTTATATGTCTGTAACTATGTTGTTTATGTCTGTAACTATGTTTAACAGGTCTGTAACTACGTTGTATATGTCTGTAACTATGTTATATATGTCTGTAACTATGCTGTATGTGTCTGTAAATATGTTTTATATGTCTGTTACTATGCTGTATATGTCTGTAACTATGTTGTATATGTCTGTAACTATGTTGTATATGTCTGTAACTATATTGTACAGGTCTGTAACTATGTTGTATATGTCTGTAACTACGTGGTACAGGTCTGTAACTATGTTGTATATGTCTGTAATTATGTTGAATATGTCTGTAACTATGGTGTACAAGTATTTAACTATATTGTATTTGTCTGTAACTATGGTGTATTTGTCTGTAACTATGTTGTGTATGTCTGTAACTATGTTTTACAGTTCTGTAAATATGTTGTATATGTCTGTAACTGTGTTGTATATATCTGTAACTATGTTGTATATGTCTGTAACTGTGTTGTACAGGTCTGTAACTATGTTGTACAGGTCTGGAACTATGTTCAATATGTCTGTAACTATGTTGAATATGTCTGTAACTATGTTGTACAGGTCTGTAACTATGTTGAATATGTCTGTAACTATGTTGACAGGTCTGTAACTATGTTGTATATGTCTGTAACTACGTGGTACATGTCTGTAACTATGTTGTATATGTCTGTAATTATGTTGAATATGTCTGTAACTATGGTGTACAAGTATTTAACTATATTGTATTTGTCTGTAACTATGTTGTATTTGTCTGTAACTATGTTGTATATGTCTGTAACTATGTTTTACAGGTCTGTAACTATGTTGTATATGTCTGTAACTATATTGTATATGTCTGTAACTGTGTTGTACAGGTATGTAACTATGTTGTATATGTCTGTAACTATGTTGTATATGTCTGTAACTGTGTTGTATATATCTGTAACTATGTTGTATATGTCTGTAACTGTGTTGTACAGGTCTGTAACTATGTTGTACAGATCTGGAACTATGTTCTATTTGTCTGTAACTATGTTGAATATGTCTGTAACTATGTTTTATATGTCTGTAACTATGTTGTATATGTCTGTAACTATGTTGTATATGTCTGTAACTATGTTGTATACGTCTGCAACTAAGTTGTTTATGTCTGTAACTATGTTCTATGTGTCTGTAACTATGTTGAATATGTCTGTTACTATGTTGTATATGTCTGTAACTATGTTGTTTATGTCTGTAACTATGTTGTTTATGTCTGTTACTATGTTGTATATGTCTGTAACTATGTTGTACAGGTCTGTAACTATGTTGTATATGTCTGTAACTATGTTGTATATGTATGTAACTATGTTGTTTATGTCTGTAACTATGTTTAATATGTCTGTAACTATGTTGTATATGTCTGTGACTATGTTTAACAGGTCTGTAACTATGTTATATATGTCTGTAACTATGTTGTTTATGTCTGTAACTATGTTTAACAGGTCTGTAACTACGTTGTATATGTCTGTAACTATGTTATATATGTCTGTACTATGTTGTATGTGTCTGTAAATATGTTTTATATGTCTGTTACTATGTTGTATATGTCTGTCACTATGTTGTATATGTCTGTAACTATGTTTAATATGTCTGTTACTATGTTGTATATGTCTGTAACTATGTTTAACAGGTCTGTAACTATGTTATATATGTCTGTAACTATGTTGTTTATGTCTGTAACTATGTTTAACAGGTCTGTAACTACGTTGTATATGTCTGTAACTATGTTATATATGTCTGTAACTATGTTGTATGTGTCTGTAAATATGTTTTATATGTCTGTTACTATGTTGTATATGTCTGTAACTATGGTGTATATGTCTGTAACTATGTTTAATATGTCTGTTACTATGTTGTATATGTCTGTAACTATGTTTAACAGGTCTGTACTTACGTTGTATATGTCTGTAACTATGTTGTATATGTCTGTTAATATGTTGTATATGTCTGTAACTATGTTGGACAGGTCTGTACTTACGTTGTATATGTCTGTAACTATGTTGTATATGTCTGTAACTATGTTGTACAGGTCTGTACTTACGTTGTATATGTCTGTAACTCTGTTGTATATGTCTGTTACTATGTTGTATATGTCTGTAACTATGGTGTACAGGTCTGTAACTGTGTTGTATATGTCTGTAACTGTGTTGTATATGTCTGTAACTGTGTTGTATATGTCTGTAACTATGATGTATATGTCTGTAACTATGTTGTTTATGTCTGTAACTATATGCTGCAGTAGTGAGTGACCAAGTGTTAAATCTAATGAAAGTAAAGCCTCAGCTACCGTTGGTGGAGATCTTGGCAGAGGTCTTATCATCTTTGCATTCACAGATGTACTCTCCCTCATCCTCTTTGGTCATTCCTGTTATGGTAAGGACCCGCTTGGCACCGTCAGTGCTGACACAGAACCTGCCACCGGGTTTGACCTCACGACTGTTTTGGCGCCAGAGTACGTCCCCTGAGGCTTGGTTCAGTTCACAGGTCAGGGTCAGCGTAACACCCAGCTCTGTGGCTACAGGCTGCAACTGCACCACAAACTTCAGCGGTGTATCTGAGAGGAAATATGGACAGAACCTAATTAACTACATTTTATATGCATGCTCTTATGTCAGTATTGACTGTACATGCCAATCAATTGTTCTGATGAATGAATTGCTAACTAACGTTTGACTTGAACTTTGAACTCAAGCTTGTCATCATCAGTGTGGCAAGAGTAGGTGCCACTGTCTTTGACTTCGGTGGACTTCACAATCAGGGTACGAGAGTGTCCCTCTCTCTTCATCTCATATTTAGTGCCTTCCTTCAACTCTACTCCATCCCTGAACCACTTGACACTGGCACTCTCCGAAGTCAGCTCAGTGGTCAAAACAAACTTCTCACTTGCTTGAACACTGCATATATCCTTCATGGCAGTCTTTTTAAACTTGGCAGAGGATTCTAGAGAAAAAAATAAGACTTGTTAGCATAGTGATGATAGTGCTGGGTATAACAAATATGGTGAATGAGTCAATGACATCATACCTGTCACCTGTATCTTAAAGACCAGCTTCTCTGCTCCAACCTCACAGGTGTACTGTCCAGCATCCTTCTTCTCCACCTTCTCTATCACCAGCTGACGAGTCTTGCCCTTTGTCTCCATGGAGACTGTCTTACTGGAAGTCAGCAGCTTACCATCCTTGTACCATTTCACCTCCGTCTTGGTATCAGACACCTCACAGCTCAGAGTGGCTTTCTGGCAGAGTGTAGCTTTCACCTCCTTCTGTACAGAGTCCTTATTGGTGAAGGCAGCCTGGACCTCTGAATGGGGATCATTGAAGGGTATGGTAAAACCAGAAACCCTTCATTCAGGGTCAAACAATCCCAACACCAAATCAGAAACCCTTTGCGTATCTTGCACATGACATACAAAAGAGAAATCAAGCGATATTGTCAGAGTAAGTAAAAAAAATCTGCATTTTTAAAGCATTATGAGACAGACAAGAACATACAATTCAGACTTCCACACTAACAAAACAATCATAACAAACAACAGTATAACATCTCTTTCCTTGGGAGAAAAAGAATGGTAGACAATGTAGAACACAGACACAGTACATTGACAACCATCCAGCTTCCAAAACCTTGAGAGAAACATCAATAGACAGCCAGCTTTGAAATCGTCCCATACCTGTCACCTGTATCTTAAAGACCAGCTTCTCTGCTCCAACCTCACAGGTGTACTCTCCAGCATCCTTCTTCTCCACCTTCTCTATCACCAGCTGACGAGTCTTGCCCTTTGTCTCCATGGAGACTGTCTTACTCGAGGTCAGCAGTTTGCCATCCTTGTACCATTTCACCTCCGTCTTGGTGTCAGACACATCACAGCTCAGAGTGGCTTTCTGGGAGAGAGTAGCTTTCACCTCCGTCTGTACAGAGTCCTTATTGGTGAAAGCTGCTTGAGTTTCTGAGGGAACAATTATGGAGGTGCATGATAGTACCAGAAACATAACATTCAAGGTCAAACAATCCCAACAACCAAACCAGATACCATATCTTACACACAACAGACATTAGGGGAAATAAAGCATTACAAATGCTAGATAAATCAACAATCTGCATTTATAAAGTAGTAAGACACAGACAAGACAACGCAACAAACAGGGAAACGGACAATTCAGACATTTGCAAAACAATCAAAAAGACAAAACTATAACGTCTCTTTCCTTTAGGGAAAACATTTGTAGACAATGTAGAGAACATATACATTGACAACTATTCAGCCTCCAAAGCAGTGGTTCTTAACCTGGGTTCGATCGAACCCCAGGGGTTCGGTGAGTCAGTCTCAGGGGTTCGGCGGAGGTCAAGACACACATCCGACTCATATGATTCGTGATGACACGCCCCACTTGGCCATCATTGGCTGCAGGTTATCACGCTACATCGCTTGGCCTATCTGTGCTGCAGGGAATTTGGTGCGCTCAGTAGTCGACTTGTGACTGTCGTGATGGTACGTCTTGTGATTTCTTTCTTAATATTTTAATCCCTTCATACTTACTATGTCGAGCAAAAAAAGAAAGTGGTCGGACGAATATGTACAATATGGATTCACATGTATAATGGAACGGAATGGGAGTCAGCGTCCTAACTGCATGATTTGCAATGCCAAGTTGAGCAATTCTAGTCTAGCACCGGGAAAACTAAGAGAACACTTCCTTAAGCTGCATGGAGATGGAAAATACAAGAACACAACGCTCGCTGAATTCAAGGTGAAGAGAGCCAGATTCGATGAAAAGGTTACTCTGCCTGTTCTCGGCTTTGTACCCATCAACAAACCGATCCTCACAGCATCGTACGAAGTTGCTTACCTGATCGCAAAGCAGGGCAAACCACACACCATTGGTGAAACACTCATAAAACCAGCTGTGTTGAAGATGGCGAATATCATGCTGGGAAAAGAGGCTGAAGTTAAGTTATCCCAAATTCCTCTTTCAAATGACACCATCAGCGACAGAATAGAGGACATGAGCAAAGACATCTTGGCTCAAGTAGTTGCAGATCTGATTTCAAGCCCGGCAAAATTCAGCCTTCAACCTGACGAGACCACAGACGTTTCTAATCTAAGCCAGCTTGCTGTATTCGTGCGCTATGTGAAAGACGACGTGATAAAGGAAGATTTTTTATTTTGTAAGCCTCTTACAACAACAACTAAGGCAGCCGATGTGAAGAAACTTGTGGATGACTTCTTCAATGACAACAATCTTTCGTGGGATATGGTTTCTGCAGTTTGTTTGGACGGAGCTCCAGTCATGCTGGGAAGAAAGTCTGGTTTTGGTGCGCTAGTGAAAGCCGATCCACCACACATCATTGTTACGCATTGTATTCTGCACAGGCATGCGTTGGCAACAAAAACCTTTCCTCCAAAACTGGCTAGTATTAAAGTATTAGAAATTGTAGTGGAATGCGTGAACTATGTGCGAACTAGTGCTCTGAGGCACCGCATCTTCAGTGGGCTGTGTAAAGAAATGGGCTCTGAATTCGAGGTACTTCTGTACCATTCTAACGTTCGGTGGTTATCCCGGCGACAGGTGCTGAATCGTGTTTTTGCCGTGCGTGTGGAATTAGCCCTGTTTTTGCAAGAGCACCAACATTGTCATGCAGATTACTTCAAAAATTCTGAGTTCATTCTCATTTTAGCTTACATGGCTGATATCTTCGCAGCTCTCAATCATCTCAATCAAAATATGCAGGGCGGTGGAGTCAACATCATCGAAGCGGAGGAAAACCTGAAGGCTTTTCAAAAAAAGCTACCGTTATGGAAACGACGAACAGAGAACGATAACTTCACAAACTTTCCCCTGCTGGACGACTGTGTAAGTAAGATCGAAGATGTATCTGGAATCGGAGACATTTCTGTACCCGCGGAACTGAAGCAAGCAATTGCCACGCACTTAGATGAGCTTGCAAAGTCTCTCGACGGATACTTCCCTACAAGAGAGTCATATCCAGCATGGGTGAGACAGCCGTTCACGTTTAGTGTTGAGACAACAGATGTCAATGATGAATACCTCGATGAAATCATTGAAATTCAGCAGAGCCAGGTTCAACAGCAACTCTTCAGAACAACAACGCTTTCAACGTTTTGGTGTCAACAAATGGTAACGTACCCTGTTATTGCTAAGAAATCTCTGGAGATTTTCATACCGTTTGTTACAACATATCTTTGCAAGCAATCCTTTTCGAGGTTGCTGGACATAAAAACGAAGAAAAGGAACAGACTTTGTTGCGAAAATGACATGAGAGTGGCACTTGCCAAGGTGAAGCCGCGCATTTCTGAACTGGTCTCTGAAAGGCAACAGCAGAAGTCACACTGATTTGCAGTAAATATGGATTATTATGTTTTTGTTTTTGTGTGAAAATCATGTTTTGATGATTTTGTTCTTTGAACACACGGTGTTGATGTTGATGCACGGTTCATTTTGTGCACCAGTAAAATATAGACCTATGTTTTGAATTTGAAAAAATCATATTTTCTTTTTCCAATTAAGAAGGGTTCGGTGAAAGCGCATATGAAACTGGTGGGGTTCAGTACCTCCAACAAGGTTAAGAACCACTGCTCCAAAGCCTTCTGAGGAACAGTAATAGAGCCAGCTGTATCTTAAAGACCAGCTTCTCTGCTCCAGCCTCACAGGTGTACTCTCCAGCATCCTTTTTCTGCACATTTTCTATCACAAGCTGACAAGCTTTGCCCATTGACAACATGTGGACTGTCTTAGTGGAAGTCAGTAGCTTGCCATCTTTGTACCATTTCACCTCTGTCTTGGTATCTAACAGCTCACAGCTCAGAGTGGCTTTCTGGGAGGGAGTAGCTTTCACTTCCTGCTGTACAGAGTCCTTATTGGAGAAAGCATCCTTCATTTCTGAAGGAGGAACAATTGAGGGATATGATGGAAATGAGAAACCTCAATATCACATCAAAACAGGAACCATATCTCTAGACTGGACAAATACGGGATATATTGGACATAGAGCAGCCTTGCAAAGTCAACCATCTGAAATTCCAATGTGGCATGGAGACGGACACACAGTCTAGAGCAACAAACTGGGGAACAGAGCACTCAGATATCCCCATGAGAAACATCAGTGAATCGAGACAAAATATTCAAAGGACAATGCTGTGTGCAATCAAAACAACCAATTAAACCTATATGTTTGCAAGATAGAACTCACAAATGCTAAGGTAACGTTACCAATTACACTTAGAAAATAACTCAATAGCTGTAAGTTAAAAAACAGAACTAAAAATGTAACTGTGTATGTCCCATAACATCTCCTCCGACATAAGAAAATCTCTTACGATTATCTTTAAATAAGGAGAATAACATTTTAATTAATAGGACAGACAAACGGACAACCATTCAAGCAACCAAAACCTTAATCACATCACAGAGGGCATCTGACTAAAAAATAACTCCTCCTTACCTGTCACCTGTATCTTATAGACCAGTTTCTCTGCTCCAACCTCACAGGTGTACTGTCCAGCATCCTTCTTTTCCACCTTCTCTATCACCAGCTGACGAGTCTTGCCCTTTGTCTCCATGGAGACGGTCTTACTGGAAGTCAGCAGTTTGCCATTTTTGTACCATTTCACCTCCATCTTGGTATCTGATACCTCACAGCTCAGAGTGGCTTTCTGGGAGAGAGTAGCTTTCACCTCTTTCTGTATATAGTCCTTATTGGTGAAGGCAGCCTGATGTGCTTCTGATGGAACAGTCATGGAGGGGCACAATGGCAGAAATACTTAATTTAGAGTCAAACAGTATCAGCACCAAACACAGAACACATCACTTACTGTCCTGTACAGACACGGGGAGAATTGTCTACAGAATGACACCGAGAGTCATCTGTCAGCAATTCTAACATGGTACTGAAACAAACAAACTACGCAACAAACACAGAAACAGACTATTCAGATGTAATATAAGCTAGAGCAGGAACACAGATTGTAGGAGATGTCAGCTTGAGAAGAAAACTCGACAAATGAAACAACCTTTGTCAAAGACAAGTTTTATCAAATAAATATTTGTAGGACAGGCATATAGACAACAATTTGTCCCACTATATGCCCCAGAGCAGACAATAGACAGACAGTAAATCCAATATATCCTGCATACCTGTCACATGTATCTTAAAGACCAGTTTCTCTGCTCCAACCTCACAGGTGTACTCTCCAGCATCCTTCTTCTCCACCTTCTCTATCACCAGCTGACGAGTCTTGCCCTTTGTCACCATGGAGACTGTCTTACTGGAAGTCAGCAGTTTGCCATCCTTGTACCATTTCACCTCCGTCTTGGTATCTGACACATCACAGCTCAGAGTGGCTTTCTGGGAGAGAGCAGCTCTCACCTCTCTCTGTACAGAGTCCTTACTGGAGAAGGTAGCCTGGGCTTCTGTAAATCAACCATTAGCAGTTCAAATATAGAATGAGAATAGACACACAGCCGCAAAAGGGACAGAGACCAGTGAGACGTCCCCATAAGCCACAAAGCAAAACAACCAGAGCCAAATCAAGCAAGGAAACAACCTTGAAGCCTCAAACATAGCCCCTTGTCTGATGGAATCAACTAATCCTAAGATCTCAACTTTATCAGTATGACAAAAAACTAGGCATTGGTTTCTTACTGAGACAAAAGCTAAATGTAATTCAACAGTACACTTGCCAAAGCATCCGAGGGGAGAGCTAAATATTTCATAGTTATCTTCTCCTAAGATAAACATGTCCAATGTGTAGAGCAGAAAGCCAGTATGAGGGTTTGAATTCAGGCTACAATGGAAGGCAGCCGGTGTGTAGGAGAAAAAAATATATGTAGAGGTCAAAAGGTACTGGCACTCAAAACCATGAAAAGGAATAACCCAAGGAGGCCGATGTGCAAAAATAATATACTTAATTTAATCCACGCTCAAAAGAATACAAAAAGTACAAAGTTAATAAACAAAAACGGAGCATATGTTTTGGCCTTATCATCAGTAATTTACAAACAAATTAGGAAGACGTACTTCAGAAGACACACCTGCTGTGCGTAACAGGTGCAACAGGTGCAACAGGTGCAAGCAGATAGTTGATTAGATACTGGCGAATAAGGAGTGAATACATATTAGCAAGGAATATGTGGAAGAATAAAAAAAATGGACAATTCAAATGTCACATATAATTGAAAAAAGACAACGAGCTGGGCAACATAACAATATCAGAAGCAATAGATATGAAATACTCCAGTAGGCTAAAGAGCTCAGAGTGCGGGGGGGGGGGGGGGGGGGGGGGACTGCTAGTGCCTGTAACATGCAGGGTCCAATTCCTCATTAATGTGAAGAGCAGACAGACAACCATTCAAGCAATCGGGCAGAAAGGAGACAAGACAGCAAGTCGATATCCTCCTTACCTGTCACCTGTATCTCATAGACCAGTTTCTCTGCTCCAACCTCACAGGTGTACTGTCCAGCATCCTTCTTCTCCACCTTCTCTATCACCAGCTGACGAGTCTTGCCCTTTATCTCCATGGAGACTGTCTTACTGGAAGTCAGCAGTTTGCCATCCTTGTACCATTTCACCTCCGTCTTGGTATCAGACACCTCACAGCTCAGAGTGGCTTTCTGGGAGAGAGTAGCTTTCACCTCTCTCTGTACAGAGTCCTTATTGGTGAAGGCAGCCTGTTGGGCTTCTGAGGGAACAATCATGGAGGGGCATAGTAGGGGTCAAATAATGAAAACAGGAATAATTTTTCGACACTGGACAGACATGGGTAGCATTGACATACATAACAGCCATAGTCAACCAGCTACAGCACTAATATAGCAGAGACAGACACATCGCATCATTGAGGTGTCCTCAGAAGCCATGAAAGCAAAATCATCCAATGAAACAACTTTGAAGCCCATATCTACAAACAATGTTTTATCTGATAACCCCACACATTTTTAAGTCTCAATTAGAACACATTGAAACTAACAAAACAATCATACATTTCTAACATAATGAGCAGAGCTGAAGAAATTAAAATGTTGTACATTGTTCAAACCTCCAAGGACTAAGGGGGAAAACGTTTCAAATTTGCAAGACTGGCACATGGACAACCACTCCAGCAACCTCGGTCAAAAGTAGACAACAGACAGTAAAATCAATATTTGGCTTACCTGACACATGTATTTTAAAGACCAGCTTCTCTGCTCTAGCTTCACAGGTGTACTCTCCAGCATCCTTTTTCTCCATTTTGTCTACTACCAACTGACGACTCTTGCCCTTTGTCTCCATGGAAACTGTTTTACTTGCAATGATCTGTTTGCCATCCTTGTACCATTTCACCTCTGTCTTGGTATCTGACACCTCACAGCTCAGAGTGGCTTTCTGGGAGAGAGTAGCTCTCACTTCCTTCTGTACAGAGTCCTTGTTGGTGAAGGCAGCCTGTTGAACTTCTGAGGGAACAGTCATGGAATGGCAAAGTAAAATCAAAATCTTTCTTTTTGGGTTGAACACTAAAAACAGGAACAGTATTTGTATGGGCAATCTGGGATTCTGAGGGAGCACTAGTTTTTCTAGCTTAAACAGTAAAAAATAAATATATGACTAGGTTATTATACAAGCTGAATACAATGATATTGTTTGTCCGGTGTGCTCTACAGACATTCCTTCTCTCTCTTACCTTTTATCTTGACCTGGAATGTGACTTTGTCTTCCGCTGTCTCGCAGGAGTAGTGTCCCTCGTCACTCTTCTTGGCGTTCTTGATGACCAGTCTCCTCTGTGTCCCTTTGGAGACAATGGTAGTTCTTTGGTCCTCAATGACCACTGTCTGATCCTTCCTCCACACCACCACCCCGCTGGCAGATGATACCTCACAGTTCAACTCAAGGTCCCCGCTGAGGGCAGGTGCCACCCCCATGGGACCCCTGGGCTTGTTCAGGAATTTTGCTTCATCTGGAAGAGAAACATGGATGGATTTGTCATCAAGAACAAAAACATGATTTGTCCACTTTTTTAATTTATAGAGTTGTGGTAGAAATCTATTAATACCTTAAGGTTATAATTAAATGTTAACAAAGGCCCATGTGGAATTGAATATTATAAAAAAATATGCAAGAACAGAATCATCTACAATGATTTATTTGCTTTACAAATATTTGATTATGCTTTTATAACCAAACAGCTACATTTCATACACCATATGATAGGTGGGTGTCTGCCTGTGCGTGGTTGGAGGATTGGGGACGGTACCAGTGACACATTGGACTTTATTACATGATGACAGAGAGCTCTTTCCCATGCTAGATGGCTCACTACCACCTGGTGTTAGCTGTCACAGCCCAGTCTGTCCCTGTGTGTCACGTGGTGTGAGAGGGGCTTTCTGTAGGCAATGTAGGTTAGAGGTTGCACTTCATACGCCGTGTCAGTTTGAGATCCGGGGTCAGACTAACCTACTGGATTTCGAGTGTAAAAACATCTGTCATATGTAAAAAAAATATATAATAATACAAACGGGTTTTCAGTGAAGCTGTACAAAATGTAGCTATTTCTGTTATTGTATTACGATTATATGGGAATCTGAGGGACCAGGTTCCCACTTTCCACCAGGTGTCAACAAGTTATTAATATGTTGTAGACATTGGAGAGGTTTCATATTTTTAGCATGATAGCATGATACAAGAGTTGAGTCTTTATTCTTGATATTTCGGCTGTCCTGTTGTACCTTTTAGAGAAAGCGTCAGGGACATTCTGTCTTCGTTTAGGACACACTCATAGATTCCCGTGTCCTCTTCAGTGACATTGTGTACCATCAGGATCCTCTTGTGGTCAGTGGTTATGCACTCATACTTCTTGCCCATCTTCAGCTCCCGTCCATTCTTCATCCAGACCACCTACAGAGTTAGAGGAAACATTGAAATGCACAATCCGCATAAGAGACAGCATTACACAGTGAATTGAATCTGAACAATTCAAAAGAGAAAGTCTTAAGTATTTTTGTATTTATAACACTACTCCTAATCCTAACAGACAAATAAAGTATTCATTTGTTCATTAATTAATTCAGTCATCTGGACTTCTATATAATATACTGTATGTCATTAGATAATATATGCCATTTAGCAAACGCTTTTATCCAAAGTGATTTACAGTCGTGCATCAAACCCACTACCCCGGTGTTACAAGCGCAATGCGCTACCAACTGAGCTACAAAAGGACCACTACACACCTGGGCATGGTAATCAGACACCTCTGTGGTCAGCTGGGCGGAGGACTGGGCGCTGCAGGTCACCACCTCAGTGTGAGCAGACTTACTGGTGAACCGGATAGGTGGAGCTGTAAATAAGAGGTTTCACATAAGCTACCAGGGCTATGCTTATTACAGAGTATTGAATTGTAGTTGTTGTATGGGAAATTCCAATGGAAAGATGGTGACTGTCTAACAGAACAGCTAACAGATGAGGTTCCTAACTGCTTGTACAGCACTATGAGGTTGGAATAATACTGTGAAATTGTGAAAATGAGGATAACGCCCTTTTAGTCTAAAAGCTATTTGTAAAGAAAGCCTGGAATTTAAGCCTGTTTTGGTGGGATGGAGTTTTGGCCTGCCTGGTGACATCACCATGCGGTAAATTAGTTAATAGATCAATAAGAAATAGTGGAACGGGTTCTATCTGGAACCAAAAGGGTTCTACCTACAGTAGTACCAAAAAGGGTTCAACAAAGGGTTCTTCTCCTATGGGGACAGCCAAAGAACCCTTTTAGGTTCTAGATAGTACCTTTTTTTGATTATGTATATGTAGCCTTTATACTCATTGTGTTATTGTTACCGTTACTCATTGTATATTTATTATTACTTTTATTATTACATGTTTTACTTTTCTATTATTTCTCTATTTTCTTTCTCTCTGCATTGTTGGGAAGGGCCCGTAAGTAAGCATTTCACTGTTAGTCTACATCTGTTGTTTACAAAGCTTGTTATATTTGATTTGATTTATACAGGCAATCAAAGCATCATGCTAATGAAGACATGCATATTCAATCCACAGTTCTTATTCTTGGCATTGCCCCCTATTCCAGTCCTTACCCTTCACTTTGAGTATACAAGTGCTCTCAGAGCCACCGCCCACAAATTTGACCACGGCTCCGTTCATCTCCATCAAGACCGTCCGGATCATCAGCGTGTGTGTGGTCTTTTGGCGGGTGATGAGGTAGTCACCACCACTACGCAGGAGGCGTCCGTTGATAGACCAGACGCCAGAGCACACGGCAGACAGATCCACGGAGAGTGAGGCCTCCTCACCTGAGATGGCTGTGCTGTTCATCAGGCCTGTTTTCACCTCTGCACTGGGCTCTGTAAGAAAGGGTTGAATCACATCAGTATTACAAAAGTAGCAGGCTGGTGTTTTTATATATTTTTTCTTATTACGGTATGATTGTGAGTACCTGTTGAAAAGTTCCAAAAAGGTTCTTCTGCTATCCCAATTGGAGAACCGTTTTAGGGTCCTGGTAGAACCCTTTTTGGTTCCAGGTAGAAACCTTTTGGGTTCTATGTAGAACCCTCTGTGGAAAGGGTTCTACATGGAACCTCAAAAACTTCTACCTGGAACCTTAATGGTTCTACCTGGAACCAAAATGGGTTATTTAAAGGGTTCTCTTATGGTGACAGCCGAAGAACCCTATTAGGTTCTAGATAGCACCTTTTTTTCTAAGAGTGTACTTAGTTATTTTACTCTTACGTACAAGTCACCTTCTACCTACAAGCCTTGGTGCAGACCCACATTCTTCTTGTCTACCTCATACATCTCCAGGAGTATTCCTAGACTGCCATTAGTTTCTTCTTCAATAAAACCAAGTAATAAGGAGTAAAAATATGTTTGTCTGTCTCACCAAGGTAGAAGGTCCCGGGAACCTCCAGGTATTGGCTCTGGCCATAGTTGTTGACTGCAGAAATGCGGAACTGGTAGCTGGCCTCCTCTGTGAAGTTCTGGATCGTGATCTCAGTAAAGAGGCTGATCTCCATGCCATTGCACCTCTGCCAGGTCTGGGCACCCACCTTCCTCCTCTCTACCATGTACCCCTTGATGGGCACAGGGCGGTCACTGTCTGGGGGGGACCAGTGGAGGGTGATGGATGAGTCAGTCTTGTTGCGCACCACCACATCGATGGGGGGATCAGGAGGATGCTTTCTGGCAGCTGGGAGGGAGGGAGGTATAGTTTGAAATGGCTCATGTATGTATGATAAATTCTGAGAAAAGTCAGTGATATGATGTATCTGCAGATGTACAGAACAAATCCAGATAGCTGATGTTCTGAAAGAGCTGCAAAATATGGACCCCTACAAATCAGCTGGGCTAGACAATCTGGACCCTCTCTTACTAAAATGATCTGCCGAAATTGTTGCAACCCCTATTACTAGCCTGTTCAACCTCTCTTTCATATCGTCTGAGATTCCCAAAGATTGGAAAGCAGCCACGGTCATCCCGCTCTTCAAAGGGGGAGACACTCTAGACCCAAACTGCTACAGATCTATATCTATCCTACCCTGCCTTTCTAAGGTCTTCGAAAGCCAAGTTAACAAACAGATTACCGACCATTTCGAATCCCACCGTACCTTCTCCGCTATGCAGTCTGGTTTCCAAGCTGGTCATGGGTGCACCTCAGCTACGCTCAAGGTCCTAAACGATATCTTAACCGCCATCGATAAGAAACAATACTGTGCAGCCGTACTGTGACCTGGCCAAGGATTTCGACTCTGTCAATCACCACATTCTTATCGGCAGACTCAACAGCCTTGGTTTCTCAAATGATTGCCATACAACTCTCCTTCCGTGGCCTCCAACTGCTCTTAAATGCAAGTAAAACTAAATGCATGCTCTTCATCCGATCACTGAGCGCACCTGCCCGTCCGTCCAGCATCACTACTCTGGATGGTTCTCACTTAGAAAATGTGGACAACTACCAATACCTAGGTGTCTGGTTAGACTGTAAACTCTCCTTCCAGACTCACATTAAACATCTCCAATCCAAAATTAAATCTACAATCGGCTTCCTGTTTTGCAACAAAGCATCCTTCACTCATGCTGTCAAACATACCCTCGTAAAACTGACCATCCTACCGATCCTTGACTTCGGCGATATCATTTACAAAATAGCCTCCAACACTCTACTCAGCAAATTGGATCCAGTCTATCACAGTGCCATCCGTTTTGTCACCAAAGCCCCATATACAACCCACCACTGCGACCTGGACACACGCATATTAATTGCGTGCACCCTCAGGCAATACACTTTAACCATCAGCCACTGCCAAGCTGACGACTCAGGAGAGGTGGCCTTCATGGCTGGAGACTGCAAGACCTCCACAAGATTCTCTGTCACAGGTGAGCTACAGACATAGACCTACATGCATAGCACAGACTCTCGTTGGCTGGCCCTCGCTTCTTATTCGTCGTCAAACCCACTGGCTCCAGGTCATCTACAAGTATTTGCTAGGTAAAGCCCTGCCTTATCTCAGCTCACTGGTCACCATAGCAGCACCCACCCGTAGCACGCGCTCCAGCAGGTATATCTCACTGGTCACCCCCAAAGCCAAATCCTCCTTTGGCCAGTTCTCTGCTGCTAATGACTGGAATGAACTGCAAAAATCACTGAAGCTGGAAACTCTTATCTCCCTCACTAGCTTTAAGCACCAGCTGTTAGAGCAGCTCACGGATCACTGCACCTGTACATAGCCCATCTGTAATTTGCCCATCCAACTACCTCATCCCCATACTGTATTTTTTATTTATCTTGCTCCTTTGCACCTCAGTATCTCTACTTGCACATTCATCTTCTGCACATCTACCATTCCAGTGTTTAATTGCTATATTGTAATTACTTCGCCACCATGGCCTATTTATTGCCTTACCTCACTTATCTTACCTCATTTGCACACAATGTATATAGCCTTTTTTTCTTCTTCTACTGTATTATTGACTGTATGTTTGTTTATTCCATGTGTAACTCTGTGTTGTTGTATGTGTCGAACTGCTTTGCTTTATCTTGGTTATCGCAGTTCTAGCCTACCTGGTTAAATGAAGGTGAAATAAAATAAGTATAGTTAACCTTTGTGATCAGATGAATCAAAAGGGAATTTAAATGTAGGATTTCCTAATTTGATGCTGTGATAGGAAAAGGACTTTAGAGTCTGTGCTATGCATGTAGGTCTATGTCTGTAGCTCACCTGTGACAGAGAATCTTGTGGAGGTCTTGCAGTCTCCAGCCATGAAGGCCACCTCTCCTGAGTCGTCAGCTTGGCAGTGGCTGATGGTTAAAGTGTATTGCCTGAGGGTGCACGCAATTAATATGCGTGTGTCCGGCTTCAGACGCTCGGCATTGCGTGTCCAGTAGGCGTCAGAACAGGGGTGCTCCAGCTCAACGCAGAAGATCACCGTATCACTCACTGGCACTACAGTCCTCCTGGGCAGCTTCTTAGTGATGTTGCCTGTGAGTGACAAGTACAAGGGTCACCAAATGGCAAGTGTAGTCTACAAGACTGCAGCACTAACACTGTGTAAACTAAATACCAAGGTTATTGCCCCCTTGAAAGGTCAGAAAGGAAATTGGAGACTCCCTTTGCGTCATTAAATGTTTTGACAGTTTTTCGACTGTATTTTGACTGTATATTTTGACAATATATTTTTACACTGTATTTTGACAGTATATTTTGACAGTATTTTGACAGCATATTTTGACAGTAATAGGCAGTAATGCCTATTACATTATGAAACTTCACAACATTTCATTGTAAACGTCTGTCTGATATATTTTCCATCAAAGTATAATGTAGGAACAATCTCAAAGTTGATAATGTTGCACAATATTTGTTATTGGAGGCATCAGGAGTTTGTCAGAAGACTAGAGACAAGAAAATGGCTCTCGTACCCAGCACAGTGAGCTCGGCCACGGTGCGGCTCCCCTCCTTCATCTCGCAGATGTAGACGGCATCATCATTGGTGGTGACGTTGTGGATGGTGAGGCGCCGCATGGTGCCCTCCTCCTCCATTCGGTACTTGGAGCAGTCGTCCAGTCGCGTCTCCTCCATGAACCAGCTGGCCTGGGTGGTGGAGATGGGAACCTCACACAGCAGCGTGGCCGTCATCTTCTCCTGGACCTCCACATCCTGCAGCTTCCTCCTGAACGGCACCTTGGGCTCTGAGGATCATTGAAAGAACACAGAATAATTGTCAGAAGGTGAGTGAAATTATGGAAATTGGTGGATGCGTAAATCAATTGCTCATAAAGTCACTCTCTATCTGTTTTGCCGATACAATGGATGTATTTATTTTAATATGCCATACCCTGCCTTGGGCTCTGACATAGGAGGATTGCAGAACATTTTTAAAAAGGTGAGTGACTCCAGTAATTAAATTAATGTATCTTACTTTGAACACTTCTCAGCAGAAAGTAAACAGCATAGTGGGTCAATTTCAGCAACAACTAAGAGCATTGAAGCGCGAGACTCAACTTCTCCACTGTTTTGGTGCCCTGGCTACCACACTGTACACAGCACAAAGCGAACCTGTGCACATGCGCAGATACCTTGTGTGACTCTCGCTCATTTCAATATCTCCGGTGCTGCTCGTGGCAACGTAATTCCACTGAATCTACCTTTAAAGTACTTGTACAGTACTAGAGTTTCAATCACTTATGTATTTCAGCTGTACTCCATCATCAACCCAAGGTTGGAGCAGTCCAAGCCAGCATTTTGTCATGTGTCCACCTCATGTGATACACACACATTCTATAGGACTGATTTCTATGGGCTCCAATACATCACAGAGTGTTTCCATCAAATAAAACCAACATTTACAGTCCTTAGAATGCAGATTCCATAGACAAGTGCTGTTCCATTTTCAGCAACAAAAGGAAACATGTCCATTTAGAGAATGCTTTAGTTCTCTACGATTTAACTGTCTGTTTACTTTATTATGGAATGAGCTTACAAGGCTTCTTACAGGGCAATTATTATGTACTGCATTTCCATTTGGACAAGCTTAGAACAAGACATCAGCACTCAGAATAATCAGCTCTATTTATTCAGAATTTCAAAATAGGCAGCGCAGTCAAATGACCTAGTTGCCTCATGGGTGGAATGTTATTCATATTTAATTAATAAACATTATTTCAAAAACCCACCCGAAAATCTGGTGTTTCTATGTCAAACAGTTTTGTTATATTTCAGTCTTATGTGATATATATCAAGTGTAATACTGTGATGCAAACTCAAAATGGAATGCATTTCAACTCTATATCTGACATGGTACAGGTGTCTTCTTTGTTTTAAGCCCATAACCATGCGTGTGAGGTGTAGAATTTTGTATATTAAAAGTATATTTGTTTAAGACTACCAAGAAATACTGTGTGACCCTTGTTTAGCCCACTGCAGTAAAATATTAAATAATGGCTTATGCTCTTTGAAAACAGTTGAGAAGGAACAGAGGCTAAACCATATTCACTTACATTTTAGTTTAGCGTTTATGTGCTGCTTTCATCTTTCCATATAACTTATCATTTGAATGTGTGTTTTGAATGTTTGGCTGGGACTGTGACTACTGAGTATGTTTCAATTGTGACATTTCCTAGAGGTGCTTATTGTACACCAGAGGGTCATCAAATGATCTGGTGTTAATAAAAACACTGGTACATAAAGGGTGGAGAGATACAGTCCCTCTCGCTTGCAAAGCCTCTCAAGAATCCATTATCTGGTGTCAATTAGATGCAACCAAAATCACTGCCATGGGCACTGCACTCGCTGTCAAATTGAGACAGAGATTAACATCCGCCATTGATAAATCTCCATGCTCCAGGCTTCTGGCAAATCAGGAGTTGCTCATGGAAAATCACCCTAGCTCTGGCACCTAATGGCCATCATTGCAACTGTGAACTACTCATCACTAGCAGAAAATAGATGAAACATGACACTCCCCCTTCATTTCGCTGCCAGCATTCCACCACTTAGTTGCACAGTTTAAGTCGATGTTGGGGCAAAGTAAAACTGTGCTCAAATGAATGTTTTAGCTCACTTTGGTTAATTATTTTAGTGTGGATAGACTTGTTGAGACTAATTTCCGTAAGAGCATGACTGTATGACATTATCCGATATCTCAAGGACAGCACACCCTCGGTTAACCTCTTCAGATTCCTTGCACTATCATGTTTAAAGGCCCAGTGCAGGACCATGTGATTTTCCTGTGTTTTATATACAGTATATTTCCACACAATGAGATTGTAATAATACTGTGTATTGTAAAATTGTTGATAATGCTCTTTTAGTGTAAAGCTGTTTGTAAAGACCGCCTGAAATTTCAGCCTGTTTTGGTGGAATGGAGTGTTGGCCTTGCCATGAAGACATCAACATGCGGTGAATAACAGCGAATTGTTTCTTTTTTAACCTCTCCACTCAGACCACTCAGACAGTCCTAGTAAAATTCTTGCTGGAGTAATTGCTCTTTGCCAAGAAGCTATTTTTGTTTCTTTATGACCATTATAATTGAAAACAATCACAATAAGGTACTTATTAACTGTCACCCAGAAATTATTTGATATTGAGCTCAGTACGGGAAAAAAAATGTATCCACTCACTGCTGTAAGTTGCTCTGGATAAGAGCATCTGCTAAATGACAAAAAATGTAAATGTAAAAAAAGAAAAAATGGCTGCATTGGGCCTTTAAACACTCTTTGAAATCAATGCTTTCACATACATAAGCCCGTGTACAGGGGGACCTCAACATCACAAGAATGACAAACTCCACTGTTATGCAGGCCTGCATTGCAGAGACATTTGGGCTATATTTAAAGAAATGTTATATATGTTATATACTAGTCGACTATCAGCAATTCATATAGAGCAATGAGAGAGAGTTAATCTAAGGTCACCTCCCCACATGACAAACATTGTCATGTCCCTTAAATAGTCATGAATCCCTTTGCCTCGTTATGGAAACGTTAAAGAAAACTACCCTCACATTTTCCTCAACAGCCGAGTGATGAACTAGACTGGGAGTATGGTAATGGCAGAATATGGAAAAACTAATGCTAAACATTTTATTTGTAGAAGACTTAGATGTGATGCACTATCAAATTAAAATAATAATTCATGGAGTAAATGCACTATTCTACATCATTTATATTCCAATCAAACATCGCTCTTGAAATACCAACCATTTGTGATTTTTATTGTTTTTTTTGCTTACCTTTAACTATCACCAGCACGGCGCTGTAGGTGTGTCCAGCCATATTGGAGGCGTTACAGGTGTACAGACCATTGTCCCTCTGTTTGCAGTACAGGATCTTGAGGATGAAGTTCTCAGCCTGGTCCTCATACATGATCTGTCTGCGTCCCTCGCCAATGTTCCCCCCATCCTTCCTCCAGATGATGTGAGGCTTGGGGTGGCCCGTCACGAAGCAGCTGAGTTTGGCGTGCTTGCCTTCAGTCACTGTGCAGGTGCGGGTGAAGACGCCTTTGGGCAGATGACTGACCAGCGCTGCGCTGCTGTGGTCTAGACCCAGAAGGCTCAGCCCGTCTGTGACCATAGTGGTGGCGGTCGAGGAAGTGGTGGTGGAGTTGTAAGTGGAGCTGCTGGTCTCGGCAGTGCAGTAGATAGAGATCCCTTCTTTACGCTTCTGGAGGTGGGAGAGGAGGGAGGTGCTCTTGTCCTTGCCCAGGTGACGGGAGTCCTGGGTGTCTATAACCAAGGTGGCGGCGGAGTTAGAGCGGCCTACCAAATTCTGGGCGCGGCAAGTGTATGTGCCGCTGTCCAGGCTGCGCACGCTCTGGATCCTCAGAGAGCTGCTGTCACTGTCCGATGTCACCTTGATGCGGTTCGTCTCGGCCAGGTAACGCCCGTCCTTCTCCCAGTCAAATTTGGGCTCTGGGTAAGCCACAACCCGGCAGTGGAAGACCACGTCGCCCCCCAGGCCTACTCGTGCGGAGGTAGGCTTAACCATGAAGACGGGGGCCCTCTCCACCATCTCCTGTGGAAGGCCTACGTGAAGGGTTACGCATGCATATGCTTCCCCAACATTGTTTTTGGCCCGGCACATGTACTGGCCGCTGTCCTCCAGGGTTAGATCGTAGATGGTGAGGCGGTAGACGTCACCATCATCCACCATCTTGAAGCGGCCCCCAGAGGTCAGACGTAGCTTCTCCTTTTCCCAGGTAATCAGTGGGGTGGGGTTGCCCACAATGGTGCAGCTCAAGGTGGCATCCTTTCCCACGCACACTGCGAAGGCCTTGGGCCGCGTGAGAAACCTGGGGGCCCCTCCAAACAGGTTCTGGTCCATTACTAGTTCCTAGAGTACCAAGGAAATAGTGTCATTTAGAATTGAAACACACTGTTGAGAGAATAGAATAATCAAGAATACTGGGATATATCAAGAAGTGCATAGGAAAGGCAACCAAAACGATGAGATATCCTTCTAATCTTATTGTCAATCATTTAAATCACTTGCCTCTTGAACTAGAATGTCACACTTGCATGACACTACACAGCCTCTAGTGTCTCATCCTTCTCATGCCTGACATAATAATGTAACAACTCTACATCAGCAAGTCATGACTAAAGTTTGGAAAACCTTGTTCACACATAGGGTCACACTGTGTTTGGGTGGGCCATTGTAGAGTTAATTCTTTGCTGTAAATTAAGATTGTTTTCATAGGAACTTGGAGGAATGTGTTAACATGTCTCACTTATGGCCGATATATTTTTAGTGGCGTCTGTCTGCAATGGAAGTCAACAAAACATCCTTTCCAAAATGTAAGATATGCATTGAGGACAGATAACAATGATATCTCAGTAGTTAAAACATTTATAGAGCAAATCACTCAGCCTTCATCTGTTTACATTTACATAAACAATACAGAATACTGACTTAAATATTGTATATAATGTCTCTATGTAGGTCGAACATAAAATTGTCCCATTCAATGTAACAATCTGCAGTTTTATTGTTTTGTACAGCATATTTGCCTGCCCAGGACAGATTTCTAACTAAAACACAGTGATACAGAGTAGGCTAACAAGATTACAAGTAACAACCATAAAATGGATCATATTCTAGCAAAAATAGTCCAACTGATGATAAATGATCATCAGAGCTAACCAAGAGGGAGGCAGATTCTAGTGACAGAGGGATGCATAGAAAAACAATCCTCCTCATTCTTTCCAAATAATAGCCTACAGTAAGTTTTTGGGTTAGAAGTACATATTTCATAGGCTTCTGCCTATTTGTTACACTTAAAACAATACTAGCCTACTGAAGTGGAATATTTAGATTAGTTGGTGCCATAGGCCTACTGTTCTTCAATTCTGGTCCTGGGAACCCACAGGGGTGCACATTCTTTATTTATACATTATTTGAGTCCGCAGGACCAGACTTGAGTAGCACGGTCGCATAGGACATCAACCAGGCCCATATCAAGATCAAATAACACCTACACACTTGCTAAAAAGGCGTATCCAGAGGGGAGCAGGTGGTTTATTAGGCCTGTAGCCTACCCGAACTGATCAGTGCACCGTCAGATTACGATAAATGCTGTTTTAACCCGGTTAAATAGAGCAAATATTGTCTTTGAAAGGGTGACATTTGCCATCTTTGTCACCTCCCTCCCCTGAGCTGCCTGTCCCAAAAATAACCTCAGCTGTCAGGCCTTGTCTCTGTCCATTGCCATTTGTAGTAGCAAAGACAGTTCAGCTGTTTGGTAGGGAACCCACAAGAGAAGGAAAAGCTTCGTTATTCGATATTGCTTGATAAATGTACCAATACAATTATGCAAATAGATCATACATGTTTTATGTAGTTGGTTTGATGTACTGTAGATAGTCAGCAAAAAACATTTTAAATATGGTCTTCTTCGACCTACAAGTTACTCATTGCAATTCAATATATAAGTTATAAAAACATAGGTTTTAGACAGTGTAAAACTGTCGCCACAAACATAGAACAGCACACTAATGAATGAAGATGATTTGTCTAAAAATAAGAAACTCTACATTAATATAGGCCTGATTAAATTACAATTTATGTTGATCAGTTATTGGAAATTGAATTTACATTTAGACTATTTCAACTGGGAACTGGGTTAATTCAATTTCAGCAATAATTTTCTCACCTTGAGTCTTCAGACACTCTCTGGTAAAACAGGCGCTGAAACATGTGGACGAAAACTTTAACAAAGTTTTACAGTCCGAAAGATGATCCAATCTTTGCTGTTGAGATTCAACAAATGTATGTTTGGTCAATATTCCTACAACGATGATTTGTATCCAGGGCAGTATAACATTCCCCAGTCTCCTGCAGTGGGTGGTTGACTACGCGTGTTTCTTTTTTCTTCATTGGTACCTCATGATGCCAAGTAGCTGACGTTCCTATTATGGTGCAGCCTCCTTCCCAAAATAGACTTGTCATTTACTGTAGATATAGCCTGGGTGCTGGAGCAGGGGGCTGGACAGGCTGGTATAGCTTATCTACCTTGACTAGCCAACCCCATAACAACAGATTCAAAACATTTGTATTAGTATTTTTTTGTATTTTATTATGGATGCAGATGAGCTTCTGCCAAGGCAGCAGCAGCTCTTCCTGGGGTCTAAGCACATCAACACACTTACATTACAATTAAGCAAACAATTAAACAGTAAATCATATAACATCGCTACACCACTACATATCCACAACACAAAAACCTCCACCATACAATACCACAATGTACACTACCGGTAAAAAGTTTTAGAACGCCTACTCATTCAAGGCTTTTTATTTCTTTTTACTATTTTCTACATTGTAGAATAATAGTGAAGACATCAAAACTATGAAATAACACATATGGAATCATGTAGTAACCAAAGAAAGTGTTAAACAAATGAAAATGTATTTTATATTTGAGATTCTTCAAATAGCCACCCTTTGCTTGATGACAGCTTTGCACGTTCTTGGCATTCTCTCAACCAGCTTCACCTGGAATTATTTTCCAACAGTCTTGAAGGAGTTCCCACATATGCTGAGCACTTGTTGGCTGCTTTTCCTTCACTCTGCAGTCAGATTCATCCCAAACCACCTCAATTGGGTTGAGGTCAGGGGATTGTGGAGGCCAGGTCAGCACTCCATCACTCTCCTTCTTGGTCAAATAGCCCTTACACAGCCTGAAGGTGTGATGGGTCATTGTCCTGTTGAAAAACAAATGATAGTCCCACTAAGCCCAAACCAGATGGGACGGCGTTGCGCTGCAGAATGATGTGGTAGCCATGCTGGTTAAGTGTGCCTTGAATTCTAAATAAATCAGTGTCACCAGCAAAGCACCCCCACACCATAACACCCCCTCCTCCATGCCTTACAGTGGGAAATACAAATGCAGAGATCATCCGTTCACCCACATAGTGTCTCACAAAGACACAGCAGTTGGAACCAAAAATCTCCTCATGAAAGCCAGTTTCATCATAGTGCTTGATGGTTTTTGCGACTGCACTTGAAGAAACTTTCAACGTTCTTGAAATGTTCCGTATTGACTGATTTAAAGTAATAATGGTCTGTTGTTTCTCTTTGCTTATTTGAGGTGTTCTTGCCATATTATGGACTTGGTCTTTTACCAAATAGGTCTATCTTCTATATATCCCCCCACCTTGTCATAACACAACTGATTGGCTCATACGTATTAAGAAGTAAAGAAATTCCACATATGAACTTTTAATAAGGCATACCTGTTAATTGAAATGCATTCCACGTGACTACCTCATGAAGCTGTTTTTTGTGTACCTGTATTTGTGTCTCTTCACAGACCACGCTGTTCCATAAGGTATATTTAAATCTGATTCTACCGCTTGCAACAGTTACCTGATGTGGAATAGAGTCCCATGTAGTCATGGCTCTATGTAGTACTGTGTACCTCCCATAGTCTGTTTTGGACTTGGGGATTTTGAAGAGACCTCTGGTGGAATGTCTTGTGGGTGTCTGAGCTGTGTGCTTGTAGTTTGTCAACACTTCTTACAAAAGCAAGTTGTGATGAAGTCAAACTCTCCTCCACTTTGAGCTATGAGAGATTGACATGCACATCATTAATGTAGGCTCTCCGTGTACATTTAAGTGCCAGCCCTGCTGCCCTGTTATGAGCCAATTGTACTTTTAGGAGGATTCCATCAGCTTTCTATAGGCTAGGCCTATTACATTTTCTTTTCAACTTTCCTAATATTAAGCACACTTATTTCTCTTGACAACAGGAGTATAGCCTACCTGTCACGTTCGTCATAACGATGAGACCAAGGCGCAGTGTGATTTGAATACATTCTTCTTTAATAAACGAATAAACACTAAACAAACTAACAAAAACAACAAAACGAACGTGAAGCTATAAACGACTAGTGCTGACATGCAACTACACATAGACAACTACCCACAAATACAGGTGGGAAAAGGCAACCTAAGTATGGTTCTCAATCAGAGACAACGATAGACAGCTGCCTCTGATTGAGAACCACACCCGGCCAAACACACAGAAATACAAATCATAGAAAAAGGAACATAGAATAGAATAGAATACCCACCCAAATCACACCCTGACCAAACCAAAATAGAGACATAAAAAGATCTCTACGGTCAGGGTGTGACACTACCTGGCTGGCATGAAAATGAACCATGGGAAAAGTGTCCTCCATTCTCTATTTAAGTGCATAGATTACATGTATTCCCCCCCCCCCCTATTCCGACAGATGCATCATAATGGTCCATTCTAAACCAAAACTAATTTCACACATACAGTACCAGTCAAAGTTTTGGACACACCTGCTCATTCAAGGGTTTTTATTTATTTGTACTATTTTCTATATTGTAGAATAATAGTGAAGACATCAAAACTATGAAATAACACATATGGAATCATGTAGTAACCCAAAAAGTGTTAAACAAATCAAAATATATTTTATATTTGAGATTCTTCAAAATAGCCACCCTTTGCCTTGATGACAGCTTTATGTTATTTATTTGATATATATAAAGACAAGATTAAATCAATAATAGTGTAATGGGTGACAATATTAACCTATCACTTGTGAATGATACATTATCACTTAAGTTGTGAATGATGCCAAGTTTGTGTAGAGTAAGGCAAGAAAATCTTAGTCGCACACCTCATGTAGGCTAGCCCATAGGCCTATATGTATTGATAAGATTAGTGTCACAACGAAAGGAGCCAAATAACTTCTTAAAATGAAGAACATTAATCAGCTTTACAACGGGTTTAGAGTCTAACTGGCAATTATTCGCAGCACATGAGTTTGGGGAAGATCATTTTCACCATAAAAATGCACCTTTATAATAAAAACATTACATGCATAATCGCATTTGCAGTCACTTGTCACGTTAACCTTTCTAGCCCAGGGGTTCCGCTAGCGGAACACCCACAACATTCCGCTGAAAAGGCAGCGCGCGAAATTCAAAAATATTTTTTTGAAATATGTAACTTTCACACATTAACAAGTCCAATACAGCAAATGAAAGATAAACATATTGTTAATCTACCCATGGTGTCCGATTTCAAAAATGATTTACAGCGAAAGCACAACATATGATTATGTTAGGTCAGAGCCAAGTCACAAACACACACAGCCATTTTTTCAGCCAACGATAGGAGTTACAAAAAGCAGAAATATAGATAAAATGAATCACTAACCTTTTAGTGTTAATCACTGATCTTTATCAGATTACACTCATAGGACATCATGTTACACAATACATGTATGTTTTGTTCGATAATGTGCATATTTATATAAAAAAATCTCAGTTTACATTGGCGCGTTACGTGCGGTAATGTTTTGATTCCAAAACATCCGGTGATTTTGCATAAATACTCATAATAAACATTGATAAAGATGCAAGTGTTATTCACAGAATTAAAGATAAACTTATCCTCTATGCAACCGCTGTCAGATTTTTTTTTTTTTACGGAAAAAGAATAATCTGAGAACGGCGTTCAGAACCCAAAATAGCCAAAGAAATAGCCGCCATTTTGGCGTAAACAGAAGCTACAAAAAACGATCAATATTCACTTACCTTTGATGATCTACATCAGAAGGCACTCCCAGGAATCCCAGTTCGACAATAAATGACTGACTTGTTCCATAAAGTTCCATAAAGCCCATCATTTAGCCACTTCTTGTTAGCATGTTCAGCCCAGGAATCCATCTTCATGAGTCACGAGAACTTCCTCCAGACAAAAACTCAAAACGTTCCGTTACAGGTCGTAGAAACAAGTCAAATGATGTATGCAATCCATATTTAGGATGTTTTTAACATTAATCATCAATAAGGTTCCAACCGGAGAATTTCATTGTCTGAAGAAAAGCATTGGAACGAGAGCATACTCTCTCGTGACCGCGCATCATGAGCCCGAGGCTCGCTGCCAGACCACTCAGTAAAAGAGCTCCTATGAGCCCCTCCTTTATAGTAGAATCCTAAAACCAGTATCTAAAGACGGTGACATCTAGTGGAAGCCCTAGGAAGTGCATGCACATCCATAACTAACTATTTCAATTGGCACTGTTTTGAAAATCGATTTCTCACTTCCTGTTTGGATTTCTTCTCAGGTTTTTGTCTGCCATGAGTTCTATTATACTCACAGACATACTTCAAACAGTTTTAGAAACTTCAGAGTGTTTTAAATCCAATAGTAATAATAATATGCATATATTAGCATCTGGGACAGAGTAGGAGGCAGTTCAATTTGGGCACGCAATTCATCCAAAGTGAAAATGCTGCCCCCTATCCCTGGAACATTTGCGCTTATAGCCTACTGCCATGTGCACATTGCTGCGTTTATAATGTGAAGTAGCCTAATAGTTTAACAAGATTTTTAAGCTAAACGTTCTGATCTGTTGCGTCAGCCTCATTGCTTAAAAAAGTTTTTTTGACGCTAATAGTTGTATTAATTTGGGATCTATCCCATCCCACAACTGTCCCATACTTTGTTTGGAATATTTATTTCTCTCTCAGAATAAAATAAGTAAACTTTTGTGCTATGGGGGATAGTAGATTGACATAGGTGAGTGCTTTTGCTGTTCCTTCGGCCTACTTATCTTGTTGGCTGACGAAAAGTAAATGTCTTCAATATGCGCCTTGGAATTGGATAAGGATGCACACAGTTGCTTGTAGCCTGTGAGAAAGACCCGATCACATGACAGAGACCCATTTGAGTGAGAGGTGCCTTGGAGCACGGCCGGGAGAAAGGAATACTAAGTATTATATGCAACCCAAGGGCACAACGGCACATGCAACTTTTTTCAAATCATCATTAGAGTCGCATCATACATCCTTAGAATGTATTAAAAATCAAAACATACAGTCCAACGTTTGTATCATAACTAAAGTTACATAAATAACTCATATAGGAGGACCTGATTCTTTGTAACTGCTCAACACAGAATAGCTGCATGTGCGCACCCCCTCAAATCGTTTAGGAGAAAATACTCTTTCTATTTAATTCAGCTATGTTCAATTGTATTCTTCATACTATAAAATAATATAAAATAATGCCATGGAATTCTAAGTAAATCTTGTCTGCTAAATTAACTAGTGTAGCCCACAGCCATATGGCATAGCCAGATCAGGGCCTAACATAAAGACAACTCAGAGTATGCTATTCTGTTCTGAAATAGACCACATTTTCTTCATATCATGTTTCTTTAGACCTGTCTAAAGTAAATCATGGATTTATTGTGAAGGTGTAGGCTATATTACATGGATTTATTGTGAAGTTGTAGGTTATATTACATAGATTTATTGTGAAGGTGTAGGCTATATTACATGGATTTATTGTGAAGGTGTAGGCTATATTACATGGATTTATTGTGAAGGTGTAGGTTATATTACATAGATTTATTGTGAAGGTGTAGGCTATATAACATGGATTTATTGTGAAGGTGTAGGCTATATAACATGGATTTATTGTGAAGGTGTAGGCTATATAACATGGATTTATTGTGAAGGTGTAGGCTATATAACATGGATTTATTGTGAAGGTGTAGGCTATATAACATGGATTTATTGTGAAGGTGTAGACTATATTACATGGATTTATTGTGAAGGTGTAGGCTATATTACATGGATTTATTGTGAAGGTGTAGGCTATATAACATAGATTTATTGTGAAGGTGTAGGCTATATTACACAGATTTATTAGACATGGATTTTTTTATGTAGATGTTTCAAAGGTCTGCATCAGTGGCTTGTAGGCTATGCATGGAAGACAGGAGATGCTAAATGTGTTTACATTAATTAAAGGTCCATTACCGTGAGACCAGCAGTTATTTGCTTGACAATAACGGCTGACAAAATTTCTTGACCGCCACAACCCTAGCCATAACAGCCGACTACAATCATAATGTCAAAAGCAGTGCTAAAGTCTAACAAAACAGCCCCTACAATCAAATCAAATCAAATCGATATATTTAGCCCTTCGTACATCAGCTGATATCTCAAAGTGCTGTACAGAAACCCAGCCTAAAACCCCAAACAGCAAGCAATGCAGGTGTAGAAGCACGGTGGCTAGGAAAAATTCCCTAGAAAGGCCAAAACCTAGGAAGAAACCTAGAGAGGAACCAGGCTATGAGGGGTGGCCAGTCCTCTTCTGGCTGTGCCGGGTGGAGATTATAACAGAACACGGCCAAGATGTTCAAATGTTCATAAATGACCAGCATGGTCAAATAATAATAACCACAGTAGTTATCGAGGGTGCAGCAAGTCAGCACCTCAGGAGTAAATGTCAGTTGGCTTTTCATAGCCGATCATTAAGAGTATCTCTACCGCTCCTGCGGTCTCTAGAGAGTTGAAAACAGCAGGTCTGGGACAAGTAGCACGTCCGGTGAACAGGTCAGGGTTCCATAGCCGCAGGAAGAACAGTTGAAACTGGAGCAGCAGCAAGGCCAGGTGGACTGGGGACAGCAAGGAGTCATCATGCCAGGTAGTCCTGACGCATGGTCCTAGGGCTCAGGTCCTCCGAGAGAGAGAAAGAGAGAAGGAGAGAATTAGAGAGAGCATACTTAAATTCACACAGGACACCGGATAAGACAGGGGAAGTACTCCAGATATAACAAACTGACCCTAGCCCCCCCGACACATAAACTACTGCAGCATAAATACTGGAGGCTGAGACAGGAGGGGTCAGGAGACACTGTGGCCCCATCCGATGATACCCCCGGACAGGGCCAAACAGGAAGAATATAACCCCACCCACTTTGCCAAAGCACAGCCCCCCCCCCACTATTCTTAGGTAGCAGAAATACTTTTGCTTCCCTCCAGGCCAGAGGGCACACACTTTCTCTTATACACTATATTAGGCCCAGCCTTTGGAACATTGGTTTTCCTAGATATGGCTACTATATTGTGATCACTACATCCGATGGATCTGGATACTGCTTCAAGCAAATTTCTGCAGCATTAGTAAAGATGTGATCAATACATGTTTAGAATTTCATTCCTGTGCTGTTTGTAACTACCCTGGTAGGTTGACTGATAACCTGAACCAGGTTGCAGGCACTGGTTACAGTTTGAAGCTTTTTTTTAAGTGGGCAGCTTGATGAAAATCAGTCAATATTTAAATCACCCAGAAAATATACCTCTCTGTTGATATAATATACATTATAAAGCATTTCACACATGTTATCCAGATACTGACTGTCAGCACTTGGTGGTCTATAGCAACATCCCACCAGAATGGGCTTTAAGTGAGGCAGATGAACCTTTACCCATATTTCTTCCACAGTATTTAACATGAGATCCTCTCTAATGTGACGGCTGTTGGAAGGAGAGGACCAAGGTGCAGTGTGGTATGTGTCCATATTTTTTAATGAACACTGAAATAACAAAAATAATAAAGAGAACGACCGAAACAGTTCTGAAGGGTGAAACAAACACAAAACAGGAAACAACTACCCACAAAACACAGGTGGGATGAGGCTACCTAAGTATGGTTCTCAATCAGAGACAACGATAGACAGCTGCCTCTGATTGAGAACCACACTCGGCCAAACACATAGAAATATAAAACACAGAACAAAAACATAGAAAACATAACACTGGCTTCCTGTTAAGGCAAGGGCTGATTTCAAGGGCAAGGGCTTTTGACCATTACGTCACTTCCTCTTGAATTTGCAGACGTGTTGCTGTGCGTTTTGTTGCTGTGCGTTTTGTTGCCAACCTTACTTTGCTAGCTGACAACTTTACGTTTTTTTCTTTTTACTTTTTAATTACCGTTTATATTTTTAGTTTTTCCATCACAACTTTTTTCCCTCATTCAACTTTTTCACTCCGGACGCTTTATCTGGACATGGTTCGTCAGCACTTTCAACAGCCGAAGCTAAGTAGTAACATTAACATGATGTCTTTTAATTGCAGTCGCTGTACTCATAATATACAGGAGAACGATCGCCTTACGGCGAGGATAGCTGTGCTACAAGCCCAGCTTCAGACGCAATCGCTAGGCAAGGGTAATTTCAGTGTAGGAAAGGAAGAAACAGCGTCTGTGCCACCAGTAAGTACAGATACTAACGTTAGTATAAATCCCCCCGCACAGTCCCCGCAGCCGGACAACTTTCTCATGGCTTCTGGAGGGAAATGCTGTAGGAATGCTCAACTGGTGTCGCTCATTCAGCCGACAGAAACTTTCAACCGGTTTCCCCCATTAAATAGCGAGTCGGAGTCTGAGGCCGAGTTTTCTCTTGTCTCTACTCCTCCCGTTACGGGGTCTGAGACGCCGAAGGCTCCCACCATTAGCTCTGACAAATTGAAAACCCTAGTCATTGGCGACTCCATTACCCGCAGTATTAGACTTAAAACGAATCACCCAGCGATCATACACTGTTTACCAGGGGGCAGGGCTACCGACGTTAAGGCAAATCTGAAGATGGTGCTGGCTAAAGCTAAAACTGGCGAGTGTAGAGAGTATAGAGATATTGTTATCCACGTCGGCACCAACGATGTTAGGATGAAACAGTCAGAGGTCACCAAGCGCAACATAGCTTCAGCGTGTAAATCAGCTAGAAAGATGTGTCGGCATCGAGTAATTGTCTCTGGCCCCCTCCCAGTTAGGGGGAGTGACGAGCTCTACAGCAGAGTCTCACAACTCAATCGCTGGTTGAAAACTGTTTTCTGCCCCTCCCAAAAGATAGAATTTGTAGATAATTGGCCCTCTTTCTGGGACTCACCCACAAACAGGACCAAGCCTGACCTGCTGAGGAGTGACGGACTCCATCCTAGCTGGAGGGGTGCTCTTATCTTATCTACCAACATAGACAGGGCTCTAACTCCACAATGAAATAGGGTGCAGGCCAGGCAGCAGGCTGTTAGCCAACCTGCCAGCTTAGTGGAGTCTGCCACTAGCATAGTCAGTGTAGTCAGCTCAGCCATCCCCATTGAGACTGTGTCTGTGCCTCGACCTAGGTTGGGCAAAACTAAACATGGAGGTGTTCGCCTTAGCAGTCTCATTAGGATAAAGACCTCCTCCATTCCTGCCATTATTGAAAGAGATCGTGATACCTCACATCTCAAAATAAGGTTACTTAATGTTAGATCCCTCACTTCAAAGGCAGTTATAGTCAATGAACTAATCACTGATCACAATCTTGATGTGATTGGCCTGACTGAAACATGGCTTAAGCCTGATGAATTTACTGTGTTAAATGAGGCCTCACCTCCTGGTTACACTAGTGACCATATCCGCCGTGCATCCCGCAAAGGCGGAGGTGTTGCTAACATTTACGATAGCAAATTTCAATTTACAAAAAAGAAAATGACGTTTTCGTCTTTTGAGCTTCTAGTCATGAAATCTATGCAGCCTACTCAATCACTTTTTATAGCTACTGTTTACAGGCCTCCTGGGCCATATACAGCGTTCCTCTCTGAGTTCCCTGAATTCCTATCGGACCTTGTAGTCATAGCAGATAATATTCACATTTTTGGTGATTTTAATATTCATATGGAAAAGTCCACAGACCCACTCCAAAAGGCTTTCGGAGCCATCATCGACTCAGTGGGTTTTGTCCAACATGTCTCTGGACCTACTCACTGCCACAGTCATATTCTGGACCTAGTTTTGTCCCATGGAATAAATGTTGTAGATCTTAATGTTTTTCCTCATAATCCTGGACTATCGGACCACCATTTTATTACGTTTGAAATCGCAACAAATAATCTGCTCAGACTCCAACCAAGGAGCATCAAAAGTCGTGCTATAAATTCTCAGACAACACAAAAATTCCTTGATGCCCTTCCAGACTCCTTCTGCCTACCCAAGGACGTCAGAGGACAAAAATCAGTTAACCACCTAACTGAGGAACTCAATTTAACCTTGCGCAATACCCTAGATGCAGTTACACCCCTAAAAACGAAAAACATTTGTCATAAGAAACTAGCTCCCTGGTATACAGAAAATACCCGAGCTCTGAAGCAAGCTTCCAGAAAATTGGAACGGAAATGGCGCCACACCAAACTGGAAGTCTTCCGACTAGCTTGGAAAGACAGTACCGTGCAGTATCGAAGAGCCCTCACTGCTGCTCGATCATCCTACTTTTCCAACTTAATTGAGGAAAATAAGAACAATCCAACATTTCTTTTTGATACTGTTGCAAAGCTAACTAAAAAGCAGCATTCCCCAAGAGAGGATGGCTTTCACTTCAGCAGTAATAAATTCAAAGGAACTAAGGTCAGGGCGTGACATCTAAGCTTTACAAGAATGTGGTTCTGAATATAAACAGCAACACTTCCAGCATTGGCATTTCTGTATTTTCTGGAAAGTTTATTTACTGGAAAGTTTAGCAGCAGTAGACATGCTCATGTTATTTATGTTAGTGCAGGGTGAGCTGCACATAGTGGACTTCCTACTAGGGCACACCGCCTCAATGCTAACAGTATACCTCCGGTTCATAGGCACATGCTTACTGCATACAATCGCTGTAGGATCAGCAGAGGCATTCAGGGCAGTTAGAGGGACATAAATTAGGTTACTTACATTGTGTCTACCAACACCCCTGGTATAATGTACATTTGCTGAAGCATTATAAAAACTCAGCAACACAATGGTAGGGATTAGCTGAGCTGGGCTTGGGTCATTGATAAGTCATTGTCTCAACGCAGCCTTATGATGCTGTGAAAGGATCCAGGAACGCAAATGATTTGGGTGGATCTCATCCTCCTTATAAACGTGTTTTGTTTCCAAAAGGTATCAAAATTGTCAACAAAAGTTACACCCATTGAGCTGCAATAATAACGTAGCCAGTTGTGAAGAGAGAGAATCCTGCTAAAGCATTCAATGCCATTATTTAGAGAGGGCATAGGGCCAGATAGGATGGGATAGGACATTGTTTTTGCACCAGGAACATTCATATTTCTTACCATGGAGTTGCTCCGAATTTGCCATTATGGACAGCATACAGCGTTCAGTGTTCTTATGTCTCCTTCTGGAGCAGTTTAGCAAAGTTCATTCAAATCAATCAACAGAGCAATTCAAAGACAATCAATATAGAAATCATCCCTCCTATTATGGGACTACAGAACAAACAGCATCTCATTGGATGGAAGAAGGTTCGTTTTGGACTCATGCCCGACTGAGCATTCTACTCAATGAGTGACAGAGGTGCAACCTATGAATAAGCTATCAAATACCAGGGGGGGCTCCCCACTCCCCACATAGCATATCATGTCATAAGCAATGATTTATAATTTTTTGAATTACAGGAAATTAGCTCTAAGAGTGCTATTTTCTCTGAGCCTCATGGAATAATGTGTAAAATAGCATAAGATTAGCTATACAATTTTGCTCGAACCTTGCGGGGGGACCACGAAACTACACTACGCCACTGGGCAAACAGTTCAAAGCAGAACCATATGAGCTTACATGGCTCTGGTTCAAAGCATGGTCTACTTCAACTGCAATCTGAATTAAATATGGTTTATTATAGGAATAATGTAGAGGTAGTGCAGAGCTGATGCAGCCCCTGCCTGACTGTTTTCCTTCAAGCCATATCATGGTCCTAGTCCTCTCACTGGGCTTTCCCCCTATGCTCTGCTTAGCTTACTGTGTGACTGACAACAGCAGGCCTCCCATGGCTCTTATTTAAACTCTGAAACTCTAGCGGAGGGTAATCCTAACATTTCTAAGTCTCTATTGCCACGGGCGACTTGAATTTAGACTTCTTGTCTTTACTGAGTTACTGTATGTCCTGGGCTAATTGGGAGTCCTAGAGAAGTTACTCATGTTGAGTAATTAACCAGAGTCAGTCTAATTGTAGACTGACAGTCATGCTTTTGACAAACAATGGAAAGACTAATAATATTATGTTTCAGTGACAAGGCAAGGTGTATAATTTTTCATGCTTATACTGTACCTGATAGGGGATAGGCAAATTGGATATAGGATCACATAAACTAAATACATAGTTGTACTGTATCTGCTTTTAGAATTACAGGCAGTTATCACATGTACAATAATACATATAGCCATGTTTTGCAATCTATTTATGTTTGTACTATTTTTGATCAATGAGACCGACACTTCAATGTCATGTTGGACACAATGTCAAAAGAGAATTTCCATACTTGGTATTGGCATAACAAGTTCCAATGTCTCCAGCTTTGTGCACAGCTTCATACTGTAACATTCAAACTTAGTGCTCAATGTCATGCATACATTGTAGTTATGCCAAAAATATAAACAATATATGTTTTTCGGTACATTTTAATTACATTATTATAACTGAGCATTACATTCATCATATGTGTGTTTTTTTGTTGTTGTATGTGTTTTACTGTCTACGTGTGTGTGTGTTTTATAGGTGCATGTGAATTGTCACAGTCCATCTTGAGTTGTTGCGAGTGAGAATATTATCAGAGCATGCATATAAAACCAGCTGGTCTAGAGGCGAGTTGTAAATCTTTTCCACACCCCTCAGTAAACACCCAAAAGACATTAACAGCAAGCGGTCACTACTCCTACAGCAACTGAGGTGCCATTTGTCCCTTTACAGTGCTGCACATGTACATCTGTGTAAATGAAGAGATTCTTACAGCAGCTGCTATAGACAAGCATAGAGAAGCTACTTTAGTGTGACTCATCTCCAGACAGTACTACAACAACAACACTACAGCAGTAGTGAACTCTATTCAAGTTGATTTGTAGTGACACTTCTATATTAAGGTGACCAGATTTCTGAAATTAAAACCGGGGACATTTCTAGTTCGGCGGTCAATATATCATTAAAATATCCAATGTTATTATCTATGAAATAAAAAAAGGGGGACAATTCCGGTTTCGTGTATTTAGTCTAACAGGCAAACTGTGATAGAGAAAACAACTATATTACAGAAACACTACAGACAAGACAGAACTGTTCAATCTGAACAGCCATTCAGTGGTCCTGGCAGTCTGGGTAGAATAAGAGCAGAAGAGAACATGAGCAAAATTGAAAAAACAGGCAATAGTATATGTGAAATACTTAACATAATAACCCTATTATGATGATGATGCGATTGGTAACTACATAATATACTTATACCAACCTAATCTGTATATTTCTCAGAAGAATGTATCTTCTTCAGGATTGCTCTGTCTTTGGCCAGCTTCTCCATGAACTCCTGGTAGGGGAGGTTGAAGTTTGTCTTCACAATAAGCATAGGAACAATGAACCTATTTCTTGCAGCTGTCCATATATCATTAATTCCGTTTCTTGGAAAGAGCCATTGTACCTCTGTCTGCTCTTCTTACTCTCTTAACTTTTTCTTCTGCTCCAATCTTTCTCCTCCTCTTTTCTTCACTCGTCTTCCTTCCTTTCCTTCTCTTTACCTTTCCACCTCACTCTTATACACTCTCCTCGCTTCACTCTTTTTACTCCCTTAATTTTTTGTTCTCCTTCCCCTCCAATCTTTAATAATAAATAGTACACTATTAGATAAAATACTTTGGTTAACAGATTCCCATTGCTTGCCTCATTTTTGTATTTTATCTCAAAAACATTGTTTGGAATAATAAATTGGCAGGCTCTGTAATCATATCTTTAACTTTCCTCCTCTCTCTTTCACTCTTCTTCCTATCCAGTCTTCCTCCTCTCCCTCCTCTCCACTCTCTAACAGAAAACATTATGCTAATGTTATCCATGAAAATTTCTAAATATATTTTCACACTACTTATTATAATGCCAAACCATTAAAACTGTACTCTACAAATAAATATTCTCAAAATTAATTGTGCATTTGTTTAATATGATCATATTTTCAAAATAGCCAGCCCACTGCATGTTTACATGTGATTTTTTTTTAACCTAGCTACCATGACAGTAGCTAGCTGTCCTAGCTAGATAACTTAGTCGACATAGCTAATGTTAGCTAGCATAACCTATTTAAAACCTTATAGAGCAGATCATCTATCTATATAATAAATTGTGACATTATAAAATCACTAGCTAGTATCTCAAACGATTGTAACTTACCTGGCTTGAAAAGATGTTTGTCGTGATGTTGTGGATTCATTTGACATTTGCTAGCTTCTGGCCGAGTTTTCCACAGCAGTTTACTCTAAAACTAGCGCGAGCAAGTAGTCAGTAGAAGAGTGAATGAAGCTGCTATAGCGAGCAGCCCCCTCTTCTGGACAAAACAAGCACAACGCGATTGAAACGTCAACCGGTAGGCTCTGCTGCCCGGTCTTTCTTGCCACGTCAAATATTATTTCACTTTGCAGTCTGTTTTTAATGCACTGTTAAAAACGGGGACATTTCCGGGGACAGCTCCAGCCGGGAACAGGCAACCAAAAACGGGGACGTCTGGTCACCCTATTCTATATGTGTTCATGTAGATTGAAACAAAATAGGAAAGTGTGTGAAAATAAATGTCTGGAAATGTAAATGTATTCATGTTTTTAAACATGACAAAAAAAATATCCAAAGAGATAAAGCGGTTGAAATGCCTTTGCTGCAGAGGATCCGACCCTCTTTCGGTCTTTCACGTGACCTCTGTGCCGTCTACAGTCAAGTGTGTATGACGTTGGTGACTCAGACATGCACATGTTTTGGGGAAAATAACAAGAGAAGAGGTTTCACAGCATGTCCAGGAGATGGCGAGAATGAGACAGTATTACTCGGTGAGCTAGCAAAATAAAGTCTATGCAATAAAGAACTAGTTTAAGTGACTTTGAGTCCTTGAAAAGCGCTATATGTATATTTCCCATGTAATATTATTATTATTACTACTGTGTATACTGCAGTGGATCTACAATTGAGAGCAGACTTGATACAGTTACATAATGGATGACAATAATGTGCAAATCTGAAAACCTTTTGGATCTTGGGACATAATTGGGACATAATTGTTAATCTAAACAGTCAAAGTAAAGGTATCAACATATGCATACATTATATATACAGTATAGGCCTACTGTTAGGAACAGTATACTGCATTTTAATAACTGCCCACATACTGATATATAACCATTTTAAATGCATGCCATTGAAACTGAATATTAAATTCCCCCACATTTCCAAATCCACAAAGAAAACATACAGTAGATCAGTAGCCGAATGTTCTTCACCTCTTCAATTCAAAATGATGCAAATCACTAAAATATAGCATACAGATATACTAGATATAGAAACTGAACGTTTTGTGTAGCTGTAAAGTTTTCTGATATGTGTTTAGTTGACAGTGCCTTGACATAGTGGCAGTCAGATTGGGAAATAAAAGGTTCTAAGCGAGTTGCAAAACACATTTTGAGTGACGGGGAACATGAGTGATGAGACGTTTCACAACACGTTTTTTCCTGGCTGAGCTTTCATACTGCTACTTGGCCACCACCTTGCCAGCAGCATACCACCCTGCATACCACTGCTGGCTTTCTTCTGAAGCTAAGCAGGGTTGGTCCTGGTCAGTCCCTGGATGGGAGACCAGGTGCTGCTGGAAGTGGTATTGGAGGGCCAGTAGGAGGCACTCTTTCCTCTGGTCTAAACAAAGATCCCAATGCCCCAGGGCAGTGATTGGGGACACTGCTCTGTGTAGGGTGCCGTCTTTCGGATGGGACGTTAAACGGGTGTCCTGACTCTCTGAGGTCATTAAAGATCCCATGGCACTTATCGTAAGAGTAGGGGTGTTAACCCCGGTTTCCTGGCTAAATTCCCAATCTGGCCCTCAACCATCACGGTCACCTAATAATCCCCAGTTTACAATTGGCTCATTCATCCCCCTCCTCTCCCCTGTAACTATTCCCCAGGTTGTTGCTGCAAATGAGAACGTGTTCTCAGTCAACTTACCTGGTAAAATAACGGTAAAATAAAAAAATAAATAAACCTTCAGAAGCATACGTCACAAAAGATCACTCACCTCCATATGTCAATGATCTGCTGTATCCTCAACAATATTGTTCCTATTCTCATCACAGTAACAACAGGTTAACCCTGACACATATTCACGGCGTGATTAACCAGATAAAAATGTGTGTTTAAAATGATTTTCTTTATTTTTACTATTTTCTGCATTGTAGAATAACTATGAAATAACACATATGGAATCATGTAGTAACCAAAAAAGTGAAAAACAAATATATTTTTGATTCTTCAACGTAGCCACCCTTTCCCTTGATGACAACTTTGCACACTCTTGGCATTCTCTCAACCAGATTCACCTGGAATGCTTTTCCAACTGTCTTGAAGGTGTTCCCACATATGCTGAGGACTTATTGGTTGCTTTTCCTTCACTCTGCAGTCCAACTCATCCCAAACCATCTCAGTTGGGTTGAGGTCGGGTGATTGTGGAGGCCAGGTCATCTGATGCAGCGCTCCTTTATATATAGATATTGCATTTAGTAATATACAGTGCCTTCAGAAAGTATTCACACCCCTTGGAATCATGTTTTTAGAAAATGTTACAAATTAATTTAAAATGAAAAGCTGAAATATCTTGAGTCAAGAAGTATTCAACCCCTTTGTTATGGAAAGCCTACATAAGTTCAGGAGTAAACATTTGCTTAACAAGTCACATAATATGTTGCATGTACTAATTCTGTGTGCAATAATAGTGTTTAGCATGATTTTTTAATGACTACCTCATCTCAATACCCATACATACAATTATTTGTAAAGTCCCTCAGTCGAGCAGTGAATTTCAAACACTGATTCAACCACAAAGACCAGGGAGGCCTCGCAAAGAAGGGCACCTAGTGGCAGATGTGTAAAAAAAAAACGACAAAAACTGACGTTGAATATCTCTTTGAGCAAGGTGAAGTTATTAATTACGCTTCGGATGGTGTATCAATACACCCAGTCACTGCAAAGATACAGGCGCCCTTCCTAACTCAGTTGCCGGAGAGGAAGGAAACTAGTCAGGGATTTCACCATGAGGCCAATGGTGACTTCAAAACAGTTACAGAGTTTAATAGACGTAATAGGAGAAAACTGAGAATGGATCAACACATTGTAGTTACTCCACAATACTAACCTAAATGACAGAATGAAAAGAAGGAGGCCTGCACAAAATACAAATATTCCTAAATGTGCATCCTTCTTGCAATAAGGCACTAAAGTAAAACTGCAACAATTTGGCAAAGAAATTAACTTTATGTCCTGAATACAAATCGATATGTTTGTGGCAAATCCAACACAACACATCATTGAGTACCACTCTTCATATTTACAATCATGGTGGTGGCTGCATCATGTTATAAGTTTGCTTGTCGTTGGCAAGAATTAGGGAGGTTTTATATATATATATATTTAAAAAAAGGAATAGAACTAAGCACAGGCAAAGTCCTAGAGGCAAACCTGGTTCAGTTTTCTTTCCAACAGACACTGGGAGACAAATTCACCAGGACAATAAACTAAAACACAAGGCCGAATATACTGTACACTGGAGTTTCTTACCAAGACGATTGAATGTTCTTGAGTGGCCTAGTTACAGCTTTGGATTAAATCGTCTTGAAAATCTATGGCAAGACTTCAAAAAGGCTGTCTAGCAATGATCAACAACCAATTTGACAGAGCTTGAAGAATTTAAAATATAATCATGTGCAAATATCAACTAAAATAAAATACAATTTTATTTGTCACATTCGCCGAATATTTCACCTTACAGTGAAATGCTTACTTACAAGTCCTTAACCAACAATGCAGTTTTAAGAAAAATCAGTCTTAAGTAAAAAATGTATAATTAAAAAATGGAAGATAAAAGTAACAAATAACTAAACAGCAGCAGTAAAATAACAATAGCGAGGCGATATACAGGGGGACCGGTACAGAGTCAATGTGCGGTGGCACCGGTTAGTCGAGGTAATTAAGGTAACATGTACATGGAGGGAGAGTTAAAGTGACTATGCATAGAAAATAAACAGATAGTAGCAGCAGCGTAAAAGAGGGGTCTGGGTAGCCCTTTGATTAGCTGTTCAGGAGTCTTAAGGCTTGGGGGAAGAAGCTGTTAAGCCTTTTGGACCTAGACTTGGCGCTCCGATACTGCTTGCCGTGCGGTAGCAGAGAGAACAGTCTATAACTAGGGTGGCTGGAGTCTTTGACAATTTTTAGGGTCTTTCTCTGACACTGCCTGGTATAGAGGTCCTGGGTGGCAGGAACCTTGGCCCCAGTGATGTACTGGGCCATACGCACTACCCTCTGTAGTGCCTTGCGTTCAGAGGCCGAGCAGTTTCCATACCAGGCAGTGATGCAAACAGTCAGGATGGTGCAGCTGTAGAACCTTCTTAGGATCTGAGGACCCATGGCAAATCTTTTCAATCTCCTGAGGGGGAATAGGTTTAGTCGTGCCCTATTCACGACATAGTTTGTTGGTGATGTGGACACCAAGGAACTTGAAGTTCTCAACCTGCTCCACTACAGCCCCGTCGATGAGAATGGGGGCGTGCTCGGTCCTCCTTTTCCTGTAGTCCACAATCATCTCCATTGTCTTGATCACGTTGAGGGAGAGGTTGTTGTCCTGGCACCACATGGCCGGGTCTCTGACCTCCTCCCTATAGGCTGTCTCATCGTTGTCGGTGATCAGGCCTACCACTGTTGTGTTATCAGTAAACTTGAATATGGTCTTGGAGTCGTGCCTGGCCAGTCATGAGTGAACAGGGAGTACATGAAGGGACTGAGCACGCACCCCTGAGGGACGCCCGTGTTAATGATCAACGTGGCAGATGTGTTGTTACCTACCCTTACCACCTGGGGGCGGCCCGTCAGGAAGTCCAGGATCCAGTTGCAGAGGGAGGTGTTAAGTCCCAGGGTCCTTAGCTTAGTGGTGAGCTTTGAGGGCACTATGTTGAACGCTGAGCTGTAGTCAATGAATAGCATTCTCACATAGGAGTTGCTTGTGTCCAGGTGGGAAAGGGCAGTGTTGAGTGCAATAGAGATTGCATCATCTGTGGATCTGTTTGGGCGGTATGCAAATTGGAGTGGGTCTAGGGTTTCTGGGATAATGGTGTTAATGTGAGCCATAACCAGCCTTTCAAAGCACTTCATGGCTGCAGACGTGAGTGCCAAGGGTCGTTAGGCTAGTCATTTAGGCAGGTTACCTTTGTGTTCTTGGGCACACGGACTATAGTGGTCTGCTTGAAACATGTTGGTATTACAGACTCAGTCAGGGAGAGGTTGAAAATATCAGCGAAGCCACTTGCCAGTTGGTTAGAACAAATATTGTACAATCCAGGTGTGCAAATCTCTTAAAGACTTACCAAGAAAAGTGATTCTAACATGTATTGACTCAGGGGTGTGAATCCTTATGTACATTTTATCTTTCATTTTCAATACATTTGCTAAAATGTCAAAAAACATGTTTTCACTTTGTCATTATAGGGTAATTTGTGTTGATGGGTGTGAAAAAAAATCTATTTTATCGATTTTGAATTTAGGCTGTAACACGAAATAAGTCAAAGGGTATGAATACTTTCTGAAGGCACTGTATATAAAAAAAGTTGTACACTATATTGCATATTAAACCAGAAACATATCACACAATACTTTACAAGGACGTCTGTGATGATTCTTGCCATCCAATTATGTTTGCTTGTCAACTATCTCTCCTGGTCAATTAAGTTTTGTATGTTTAGATTTTCAGCACTTAAGTCCACTTTACATATATACTTAATACACGTCCAAGTTTGACGAGTGCTAATTTCTTTAAAAGTGTAGTAGACATTACAGATCATCATAGTCTAGCCCGTAACGAATGACTGTTTTAGCATGTATAAAGTAGAATACAAAACATACATCATCTTAACAAACATTATTAGAATTAGAATAATTGTTCATTACGCTGTTTAAACTAAAATATGTATCTAATTTAGCAATATACTGCAAAGGGGCCAGTGGTCTGACTGATCTAATTGGCAGACAACATGTAGAGCCATTTTCTCATACACAGATTAGGCTAAACACAGTCCTGGAAGAGGCATGACTACCCGCAGGCAGTGGTTTCCCAAAAGCCTGGATTGCTCAACCCTGGGTTTTCCTATAAGAACAAGACAGACTATAAAACAGAAGTGGATCTCAGAGTAGGAATCAGACATGAAGATGAAGGCTCTGGTGAGATCTCTCCTCTTGCTCACTGTGGCTAGCCTGCTGGTCAGAGGTCAGACCCAGACTGAGACCAGATATGATGACATCATCACAGCTGCTTCAAATCAGCTGCTTCCTGTGGAAGAGCAGGCTTTCCATCCCCTTCTGAACCAGCTGGAAGTCGAAACTGTGAGTATTCTGACAGTATGAACGTTTCCCTCCTCTTATTTACACAGTGCTGATGGGCACAACAACGTTTATGTGTCATGGTTTGTCAATCAGTGTTGCTTCCTAAGTGGACAGTTTGATTTCACAGAAGTATGATTGACTTGGAGTTACATTGTGTTGTTTAAGTGTTCCCTTTATTTTTTTGAGCAGTGTATATATATATGAAGAGTCAATGCTCTGATTGATCTATTTGGCAGACAATTTTGGCTTTGTTGAAACATTTAAGACCCTTTTCCCAGATGCAGATTAAGCCTAGTCCTGGACTAAGAATCTTAATACAAAATTATTTTCAGTCCAGGACATTATGTGTCTGGTAAACCAGCCTGGCCTATCTCTGATTGGCCAGGCTGGGAAAAGAAAACGAGTTGAGAATGCTAACTGAGCCATCACCTTGCTTTGTACGTTTACCTTTCTGGCACAGACAGCAAACAGGGATTACCCCGCAGGCAGTGGTTTGACAAAAAGGACGTGGTTTTCCAAAATTGCTCATCCCTGGGTTTTCCTATAAACACAAGACAGACTATTAAACAGAAGTGGATCTCAGAGTAGGAATAAGACATGAAGATGAAGGCTCTGGTGAGATCTCTCCTCTTGCTCGCTGTGCTGGTCAGAGGTCAGACCCAGACTGAGACTAGGTATGATGACATCATCACAGCTCCATCAAATCAGCTGCTTCCTGTGGAAGAGCTTCCATCCGGTTCTAAACCAGCTGGAAGTCGAGACTGAGTATTCTGACAGTATGAACGTTTCCCTCCTCTTATTTACACAGTGCTGATGGGCACAACAACGTTTATGTGTCATAGTTTGTTAAATAGTTTTATTCCAGTCAAGTTAAGCGATATTTGTCTGTTTAATATGCAACAACATGTACACATTTTCAGATACTTTTTCATGGAAAAGAAATAGACTCTATGGGGGGAAATGACCATTGAAAGAATTGACAAATGTGTTTTCTCTCTGATCCCAGTTGAATACAGAGGATGTGGACCAGTCTGAGGTGTCTGTAAGGTTGAGCTTCCCCCTGCAGGAGACGCTCTGCAGTAAGGCACAGGGGCAGCAAGGCCAACCATGTCCTCTGAAGAAAAATGGGGTATGAACAATTGGTTAGGACGTAATGCTAACAGTGTCAGAACAGTTGATCTGCAATTTTAAAAAATGCAGATGTGAAAAGTGCATTAAATGCTTAGCAGTTTATGAATTTCATGAATGTGGAAACATGCATCTCTTGAAATAATAACTTTTTCTGATTAGTCTGGTCAAAAAGGTTCTGCTTTTTCCTTTTTAAAAGTTTTAATTCATATTTTTAATGATTACAGCAGAAGATTCGGACAAGAAGAGGCAAGGCCAGTGGAGGCTCTAGTGACTCTAATATGGGTAGAAAAGATTCCAAGGGGGGTAGGAGAGGTCGTCCTGGGAGTGGCTCTCGTCCAGGGTTTGGCTCCTCCATTGCTGGAGCTAGCGGAGTAAACCATGGTGGAACTCGCACTGCATAGAACATCACAACACACCCTTTGGATAACTGCAAGATATCTCACCAATCAAAGAAACTTCAAAAGCACTCAAAGTTGTGGTTAATGGGTGAACATGCAACCTTGAGCTTCTTTTAAAAAATGCTTCTGGTAACTCTTTTGTCTACATTCTGAATTGTTTTGTATTTTGTAGCTATCATTGTTTGTAATAATGTATCTTTTCTTACATGTCAATCTTTGAATTTTAACTACGGACAATTATTTCCAGTTCATGTTTACTGCACTAATAAACTGCAAAATAAGTTTTCAAAAGACACTGTGTGTAAAATATGTAATTTCTTTCATGTTTCATGACAGTTTAGGAAGTTTTTGAGAGCTCTACGTTTTTGTGTTTATTGTTCTTTAAAAAAAGATCATTACTCTGTTGTTCTATTAGGCCGACAGTTTAGGCTTTGCTGAAACATGTCGGGATGGTTTCCTGGACACAGATTGAGTTAAGAGCAGTGGTGACCTGTCATTCAGGGCAGGTGGGGCTAGGCCCCACATTTTTAGCCAGACATTTGCCTGTTTTGCATGTTATTTTGGCATTAATACGTGTCACATATCAGTTTGCAAACAATGTAAAAAAAAAAATATTTCATTGACATAATAAAGCCGCATACAAACATGGTCTCTTTTCTGTTTTCTTGAGTAAGGCAGCTTCAAAATGCAGGTGTTTCAGCCTAGCTCAGTGCTTCTTCTGGTGGTGGGGCAAGCCAGCAGAAAATACGGATCATTGCGCCATGATTGGCTCAGTGTTCTGTCACTCATGGGGACTTTACGTCACTGACAAGTGTAAGAGGAGACATTGAAAATGCTAGCTCTTCGGTTGCTGCCATAGAAGGCCCATCCAAAAAGGCCCATGGTCATTGTTCACAAATAAAATTATGTAAAATCACGTTATATGTACAGTAGATTTGATTGGACTGATCATGTCAACATCATACTTTCAAAATCTTAGCTAGCAGGCATCATCATGAATCAAGTTGACAATCTACTGGCAAATCCTTTTTAATCCTTGTCATATGAATAGAAATAATGAAGAAAAATTATAGATAAAACGTATCGGTGCTCATTGGCCGTTAGACATAAACATTACACGACAAGTTGGAAATCACAAATTCAACGAGTGGTTTGGAAGGAATCAGTGACAGTGGCTGTGTGGTCACGAATCTGGGATTAAGGGGCTCTTTTCTAAGTTTAAAATTAAAAAACATTCAAAATTGGCCATGCTGTCAATGAAGCATGATGATCAAAACAACTGTTAACTTGGAGGACCGCCGCATTACCTTCCTGTTCAAGTGAGCCGAGCACAACAATTTGAGTCAAAAAATGTAATGTACCCAGCTTCGTAAATGATGTAATATGCCAGGAAGATATGTATACTGTAGCTAAGAAAGCAATACTAAGTGTATGTTGTGTAGTAAGATGTTAGTAGCACATTTGTCTCAACCTAATAATTTGGTCTATTTACCCATCTTAATTTCGCCTACTGTTCTGACTGTTCTAAGGTAGCCTTAAACTGTTTTAGAGAAATGTAATTATCTAATATTGTAAGAGCTTTCATTATCTGCTTATATGCCCCATTTATTTATCCTACGGTTCTAACTTTGTGTACAGTGATAATATTGTAAGAACGGCCCATGTTCTGAATTCTGTTGCTGAACAAATAGTTATATTGACTAACGTTACGTCCGTCCTAATCAAAATTACGGATTGCCTCTTATCCGCTTGTCGTCCCCTTATGCCATAGTTTTTACATCTCAATTCTCATTAGAAACCACATTTGTTTAAGCAAGTCAAACATACAGTATCAGCAATTTTTTTTAAAGGCAGTAAATGAGGCTGAATGAACTGTTTCGCTGCCAGACAAGGCTCCACTGATATCCAGGTGTAGCAGTGGTAAGATGTTGGGACCGCTGTTGGGACAGCTTGTGGGCACCGCTTGTCACCGTTATCGTCCAATGAATGTATTGTTTAGTGTTGTGTTGTGCTGTGTAGTGGCTTTGCTGGCATGCATTCCACTTTCTTTTTTGTTGCCCACCAATATTTACAGGCAAAAATTGCCACTGGTTATGAGTAATTGGTATGATCCCCGCCTATCCAGTTAGGGGCCGGAAATGTAAGAGACATAATTCAAGAAAGAAAATGTTCTTACTTTTAAGTTATTATCCGATTATTTTATGCAAATATTTTGCATATTTGTAATATTAAGAACATACAAGGCGTGATAAAATGTTTTGTATAGATTTGAGGAGAAAAGCTATGCTTGCATTTCATAAAAAAATATAACAGTGGACAGTAACAGCTGCAAAAGGTTTTTGGGGGGGTGATTAGAATCATTGTTTATGATGCTATTTTAAATTTAAAATATATATATATACAGTACATTTGAAAAGTATTCAGACCCCTTGACTTTTTCCAAATTTTGTTACATTACAGCCTTAATCTAAAATGGATTAAATCGTTTTTTTCTCTCATCAATCTACAAACAATACCCCATAATGACAAAGCAAAAACCGGGTTTTTATTAAAAAATATATATATATAATACAAAAAAACGAAATATCACATTTACATAAGTATTCCGACCCTTTACTTGTACTTTGTTCAAGCACTTTGTCGTGGAAATTCTAACCAATAAGGAGAGACTTTTTTATTTCTTCAAACAATCATACTTTAATATCGATAAATTATTGCAATAATGAAGCTGGTCAACGACCACACTTAGGTGATCGTTGAGAGCCTGACAATACAGGAAATGCTGAGGTCTTATATAGTGGACCTAAAAATGCTTAGTCATGGCTAGTTCCATCCCTTCCCGGCAGATCAGGGCATCATAAGCTACCTTGTTTTCTTCTTGTGGCTATCGGTTCATAGCGCACAAACAAGTGTTAACATTAGTTCCGTTACTCCTCTCTGATCAAGCCAGCCTTTGTTCACCTTATATCTCCACATAGCTGTGCCCTTGAAATATATGAGAAGAACAGAATGGACTGAGACACAGTGGTCTTTCTCAGAGGCTATTTGTCTTATGCTGTGTGACCAAGTTGAACAGAGGCAGTGTGGAAAAATACCAGATTCTTCATAAAAAACCTTCAAACAGACAGTGGAAATGTACAGGTTTAAGGCTCATACAGCGCATGTGCATAACAAAGTTTAGCATTAAGTACCATTCAAGTAATTCTTCATTACATTGTCTCTGCTGTACAAGCTTAAAACGCTTATACAGGATTTTCCCCTTACAATTTTTTGCAGTGATTACAGCCTCGAGTCTTCTTGGGTATGATGGTACAAGCTTGACACACCTGGATTTGTATATATATATACACTGCTCAAAAAAATAAAGGGAACACTTAAACAACACAATGTAACTCCAAGTCATGTGCCATCCTGGATGAGCTGCACTACCTGAGCCACTTGTGTGGGTTGTAGACTCTGTCTCATGCTACCACTAGAGTGAAAGCACCGCCAGCATTCAAAAGTGACCAAAACATCAGCCAGGAAGCATAGGAACTGAGAAGTGGTCTGTGGTCACCACCTGCAGAACCACTCCTTTATTGGGAGTGTCTTGCTAATTGCCTATAATTTCCACCTTTTGTCTATTCCATTTGCACAACAGCATGTGAAATGTATTGTCAATCAGTGTTGCTTCCTAAGTGGACAGTTTGATTTCACAGAAGTATGATTGACTTGGAGTTACATTGTGTTGTTTAAGTGTTCCCTTTATTTTTTGAGCAGTGTATATATATATGAAGAGTCAATGCTCTGATTGATCTATTTGGCAGACAATTTTGGCTTTGTTGAAACATTTAAGACCCTTTTCCCAGATGCAGATTAAGCCTAGTCCTGGACTAAGAATCTTAATACAAAATGATTTTCAGTCCAGGACATTATGTGTCTGGTAAACCAGCCTGGCCTATCTCTGATTGGCCAGGCTGGGAAAAGAAAACGAGTTGAGAATGCTAACTGAGCCATCACCTTGCTTTGTACGTTTACCTTTCTGGCACAGACAGCAAACAGGGATTACCCCGCAGGCAGTGGTTTGACAAAAAGGACGTGGTTTTCCAAAATTGCTCATCCCTGGGTTTTCCTATAAACACAAGACAGACTATTAAACAGAAGTGGATCTCAGAGTAGGAATAAGACATGAAGATGAAGGCTCTGGTGAGATCTCTCCTCTTGCTCGCTGTGTCTAGCCTGCTGGTCAGAGGTCAGACCCAGACTGAGACTAGGTATGATGACATCATCACAGCTCCATCAAATCAGCTGCTTCCTGTGGAAGAGCTTCCATCCGGTTCTGAACCAGCTGGAAGTCGAGACTGAGTATTCTGACAGTATGAACGTTTCCCTCCTCTTATTTACACAGTGCTGATGGGCACAACAACGTTTATGTGTCATAGTTTGTTAAATAGTTTTATTCCAGTCAAGTTAAGCGATATTTGTCTGTTTAATATGCAACAACATGTACACATTTTCAGATACTTTTTCATGGAAAAGAAATAGACTCAATGGGGGGAAATGACCATTGAAAGAATTGACAATACTGTGTTTTCTCTCTGATCCCAGTTGAATACAGAGGATGTGGACCAGTCTGAGGTGTCTGTAAGGTTGAGCTTCCCCCTGCAGGAGACTCTCTGCAGTATGGCACAGGTGCAGCAAGGCCAACCATGTCCTCTGAAGAAAAACTACAGTCACAAATGTTGCACAAGTGTTAGGAATTTTGTTAATAAATAGTTAAAACAAATTCTAGCTTTAGATAAAACTATAACTAATTGAACTCTGCACGCCTGGTGAAAAGAGATTTGTGTTGTGGGTTATAAAGTAAGCAGAAAGGGTCATTAAACTATGGTTGAACTGACCCAAATTAGCCCTGAGATGTTTAGATAAGGCTGTGGGTAACTTTTTAGGTCTTCCATTATCTTGAGTTGTCTGCTAAAGTGGTAATAAATTATAGTGAGCCTTCAGGATAATTGATTATATTATGTGTCATGTGTGTGTGCTGTGAAGTTGGAATGAACTTTTGAACCTGTTTTCTATTTGTCAGGACAATGAGACTTATTCTGTAACCTATGACGTCATATCTTGTATATAAACCTGTGTTTATGATCAAATGGCAGCGTGCTCCGAGAATAAACACTATTATCTCATTTTAATAAGACTGTATCCTGTCTATTTTATGTTAATAAGTATCTTACAAATTCTTATAAATAGACAGATTGAATTTAATTAATGAGTACATTAGAGGAATTATTTAATTCCACTAACAACAAGTCATATTTACAATTAAGTTAAACTCTCTCTCACTACCCCCTCTCCCCCTCTCTCTTCTATCTCTCTATTTCTCCCCTCTCTTTCTCCTCCCTGCCCCCTCTCTCTCTCTTCCCTCTCTCTCCATTTCACCAGCCGTTCCTCACTTCACTTCACACTTGGTAGGCCAGTGGGCTCTCCTAGCTCTGGTTGATTGGTGCTGTCCATCATCCTGTGACTGTTGGTGGGCATGGTGAGGAGGGTGTTCTGAATGCTGAAGGCCGGCACGGCGCTGTAGCTCTTCGGCCTGATCATCAGTGATGCCAGTGCTGGTTCAGGCCCTGCTTGGGCTTGCCGGCTCCAGGTCATTGAAAATGCTTGTAAGAAAGAGGGTTCTCAATTATTATCCTATTAGGTGTTTGTGTCTGTTACATGTAATATCATCTGACATCTGTGAAACATGGGGAATACAGAGAGATAAAAAGGAAGAGTTTGTTAGCAATTTCAGATGTAGATATACAGTATATTCTCTCTCTCTCTCTATGGCAGTATTTGCATTAATTCATATCCTGCCTATATTTTTACTAAATGGTTCACAGGCTACGTGAATATAACAGTGCAATACATGACGGCGGGGTACATTAAACAAAGTTAATCTGCAGTGCACACAAATATTAAGGGCACTTCCACACTGGTCTGATCAGTATTAAAGCAACATGACAGGTTGGTCTCTTGGCCTCCCTATGGTCTATAGGGTAGAGTGGTGCATTCTGCTGAGGAAAGAGAAGAGGCTGGAAAGAACAGAATGTTGAGACAGTTTGAGATGTAGTATAAATATAACCTGGCATCATGTTTAGGCTACTATACAACTGCAAGACCAAGATGAGTGCTGAACAACATATCAGCATGCACATAAAATGCAACAATGTGGGTTCTACAATTGTCCTATTACTATTCCATCAAATGGATCACTTACACTATGCACATTTTTCTAAATTGTCATCTTGACTCCCTTCATTAAAAACTATATTAAAAACGTACTTTGTCAAAAGAAGACACCTCATAACAACATTTTTAATTCCTGTTAAAAACCTACTAGTTTGACCTGTGTTTCCCTGTGGATTCGCCATCAAAATCCGTCAGTTTAAGCAAGAGATATCAGTCCTCCATGTGCCTATGTCGGCATTCCGTTTTGTCACCAAAGCCCCATATACTACCCACCACTGCGACCTGTATGTTCTCGTTGGCTGGCCCTCGCTTCATACTCGTCGCCAAACCCACTGACTCCAGGTCATCAACAAGACCCTGCTAGGTAAAGTCCCCCCTTATTTCAGCTCGCTGGTCACCATAGCAGCACCCACCTGTAGCACACGCTCCAGCAGGTATATCTCTCTGGTCACCCCCAAAGCCAATTCCTCCTTGGGCCGCCTCTCCTTCCAGTTCTCTGCTGCCAATGACTGGAACGAACTACAAAAATCTCTGAAACTAGAAACACTTATCTCCCTCACTAGCTTTAAGTACCAGCTGTCAGAGCAGCTCACAGATCACTGCACCTGTACATAGCCCATCTATAATTTACCCCAAACAACTACCTCTTCCCCTACCTACTGCATTTATTTATTTATTTATTTTGCTCTTTTGCTCTTTTGCACCCCATTATTTCTATTTCTACTTTGCACATTCTTCCACTGCAAATCTACCATTCCAGTGTTTTACTTGCTATATTGTATTTACTTCGCCACCATGGACTTTTTTTGCCTTTACCTCCCTTATCTCACCTCATTTGCTCACATTGTATATAGACTTATTCTTCTACAATATTATTGACTGTATGTTTGTTTAACTCCATGTGTAACTCTGTGTTGTTGTATGTGTCGAACTGCTTTGCTTTATCTTGGCTAGGTCGCAATTGTAAATGAGAACTTGTTCTCAACTTGCCTACCTGGTTAATAAAAGGTTAAATAAAAAAATAAAATTTCGCATCTGCTTTGAAAGGTGGCAGAGCTAGAGGGGTGTTTGTCAGGCCATGAGACATTCCGAAAACTATTATGACCACTCTATGGAAAGGGGAGACTCTCACGAACACGATGGTGTGTCACGGGACCCGTCTGAAGGTAACCCATACAAATGAATGGAAGTATGGAGGTAGTTTTGTGCAAACAAAAATAAGGGGTTAAATATGTGTCTAAAACAACATTCTTTATTTTTGGACTGTCTTTTTTGCCATTTATGAATGTTGTTCAATGCATTTCTATGGGCTATAGTAGCAAGAGCCAAATTCAACGGCGTAGACTTTTAGAGGCTAACACACTTAATAACACAATTATGGGAATTAGAGGGTCCTACAGGTAACTCAGTCTAAATAGATGGTTTTTGAACAAGGCCAATGCACCGTCCCAGAGCAGTTAAGGCTGATAGGTAGCCTCTGCCACAGGTTTTCACCTGGGCCAGGGTTAGCTGGGCCAGGGTTAGCTGATAGGTAACCAAGCTAAAACATCTGACCTTAAAACTTTCCATCACCAATTTCCAGATGCCCTCTGGTGCCCACAATGGAGTGAAGAACAGTTGAGTTGTGTGGGCTGTATGCTTGAAAATGGTGACATTAGATGATAAGAAATAATCGTAGCCATAACATGCCTTTTCATGATTCAAACCTGATAGAGAGAGGTGGGATAGACATGAGGGATAGGAGAGAAAGTAAATGGAAGGTCAGACCAGTTTTAAAAAAAAACAGAATGTGTACCTTACAAGATAACACTGTACATTTCATGGTTATTCGTTCTGCAACCGGTTGTCCTATTAGTAAGCCATGCACCCCTGTGGGTGGAGGCATGTTGCTTGTGCAATGCGACACGGAGATAAGCCTCTCATTTTACAATGGTGCTTGGTGGTTCAGTATATATGTTTATATATTTGAGAACAGTTCATTGAAGTTAATTTGAATTTATGACTTAATAAGTAAGATATCTTCTGAAGTGGGCAGTGCAGTAAAAAAAAAAAAGATTTCCGCAATACGAGGTCGAGCTAACACTCTGAAATTGTGAAAATTATGATAATGCGCTTTTTCGTAAGAGCTGAATTTCAGGCTGTTCAGGTGGGATGGAACTTTTGGCTGACATTTTTTATATTTTTTTATTTAACCTTTATTTAAGTAGGCAAATTAGTTAAGAACAAATTCTTATTTACAATGACGGCATACCAAAAGGCAAAAGGCCTACTTTATTGGGCACAGACAGCAGCACAATGGACAAGAAGGTAGATACAACTATACATCACACGAAGTAGCCACAACTGTCAGTAAGGGTGTCCATGATTGAGTCAATAAATTAAGAGATGGAGATAAAACTCTCCAGTTTGAGTGTTTTTTGCAGCTCGTTCCAGTCGCTAGCTTCAGCAAACTGAAAAGAGGAGCAACCCAGGGACTTGTGTGCTTTAGGGACCTTTAACAGAATGTGACTGGCAGAACATGTATTGTATGTGGAGGATGAGGGCTGCAGTAGATATCTCATATAGGGGGGAGTGAGGCCTAAGAAGGTTTTATAAATAAGCATCAACCAGTGTGTCTTGCGACAGGTATACAGAGATGACCAGTTTACAGAGGAGTATAGAATGCAGTGATGTGTCCTATAAGGATCATTGGTGGCAAATCTGATGGCCGAATGGTAAAGAACATCTAGCCGCTCGAGAGCACCCTTACCTGCGATCTATAAATTATGTCGCCGTAATCTAGCATGGGTAGGATGGTCATATGAATCAGGGTTAGATTGGCAGCTGAGGTGAAAGAGGAGCGATTACGATAGAGGAAACCAAGTCTAGATTTAACCTTAGCCTGCTGCTTTGATATGTGCTGAGAGAAGGTCAGTGTACTGTCTAGCCATACTCCCAAGTACTTGTATGAGGTGACTACCTCAAGCTCTAAACCCTCAGAGGTAGTAATCACACCGGTGGGGAGAGGGGCATTCTTCTTACCAAACCACATGACCTTTGTTTTGGAGGTGTTCAGAACAAGGTTAAGGGCAGAGAAAGCTTGTTGGACACTAAGAAAGCTTTGTTGTAGACATCATGACGTCTTAATGTGATCTGATTATAATAGACCAATAACTGTTCATCTGGGTAAAGGGGTGGGCTCTAGACTATTCTATCAGCCATTCAGTGTGTATGTAAATATTTTCACATTTGTTTCCTAACGCCCACATGATCAGACTGAGCATTTCAAGGGCCAAAGGAGGCTCAGGGAAATAAATGATTAAAAATATATTTTGGAGTTATTTTCATTAAATAAACACACACAGTGATTTATTAGACATACATTGATGATTTAAAAATAAAATTACAAAGACTGTATGGGTCCTTTAATAGAACATATTCTGCCTGAATGGGGTATTGTTTGCCTGTATTCTTTGGATTATCAAATGCTTGGAATAAATTGTGCTTGTTGACAAGACAGACCTGGTTGTCTTCATTGTTGTCAATAGGTTGAGAGCTTCAAGTTCCTTAGTGTCCACATCAACAACAAACTAGAATTGTCCAAACACACCAAGACAGTCGTGAAGAGGGCATGACAAAGCCTATTCCCCCTCAGGAAACTAAAAAGATTTGGCATGGGTCCTGAGATCCTCAAAAGGTTCTACAGCTGCAACATTGAGAGCATCTTGACTGGTTGTATCACTGCCTGGTACAACAATTGCTCGGCATCTGACCGCAAGGCACTACAGAGGGTAGTGCGTACGGCCCAGTACATCACTGGGGCTAAGCTGCCTGCCATCCAGGACCTCTACACCAGGCGACGTCAGAGGAAGGCCCTAAAAATTGTCAAGGACCCCAGCCAACCCAGTCATAGACTGGGTAACCCAGTCATAGACGCATGGCAAGCGGTACCAGAGTGCCAAGTCTAGGACAAAAAGGCTTCTCAACAGTTTTTACCCCCAAGCCATAAGACTCCTGAACAGGTAATCAAATGGCTACCCGAACTATTTGCATTGTGTGCCTCCCCCCCAACCCCTCTTTTTACGCTGCTGCTACTCTCTGTTTATCATATATGCTTAGTCACTTTAACTATACATTCATGTACACACTACCTCAATTGGGCCGACCAACCAGTGCTCCCGCACATTGGCTAACCAGGCTATCTGCATTGTGTCCCACCCACCACCCGCCAACCCCTCTTTTACGCTACTGCTACTGTCTGTTCATCATATATGCATAGTCACTTTAACCATATCTACATGTATATACTACATCAATCAGCCTGACTAAACGGTGTCTGTATGTAGCCTCGCTACTTTTATAGCCTCACTACTGTATATAGCCTGTCTTTTAACTGATGTTTTATTTCTTTACCTACCAATTGTTCACCTAATACCTTTTTTGCACTATTGGTTAGAGCCTGTAAGTAAGCATTTCACTGTAAGGTCTACACCTGTTGTATTCAGCGCACGTGAGAAATAAACTTTGATTTGATTTGATTAACGGGAAACATTGATAGTGTTAACAGGGAAAACTCAGGGAAAACTCTAGAAAGTTAAATGAAGTTCAATCTTGTGCTTCTCTTCAGTCTCGGGACTACTGCGCACCCGTGGGAACATTGCCTTTCTTAATTCAGCCCAATGGTCTTAATATGCAGATGCTGAAAAGTTATGTAACAACTAAGGATTAGTTGCGTTGCATGTGGTTTTGTTGCCATGTAGGCATAGTATTTAGCCTTTGTTGGGGTCAGCCAATGGGACTGTAATTCCTTAGATGCTGGTTATTAAAGATGTAGCCTTAGTGGAGTTGCCAACAACCTGGATCTTCTGGTTTTCAGGGATACAGCTATTTTCAACCTAGCTTCCAATGAAAACTGGATATGGGAACTCCTCTCTTACGCCTGCTACTTCAGGTTACTAAAGATGTGTTAGCTTCCAGGTGATAAGGCAGTGAGTGAGAAAGACCCTGGGTGGTCAACACAACTTGGTTAAATACAACCTGTCAGAAAAAGAAGTACCTATTAAGTGTCTAGCTAGGCCATGTCACATATAAGCTGTGCTCTGTACTGTTCTGAAATCATCATCATTACAATACTACAAGTCAACTGTGATTCCAATGTCTATCATCTGTGCACTAACCAGCAGCCGAGAGTGAGCCAGCACCGAAGAAAGGACAGTCCCCAACAGCTCCCCCCAACAGACTGGGTATGGCATAGGCATATGCCTATCTCTGATATCCAGATATCTCAACCTTTAGTATTAGAAAATAAGCCACACTTCCAGTTCACATGTCTTTATTTTACTTGCTCTAGAGAGATAAATGGCCGAATCAGAATGTACAAAACATACAATGAATTCCCAATGACTGTCTTTATTGTAATTTGCATTGCAAACAATTTGACACATTGAAAAAATTGTCGCTCAGCCATGCATTTCAATAAGTAAAGGGCAACTATCAATTTCCCATCCAGTTAGAGTGTTACTGGGCCAAGCCTAGGAGACACCAACATTTCAAACTGGCACCAGTAGTTTCTTTGAAGAGTACGAAATGTGTCTCAAAGTGAGTCTCTGAACACAATGTACAGAGACAGGATGAGGGTCATTAAGAATAATGTGAATTTAATGTCAACCAGGTCTGCCTTGTCAAAGAGCACAATTTATTCCAAGAGCTGGTGACTAGATATTCCAAAGAATCCAGGAACAACGCCCCCTTAGGCAGAACATTTTATATTGAGAA